>NC_047516.1:28150405-28873738 GCF_902827115.2 Pseudochaenichthys georgianus | reverse complement strand
TCATTCCTCGGCAATAATGTAAAAGAATCTTACTCGGCTTGCTGTTATCAATAAAAGGAAACTAACATTTCATTTGTTGGGTGTTTTGTCATTTTCATTCTACCTTTAATTAGTGGTTTAGACAATATGGGTCTGGAAAATGTGTTGTTGCGTTAAGGTCACATTTAAAATGGAAAATAAGGTAACCAAGACGATTGCCACCATTCTGGTCTTATTCATTATGCACGCATTACCCTTTGCTGGCTGTATAGGGTGGCCCATATGACATCTGCACCTGAGAAGATGTGTGTGAGATTCCATTCAGCTGCATCTCTGAAGGTCTATAACAAAATGTAAGTCGAATCCAATCAATATTTGTATGCTATGAATGAATGAAATCAATATTTATCATATGAGAGGAGTCCCTTATAGTAAAAAAGGCACAGGACATATTCTCCCTCAAGTTTAATGAGCGTTTCCTTTTTTAGCAGAGGGGAAATGATTGGTTTTTGGAATACCGTTTTTAAAGGTCACCGAGTATGCAAAATCCACTTTTTCATGTCTTTTATAACATATGTCCCCTCTGTGTAAAGAGATTCTGAAAGTTTCAAGAAAAAAAGATTCTCTTTTTGTCCTGATCCGTTTATATAAAAACTGAAAATGAGCTGAGCTGATCAGATTTTGGCCACTTTATGATGTGTAACCATTGGCCAATAACCAACCAACTCTGAAACGTGCATTTTTGCTTTATTGGTGTGACCACCATTTGCCTCACGCAGTGCAACACATCTCCTTCTCATAGAGTTGATCAGGTTGTTGATTGTGGCCTGTGGAATGTTGGTCCACTCCTCTTCAATGGCTGTGCGAAGTTGCTGGATATTGGCAGGAACTGGAACACGCTGTCGTATACGCCGATCCAGAGCATCCCAAACATGCTCAATGGGTGACATGTCCGGTGAGTATGCTGGCCATGCAAGAACTGGGATGTTTTCAGCCTCCAGGAATCGTGTACAGATCCTTGCAACATGGGGCCGTGCATTATCATGCTGCAACATGAGGTGATGGTCGTGGATGAATGGCACAACAATGGGCCTCAGGATCTCGTCACGGTATCTCTGTGCATTCACAATGCCATCAATAAAATGCACCTGTGTTCGTCGTCCATAACATACGCCTGCCCATACCATAACCGCACCACCACCATGGGCCACTCGATTCACAACATTGACATCAGAAAACCGCTCACCCACACGACGCCACACACGCTGTCTGCCATCTGCCATGAACAGTGAAAACCGGGATTCATCCGTGAAGAGAACACCTCTCCAACGTGCCAGACGCCATCGAATGTGAGCATTTGCCCACTCAAGTCGGTTACGATGACGAGCCGGAGTCAGGTCGAGACCCCGATGAGGACGACGAGCATGCAGATGAGCATCCCTGAGACGGTTTCTGACAGTTTGTGCAGAAATTCTTTGGTTATGCAAACCGATTGTTGCAGCAGCTGTCCGAGTGGCTGGTCTCAGACGATCTAGGAGGTGAACATGCTGGATGTGGAGGTCCTGGGCTGGTGTGGTTACACGTGGTCTGCGGTTGTGAGGCCGGTTGGATGTACTGCCACATTCTCTGAAACGCCTTTTGGAGACGGCTTATGGTAGAGAAATGAACATTCAATTCACGGGCAACAGCTCTGGTGGACATTCCTGCTGTCAGCATGCCAATTGCACACTCTCAAAACTTGCGACATCTGTGGCATTGTGCTGTGTGATAAAACTGAACATTTCAGAGTGGCCTTTTATTGTGGCCAGCCTAAGGCACACCTGTGCAATAATCATGCTGTCTAATCAGCATCTTGATATGCCACACCTGTGAGGGGGGATGGATTATCTCGGCAAAGGAGAAGTGCTCACTATCACAGATTTTTTCAGATTTGTGAACAATATTTGAGAGAAATGGTTATTTTGTGTATATAGAAAATGTTTTAGATCTTTGAGTTCATCTCATGAAAAATGGGAGCAAAAACAAAAGTGTTGCATTTATATTTTTGTTCAGTGTATATTGATGAAAAACAGTATAATAGGGGACCTTTAAGCTTTGAATTAGCCTTTTTAGCCACTTTAATCTAGATTCTTTTTTTAACCAGCAGTGACATCAAAGGGTGGAGCTTAATACTACTCAACGCTGAATAAGACATTTTTAGAAAACCAAAAGCTAACTTTCATAAACTGACAAGGTTAAAGATGAAAACAAGCAAACAATACAACACTGTTGTAGCGACCTGTCAATCAGAAGGTAGCCACACCCTAAACCAAACACCTCTTTAATTTAAATGGGATCGAAACGTACTAAATGAACATCTGCTAAATTGAAGATCACTTGATATTAAATTTGTCAGAAAAATGTTTCCTGAATCTGGTAGAGGTCAATAGTCAGCTGTTCTCCACTGTTTTTCACACACCTTTCAGCCTGTAACATCTTTCTCTCAATCTTTCTTCCTTTACACCCTCCTTAGTTAGCTGACTTCCTCTCAAGATTTAAAAGCTTTTCAGGGCCTGGAGGTATTAGATTAAAGTGTAAAGTGGATTCCTTGGTGAATCGATTGAGGTGTAACTGTCCTAGGGCTTCTCAGATACTGCAGTCTAATGTGTTAGACCCTGCACACACACACACACAGGTGTTTTCCTCTTCTGGCTGACGAGGCCTTGGAAATGATGAAGTTTGTTAAATGAAAACATGGGACTGCAACTGGAATCTTTGTTGGATAAGAAACAGAAAATGTCCTTAGGAAATATGAATTCTTTCTGACCGTTGTATTGGAGCTGCCTTTTAAGAGGACATATGATGCTCATTTCCAGGTTCATTTTAGTAGTGCTAGCAGCACTTCTTTTCACTCTGTCTGAAACCACGATTGTTTGGTAGTGATGTCACTATGTTACGGAAATAAACAAAGGAGTCCAATGGAGGTGTTTCAGGCAGGGGGGGGGGGGAGTGTGTGGGAGAGAAACTCCTTCTGGAGGGAACTATGGGATTTTAGCGTTTGCGCACAAACCATAGAACACACTACAGGAAAGGGAAAACTCCAAAAAGCAGAATAGGGCCCCTTTAATTTATTCTACAGCTCTGTAAGAAATTAAGAGACCCCTGCAAAATGATCAGTTTCTCTTGTTTTACTATTTATAGGTATGCGTTAGTAAAAGTAAAATAAAAAATATACATTTTATTCTTTAAACTACTTAAATTCAACAGACACTGGAATGGAATGGCTGCCATACATGAAGAGATTGAGATTTAAAAAACATTTGGAGAGTTCTCTTAATTTTTTCAGAGCTGTATAGAGACTTGTTTGTTTTTGTGCCGCTACCCCTTTATAAAAAACAAACATTTGTATGATGTTTTTCTTCTGCTGCAAGTGTGTGTTCCGTTAAATGAGCAAAGTTGCAGACGTTTGCTCACCAATCAATTTCCAGTCCAAGAAGTCCCTGCATCATCAGAATTGGCAGAAAGTGAGTTTACAGCATGAGCATGAAGGCTTAATTGAAAATAAAGTGCTCATAATAGCAGTGTCGTCCTCCCCCCCCCCCGTCCCCCCCCCCCACACGCACACGTTCCCCCTCCCTCCTTTTCTTCTGTTTACTACCACATTTTAAGCACATCTATCATCAGCCCAATCAATTTGAGCTGTTATTCAAGTGTAGCTACCCTTCAGAGGGTCCTCCCTTATCAGATCTCTTTCCAAAAGCTGTCTCGTTTGTTCTCTCAACTGCCTGGACATTAATTCATGTATCATTATACTTCCAGCTCAACAAAAAGGTCAAGGGAATTAAAGCCGTCAATCTACGAGAAGTAAGTTTTTCAGATTTTCACATTTCGTTCCATGAGTGTGTGAGGAGGAGTCTGATAAGTAAGGCCCATATTGTTTATACGGTGTGATATCATAAGAAGAGAGATCACATTATGTCAATTTCTGATAGCGGCATGATCTTTCGGGAGTGTTTTGTCAATATTTTGTCAACTCCTGACGATGAGCAGTCAGGAGTTGCTGACTGATTCATGAAGCAGGAGGGAAATGTTTTGTGCAGGCAATGCAAAAGCTACCAACTAATTGCTTTTCCTGCAGTATTTTCTCCCAGTGTACAATCTATAGAGCGTCCTGATTAGCATTGATAACTGCATTTATAAATAATCACCATATATCCTGATGTATGCGCACACAGCACAAGAGAGCAGTTTCATTGGGTTGGACAGTGTTCAGGTTGTGTGAGAGCTCAGAGACAGCTCCTCTCACACAGATTGAATTGAAGGAGTAAAATGTGTTTAAGAGTTTATTTGGTGAGGGCATGAATAAATCAAATCCTGCTACTCAGCGAGCAGAGACCAAGCACAAAGCAGGAACATGTGGAGAAAGATGGTTTCAGTTCTTCGAATTAGACTCATTTCACAGATGCATAAAATACATTATAACCAAAGGAGGGAAACATATTCAGATCTATTACTTAAGTATAAGTAATAATACTTTACTGTAAAAGTACTGCATTTAATATGGTACACAAGAAAAATGATGTAAGTATGAGGAGAATATACTTAAAGGAGTAAAAGTACCCATTGCAGAAACAAACAAAAAATAAAAGCAGCAGAACTTAATTTTTGCGAAGCTGGAACTATAATACGTTTTATTCACCAAAAAGTACCTAAACAATCAGCAAATGGCAGCCAATAAATAATAATAATAATAATAATAGCGGTTCTGAAAGGGGAGTTTTGAATTCTGATTTGAACATGGTGAGATACGACAGAGAAGGCTTTGTCTCAGAATAATTGTTTTAGGTCTTACTTAATTATATCGTTGGATAGTTTAATCTACATCAAACATCATATTTTAAAGGTTCTTCATATGGCTGTGTGTAAACATCTGGATCTTTAAAGTAAATAGAGCAGCTATAAAATAAATGCAGTTGGGAAAAAGTTAAAATATATTCCTTTTAATTGCAGGAGAGTAAGTACAGTACTTGAGTAAATGGACTTAGTTACTTTCCACCACTGATTATAACATTGATGTTAAACCCCTATGACAAACCCAAATACAATTATGTGCTTGCTAGTTTCCTTCTTATGGACAAGAATGCATCGGTGTATTACACTTAACACTGTTTATAGGTGACATGTGCATATATTACTAATTAATTAACAAATACCAGTCTGCATTTAATTTCTGTTAAATACATTATTTGTACTATACTGCGGAAAAATCTACTTTCCCTTACTCAAAGAAACACGATAATAAAAACATCAGTATATAATATTTTAAAACAGCATCGATCTTCTCTGTGTATGTCACATGAAATCAATCCCCTTTGAGTTCCTGTAAATTGTATCGTTGCTGACTCCTCTTGTTCAAAGGGTGTGTCAAACATTCCAACCAATCAGATTTGAGATGATGATCAGCTGATCGACAGAGCAACATAGAGCAAGGTGTTCAAGTGCGTCACTTTCAAAACATGTTCACTTCCTAAAGGGCTCTGGATGTGGATAATAAATATGTGAAAACTTTTACTCGACAGAGGAAAATGACAATCTCTCTTCTGGTTAAACTTGCTCACTGAATGCTTGAAATAAAAAACAATATCTAAATACAAAGATGCTAACATTGGTTCATAATGGCATTGGATATGTTTTACCTATACAGTATAAAGCGTACATTATTGCTCATTCATATTTGAAGTCTGACTGAAATTGAGTTTCCCAAATGAACTCTTGTTTGACTCGCGTGCATACTAAGTTAAGCAAACGGAAGAAGTTATTTGATATTTTGCTTGAGTAAAAGTATCAATACTACATTCTTAAAATACTCTACAAGTAAAGGTCCCGCATTCAAATGTTATTCAAGTAAAAGTACAAAACTATTGGCATCAAAATATACATCAAGTACAAAAACTCAGAGTACTCATTAAGCAGTACGGCCCGTTCCTGAACCATGTAATCGTAATTGTTGATTTGTTCATGTCAATGTTGTCTGGAAGAGGATTAGGGCCACATGTGAACATTTGTCTGAGATATGATCAACAGTTAAACTTAAGTACAGTACTTGAGTAAATAAGTTACATAAATTAGAATAAGCCCTTTCGATACACATAGGGAGCAGTCCTCTTCCATAGAGTCCGCCATGAGGCATCGCCATGTTTCTATAACAGCCCAAAATGGACAAACCAAACTCTGGATGAAGGCCCTCTAAGATTTCCAACTCACTTAGAAAGGGATGAGTGAGCGGAGGGGTTTCAGTTGGTTTGATTTGCAACCTCACTGCTAGGTACCGCCCACTAAAACCCTCATATTGGCCCTTAAACAGGTAGTTGGAGGTAGACAGCTGAACATCCAACCCTCATAACTCAGTCATATCAGCCTCACCATGGACTGCCACAGCTGTGAAATCTTCTCAAAATCAGACGTCTCTTTTGTTAAGGGCTGTTGATGAACAAACAGCACAGAGCTCTTCAGACCCCTTCTTCTGAATTTCAGTAATATAGTTAGGTATCATTTGTTTGATGGGACTTCTATTATCTATACCCTCTTTCAGCTGTCCAAAAAAAAATATAAGAATATACTGGTGGCTGCCAGGAACGTCAGCAGAGCCTCCTGGATGTAGATGGAAAAGAGTACCAAGAGCATTAAATCAGGCTTTATTGGACGAGCTGAATTATTGTTCACAGTCAGTGCTAAGTCTAGACATTAACCATATATGTCCAACAAACACACAGTCACTGAGTAATAATCAGTTATTTCCACTCTGGATTAGGAACATTTTAATAGAAAGAGATGTCCAGGACAGTTTGACTGATTTAGTTGGAATGCTGATACAGCAAGGGAATCGATAGCTATTACTTTTATCATTCATAACTTTCATAATTCCAGGGATACATCCCATAATTCATCACATTTTTAACATGGAAGTCAATGGAGAGACTCTTCAGACTTCAACAATCTTCATGCAACTTCAACTGCTAACTGCTCCTTCTTCAACTGCTAACTGCTCCTTCATACTTTCACTCAGAAACCTCATTTCAACTTTAAAATGTTACAAATCTTTCTGCCATTATTCGTGTAACACAACTTTTAAATCTGATTCTTACTTTTAGAGATATTAAACATTGTTCAGACCTTGGTAAAGAGGCCTTCTTCAGATTTTAGAGTGCGTGATGTCACAGCTAGAGTGGAGGACAGATTTAATTTTGCCTTCATATTTTCTTTTAAACCTGCCATAATTCCCAAACCCTACATTCCTGAGACATAATTTTTCATGAGAAACGTAGGAAAACATCTCGTAGCTTGAAAGATAAAAAAAAGATTAAGCATAATAATTCAACAAAATGCCTCTTGAGGGCATGAAGTGACAACAACTTTCAACATGTCTCCATTCAAACCCATTGTAAGTTCAGCCTCACCTTTCCCCACCACAGCAGCCGCACACCTTTAGTTAATCTGCCAAAAAGGCCACATTATTAACCCGAAAGTACACACAAATTACACTTCAGATGCTCAATTTCCTTGACATGCTTCAGGCTTTGAAATTTCACCGATATCTGTTATGGTTCTTCAACAAAACGTTCACATGTAACAGGTTTATCTCTCATTCAGAACAATAAAAATGCTCTCCTCTCACTGATCAGTGATCACCATGGAAACCTTTGATCTCTGGACACGTCGTTAGCTCAATTATAAACACCTGTGTCATGGAACACGATGATATCATAACTCCAATTGACATAATTAGAGCAGCAAACTAATGACGTGGTCACTGGAGTTTAACAGACTGTCTCAGTCTATTCTTTTCCGTCTGATGGAGACTTCATACTGACTTCAATATGTTCCACATATTTTAGACATTATTGGTGACGTATGCTTTTAGTTCTAAAGTTTTAAGTTCAAATATTCTGCTGCTTTTTAATGCATTTAGACTTTTATTTTATTGTTCTTATTTCACATTCAAGTCCCCTCTATTCATGAACCCTTTAAAGTACTCAGCCACACCATTTATATACCAGGTATATACTGTTGCTATGTGAGTTAATCTTTCAAATACAAGGTTGCTTGTTTGATTCAAGCTCTTGTAGTCAATATGTCAAGGTATTTATCCCTAACATTTGATCAGCTAACTAATGACACACACTCAGAGGATCTTTATAAACGTTTTAAGTATTGCACATCTTTAAACATGACTCTTATAAATCACTTTTAAAACCAGCGATGCACTACAGTGTCAGCTTTTCTAAAATAGAAACTTCAATGTTCACATCTTTCAAAATGATTCTACTTTTCAATGACCTACAAATAATCCTAATAATAATCCCATTTTCAATCTTCCAACTGTTCATATCTTTTGGTCAATTAACAAACCTGTTGCAAATGTGTTGTTCAACAAATTTGAGCCTTTGCCACATGTATTTGATCACCATGGAAACATTTGATCTCAGGACACATCGTTAGCTCAAATATAAACACCTGTGTCATGGAACACGATGATGTCATAACTCCAACTGACATGCTCAGAGCAGCAGACTTCAGATAATGGTTAATGGTCCTGCCCTCGACAGCTCTACGTCAATGATGGGGTGTCATCATATACCGTTTCCATGGAAACGCATCCCTCACCATAAAACACGATGTCGCTGTAACTCCAATGGACATGGTCCGATCGTCCCCCAAACTTCGCTTGTATATCACCGGTCCATGCCTCAACAGCTTTACGCCAAATCTGAGATCTCACCATAGGCTGTTGCCATGGAAACGCATCCCTCGCCATAAAACACGATGTCGCTGTAGCTCCAATGGACACGGTCCGGTCATCCCACAATCTTCACCTGTATAGCACCTCTCCATGCCTCAACAGCTCTACGTCAAATCTGACATCTCACCATATGCCGTTTCCCTCGCCATAAAACACGATGTTGTCGTAATGCCTATGAAAAGGGTCAAAACAGCACCACACTTCAGATAATGGTTGACGGTCAAGCCCTCAACAGCTTTACGTCAATTATGGGGTTTCATCATATGCATCCCTCGCCATAAAAGACGATGTCGTTATACATTAACTCCTATTAAAATGTTCAAAATGTGCTCAAACTTCACATGTGTGCTAACAGTCCAGCCTTGAAGACATCTACGGGACAGTTTTGAGATTTCTTCAAATGTCGTTGCCATGGCAACACAATGCTCGCCATGAAACACGGTTTTCTCATAACTTGCTCCAAATGGCCCAAAACTCCACAGGTTTGGTAACGATGCAGCCATCAACTCACCTAAGCGTATTATGGGATGTCATCAAATGCCGTTGGCATGGCGACAGATCATTCACCATCAAGTTAGTTCAAAAGTTTGCAGTTCAAATATTCTGCTGCTTTTCCAAGCCTTTTTACTTTCTTTTCTTCTCTCATCACACATTCAAGCCCCCAGTGTTCATATATCATTTCAATCTAAATTCTTCACTTTCTTCTTACACATTACATTTCAGCATAGCATAAAGCATTCCCACTAGCAATTTCTTCAGGAATTGCATTCTCTAGTTATGGATTGATCCCCATCTCCTCAACTCCTCCCCAGCAGCCTTAGAAAAAGACTCCTCACATCCTTTGTGGTCGGCGCAACCACATTGATTCTGTCAGAAGGCAACCTGATGTTTTCTCAAGTAACAAGCCTCATGCCCCCAAATTAGCTTAGAGATGATATGCATTCACAAGGTGAGGCGGCAAGCTGCTCAGCTGGTTTGCGTTTTCCTTAGAATTGCTTTTTAATCTGAGTTATATTTTTATCTCCATAGACAAGCCTGACTGAGCAACACGGTCACAGCTGGGGTCTTCAGCACCTTAGCTTTATATTGTTAGTTTTCTTCTGTCTATTTGTCTTATTTTAATATATTTATTTACATTTTTACCTCTTACAAATGTAATTTGTTAATGTCAGGTCTGTGAGGCAATTTAGCTATTTAAATCAATGCACATTAAGACATATTAACGTCTTATATTTGTGTGTAATATCTGTGTATATATAAAACATCTTTCCTTGACACTTGAGAACATCTGTTACCATAGCGCCAAGAAATAAAATTGGCTAATGGTATGCTGCTATGGTTCAGCAACATATGAAAATCCCTGTAACCGTACGCTGCTTTTTTCAATAGCTTCTATGTCATGTGACCCTCCAAATCAACGCAGCTTTCTATTGTTTGTGTATGGTGCTGAATCATAGTGTCATATGTCATACTAGCCACTTTTCAATCTCAGCATCACTCTCTTTGTGTTCAACAAAATATGTAAAGAAGATTAGCAACAAACATTTGTATTCATAACCATCAGATAATGTTAGCATGCTTACACACTAAGCTAAGTTGGTTCACATGCTTTGCAGTATGCCTCCACATGTGCACCTGTTAGCATGCAGATACTAGCATTTAGCTCAAAGCTTTGTTATTATATGTTAAGACAATAATTATTTGGTCATTTTAATGATCATTTAATTCCTTGTTCATAGAACAACCTTTACTGAATGTGTGATGGAGGGTTACACACATGCAGAGTTAATTGTTTTCAGCTATTTTCTTCATTTATGAATCATACCTTTTTTTCCTTCTTTATATTCAATTCAAACCGCTTTATTAGCATGACCATAATTATATACAGCAACATCCATAGAAAAATACCCATTCGAAACAAACTGGTAAATTCTGAGCATAAGCAAGAACAACATGTTTTCTTTATTTCTGTTAAGCAACACAAGGAAGGAAAATGCAGTCAACTCATATATTCTTATTATTTGACAACAAAAATGATGCAACCCTTACTACAGCATAAAAAGGCTGACTATAAAATAACACAAAATAGAAACCCAGGGATAATCTTTTTATTGATCTATTCTAGACAGTCGTAATTTATCTAATGACAAGATTGAAACCAGAAACATCCTGACCGGCATGTAATTTGTGATATATGAGAGGAACATGTGAGAATTTACTACAGTGTCCTGGATCTGCCTGAGACACCTTATCCCCACCCCTGTACACACACACACACACACACACACACACACACACACACACACACACACACACACACACACACACACACACACACACACACACACACACACACACACACACACACACACACACACACACACACACACACACACACACACACACACACACACACACACACACACACACACACACACACACACACTCGCACACACACTGAGAGAAATACAGCAGCAGCAGTTGTGTGGAGCAGACTGTGTAGAAGATGGGATATTAAAGCAGAGTGGGCTGAGCTGGCTTCCCCCTGCAGAGTCGACAGTGTACCACCAATCGGCTCTGAATACATCTCAAACATTGATGCTTTGTAAGTATTGTTATGACTATAGCCACTGAACTTCATTACACACATTCAATTCGACACTAATTCAATCAATCAATCAATCAATCAATCAATCAATCAATCAATCAATCAATGTTTATTTATATAGCCCAATATCACAAATGTTACATTTGTCTCAGTGGTCTTCACAGTGTGTACAGAATATCAGTATGACAATACGACACCCTCTGTCCTTAGACCCTCACATCGTACAAGGAAAAACTTCCAGAGAAAACCCAGTTTAAAGGGAAAAATGGGAGAAACCTCAGGGAGAGCAACAGAGCAGGGATCCCTCTCCCAGGACGGACAGACGTGCAATAGATGCCGTGTGTAAATTGAAAAGATAATACATTTGCAACATAGGTAGTCCAAATGTTTGGAAATGCATGTGTGTATAATAGGAAGATGAATCCACGAGGATATCCATCCAGGACCTATTCACAGAAGGAACTGTGGAATATGCATAATTCTGCTTACAAAATGAAGCAAATAAAACTGCCTTATCCCTTTGTATCATCATATCTTTATGATCTATATTCCTTATGTCTTTATATCATCAAATATTTACCTAAACAAGCTGATCTAACTGGAGTCAGTAGTCATCTCCAGCTCTATTCATGTGTCTCTCTCTTTAATTCACTCTCACATTCTCCATATCAAGTGAGTTTGACTGACTATCTTTTGCTCTCTTGTGTGCTCAGCAACAACCACTCTCCTCACTGCCACACACACACACACACACACACACACACACACACACACACACACACACACACACACACACACACGCCACACACACACGCACACACGCACGCACGCACGCACGCACGCACGCACTGCACGCACACACACACACAAACCTGCGTGTATGAGGCTGCCAACCTCCTGAAACACTATGCATGAGGAGACCGGTACTCTGGATTCTTCTGTTCCTTCATTTTGAGGTAAGCACACTCCTAGCTGGACTGTATAGCGCGTTGGTCAGTATTTTACATTTGATGATCAAGTACCCTAAGTGGTAGTAAAGAGGTATGCAGCAGTCGGACCAGCACTGTTGGCACTTAATGCAAGCCGTATTAGTATTTCCTCTGGTCTAGTGTGGTAAAAACTGTCTGGTGTTGCAGTCTGAGGTATGCAGCAGATACCATGCTGTTGATACTTGATTTGCTTCTTGATATGTTTTAGATATACAGCCCAGAATTTGCTGCAATATGTGTTTGATGTATAAAAAAGTAGATTAATGTGTTTAAGGAATAACAGATGGACAGAAATGTGTTGTTGTTTTTCTTTTCTTTTTCTTGGTTATTTTACATGCAGTAAATACAAGTACCAGGCATTTAGAGTTTACATACACTGCTACATTTTGGCTGTGTTCAATTTGGTCAGTGGACAGTCTCCTGTATTCCCAGCAGCTGTAAAACTGTTTGGAAAGAAGTGTACATTTAGCTGTCACCGTGGGACAGCTTATTGCCTTGATTTTGGATCAAGATCAACAGATCTGCTGACTCAAGAGCTGCACCCACTGAATTTAGGGAGAGGAGAATTCGTTTTTCTTGTTTCTTGTTTTAATTCTAGCTTGCAGTCTAGTGATGAAGTGGCACGCTCCTGATCCAAATGATGAAGATCTTTCACTACGATATTCAGGGAAAGGGAGTGTTGAATACGTCTAGTTTCTCAACTCTTTGACAAAGTATCAGAGTTCAGAGCCTTGAATCTCTAGTTTCAGTTTTATATGAGAATGCTTTCTTGGTTTGAGCTGACAATGACCATCATCATCGCATCACACTGGGTTTAACGGCTGTACATCAAAAACGTCCTCACCTCTAACATTTACCTCTGAAGTTCATTATCTGCTGTTTTTGGAGGGACCTGCACTTCAACTTAATTATTGATTCAATGCTTATATGTGTCACCTAAAGGATTCACACACTATACGTGTAACCCTGAGTGACACAGCCATGCCTGAGAAATTAACTTGTTGTTGCCTGTCATTAAGGATTGTCTAACAACATTTGTTCTTCTTAATCAAATAAGTGTCCGTTCTTCGATCTAGTGTCCCCTCCTTCAGAGTGTGAGGTGGACGGACTCCCCAGTGGTTACGGATCCAGGGACTCCATCTTCAGACCTGGAGCAGAGAAGGATTGGAAAGGACGAAGGCGTGGGCAACTAAGGCGGATTGACAGGTAAGCTCAGCCATTATGAGTGCTTCTTTATGTGCATTCATGACTGAGCCACTTGTGCAGTCGAAGTGGTCAAAGTGTTGGTGGACTGGTGTTTCATCTGCTGTTACATTTACTCAGTGTCAGCAGTGTGGGGAAGCCATTTAATGCCTCATGTGCAGCTAATAGTTTTGCTGTCTAGTGCTGGGTTTGCTGTCAGACTGGAGTTGTGGTCAGTATGAAAACGTTGTATTCATGTGGTTGCTGATGTTTCAGCTGGGATCCAATCCATACCAGCCCCGCTGAGTCTGGGAAAGGGAAACAGCAGCCTTCATTCGGACTGGGTGGAGGTTCAACCATGCGCTGCTCCACCCTACTCGGCATCCTCACGGGGGTGGTTCTCTACTTGGTGCTGGGAGCCGTGGTGTTCCGTGCTTTAGAGACTCCACGACAAGAGGGAAAGCACAATCATCTGCAGGACACGCGCCGGGACTTCTTGTTGAACTTCACGTGCATGGGCCCAGATGACCTCCAGACCCTCATAGAGGTACAATTCAGCCCATGACACCATGTCCAGTTTAAATGTCATAAGTCTTTAACATTCATGTTGCTCCTAGTCTGTAAATGGGCATATTAGTGACACACCTCAAATACTGTTGTTTCAATATTGTGCTGCATAAAGCCTTTTGTTGGGCATGTGACCCCTTTAAATTATACAATACATGTTGGCTCAACAGAGTTGATGGCCTTGACAACATATTATTTTCTTGTAATTTATAGCAATTTAACCCAAAAAGTTAAAAGAAATTCTGTGTCTTGTGAACTTGTCTTGTAACCTTTGGGGGTCTTGACCCAGAGGTGCACAAAACCGGGCTTATTCACAGAGTTCACCAAGCAAGACCCCATTTGCCCTCTGTGCCTGAGCTGCCCCCCTAGCAGGAGAAACAAGGTGTATCTATGCTGTTGTGGTTTCGGCAATACGTGTAGCCCACCTGCTAAAGTTAGACCGCTATATCATCCAGACTTTCATTACTCAATGACAGACTTCATAGCGACTCAAATCAAGAGGCAAAGTGATGCCCTCAGTTTAGCACTTTACAGAGCATTTTTTTTTTTTAATCCTGGCGGAAATGCTTATGTTGCACTTCTTTATTTGAAGAGAAACAGGCCCTTAAAATGTCTATTACTGTCCCCTAAACACAATAGCTACTGTATAATACGTTGACAATACGTTACTTTTGTCGAAAAGGCAAAATGTCATGCCATTAATATTACAAAAATAAGCTAAACCAGAACTTTTGATGTTCTATCTTCTTTAACATCTGAAACATAAAAGGGCCTTAAACATGGCCAGCTCTCATAGGCATAAATACAGTTAAACCTAACTGTCAGGGAATAATTCTGTATACATGTTTACCTTTTGCCGCTAGCGTCAGCCGCTATCTCTTTGCCGCTAGCGTCAGCCGCTATCTCCCTTAAGGAGGGGCTGCCCAAGCATTTTGTTGTTGTTACCAGTTTATGACCGGGTAACTTCGGACAGAGATAGTTATTGTTGTGGGACACCTGGAACACATCCTTCTCGGGGTTCTTGAGTTTGCTCAGCTGTTTAGTCTATCTATTGAAGAATGTTGATTATTACACTCTGAACTAGTTAAAACCTGGAACTACAGGAGGGTTCTTCAGAATTGATGTGGCATCTCAACCGTGTGGCCAACTCGTGGCCCGTGACATGTCTTGTCAATTCTCCGGCCGAAGCTCCAAATAAACCGTCAGTGTTTGCCATCAATGCTCCAGCTCTCTTCGTGTCTCTCTGAGTCCTGTTTCCAATTGCTTCAGAAGTTTCCCCCACACTAAATGCATCACTTTTTATATTCATTGGGAACCTGTTTGACCATCCTATCATATTGAATCAGTTGTGTGGGTCCTCAGGGTGACCCTTCAGATGCGTAGAGTGTTTGATAACTGATCACTGAAGCTGTGCAGTGGCTGTAGAGCAGTACAGGGACTGTGGGCCAAAGAAACAGGTGTGGTCAGGTTGTTAATGTATGTATTGTGAACGCAATGCTGCGCAAATGTGGGTCTGACTCTGCCTCACAGAGGGTGACTGGCTGTCTACATGATGTGGCCTGCCGACATGGCCACTTTCATACAGACCATACACTAATGCCCTCGATTGGTCTCTGTGTGTCATTCAAGCTCGGGAGGGTGTGTGTATGTGTGGCGCGAGCGAGAGAAAGCGCGCGCACCGGTTACGTGTATTGTTGTTGTTACCATCTGATGCTACAGTAGCTAGCTGCGCTAACGGATATAATGAGCTGTCAACAAGGTGGGGGGAGAGTCCTCTCCAGTCAGACTGAGAGACTGATAACTACAGCTCAGGTGAGGTAGGACTCTGTTTAGATAGTTAACTTAGTCTAAGTTCTCTGTGGGTCTCAAACGGTTTGGTCACCATTTATGTAAACACATATTTCCATTTGAAGGGGGAGTGATTAGTAAAATATGCATGAATAATAAAAAAAAAAAATTGTTTAACTAGGTGAAAAAAGGTAAGATAAACTTTAAAAACTTGTTGAGAGCTAAAACTAGTCTTTGCTTCTGCCTCAAAGAGGAGCAGGGGGGAGAGGAGGGAGAGAGGTGAGGCTGATTCAGGAGCCCAGACACACTCACAACTATAAATGAACCAAAAACAAGTTTAAATGTTTTTTCATATTGGATATGGTATGTTATTGGTTATGGCCATGTACTTATGATTTTATGATTATTTAAATGTATACAGTTCTGTTTAATATGGGTGTTGTCTCTTTATTTCCCCCTCAAAGTGCACCAGATTGATGCATTTAAGTCCAACATTTAAAAAAAAAAAAATCTTACCGGGGGAGCATGCCCCCGGACCCCCCTAGAGGATTTCAGGTCCACCTCCACTTAAAATATGTTCACATGGATAGGTTCCTAAATAGATTTGCACAGCAACACCTAAATAGATTTGCACAGCAACGCTGTATATATTGACAAATAAATCCAGGAAAATGGCACAAAATAAAACTGGTAGTGGCCTGGCTGGGTGTATAATTCCCGGCCTGACTTATTGTCCCACTCCGGCCCTGGGTGTGGTCAGAGCTGCTATGTTCGAGTTTGTAGTCACTGCTAGTGCATGAAAGCTGAGTGTTACGCGCAGGGTTGGCAACCATGCTGTAATCTTGAGATGTTTATCCTTCAGCCTTTCGTTCCAGAATGAAACTTGTAAATGATGTTTTAGCAACTGACATTTGCAAAGGAAGGTTAAAGGAACTGAATGACATTACTGTACATTGCATTTAGCTGACGCTTTTATCCAAAGCGACTTACAATAAGTGCGTTCGACCAACAAGATACAAACTTGAAGAAAACAGAATCATAAGTACATCAGGTTTCATAGAGCTAATCATTTCAAGTGCTACTCAACTGGCTTTAGGTAAGCCAGTCCTTTGTTAGTATATAAGTGCTTTGTTAGAAACTCTTTGTTAGTAATTCTATTGATCGAAGTGGAGTCGAAAGAGATGAGTTTTCAGTCTGCGCTGGAAGGTGTGTAAGCTTTCTGCTGTCCTGATTTCAATGGGGAGCTCATTCCACCATTTAGGAGCCAGGATAGCAAACCCACGTGTTTTGGCTGATGGGAACTTGGGTCCCCCTCGCAGTGCGGGTGTAGCGAGCTGTTTGGCTGATGCAGAGCGGAGTGCACGTGCTGGGGTGTACAGATTAACCATGTCCTGGATGTAGGAAGGGCCAGATCCATTCGCAGCATGGTACGCAAGTACCAATGTCTTGAAGTGGATTCTAGCAGTTATCGGAAGCCAGTGGAGGGAGCGGAGGAGTGGCGTGGTGTGGGAGAATTTAGGAAGGTTGAAGACCAGACGAGCAGCTGCATTCTGGATGAGCTGCAGAGGTCGGATGGCACATGCAGGTAGACCAGCCAGGAGGGAGTTGCAGTAGTCTAGGCGTGAGATGACGAGAGCCTGGGCCAGAACCTGCGTCGCTTTCTGGGTCAGCTGGGGACGTATCCTTCCTGATGTTGTAAAGCGTGTATCTGCAGCAGCGGGTTGTAGCAGCGATGTTTGCAGTGAAGGACAGGTTGTTATCTAGGGTCACACCCAGATTCCTTGCAGTCTGAGTCGGGGAAATAACAGAGGTGCCGATGTTGATTGTCAGGTCAAGAGTGGGACAATCTTTTCCCGGAAGGAAAAGCAGTTCAGTCTTGTCAAGGTTGAGCTTGAGGTGGTGAGTAGACATCCACTGAGAGATGTTCGCTAGACAAGCAGAGATGCATGACGGAAGTTAAGCAGGCCAAAGCAGGCCAAAGCAGGCCAATACCTTATTTATACAAAGATGATAAGAGATCTGAGGTACTCTAAACAGGCAACGTCTTTCATGGTTCATAAGTAATATTGATTTGATGATTATTTTGAAACCTCTTAATCTTCAAAAGGTCTTTAAACAAGGGTTGGTTAAAATATATGGAAGTTTACCAACCATTTTTAAAATAATTTAAAAAAAACTAGCTTAAAAACAAGTCAAGTTATATTCCTTAAGTAACCATTTTAACGTTAGCTTGACTAGGCTTCATATGCTACCTACCTAGAAGGCTAACAAGCTTGTGATTCTAGATTATTATTCAGTATCAAAGTGGAGAGCCTGTGTTAGCATTATTAGCTACCTCCTTTTGGCGAGAACGACAACAGGGAAACACACTGTATTTTTGTTCCTTGCAGTGTTGTGTCTCTCATTTTGATTCAGAACACTGCAGAGGTAAATCTGAATGAAGAAGCTATTGCTAGGAGCTTATCAATATACACTGAACAAAAATATAATTGCAACACTTTTGTTTTTGCTCCCATTTTTCATGAGATGAACTCAAAGATCTAAAACATTTTCTATATATACAAAATAACCATTTCTCTCAAATATTGTTCACAAATCTGAAAAAATGTGTGATAGTGAGCACTTCTCCTTTGCCGAGATAATCCATCCCACCTCACAGGTGTGGCATATCAAGATGCTGATTAGACAGCATGATTATTGCACAGGTGTGCCTTAGGCTGAATAAACTAAATAGGCCACCACAAACGTGAGCAAAAATGGGAAAATAAAATGTATTTCCCATAAAGGCTAAAAATTGTGTATTATTTCAGTTAACAAACTTTGCCATCTAATTTAAATTGAAACATATTTTTTTTAAATAAATTGTACAGTACATGTTGCTCTGGTAATCCACTGGAAACCCACCTCTCTGGTGGGATCAGGATAATCCAGTTTTTTGGGATCAAATTGATCCCAAACCTGTGTTGTCGGTTTGAACTGTTTTGAAGATTTGATCCAGATTAAAGCTTGGATTGGATTTCATGATCTGATCGGATATCAAAGTGATCCTAATCCTGTTTTTTGGTTTTGAACTCCCCAAAATCCAAATCTGATTTGATCAGATAAGGATTACAAGTTTTGAACTCCTGGGCCCAGAAGACTACGCAGCGGCAGAAGCTGACACGCACATTGGTTAACCTCTTATTTTTGCCTTTGACCCTGAATTCTAAAAACAGTTTTTTACTGCTGACTTAGAAGGAAGATCTGGTTCTGAAAACCATGTTGCCACCTAGAGATATGTCGGCCTTAAACCTGCAATTATTATGCTTATTTGGGGTTTTCTAACTAGGGATGTCCCGATCACCTTTTTTTGCTCCCGATCCGATCCCGATCATTTGATTTTGACAATCTGCCGATAATTTTAAACCAAAACTAAGTCCTCAGGATGACTTTAAGACGTGGACATGGTCATTTTTGTTTTGTAACATTAAATAAATTAAAAAAAAATTATAAAAAAAAAAAAAATCCCGATCCTCGATTTTTTGAAAATCACGTGATCGGCTCCGATCCCCGATCACGTGATCGGATCGGGACATCTCTATTTCTAACCAATCAGAGCAGACTGGGCTCTGGTTTCAGACCAAGGGTGAAAAGAGGTGCTGCAGTATGAGAGAAAGTTAAATAGCAACTTTATCATACTCAGATATCAATTCTGAGTTAACAAATGTCTTCACCTACCAACTGACACAAAACAGATAATTATATGGAGAATTAGATTATCTGTGGTGGCAGGGGTTCGATACACTCGGGACAGAATGAAGCCGTCACAGTTGTTCATCACCAGTCACTTCTTTGCCACTGACTGCCTGCAGCTGATGCCATGACAATGCATTTTTACAGCATTTCCAACATAACTGCCCCAGATAATTGGATAATAAAAATATACTACTTGTGTGTGTGTCTTTGAATCTTGTGTAACATTTATGACACCCAGGTCTATTATTCATTCTAAACATACTTACAATGCATTATATTCTATATTTAATCACTTGCGATGTATCATTATACCTAAATATTGATGGTCACTCATTGGTATTCTTTTTGCAAGGACCCGCTTGGACTATTGCAATGGTGTCCTGTTCGGGGTTCCCAACAAAACCCTGGACAGGCTCCAGTATGTCCAAAACTGTGCAGCTCGGGTCCTCACACACACAAAGCCCTGGCAGCACATCACTCCCACCCTCATCCACCTCCACTGGTTGCCGGTCAAGTTCCGCATAAACTATAAAGTCCTCCTCCTGACCTACAAGTCCCTCCATGCCCTTGCCCCCCAGTACCTATCGGACATCCTTCACCCGCATGCCCCACCCCGGAACCTGCGGTCTTCAGACTCTGGCCTGCTCACCACCCCCCGCACCAAACTGAGAACCTTCGGGGACAGAGCCTTCAGTGTGGCAGCCCCCACCCTCTGGAACGCTCTCCCTGCGGAGATTCGCAACATCCCCACACTGGACGCCTTCAAAAGGGCCCTCAAGTCCCATCTGTTCATCAAGGCTTTCGGCCCTTAAATCGATCTGTTGTTTTGTCTGTCTGACCTTTGTTTTGTTTTGTTTTGTGTGTGCTCGCCCCAATTCCTGTAAAGCGACCTTGGGTCCCTTGAAAGGCGCTATAGAAATCCCAGTTATTATTATTATTATTAAGGAGACTATTTATTTAACAGCACTTTGAATACAGTGTGTGTACACTAAAAGCGTCTTTGAGCATTAGGAAAAGTGCTATAAAAATCCCATGTATTATGTTTATTATTATTATATAATTATGCAGTGCTATAAGCAGATTTTAACATATTATGTATACATGTTTGATGGTCTGTATGATGCATTATTTACAAAGCTGTCATGGAAAATGTTCCCAAAAAGTCCGAAATTATGTGTTTCTATGGTTTTGCTTTTTTAATGATCTGATTAAATAAAAATGACTGAACTCTTCTTTTCTCCACCATCCCATCACAGGAAGTAGTGGAGGCCGTTGGTGCTGGAGTGGATCCCAGCAGCAACTTCACCTTCGTCAGCCAATGGGATCTGGCCAGTGCCTTCTTCTTCTCAGGAACCATCATCACAACCATCGGTGGGTGTTCAATAGGAGCATTTAGATACAATTGAGTTCATATTCAATGGGATCAATTCAACGTATCTTAATCTTCCACCTTTGACCCTCGCATGTTCAGGTTTTGGAAACATCTCCCCCAAGACAGAAGGAGGGCAGCTGTTTTGCATTTTCTACGCCCTGGTGGGAATCCCGTTGTTCGGTATCCTGCTCGTTGGAGTCGGAGACCATCTGGGTACTGGGTTGAGGAAAGCTGTTGGCAAAATAGAGACTCTCTTACGGGTCAGACCCTCAACAGAGCTTTCAATGTCTAATTTGCTTGCACTGCATACTCTCCTTTACTCGCCTCATCCTATTTATTTATTACCCTGCTGATAGAAATGGCGAGTTAGCCCGACCTTCGTACGAGTGATCTCTGCCGTCCTGTCCATCCTGCTGGGCTGCCTGCTCTTCATGGCTTTGCCTATATTCGTTTTCCAAGAGGTTGAGCATTGGACTCTTCTTGAGTCGGCCTACTTTGTGGTAATCACCCTGACGACGGTGGGGTTCGGAGATTATGTTGCAGGTATACGACCACACACGTGTTTAATAGTACGCTAACAGTATTACAATAGTATATCAATATTGCAATGTGGAAATGAGATATCTTTTTTACTCAAAAGCAGCTAACACATTTCACAGAATAGTTTCTTTCACAAAGGGAAATGTACACTGTTACGGAAAAGTGACAGTGCAGATTAAGGGCCAAATAAAATGCGAGATAATCATATTAAATAAAGAAGCAAGCTCATCTTAATAAAAGCAAATCAAATTAGGTCACATCCATGCTAAACAAATGTATAAATAGGTAGCAGCATTATAAAAGTAGCAATATGTAACAAAACATTGTAAAGAAAGTATATATTGCACATAGTAGTATACTGTCTTAAGTAGTCAAGTAGCAGCCAGTGAAAATAATAATGTATTGCAAAATAAATGGGTATATTGCTCATTATTTTGATATTGCACAACATTATGTATACTGGCCATATGATTTTAAAGCAAATATACAATACCTTTTATGGTAATGAAGCTGTCAAATGTGAGCAAAAAGTAGGGAATTGTTGAGCTGACTTTTTTTCTGGATTCTAAATCTCTAAATCTGTCCTTTCCCTTTCTTAAAGAGGCTAGGTTTTATGTTTGCCCTGAGGTCACGTCAGAGCAGAACTTGAGCTGACCAGAGGGCCTAACCCTCTGTTAGGGGCATCAAAGTGTCTATAATCTATACAAAAAACGACATTCCTACAATCACTGTCTTGTCACCACTGGACACACTTTAATACACAGATCAATATGAATGTATTAGTGACATTGCCATGTTTGTGAAAATGCATTTCAAGTGAAAATGTGTTTTAAATCTGACTTTACATATTTTAGCTTTTTCATTGAATTCATCGACCTGTAGATGAGAAGACTTTATTAGCCATCTGTAAATGCATCAGTGTCAGTTGTAATGCATTAAGTTCACTTAGCACAGACCATTTTCATTTCCCTCATAAATTATTCAGGGCTGTGTGTGGGAATTAATTATTGATGATCTAATATGCTATATAGTGTCTCTTTTGTTAAATGTTTATTTACTTGGACGGATGAATATGTTGCGTTTACACACTGTATACTGTGTCTTCTTAAAGGGGATTCTGCAAATGGGGGAAGTGAGCACTGGTACAAGCCTTTGGTGTGGTTCTGGATCTTGCTGGGCCTGGCCTACTTTGCCTCTATCCTGTCTATGATTGGTAACTGGCTTCGAGTTCTATCTAAGAAGACCAGAGCTGAGGTACTCCCCATTCTCATGTCTGTTTTTTATCACATCTCGCCCAGATTCCTTTCAATAATCTCTGTTTATATCCTCTTCTCAGATGGAAGAGCTTCGAGCCCACGCAACAGACTGGACTCAAAATATCCAGAACATGTCGGTGGACTTTCGCATTGCAGGGAAAATCGATGACCCCTTCAAACGGCGTCGACGAAAGCGCCACCACGGCCCTCGCGTCCATGGTCACAGTGTGTCAGCTAACGGGGGCCCCGATGGCAAAGAGGAGCAGCGTGAGAGTCACACAGAGTCTGAGTCTTACTCTTCCTCCTCTTCCTGCTCTAATGAATCAGGGTCTGAATCAGAGTCAGACTCCCAGGCCACTCAGACGGAGCGAGTGCCCGGAGAAAAAACTGCAGCAGAGCCTAAAGAGGAGACGACTCTTCCAGATCCAAACCTGTCTCAGCCTCTGGACTACTTTGGGGAGAACCTGGCCTTCATCGATGAGTCTTCAGATGCCCAGAGTGGGAAACTACACTTAGATCCTCTGATTGATACTTCACAACCAAACTCTGCACGCCATCGTCCGGCCAGGAGGAGACGCCAAAGAAGACCTGTTCCCCCGAGAAGCCCCAAAATCAACCGCTCCTCAAACCCTGACAAGAAAGAACCCAATGGAAAACCAGTTCCAGCTGTGCCAGTAAAGCCTCAGGATTGAAGCTGATAACAGGTGCTCACACAAGTATCACCCTGAGACATATGAGAGTAATTCTCAACGTATCAATTAATGTGTATATGTACTGCTTACTTACAGACACTAAACATTTAAATGCTGCAGATGCCTTAGCCACTTGTGGTTTACTTTTAATGCATGCAAGTGTGTGTATGCCTCAATCAGAGATGATGATTTGTATGCCAAAGTTCCCATTACTTTCTGAGGAGTGACTGCTCTCTACTGGGCCAAAACAGAAATGCACTTCTACCCCTCTCCACACGAGGGTTCCCGCCTTCTACTAATCCAGAAACAAGAAAGAGAGATAGGTAGTGAGAAGTGTCCACAGCGGTGTGGAGCTCCAGGTTGCTTTGGTCTGAGACAATAACACTTTAATCCTGCCAATCATTAAACGGGTACTCAAACAGGCTCTTGAACATTTTTGGTATGTAACAACTTTTTTTTATTCAGTGTATACCATAATATTAGCATTCTGATGGCCATTAATCCTATACTGAACTGCATATGTAATAAAGATGTGTTTACATAAAAGAGGCTTTGTGTGTTATATGCATGTTCAGGGTGTAAATCTTTCGGTATCTCCCAAACCGGTGGTCACACACAAGTCATGGTGTATAAAAACAATTCCATTCAAAATACATTATCATTTCATCCAATAGGGCTAATTTTAAGATCTACTCCAGTCTTCTGTGCAGTCATACTAGCGATTTGGAAAATTCTGGCAAGAAAGCAGATTACTTGAGAGTTTTTCAATTTCGTCATTTATTTATTTTTAAAAATAGAAATGCAACCCTTAGAAAAAAGGTGACATTTTTTCATGCTTAACTCGCACAAATAAACACATTGTTCTAAAAAGGTTTTCAGCGTTTCTCAATTCTCAGTGACTTACAAAATAATGATACTAATGGTGTGTGGGTCCCTGCCATCAATAGACATATCTAGCGTATTTTGTAGGAAAGATAAACGACTTTGGGGAGTTCTGGATCAATTCAAAATGGTAGGAATCTTGATTCTTACATGAATCAATGTCCCCTCCCCCTCAATGTTTGGCATAGCATAACTCAGTTTCAGCCCATAAGCTTCTCTAGGAATCATGATGTTAACTGAACAAACATCATCTTTTATCCCGTATGTCGGGTCAACATGTCAAACAGGGATTGAGCATAGTAAGGTGCATTAGGGGGTGCTTAATCACAGTGAGGGTTTTAAATCTTTCTCCAGAGATCAAACACACATCAAGCAAACACAGAAAACACCAATCTGGCTACAAGGTGTTCTCAGTGCGCCAGCAGCTACAGTGCCGCTATATGAGGATCATAGGTATGGACTGGAACATGCTATCAGGTTTCATAGATGATTCAATAACTCATGTCAAATGTTCCTGGAGGTTTTATGGTCTGTGCTGGCGAAAAGGTGCTGCTCACAGAGTCTGTCAGAGTCTGTCAGTCGCCTCCTTTTATAGGTGATAGGCTGCAGCGATTATGGTGGTTCCAATCACCAGATTGATACGGTGGCCGACACTTCCATTAGGAGAAACACACTGCAATTTGAAAAACAATGTAAACAAAAAAACACAAACATTTTCACCAAATTGACAACACTTTATAATAACCCAACGTCTACACGCTGCTGGGTGTTTTGAGCTTCTTCTATCATTTTTATTTGTATTTGCGGAATTTTGTATTTGCAGTGTTTCATTATGCATCACTTCTAGGAAACGCTGCGCATGTTTTGGCAAGTTGGTGTTTTGTTGTGAACATGCAGCATGTGGCTCTGAATCTTTGAATCTTGAATCTTTGAATTTGAGGTGTGCATTGCAGCATGTTTGCACGTGTCGGCCATCGTAGTTTCCACCAACAAATCACCTTGTTTGGCTAAATATGAAGAAGAATAGCTTTTCTCAAAGACAGAAGTCTTCAGCCATGCTTTCCCTGATGATGGCGCTAGAGGGAAAATCAGAGATTAACAAAGTCATTCAAATTCATCCTCTAATCACAATGAACGAAATATAAAGACAATCCATTAAAAGGTTGCTTAGATAGTTCAGACAGAAGTGATGTCTGGCCGTGACCGGTATATCCCTAGAGAAACCCCAAACACCAGAATCAATGCTAGGCTTTAAAGTCATTCTAAACAATTAAAGTTGTTTCTCAATAAAGTTGAGCTTTTCTCAGGGTTTTGTCCGTAGTCCGAAATGCAGGCCTTACTTTGTGCACGGATAAAGAGGCGAGAATGTAGTCATGTGGAGGCAGGTCTTACACATGGTACAGGAATTGAAAGGCATGCATAAAGCACGGTATTGCAGATGTCCTGTATACATGCCCTTCAAATTGTCAATATGGCCCTTTTAGTATGTGCTGTCGGTCCTCAGTTGATCCATGTAAGTGATACGCTGCTGGAAACACTACCTTGGTAGAGGACAAACATGGTGCAGTGTCCGCAGTTCTTTTGTTGTCTGTATTTTCTATTAAAGAAAAGCTGCTGTTCCTCCGTGTCACAAAATATCAGATTCATAAAATTTAAGTTGATACTAATTTGAATAAAAACCCATCCATTCTGGGTAAATGGATGCAATGGATGTCTTTGAACACAACCAGCAGATGGCATACACTGACACGTTTCCCTCTCTATGACAGAACAAGTCTAACTTATACTTCCATACATAGTTGTCTTACGTTGTTCTTTAGTGACCTTCTTGATGATTTGAGATGAAACAAATTGCTCACTTTTTTTTGACAAGTGAGCAAAATTCTATGGCGAGTGAGCAAAGTGTTTTTAAAGGAGACCAGTCATCTGCCCTTTAGAAATCTGACACTTTACTGCAAGATATGTAAAAAAGAGTAAAGGCAGTGCTCTGGCATTGCAATCAGGAAGTCAGCAGGCAGTGATGATGTGCTGTGGCAGTGGGTGACCTTTCAGTGGAGGACAACCACTCACTCAGCTGCTGGAACGTCATCAATGCCGCTGCTGCAGATCACTGTGCAGCCACTAGTTGGCAAATAACTGTGTCATAGTGTGTGTAGAGCTCATAAAGAACATGCATGCAGTTAAAGGGAAAATCCCCTCTATCTAGAATCCCAATAAGCTATTTCTGCAGTATACCACACTCCAGATTTGCACAAGTGTGTCTTTCAGCTGTCGTAGAACAACTGCAGTTATCATGTCTATTAAATACAAATCAATAATGGGGAAATTGTCTAATTCAAGAGCTTTATGCTGTCATGAAATGTGTCATTTTTCACTCAATTAAGTATGGTATTATCAAGTATGGGTCGTTAAGATATCAGATTTAAGCCACTTGATTACTGTGGCAACATATTTATTTTTGCTATCAGTAATTCCTCTTTAGCTCTGTTTAAATTGTGCAAATTGTCTCTTTTTTGACAAATGAAATACATTTAAAATAAGAGTGCAGGTACTTTAACTGTAAAACAAAAAACAGTTACACCTATGGATAGTGATATTTAAGAATATGTCATTTTATAAATCTCCCAGTTATCATAAAAACCAGTATATCACAACATCTCGATTATCAATCCAAGATGCTCTGATCTCCAATTTAGTGAAACAACTGTCAAATGCCCATTTTTCGGTGAATGTTTAAACTTAATATAAATGCAATTTGGATATGTTAACTCTGACATAGAGCCTTCTTATTGCACCAGGATAAGCTGAGAGATAATAATAATAATAGATAATTCCTGAGAGAAATGCTGTTATATCCTACACACCACCCCCCTTTTAGTCTACTATGCTAATGCTGATCAAGGTGTTCGTTTTAGTAGTAAAGGTGGAGGCACTTATGTTATCCATGAGTCACTGATGCCGTGCCAGATGCTATTTGTGTATCACAAACAATGGCGTCTTGGTATTTATGAAGCCTATCAGCTGACACCTGTCTAAGGTCAGGACCTCCTGTAAGAAGCACCCTGGGGACCCCAGCTGTCTTTCACAGTATGTTTCTAATGTGCCCAGCTTGAATACATATATCCACTGCCTTTCCCACTCACTGTCCTGAGGAAGTCCGAGTAAGTCCTGTCATAATGCACTAAATCTCCAACAAACCAAATTGGACAAGCTTTTGAGTGAATCTAATGAATATGGCCGGTTTACCTCTAACAGGATGATAATGCAGACTCTGCACCAGTATGATGCAGCTCCGCAGAATTGCAGTGTCTGCAGCAGAGACTCAATGACCTTGCTTCAAGGTCGCAATGACACTGCCGTCAGTTTTTCCTCTCGTGCGCGCACCACGTAATAAAAAACTGTCCCGAGCTTACTGCACACACAGCCTGCATGTGACCAAATTGAAACACACACACACACACACACACACACACACACACACACACACACACACACACACACACACACACACACACACACACACACACACACACACACACACACACACACACACACACACACACACACACACACACACACACACACACACACACACACACACACACACACACACACACACACACACACACACACACTGGTGTCCTGCAAATCTGATGGACACACACACCGCGAGGGAAGTGCAAGTGTGGCTTATTGGTTTAAACAGACTAGACTAACGTTTATTGGTCTATAATTAGATGGATAATGCTGGGCTCTGTGGGGAAATACTCACTTAGGCAATCCAAAGTATACCGTGGGCTGCTACTGTCTTTCCCTTTTTTTCAAATCATTGTTTTCATGCCACTTCTTTTAATTAGTGCAAGGTTGTCAACTCTTCTCTCGAGCCAGCTGTTACCAGGCATGTTAGAGATCGCAGGGGGAGGGGGGGGGGACTGCCTATTTCGAGAAGCAACAGGCTACCAAGTTAGAAAATAAACGTGCATTTAATTGTTGTTACAATAAACAGTAGTAGCATACACAAGAGATGTTTTAGACATGTTTGATGATGCCATTTTATTTTTGATAACGCATATGGCAAACCGTCTTGAAAATAAAAAATATTATATATTTTTAATTCAAACTACTATCCCTTGATTATTTCCTCTTCTCATCCCATTGCAGTGATCCCCTGACCTCCTGTTTCTTGGCTCCTGTCCACATAGTTTAGTGCTGGAGAGAGCCGGGTCAGTGTCACAAGACCAACAGCATGTCAACATTTTCCATAGAGGTGTGCTGCAAGCGACATGTATACCATTATTTTTCATTCTCTCTCCCCTAAAGCTTGTGGCATTGCCTTAATACAAATAAAAGTGTCTTTACAAAAGCCATTCTGATATTGAATGGAAGGTAAGGAAATACAAAAGCTAATACAATGAATAATAATGCCAATACATTGTACATGTATGCGTTGTAGGCCTATTCATGCCCCTGTGGGAATTTCATGTTTTTATTTATTTATATTGAACAGTTTTGGATTAGTGACACAACGGATTCAGCTAATGTGACACATTCTTCAGGCCGCCGGATCTTCATAAATAGGCTGTACCTGAGTATATTAAGAATAACGTTGACTGGGTCACATATATGTATTTTTACGAGTTGCAGGCCTTTATTATAATGCTGATGACGCTGTTGGAAGGTGCGTACGGTGGGACGTAACGGAGACACAGCGGACGCAAATTGGACGGAGGGAGGAGGAAAGACACGGGATATAGGTGACGTCACGGAGCTGCCTCAAGCTAGCGAGCGGGAGCTAGGAAGAAACCGGAAGTTCCTTAGTTTGCCAAAATAAAAACGTGATTTGTGTTAATTTGAGATAAACCAGCAGTTATAGGATTCTGTGGAGCAATGTTGACATATATTTAGTAAATGACGAGTCCCTTATATTCGGTGTTGCATTTGCTTTAAGAGGTTAGCTTGCTCGCTAAATTTAAAAAGGTTTTCTGAGTCGAGTTTTATTTTTGAAACTTTTTTAATAACCGGATGTTCGTTGTTCCTCCTTGAAGTCTTGATGCTGATGTCTAACTACAACCTCAGCGTTGGCTGGGGAAGACGATAATTTATAACGCCAGTGTACAGACCCGAGCAGTAGGATAAGACAGTGTGTCGCCGGTTGTTGTTACCGCCTCATTATCCGGTAACGTAGGGATGCGATGTGAGTCACCCTGCAAGGCTTGGACAGCGCCGTTGCACCGGTTAAACCGACCGTGGACTTGCCTGCCGCAAAGACTTGCCTGACTCCAGATTAAAAAAAAGGCAACAACCCTGCGATGTTTTTACATTTCCCAGTAAGTATGGCCAGCCTTACTAACCCTCACTGCAGAGATAGAGCATATCGTGTGTTCAGGTTGTTATTAATCTCTCTGCGGAGATGTCACGGTGTTAACGGGAGGCTGATGGGCACGCACGGTTCGCCTAGCAGAGCTAAGTTCGCCTGGCCACGTTATTGGGGGTAGGGGGCACGATTCGGCGAATAAACATTTAGTATGCTGAATTGTGTAATCTCCCCCTTAAAAAAATATCCACTGACTCATTCCAACGAAAACACATGCTATAACACGGATGTCTAAAGCTGTACTCGTCGGTTAACCCCCCACAAAATGTCTTAAATCTGATGTCACTTATCGAGTAAATGAAGAATGCAGGGCTATTGTTGAATAAGATGCAGTCTTAGAATTGTCTTTGTAGGTCCTCACTCGCAATGTATGTAAATCCTGCATGGGCTGATAAAACTCCGCACTTCTCCCACTGTACACACTTTATTTATTGGTGTAATTCAACGCCCCCTAGTTATTATTCTTCCTGTTTTAACACACTGAACTATGAAAGACACAGAGCCTGCTGGACCAGGATTGAGGTCACTGATTTTAAGGCATAATCCACTATGGCAATTAACCTTTCACCGGTCCGAGATCAGTAGACAAGGTCACCCCTGGGTGCTGTTCTCGCTGCCTCCACAGCGCGCCGCATTCAAAAGCCTCTAACTGAGTTTATGTCCAGTCAGTGGGATGCACTATCAGTGACAGAGACTGGATGCACCTTAACAATATGATAAGAAAGCTTTTCAACCATTTAAAACGAGGGAAGGACTCACTGATATTTGTGTTGGGCAATTTAATTCAGAGATAACAATACCAGGAATTATTATAGTTTATAGCCTACCAATTAATAATCCAGATCTACAGTGTTAATTCAAATGTATTGTCTTGTTTCAAAGGTCAGTTTTAAGTTCTGATCAGTTCAGATCAGCACATTTTTGTTTGTTTTGAAATATTAAAGATTCAGTTTGCTTTAAAAAAAAAAAAAAACTTAGCATAACTCCGGTTTCATGCAGTGTTTTTTTAATTAAATTAAAACTGGTCTCTTTAATTATTTACAGATTGTTATCACCGAACTCCAGCTTATGACATTGCATGAGAGAGTGAAAGACAAGGTGTTGGCTTTACTCTGTCTGTCCTTCAAGCATTCCTGTAACTGTGACCTTTGGAGTGTGTCACGCAGCACAGGGGGGAGGGTACTCATGCAGCGTGCAGAAATCTGGATAGATACAGTGGAATATGTATTTTAAGAAGGGAAAGTCATTACTACGATTACACAAGACCTGCCAAACTAATTCCAATATATATGAGTACATCTGAAGATTAGCCCTGTAATAATTCCATTAATCTGATGCATACAACTTGTTCTCAGACATTATGATGAGGCTGGACAATATGTACTGTACTGACTTACTGACCGTTAAAATGACAGATGCAGGAGGGACCTTGAAAAGTGACTTGGTTGTAAATTCTGTGACGGTACTAAAATAAACCTTTGCTTACTTTGCAGGTGTCCTGATAACGGCAGACCTCAACCCAAAGCAGCATCACTTCATTGCTCTTCATCTGGGAGTCACACGTGTATAATCTTCAAACTCCAGCTAAGCAAACAGGTAATTTTTTCACGTGACATTTAATGAAATATTGTGTTATATGCTTATATGAAACACGCGCTATGCCTGGTATTTGTAAAGGTCATTTTTATGATGGACTTTTAGCTGGCAGTGTAACAACTTTTTGGAAAAACATGCAGCCAAAAGAGGGATGTGGAGGGGAGAAATTCAGCCAAAAAGGAAAACTATTATGAAGGTTTTGGCTTCTCTTTTCATAATCTGAAATATTACGATGGGCTATAACAGAGTGCTTATCATTCTGTTGCAATCAACTCATGGGCATGTTGAAAGGAGGTCTGTGATTGCTCTGCATATCTAAAAATGATACATGATGGAAAAGTTATGTATAAAGGGGAGAAAGTATCATTCCCTTCTTGAGAAGTAGCCTATAAATCAGTTTGAGAACATCCAAGAGAGGAGCAGTCAAATTATCAGTTGTGATTCCATAACTTTTACATTTATATTTTTGTTTTTTTCAAGCACAATCATAGTGTTTGCCTAACATTTGTAGGCTCAGAAGCCTGACATTTTCTAAATTCCAAATCAGATGAACACAAACAAATGTATGAAGGATATCTGACAGGTATTTTGACAGTTAGAGTGAGTGAAACAGTTGGACCCTGCCAGTCTGTTTAGTTATATGTCAAATGTAGAATTAGCACTGGAAATATTTATCCAAAATCACCTTTTATTCTATTTCTATTATTCCATTTTATGTTTAGTATAATTTAGTTTCTTTGACAGTCAAAGCTGGACAATACTGCTGTTGGGTAACAGTGTAAAACTGTTTCCAGAGTGCTCCTGGACCTAATGTCTTTTAGCTTCAGTCCTATATCCCACCATTATCATGTACCAGCTGTTAGAGAAAGCCGATTGTAGCCCGGCCCATCTCAACACACACAAGCTAGCAGGCGCTGGCAGTCTGGAAACCGATTTTCTATTGAACCTGTGCCATGATATCACACCTTGGAGAGACTTAAACTCTGTAGTAGTCTCCGTTATCAGGTAAGATGCAGCCTAGTCCGGGTTAGAGTGATAGAAATACACCTCGTCCCCAGCACGAGAGAGCTGGTCAGTCATGATTAACGCTAGCTGCTGTTAGCCTAGTTAGCTAACCTGCAGTTGTCATAATGCTGTTTGTGAAGCTAATGCTAACGCTACTCAAATCATGCTGGTACGTCAGTTTACAGTTCACACATGTGTATATGGAGAGTCAACACCATTAAGGCTAACCTCAGTTGAGAGTACTTACTGTTGAACCTGCTTTGAAATAGTTATAATGTCGTTATTATGGCTCGCCTTTGAACGTTTGCTGTACTGAAAACGATGTTCCCCATTTGCTAAAGGAGATGTGGAGCCGGCCAGTGGTGCACATGGTATGATTGTACTGTGCTTAAACTGTAAGGAGAAGTAAATAACAGTATCTGGGCTCAGATAGTCCTGGTGTTGTTGGCCATTTATTGAGCTTGTAAACTCAGCCCAAGCAAGCTAAACTTGTAACAGGCAAGGTTCGCTGTGACCCCCTTGCTGCTTGCCAAACAAGTCAAAGGGGGCAAACTCCATCCAGCAACTACAGGGTTGGATTATCAGCTGCAGTAATACATATGATAAAGGCACACTTGGTTTGCATTGAGTGATATTATATATATATTATAACTTTCTTCTCCTGGCTCAGTGTCTTGAAACCCACAATGCTAAAATGATTTCTCTACAGCTACACTTCCCTGTATTACATATTGTATTTTGTATAATGTAAAGCACAAGATAGACTTAGTTGATAGCAAATATAATTCCTCCTCCCATTTCTTTTTTCTCAGACTATCTTGAACCCAGTGTATATGCCTGTTTTCTAACAGCTTTGACAACCTCACAATCTCATTTTCATGTACATGCTCTGACTGAAGAATGCAGGCAAAGTATTTGACAGATAAGTTAGAAGACAGCATCTTATTAGCAGTATGCAATGAGACACATAGAATTGTGTTTGTTCTTAGAGTTATATCAAACAAATGCTCTGATGTGAAGCATATGTGGATGTTAAGTTGTCACTAGAGGCCTGTTCATTATATACGAGTAATACCATTGTCCTTTAGCTTGGCACGGACACAAAGCATATACCACAGGTCAGGACGGCTGAGCTCTCATTGATTATTTACCATAAACTCTGATTGTTGGCTGATATTTTTTGAGTCTGGGTAGTAGTTAATATGTTAAGAGCTTGCTTGTAAATTATCTTATATCTGGTCTATACAGGTACCGTGGTATTAACCCACACCATTAGGTACATAGAATACAACTGGATAATGTTGTCTTTGTGGGCAGGGTTAGGGATTGGAGCGTTGACCATACGAAATGCATTTTAAATATTGCAACACTTGGTAAATATATGGGCAGCAACTAGTGTATCAGCCTCAACTGATAAAGGAGTGAAACATAAATTGGTTCGGGAATAGCGGTGTACTGCCAGGGTGTACAGGACACATGAGGAAAATCCCAAGTTACTTTCAGGTCTTAACTGGATTGAGGCTATTTAGGCTGCAGCGATCGTCTTCACACAGCGGAACCAGAGGATGAGCAGTTGAGCCAGGAGACCCTTGGCACACACTGCAATTAATGCCCCTCTGTTTATCCCCTTTTATCCTTCTACCCTGATCATTTAAGGGCTGCTGTCAAAGTCAAATCGACAACAATTTAATCTACATGAAAGCTGCGAAAATAATTGATCAATCAGTTAGATGTCTACTTTTTAATTAGTTTGATTACATTTTTTCAACATTCTTGGATTATAGCCTCCTGAAGGTTAATATGTTTTATGTGACTCCTCAGTTAGAGACAAAACAAGTCATTTGAGGATGTGTACTTGGGCTTTGGTAAACCACTGATGCCCATTTAATATACTACATGTCAAAGAAAGCAAGTTATCTAATTTATAAAAGATACATTACATGACATGTCACTTGTTAGACGCTTTTATCCAAAGCGACTTCCATACTCAAGACTGTGGACAATCCCCACAGGAGCACTTTGGGGTGAAGTGTCTCAGGGACACTACGACATGCTGACTGCAGCGGGGTTTGAACCTGTAACCCCCTGATCCCAACTCTATCCACTGCGCCACACGCTTCAGACACAATGTATGATTGACATTAAGTCGCAATCGTAAAAGCATGAACCAAATGACTCTCGGCAAACTAACCACTCACATTGTTTTGGCTTTGCATTTTGTTGAGGAAGGTCATCATAACTGTGCTTCACTTAATTAAATCATTTCATTTAATCGTCATAATATTCTTCTTACTTCAACCAAAGTCTACTTTTGGGCAGCATTTCAATCGATTGAATTCAATCATTAAGCCTTCTTTACCAAGATGTGGACATGTATGGCAATGTTGACCTCCAAATCCCAGCTGAATCTGTCTGACATTTGGAAATGCAAGGATTTACTGATAGATTTAGAGAAAACATGTGCTGGAAAAGATTCTGCTCGCCACTGCAGTGCTGAAATTGGGCCACCGGTTTCCTCATTTAAGGAAGTATGGCTGCAATGTATATATTTGTATTTATAATTCTGCTATCATAAGCCTTTGGTGTGCCTTTTATTTGGATTTGTAAACATACTACATGTTTACAATTATTTTAAAAAGGCACACTCGTGCAATCACAAGTATTTATTGTGCATGTCTGTAATTACATTGAGAACTACAGACAGCCGTTGGCAGGCGAGCAGGATGCCGCAGTACTCAGACTGCCTTACTTGAAGTTATGTCTCTGAATAGGGAAGAGCGGTCACTGTTTATGAGCAGAGCGACCTTCATCCAGTCACCTTGGCTATTTTAATGTCCACAAGAGTCCCAGACAAAGACTTCACGCTGTGGGGATGAATCAAGGGCTGTGCAGTTTTCCTTTGAGCGAGAACGGTTATGCTTCGAGTTTAAGATGTTTTTGAAGCCTAACTGAGGTAAAGACTAGAGTTGTGTTAAAGAACTGGAGAGGGAACAAGCAACTCTTTTGTCTTGTTAGCATGCTGATAATGCAGAATCAAAATGTGTCCTGCTTCCAGCTAAGAAAACGGCCCATGATATTAAAGTGACATAAGCACACGTTTCTTAATCAGAAGTCTTTTGGGGAAGATAGGAGTAGGTCAGTTGGGCTTAAACTGAGCGAAGACGTTGGTCTGAATGCATCGGAGTTGTTGTTTTACTGTGGGTGTTACTGTCACCAGCATTCCCAGTTCAAATATTAGCTTATCATTGCTGCGCTGTGTGTTCTACTCTCAAGAGGCCAACAAGGAAAAGAAATCAGACTGAACAAATGAATTGCAGTGATTGCAAATATGAAACTGACCTTATTTTCTTGGATGTAAAGATATCTGACTCCCATAAGATTTATTCAACAACATTTAGAAAATATTAGATTGCATTTACTTGTTGCTGGTCTACACAATCATAATCTGATTTTTGCCAAGTGTTAGCACATTCAGAATTTGGTCCGTGTTTACCATTCAACGTGTAATAAATGTAAAGGTAAACGGTTGTATTCCCTTATTCACTTAGTATCTTTTTCATTTTCCCCCTCTAGGCATCATGTCTTCCAGGGAGCGCCGCTCAGACGTCTACATAAAGGCAGAACCGAGCAGTCCGGAGGGGGGCGGGGGGGGCCGCAACAGCCCTGGCGGGGCCTCCTCGGACTCCTCTCAAAGTGGAGGTGGAGGAATCAGAGGAGACGGCGTGAAACGTTACTCCCCGCCACTCTACACACCGGCCCTGCGTTGCCACTTCAAAGACGAGGGGGGGGATGGGGCAGAGGAGGGCTCCACTGGAAATGGTGCAGGGCGATGCAAGTACGCCCTGAGCACGCTACCCAAGAGGCTGTGCTTAGTATGCGGGGATGTGGCCTCAGGTTACCACTACGGCGTGGCGTCCTGTGAGGCCTGCAAGGCATTCTTCAAGAGAACCATCCAAGGTGTGTGTCGTGGTGAGGTTTTAGAGCAGGCAGTTTTCTATTATTCTATTCAAGGCTTTCCTTAAGGTATAATATGTTGCATTGTTGGTTGCTGCTTGTAAACTGTGACGGGGTTCAATTCGTCCATTCGATACATGGCTTAGTCGGTTGTTTAAGCTCCAAAAAAAACTTTATTTATATCAGCAACAAAAAATATACGAACCAGCATACCTTCAACAAACAAAATAAAAGACAAAAACAGGCCGTCCATCACTCATTCCGAGTAAACATGCTCTGGGTTGCCTTCTCTGCAACCAACTCCCAAACATGTCCCAGCTGTTGCCTTCATTGCAACATTCTTCCGAGTGACACAGTCCGAAGAAATACAAGGAACCAACACCGTCCATTTTGACCCCATAGCCCCTCCCACAGGCTCACCGTCAACAGGTGACACAATCAACTCAAAGCCACATTTCAACAAAGGAATCCGACCCAAACATAAACAGGTTAACCACCTCTCAACATAATCATTCCCCATAATTAAACAACCGTAAAATAAATAAGAAATTGCATGGTTCATTTGACGGAAGAGAGCAGGAAATGTTTGGTGTGTGTGGTGTGTGTGTGGTGTGTGTGTGTAGGCTGTCAGTGACGGAGTCAGTCACTCTGTCCCGCTCCGTCACATAAACACACCGTTCAAATAAGCCCCATTTTTCATTGTTTCATGCATGCAAAAACACATCTGGAAGGTGGCCAATTTGGATTGAATACAACCAAAGAGCATACTTCATCCTGGTGTGTGTGTGTGTGTGTGTGTGTGTGTGTGTGTGTGTGTGTGTGTGTGTGTGTGTGTGTGTGTGTGTGTGTGTGTGTGTGTGTGTGTGTGTGTGTGTGTGTGTGTGTGTGTGTGTGTGTGTGTGTGTGTGTGTGTGTGTGTGTGTGTGTGTGTGTGTGTGTGTGTGTGTGGGCAAACTAACACACCAACCGGAGTACACAGCACAATAGACATGCACACTGTACCTGCAGAAGAAGGACCCACATCACATACTAAACATGTATTTAATCTTTAACATGTGTCAGTATAATGTCGTCCCCCTCCTGGCTAATGCATGGTCTGTTAAACAAAACATTTTGACAATTGCTTTGTTGGCATGATTGCCAACTTGAGCACCTTGTATGTTTACAATATCAGTAAGATTCAAGAAATTCAAAGAGTACGTTCTCATTGAAATACAATTCTCATTCATACTTCTTATTTCTTGTTCTGTTCTTCTGTTAAGGAAACATTGAATACAGCTGTCCTGCATCGAACGAGTGCGAGATCACAAAGAGGCGCAGGAAGGCTTGTCAGGCATGCCGCTTCACAAAGTGCCTCAAAGTAGGCATGCTGAAAGAGGGTGAGTGTTCAGGCTTTGATAGTATAGCTTTGTGTGGATCTTTTAAATATGGTAAATGTTTAATCTATTCTTTCCCGATGCAGGAGTTCGTCTTGACAGAGTCAGAGGAGGAAGGCAGAAGTACAAAAGACGTCCAGAGGTGGAGAATGCAACATACCAGAGTGCCCCTCTCCCGCTGACGAAGGAGAGTGAAAAAGGTGGGATTCATTTCCCTGTCTTGTGATTTGTTTTGAAGCCTCTGTGTCAGCGGCGTGAGGCATCATTGTTTCCGTCTATCAGTTTTTCTGTCTGTCCGTCACATCTGTCCTGGTGGACTAGATACATCAGGAAGGCCAACAGGGATTATCTTTCATTTAACGTCCACTTGGACTCGAGTTGAACTGATTACAGTTTGGTGTTCAAAGGTCAAGGTCACTTTTGAGCACACAACATGTCTTATGGAAAAATAATGATGTAGTGATGATGATGTAGACAGACGTGGATCTGTTGAGACTGGTCGGCAAAGGCATGAAATCACCAGGGAATCATTTTAGTGTATTTATTTTTTTGATGATGTGCCGGCAAGTTTAATGTACCTCCAAAGTAAGCTTGCTGCCGGGAGCATGCAGAAACATTAAAAAATATGATGGAATTATTGAACACTGCCCTCTGCTGCCAAGAAGATTGATCATTGCAAATCTTTGCTTTTTATCTGAGCTGAATTAGATCAACTATCCTGGAGATGATTTACATAAATAGGCGTGAGGAGTTAAAAGCCTAATCTCTCTGTTGTCCTCATCGACGTAAGAACAAGTGTGTGATAGTATAAGAATCAAAACTCTGCATTTATCCCCGGGTTAAATTAGGTTGCTCCATTTGGATTCAAAGATAAATCAAATGAAAAACTAAAGATCTTTACATAAACATAAGAAGTTGAAGGAGTAATGTGCAATATATAATAAAGAATACAAATGTATACAAACATAATGAATTCAAGTAAAAGTCATAAAGCCTTGCAGTATGAATACAGTGCAGTTGATATACCTTTACAGTGTAGCATGTCGCAAACAAGGTTTTAGTTTTGAGTGGCTACCTTGGTGCAGTGTGCACAGTATCTGTGCCTTTTGTCTGCCTGTGTCTTACCTGTGCATCATTTGAATGTTTTGTTTTTGTGGCGTAGGTTCCTCCAGCATCATTGTGTCCCACCTTCTAGTGGCAGAGCCCGAGAAGCTATTCGCCATGCCCGACCCCCTGCAGCCCGACACAGCCCAGCGCACGCTCACCACCCTGTGTGACCTCGCGGACCGGGAGCTGGTCGTCATCATCGGCTGGGCCAAACACATTCCTGGTAGGAGACGCCGAGAGGATAACCCAGGGGAGGAGAGGCTGGGTGGCATGGCAGCGGGGCAGGGAGATCCCATCTGGCATGTTTCGTCCAGACGATGACTTGGGAAACCTAACAAATACACTTTTGTACATCTGGATTTATCTTTGACAGAACTGGAATGTAATTGGCAGATATGAACCTGATACTGATGGCTGAGGAGCCTAAATGATAGGTTCAACTAAATGAATAAGTAAAACTAAATGTCAGCTGACAGTTGAGTCACCAGTAGGCCTCTCACTATACCTACTTTGGTTGGACGGTTTATCGTCCCAGGAATATAGTATTATCATTTTAAGACCATTTTATTTCTCTAATATGTTGAGAATCTAAAATGTTCAGACATAGGAATTGGAAATGTGAAGAAAAGTATTTATTTTATTCTAAATAAAATCAAAATAAACCACCCAACCAAAACACTAAATGAATTGGACTCTCCTACTCTGTCTTAATAATGGTAGGGAATACCCTGCTTTTTACATGTCGGCCTAAATGTTAGTGACATCTCATGTAAACAAACACACAACAGCCAATATCCAGGTCAGGAAACCCAATCGAGGTCATGTCCATTTATCATACGATACGTCAATAACCTAATTACTGTGACAGGCCCAACCATCAGCTGCCTACAGTATGTAACCCATTATCATCCTACCAAACAAAGTGCTTGCAGAAATGTGTTGCCAGTTAGCCTACAGTCTAAGTTTCTAACTAACTGTCCGTCTCTTCCTCTGCAGGCTTCCTGTCGCTGTCCCTGGCAGACCAGATGTCCGTGCTGCAGTCCGTGTGGCTGGAGGTGCTGGTGCTCGGCGTGGCGTACCGCTCGCTTGGCTGTGAGGACGAGGTGGTGTTCGCCGAGGATTTTGTCCTGGACGAGGAGATGTCCCGCGTTGCTGGACTGACGGAGCTAAATGCAGCCATTAGTCAACTCGCTCGCCGCTTCAGGTCACTAAACGTGGACCGGGAGGAATTTGTCATGCTCAAAGCCATCGCACTCACTAACTCAGGTACTACTAGTGGTATTATTAATCACATCAGAGCCTTGTTAATGTATCCGTTCTGTCTCTCGCTTAATATAATATTATCCTTATTAACGGGTAGTGCTCACCGTCTCTGCTCACAATTGTCCTCCACACAACTAAGTGCAATTGATTTGAAAAACGACACCCCCTTTCCTGTTTGTTAGGAACATTATTAGGTCGTTTTCTGGTTTAAACTAATGCAGTCTATTACAGCAGCTAAGCAATTACATTTACCATCAGTTTCAGAGTGATATTCATTTAACTTCACGATCGTTCTGAAGCCTGCAGTTTGCGGCGCTGCAGTTTTATTACGAGAACAGTTGGTATCGAATAATCGAAATGATTCGGCCTCGATCGCAAAGATTGAATCATCAGATTTAAGTAGAGACGGCATTGTCTCTAGGATTTAGCGTAGTAGAAATCGGGGAGATATTATAGGCCTGATCAGACTGGTCATTACTTGATTTTTGGGTTGTGGTTTACCGAGAGGAGTTTTTAAATATTTAGTATACCCTCTTTGATATAATGTTAACATGTTGCAGTTTAACATCACCACAAAACACAGACACCAAACTGACCCAAAAAGTTCAATTACACCTCTGACACAGTTTAAACAAAAATGTAATACATTTAGCTAGATGTACAAGCTAAACTAGGAACTACTGGAAGTGTATACTTTCCTATCTTAGACATGGTGTGACAATGAAGAATATGTATGTCCTTCCATTTGTGAGTAGCTGGTGGCAACACAATCAGTGGATTAGCTGGAAGGAGTTGACATGACAACGGGAGAAAGATCTTGTATTGTTAGGAATACCTAGTGCTTTTTTTAGTTTCAGTTTTTAGGCGATTGTATTGCAAAGTATGGCAATATTACATCTATACACAAAGGGCAAGTATCGATCGTTTATTATATAATTATATTGCTGATACAAGTTCAAATGAACTTAACATCAGATACATGAGTGGGGGCATAGACCGCACCCGCATAGTATTTCTCTCCTGTTACAGATCTGTAATGTGTGAACACAGGGCTTCCCTCCCAGTGAGTAGCAGTGGGTACATTGAGATGTATCCATTAGTTCAGACCAAGCTGTTACAACGCTCCCTGTGCTGGGTGTCCTCTTTGTAAGCAGGACATCCCACACCTATGCTCTGCAGGGGGTAGACCTGGCAGAAGGCACACAGACCCCCACTCACTAACTGCAGTGTTAACTTGCCTCTCATCTTACACAATATCTGTCTTTTTTTAAAGATTACAAGTCAATTGCCATGACAGGAAGAACAAATCTAATCTAAAATGATATGGAAAAACAAGAGAATGTTGACTAACAAGTTTAATTTGCAGTTTTGCATTTATAAGAATATAACTTATCACTATACATATGGAAGATGTTTTGAAATCGCAATAATGTATGGCGACACGTATCTTGAGGCCCGTTATCATGTCCTCCCCTAATGATGACGGCAACACACAATAACATTATTGCTGATGGTCTTCGAGGCAGGCAGACATGTTATTGTAAAAACATCCAGTGTTGATTCGAGTGCATTAGCTGTTGAAAGGTCACGAGCCTGGACCTGTATGTAGTCATAGAGATTCACTAAAGGTTACTGTCAACAGCAGATCATGTAGCATGGGCTGCTACCTGCTCCACTGTTTGGTCTGTAAATAAAGGTTGCCTTACGTTTGTATTTGTTGTGAGTAACAGGGCAAAACAAGCTCTTTTTGAGAAAATGTAAACCCCCGACACATTGCCTTACCATGTGCTCCCTGCTGTTCTGTCAGACTCTGTTTACATCGAGGACATGGAGGCTGTGCAGAAGCTGCGGGACCTCCTCCACCAGGCCCTGCAGGAGATGGAGTGTCAGCGGCGCCCGGACGACGCCCAGCGCGCCGGACGCCTCCTTTTAACATTGCCCCTCCTCCGACAGACTGCCGGTCGCGCCCTTACCACTTTCTACAGCATCAAGACCCGTGGTGGTGTACCCATGCACAAACTATTCCTGGAGATGCTGGAAGCCATGATGGACTCTCCCTAGAGCGGCAAGCAGCAGTGAATAGGATGCAGAGAAAGACCCAACAGAGATCTAGCCCTGAACAGTGGACGAGTGGTTTGTGAGGAAGATTTTATTAGAGAATTTATAATGAGGGAAATGGTCCTTTCTTTCCCTTTTCCCATAGACTACACGAAGAAAGGAAACAAATGAGACAATAAAAAAGCTCATGTCCCTAAATGGGAATAAAGAATGAGATGTAACTGCCACACTTTGGTAAAAGGCTCCGACATCAAAGTGAGAAAACATTTAATGTGAATGCCTCAGTACGAAAAACAATTGTTCCATCACAGCATCGATCTGCATTTACATAACCACTGAGGAACAACAGGAAGGTACCCGAGAACAGACTGCAAACATGTTGCTTTTGAACTCTTTCAAAATAAAGCAACGTGTCACATGCAACGAAAGCCATAACAACATATCCGGCGAAAGACTTTGAGGGTCCAGTAAAGGGGCAGATTGACATGCACATGGAGTGCTTGTATTTAATATAGTTTAGTGTGCCGTTGTAGGCAAATTCATAGGAATTACTTGCAATATGTTTAAAGCAATATAATGACTCGATTGTTGTTTGTCACATTTAAAATGTGGATAAAATGGTAGTTGTGTGAGTATACCAGTAGTCCTCCACTTTCCAGACCCCAAGTGCTCATTTTTTTTAAAGAAACAAAAAGCACGTTGGGGGTTAAAATCTGGATTTGGGAACCACTGCTGTACAGAGTAGGTGCAGCTTTCTTTATAAAAGGTTGTGCAATTGTTTTGAAGTGGACGAGAAGTGCATATGAAGGTTGTGCGCTCACAGAAAGATTTACGTGGAAGGTTACATATTCGGTGTTGTTTGTAAATCGGCACACAAAAAAACTGGCTTCGATACAAGCAAGCGTGTGCGTGAGTGTGCAGTCTAAACCAATGAGCTGAGATCAGGGAAGGACACTACTCTTTGACATTAAAGTGTGGCAACAACAGTGCTAAGAACTGAAATGCATATGCCTCATCCGCTTTTTTTTTAATATACAATCCTCCGTTAGATCTAACGTCTGACTTCAGTGTTGTTCAGAAATAATGGTCTGACCTGTTTGAGTAATGGGCTATACCTTCTAACACTAACCCTGGTGTATGATATGCATTTTCTGCAGTCGTGAAGAACGTTGCATTAAAGATCTCCATTGTTTCAACGACAGATCGCTCCTTTGTGTACGGACAGTTCCAACTTTAACTTGCAAGTGCCCATAACGGGCTCAGGACAACAAGAAACGCAACATATGAAACATCTTCCTTTTGGGTGTTGTCGGGCAACATCCTGAAAGTCCTGCTCATTGATCAGCAAGTGTGTACACCTAGATAGAAGTGATCACTGTAGTACGCTTCACATGCAATGCAACGCTACAGTATCTGATGTCACGATCAGATATGATATTTAGTGGCCATACGGGGCCGTTCATCTTTCGGCCATGTACAGTTCCATTTAAAGAAACAAACATGCAATTTATAGTAGAAGATAATAAAGCCAGCAAATGTGATCCGAACCCCCCCCCCCCCCCCCCCATTACAAAATATGTGTGCAGCTTACAGTGTTCTAACATTTGTAAAGACTTGAAACTTGCTTTTTTCATACATTTTCCTTTCTAGGATTTAAGGGTATTTTATTTACATTGTGACATTGTTGTGGGTTTGGTATTGAAATGACGCATTCTATTCAGAATGATATGAATTGTTTTAGTTTCACGTAAGCAGTTGTGCATTTTCTGAAGCTGATTGTCATTTGAGGGATCAATTTACATGGCTCTATAGATTTAGCGGCGGGCTACAGAGGGCTACCTCAGGAGGCAGTGTAAAGCCAGATGGCCAAATAACTGTGGAGACAAACGTAACTATTGATCTTTGGATTTGTCATTTTAAATTTTAACATTGGGTTTATTGAATGTCTTTGAGTTGCAAACAACACCTGCTATTGGTTATTACTTTGTTTTTATAACTTTAAGTTGTAAATGGCTCATTAATCTTGCTTTATAGGATACCCCATGGTACTAGATGATGGTACGGTTTCACAAGAATAATGATGCAGCTCAAAAACACTGGAGTTCATAAATGGCAGTAAATAGTTCTACTTTTAACACACAGGTGTTACATCAAGGACACTGAGTTACCGGTTTGTCTTGGTGTTCGTAAGTTACAGCTTACACGTTCATCTAGCAAACAATGTAAAATAAAAGCCTGGGTCAAATTGGAGCTGATAAAAACTCAATCATACATACAATAATAGATTATTTATTGGCATACGAATATTTCTTGGGTGCGGAGGGTTAGAGTGAAGGCAGGGTCATATGCAGTGTCACTGTTAAAATGTTAAAGTCTTTTGTAGTTTTAATAAATATGTGCGCATAAATATAAATGAGCAATACAATAAATTACCAAACCTCACACATTTCCTTGTATAGCCACAGTGTACATTTAACATTGCCAGTTATAATGAAGCATAGCTACTTAACGTTATATTATTTAGAAGTTCAAATCAATGTTTGTATTTTGAAAGACTATTTAAATGATTAAATTCTATTTTTTACTCAATTTACTGTCGTTTGTTGACACTGCTTTATTTTTGTGTGTGATATTGGCTGTGAATATCTGTGTGTAGTTTTTTTCCCTTTCATTTAGATAAACCAGTTTGATGTCCTTGTCTAAACATGTCCACATACAAATCACTGTGAAAAAAGTGAGATCTTCCACTGTCTGACGCAACGGGGAGTGGATTATTGTAGGTGCTTTGTGTTGTGTAATAAATGGACACACCACCACCACACATCATCGGTCTCATCTCTCCCTGTGTGTATTTATGTATGGGTGTTTGTGTGTGTATTGGATGGGGGATAGTGTGATGACTGTTAAAACTGTCAACTTCATAATTAAAACATTTTTGACCATGCAGTGCACATATCACATTTGGACAATCTTAATTGATGTTGAGGAGCATACTTCACATAAAGCTCCAGCATGCTGCCATTATAAACAATTTTCTCCATGTGTTTGTGTATTCATTTTAAAGCAACTTCTTGCAAGGCATTTGAAGTTTTAACCTACATTATCCTGTCAAGTGTGTCTGTGTAGGACTGCTGACTTGTGTGCTGTGTTCAAGCTAAGGTAAATAAATAGGATTTCGAAAAGAAGAAAGAAAATAAATGTCATCTAAATCACTGGATATATAGATTATTTGTTTATTTAAAATTACATATCAACAGTGGTGCAATTAACTAATTTACCACACATAAGAATACCTGTGAAATACTTGTACTAACCTCAAATATTTGCTTTTTATAATACTTTATATACTTGAGTTGTACTCCACTAATATTCAATAGGAAATAGTGTACGTTTTATTCCACTACATTTTATGTGACGCTCAAATATGATTCAGTAGGCCTACTACACTGCTTATTCATCTATAGTTGTAGTATTTAAAACTGGCTCCACATTAGACAACATGAAATCGCTTTTTAATGTGTGTTAGTGATACAAACTGAATAATATAGCATTATTTGTCTTTGATAGTTTATGCATTGATACTTTCAGTGCATTTTACCGACAATACTGGACTCTAGACTTTTACTTAGACCTTGATATTTACACCATGGCATTTTCTATTTAAACTTGTGTTTCTAGTACTCCTTCAACACTACTGCACATGTATTAGTCATTTACATTATACATGGCTTTAGCTAGCAGATGGCCCATGTAAATACAGGTTTAACAGGCCCAAATCTGTAAACTAGGTTAAATCCCAACAGCCAAAGTCAATGTGGGACACTGCTGTAGGTTAACGGTGTGGTAAGGTTGAGTGACGCTTGAGGTGTGTGTCTGTCGGACAGCAGGAACGCACCACAGGAACACCATACACAGGACTCCATACAGGAAAGCAGCACAGGAACACCATACAGAAAACTGGCTAGCTGGTTAAATAGCGAGCCGTAATGCTTTCCATCACACGCACTATCACCAAGAGCACCCGTGTCCTCCAGTGCGTCAAGCTCTTACACACTTCTCCGGTTGTCAACATGCCGATTCAGGTAAGTCCTTCATGGGGTTAGCTGTGTGTGCTACATGGCTAGTGCAAGGACGTGAATGTGTCGTTGAAATGTACTGTAGAATGAACTAAACTGCACGACAATGCTCCGTCCTTCTCTGTGTAACTCGCTGTGCTAACGGTCTCTCCGAAGCCCATCGCCATGACAGTCACTAGCTAGGATGATAAGCAATTTGTTTGATTATCACGACTGTCTCTACTCCCCATCCTCTCGGTACTTCGCCAGTTGCTTTCTCGACATCTGCTGGTTATTTGAATGAAGCATAATGCTAACAGTAAAGTATTTACGTAACACTATCTGTCGGGCTACCCCATGCCTTTTATACAGCGACGCACGGAAACTGATATCACTTTTTTAAGACCAGTGAAGTTCAAATTAGACTTGCGTTGCTCCGTCTTGCCTCCACAAAAGTATGTTTTAAAATATTCCAAGTTAAAAGTTCCCTTACAAATGGATTATCCGAGTGTGCCTGAACTTCACAGCTGCTCTGTATACGTATTGTTTTATTAAAATATCTTTAAGGCCATAACTGAAGTGTAATTTGTGTTTAATATCTTGTTGAAAATGCGTTTTATGTGTAAATGATTAATCCGTCACTGTTGATGTTTTCAATAGTTAAAGCAATCGGCCATTTTAATGCGACACATGCGTCTTTTTGTGGTCATGTGTCGCCCTCTAGCGGCAAAAGCCAATATTTGCTATTCATCATTTTCTAAATCCCCTTCCAATCTTAATTAGTAGCTGTATTGCTTTATAGTACTGTTCAATTATTTACATTACAGAGTTATCAGCATTCAAGAAGTCCAAAGCATTAAAAAATAGCTATGCTTCATTTAAGTGTCTTTGCGTCACTACATGACAATTTGCTGGTCATTAGCTGGTAGGTAATTGTGTTGATGGTCATTTGAGAATGTGGGTCTACCTTCTTTCATGTTTTTCTTGTCAATCCCCATCAGGTTGGAGAATCTCTCCCTGCAGTGGAGGTCCAGGAGGGGGAGCCAGGGAATAAGGTGTCTATGGATCAGCTCTTCAAGGGGAAGAAAGGAGTCCTCTTTGCTGTACCTGGAGCTTTTACCCCTGGTTGTTCCAAGGTGGAGTCCACACTTTCATCCCTGTTAACTGTGTGTTGTGCACAATTCCCTTTCGCATCAGGCAGCTGACGTTGTCTTTGTTTTATGCTTTCAGACTCACCTTCCAGGTTTTGTGGAGCAGGCTGCGGACCTGAAGAGTAAAGGAATGCAGGAGGTCGCTTGCATCTCTGTCAATGACGCATTCGTCATGGCTGCCTGGGGAAAGGAGCACGGAACAGATGGCAAGGTATGGAAGACAATGTTTTTGCAATCCGCTTCTTTTTTTTATGACCTCAACTCAGATCGTGAGATACCCAACAACAACATCTCCTCATAATAAACTGCACACAACTTTTTGGTGACAAAAAAAGGCTCATTATCAGTAGTCCGGCAGTGGCTCAGTCGGTAGGGGCTTGGGCTGTGAGCCGTAGGGTCGCCGGTTCAAGTCCCAGACCAGACCTAAATAAGGAGTGTGGACTGGTACTTGGAGAAGTCCCAGTTCACCTCCTGGGCCCTGCCGTGGACAACCCCTGACCCCACTCCCATTGCTCCCTGGGTGCTGTACAATAGCTGCCCACTGCTCCTAGTCCTATGGCTTCACAATATATATTTTATATATATGTTTTTTATGTTCTTTGCCATGTCAACATTGCACAAAAAAGGCATTATTTAACTCTGGGATTTTGATGTTAGTTAAAGCAAAGTTATTGGTTACATATTTTGTGATATTGAACTACGTTAGCTCGCTTTTTCCACATTCTGAACAGCCTTTTTTCCTAGTAGCCTTCCTTAAGAAAAGAAAGGTTGATGACACAGCAGATTTCATAATTCATTAAATGTACTGTTTGATATTAAGAATGCTGAGCTCACTCCTCTCTGCAGATTCGAATGCTGGCTGATCCTACGGGAGCTTTTACAAAGGTAAGATTATATTTCTGGTATTATTCCGTTCTATTAAATGTGACCTGTACTCATCTCTCTGCTTCTTTCTGCCCCGTAGGCGGTTGATCTGCTGCTTGACAGTGATCAGATTGTTCAGGCACTTGGGAACAAGCGATCCAAGAGGTAATGATCATTTTTGCTCATATCAGATTTGACTGCATTTGTTTTGAATCTTTTTTTGTTTGATCAATTACAATGTAAACTCAGGCTGTGCTGTAAATCACTCCCATTACTTACATCTTTTGTTGCTCCAAACATTTCTGAAAATGTAACAAACAAAGTAATGTTTGTTATTTACACGATTTGGTAATAATCCCACTATTCAAAGAATTGCATTTTATAGGTGATAAAAAGCAGTTATATTATTATATACATAAGTATAGTAAATTACAATTATACATGAGTGTGCTCTTTAAATCTCAATATACTGCTCTCTATAGAGTTAACTGTCAAATGATTATATAGGGAGTGAACAAGGGTGTGATTTTGAGCATAGCAACATACGATGAACCTGATGATCACAACATCTGTTCAGGGACTGCATATGAAAATAGCCTCTTGTAACTCTGGTACATTTGCAATAATGTGCACTGTCCCTGTTAAATAAATATAAAACCCTTTTTGTTTTGCAATATCATGTAACTCTCATGGTGCAGAGATGAAGTGTGTGTTTGATCCTGTGTTTCAGATATGCGATGGTGGTGGAAGATGGAGTTGTGAAGAAGATCAATGTGGAGCCAGACGGCACTGGGCTGACCTGCAGCTTGGCTTCTAATGTTCTGTCTGAACTGTAGGCATATTTAGAGAGTATTAAACCAAACTGCAAACACTCAGTTACTGTTAAAGTTGCACTAACCAAACCAAGTTCTACCCTGCTCACGCCTCTTCCTTTCCCCCAACAATGGATGCAAAAGTAACTTGCATGCTAATGTAAAGAGCTGGAAGGCATTAACGCGTACAACTGTGAAATGATTAATCAATTCAAAGGAACTAGTGTTGATCTCTGTCTTCTGATAACCTGTAAGAAAATAAAAGTCAACCGTAAAGCAATATTCAATGTTTTTTGTATTGTTCATAGTTTAAGTTATTGTATGTTTTAATATTTTTTTTTATACACAGCCGTCAGCGAATAATGATGACCAATGCAAAAAGACAGCATGCCGTAATGTGTCTTAATGACATTTTGAATCAAAGTAAACATGCATACGATGTAAAAAATAAGACGCCATGCTAAATCTAACATTCAAAAGTACATCTTTCTTAATTATACAGGTAAAGTGTTGTAGATAGTAAAACATTCAGCCTTGTTAAGAAGTTGTAAAGTAACAGATTAAGGCCTGGATGTTGTATCCATGGCTCAGACATGTTTATCCTGTTGGTCAACAATCAGGGGGGAAAACGCTGATGTACAGTGACGTAAGGACGCAAGAAGCAGGCGCATTGCATTGTGGTCGCCGGTGTTTGCACAGAAACAGAAAGCAAAGCATCAGCTCTCCACCGAACTACACTCGTATCAGCCTGGACAGTACACTAAGAAGTAAGTCGAAACTCATCCATAATGAAGTTTTCATTAGCTAAAATATGCTGTGTACAAAAAAAGTAGTGTCAGAAGATAACGAGCACTACTTTAACGTGCGGAGGTATTGGCTAGCTACCTCTGAAGCTACTATAGCGTTAAGTTATGAAGGCGCCTACATGCTGAGAAACTCTGTAGCTTCACTGCGCTAACTTCGTATATGGCGAGGGTCTCTTCAGGCCCACGTACTGTTTTAAGACCACCTTGAATTAGGCAGTGGCCACTCGTAGTGCAATAAACAAAAACACTGTTTATCTACTGAGCATTAGCTCGTTGTGCTAAAGCTATTCGCACTAAGATGTGTTACCCGCGCAATTCAATGGTGGAAGTGTACCGTATTGTAGCTAGCCAGTCGGTGTGTCAAAGCGTAAACAGCTTTTATATACACAGTATGGTAAACTCCTGCATAAATATCCAATGCAGTGTGTAGAATTGTTTAAATATAAGTAGGCTAAAAGTATGATAAATAATAAGGACTTGCAGCAGGGAGTGGTTAAGGTTAATAAGTAATAACAAGAGGCCCTTTGATACCAATAACATATGTTGGTTGGTGTTAATCATATGCTGATTACAATTTACATTTTTAATCTGACAACTCTGAATTGATTGAAGGGGGTGATATACATTTGTTTTGTATTGAACCCAAGCTTAGAATCACTACACATTGTAATGTAGCATGTATCACACTGATCTTAACATGATACTCTGACATCGAAACCTAACGTACTGTATTAGTTTCAACACACCCGATTCACTTGTGTGAATGGATGCTTATGCTTATTGGGTGTGCACAATGACTTATAGCCCATTCTCCTGTTAGTTTAGGACTGCTGCCCAGTATGGACAAGAGTAAGACAGTACATAATAAGCTAGTGTTACAACAGACCTGGGGGGTATACTGCGAAGCAGGATTTTCGCTTAGCCGGCTAAATTCAGGGAAAACTCCGGCTTTCCGGTCATCCGAAGCTGGTTCTCTTTTTAGCAGGCTAGATCTCCATGGTAATATATGCTAAGCAGCTAACCTGGTCGGGACCAGGTTAGGTTGCAGGCTAAGAGCTCAACTCAGTGAAAGCACCGCCTGCTGACCAATCAGAGCTCAGTGTGCGGAGTTTAAAGCGATCAAGTCATATTACAGGAGAAAGGAAATACAGAAAAACTGCCGTCGCAGGAAAGACGGCCGGCAAAAATCACCGACTGTGTGAACGTGAACATTAATAGAATATCACCTCCCATCTTCAGAGCAATCTGACTATTATAACATTAGCGTTAAGAAAGCTTACTTAAATATCGGCCACAACATAAGTAACCGGATCAAAGTACATTAAGTACAGTCTGCGGCATATCACTTCATAATGTATCATATATCTCCTTATCTGAGTCAGCTGAGCCGTATCTGGCCGTGCAACACTCACAGTGTCACATACTGTATGCAGAAGTATTATTTTAAGCAACACATAAGTTGACGAAACACTCGAGACAAATGTAATTGAAGTCAGATCGTGTTTTAGACGGGGCAGTGATATCATAAACCTGTTAATGTACGCATTCAAACACTTTTTCTTTTTCCAGCTGTATTCACCTTGCAGGTGCAGCTCTGTGGCTTTGATCCTGGATAAAGTGTTTAAGTCATGGATGTTTAAAGTTCAACTTCTTCATTTTTGACTAGTATTAAAGTTCACTTTTCATTCAGGAAGTATGATGCTGCGCTGTCAGTGCGCTTCTCCATGTTTGTGATTGGTCGAATGCTCCAGATACCACCCCTTTCATGTGAACGCGCACCTAACTAGATAGGACACGGCTGGCTTGAGCGATCCACTTGATAACCAGCGTCGTAGTACAGTTTAGCGAGAGCGCGTATGTTTTGGATTAGGCCAACCGGCTAACTCAAACATATCCAGGTTAGGTTGAACCAGGTTCGCAGTACAGGCCCCTGGCAGACTCTCATTGGGAAACGTCAAATGTCTTGGAGACTTATTTGAAACTAAAAATAAACACCGTAACTGGTTACAAAGCTTCACAGTTGGTGTTGACCACAAACTACCTAAACCAAAACGCAGTCAGAAGTCTAACCCTACAGTCAATTCCTCATGGTTGTTTCAGAAATACATGCACACAAATAATGGAAAAAACAACATGAATTATGGAATAGGGCAAATATCTGTTACATGAATTTGACTGCCTTTTTAATTTATATTATCTTGTTTGTGTTACAGTTCATTAGTTGGTGATCTTTGCCCGTCTACGAAACAGCCATGTCGTCGACATCCCAGAAACATAAAGACTTTGTGGCCGAGCCCATGGGCGAGAAGCCTGTGAACGCTCTGGCAGGCATTGGAGAGGTCCTTGGCAAAAGACTGGAGGAGAAGGGTTTTGACAAGGTAATTGGGATTTGATTTGTATTCAATATAAACACGTGTGGTAGTTATCACAAATATACGATGCACTATAAAGGGTGCCAACATCGCTGCGATTGTGGTATTATCAATGTTATGGTATTTGTGTCTTGAAATCAATGAAAGAAAAAACATTAGTAATGCACAGGCTTATAAAATGTTGTCATTTTAAGTTTAGTAACTATTTTCATATCAGTTTTCGTAACTGCCCTTCCTTATCAAAGTATCATGAATATTCTAGTTTTTGTAATGTGAACATTTAAGAAACAGGGTTAGTGTTAAAGCAGTTGCTGGATTGTCATATAATAATAATAATACTACACTTTAAATGGCACCTCTTTGATTGAATCAACGTTGTGACGGAAAGGCCATGTGCAATTTAGTGCCTTTGCTTCCAGGAAGACAAAGACAGCACAGCACACACACTGTCTTTGTCTTCTTAAAAGTCAATGATTATTTGGGGTGAGTGTGAAAGGCTGTGACAGGCTTAGTCTCAGAGAAAAGTAAAGAGCTGCAATCTTGGATCATCACTTAAAAAGAACAAGGCAGTGTGTAAACATCACAGGGAATAATGTCCTGAGTGGCTGGTGAGGCGCCATGAATAAGGAGTGGTAATATTTAGGGTTCCAATAATACGGTGTTTGGGTTAAAATCACACCACGTTATTAAACAGGCCTTTCCACGTATCCTCTTCATGCTTTCCGAGATGTGATTGAACACTGGCTTCTTAACAACGTTAATGTGGGAAACCCTTGCATTCCTGTCTTTATTATATTTCCGTGTGTGTCTGTCTTTCCCTCCACAGGCGTACGTGGTCCTCGGACAGTTTCTGGTGCTGAAGAAAGACGAGGAGCTTTTCCGGGACTGGCTGAAAGACACTTGCTCTGCAAATATCAAACAACAAGGTGACTGCTTTGGGTGCCTCAAAGAATGGTGTGACGCCTTCTTATAAAGTGTTCAGTCCTCGTTTTCTACTTCTGAAGTCCAAACTGTACATTACCTCTTCAGTGCTATCCATTATATTCAGCTATACCACAAATACGAACTGACACCACCCTAAAGAAGTTATTGAAGTCATTTTTATATTTAAATTACACTCAAAGCTGTACGTATATTTCTTGACCCCAAACAAAATTCACAAATGCCATTTTCATGGTCTTTCACAAATAGGATTCATCTTCCTTTAAAATGATATTCATACTGTGACATTTTATCTGGCTGTGACGTCGGTAGGCCTTTATATGGTGAACATCTGAACATGTCCTCGTAGGGCTGTCGCACAGTGACACACGAATATAACTTTATTAATGTTGTGCTGTAATAACATTTAGTCGACTGTCAAGTCTCCAGTTAAGGGATAAGAGTGCTCATGTTCATTATATTTAATTGGTCTAGGTTCATTGGAAAACTGCATTTACATTTTGTTTACGGTCAACGTTTCGAATGGTTCATGAATTGTTGGTCGATTACTAGGAATTGACATTTTTTAAACTCAAATACTTTGTTCTATGATTAAAGCCTTTAACTTTGTTGCCATCTTGCCCTGTTTATCCATTTTTAAAGCCATTGGAAAGTCCACGTAAGCGCTCTTTTTTCCCCCTCATAATTGTGCACGATGTCACTATAGGACAATGTTTTTAAGGATCTCTTGTAGGTTGTCAGTCTGAAGATGTAACTGATTTGATGCGACAGCCAAAAACAAAACCTCAAGATGAATGTGACACTGGTCTCAGCAGAGAAGCTCATTTTGTACTGGAAACACCTTTTATGTTTGATCTTGCAAATAAAGAAGCACCATGGCCACGTCTGGTCGAAGCTGGTTTTAAGATGGGGGGAAAGTGTATAAATGAAGACTCTGATGAAACACTGTCGTAAATGGCTACCAGTTTTGGATAAACACGGTTAGAATATTATGACAAATCCAATGATAGAGTAAATCAACCCCTGTGTGTCCGTTAACAGTGAAGCTGCTCAAGTATTCATGTGCTCTCCTGGAACAACACCATTTGCAGCTTCAGTAGAATCTCGTGTGACAAAACTGATGTAATCTATTGGTTATATGTGTCTTAACTAACCTTTAAACAATACTAGATCACATGGTGTTAGTTTGCAGTGAGCTCCACACTATCTGACTGTTTCTGACATGATGCCTGAATGCATGCCGTTCCAAACATGTGCTCGTCTGGGTTGTGCCATTGAGTCTTCCACACCCCACCAGCTGTTTGAAGGTGTACCTGTTGTGTCGCAGTTCTTTGTGAAACACTCGCTAATGTGTATGAAAACTCTTCAGTTTTTATATTCCACACGTGTTTTTCTCTTACATGTTCATTAAAGATTCAATTTCTATCAAATAAAATCACAAGTGCGAAAACATCTTTGATACCAGGAGGTTTTATTTCAATTCTTCATGTTCCATGGTTTCTCTTTTTGCAAAGCACCACATTTGTTATTTTCAGATTTCGAACATATGTTTTATCGTGTTGAAGATGCTGTGGAGCTCATGAGATGAGGGGAACTCCAAATTACAGCAATTTTCTTTTTCTTGCAGACATTTAACATGAATATGTCATTGCCTGTATTGCAGATGGAGAAATAACCACAGAGAAAGCGACAGATTTTAATTAATGAAAGGAATTCCCAAGTCATTCACATTCGTCCTTGCTTCACATGAATGAGAGGAGACGTTGGGCTGAAGGGCCCATCACACCTGATTGGTTAAAATGTACACTTTAAAAGTACATTTGACGACTGCATTTATTTTGTTTACCTTGCAGAAATATAAAACTGTTCCTGTGACAGACTCAATAAAATAGCTGATTTTGATTTAATGGCTTAGATTATATATTAAATGTTCATAGCCCTAGGAATGTTTTTTTCCTTTCGAGTCTATGTGCTATTGAAATATAACATGTTTTCCGACCGTGATCTGACTCAGGGTTGTGGCTTAAGTTTCACAGTAGCACCTTTGCATACACATACACGTTTCCACACACACGACGGCAACAGTATAGAAATGAGCAAAATGCTAACATCCTAATAAACCGTGAATGAAATGGCTCCACTCATAAACACAGCCTGGACTTGGTAGATACAAGTAACTGCCAAAACATGGAAGAGAGAACTGAGTGCTGCAGGGTTGAAGTATTTTGTAGTCCTACAAATAAGCATTTAGCTAATGTTCCTTTTAGTTTTTCGATTATAGTGGAAAATTAGTCCTGGCCAACGAAGGGTTATCATACCACCTGTCTTGTTAGTAAGATGCTCTTCACAAATTATCATCACTATGATTTTAGAAGCGTAAGCCAGACCTTTCCCCCCCCCTTTTTTGTTAAACATGTAAAAGCCTCAAAATTCACAAGCAGGGTGACAAAACGGTAAAGTCTCTTTCTGACACACAACTCATTTCAGGCATCTAACTGAAAACCCATTGACTTCCAAACGGAACCTGAAGTACAACTCATTTCTGGGGTTTTAGGATTCATTCCGCTGGATTTGTTCCTCTATTGAATGAATGTGTAGCTCTAAAGCTAAGCTAGCTGTTGATGGAGACAGAACACTGAAAGAGCGGTAATCTGAAGAAGAGTGGTATTACCTCTACACGTAGCAACCAAGATAGGACATTTCATAAATTTACCTAACATAGGCTTTTTTTCACAAATGTATGAACATTATAATGGGCCGAAGTGACAGCCTTGAACTGTCAGAGCAGCATCTGACCGAGCTAAATCCAAAGCGTGGGACTTTGCCTCCCAGTTAAATCTGATCCATATGATTATCCTTTTTTGGCAGTTACCTATAATATAAATAAGCATGACATGTGTTATTAAACTAATAGCTGTTTCCTACGTTTATTTACTTTTGATTATGATAACTCTGACTCTATCGATTAAATGTTTGGGTTTTGTTATATTTGTTTTCCCCCTCTTAAATTGAGACTTTAGCAGTGAAATAATTTAGTTCCAGAGTTGATTGTGTAGGCTACTGTACATCGGCAGCTTTTATGCACGGTTCCTATAGTAGGCTACATTGATGTCTCATTCAGATCAGAAGTACACACTGTACATACTGTACAGTTGTACTTTTAATCACAGCAATCCCTGATTGGTCTCAAAGCAGAGCGCAGAAGAACTTCTTCTCCCTGTAGGGGTTCTCTGAGATGGGCACGGGGCTGATCAGGGGGTCGTCACAGGAGTGAGCGTCGCAGTACGCCATCAGGTCCGCCGCGGCCTTCGATACCTGAGAGGTGGGTCCGAATCAGGGACAACTCAACATCACGTTGCAATCAAAGGTTGTTTTCATTTGACATTCACGATCTCCACTGGAGGACTTTTGCAATATTGTGTACATATTGGAAATACAGGGGAGAAATAAAGAAATACAATTTCCATTTTTTTTTACCAAAAAATGTGAATACACAAATAAAAGTCCTGCATTCTAAACTTTACTGTAAAATGTGTTAGTAATGTCTGCAAAATGTACCTAAAGTATACACAAATTGTCTCAGTGTACAAATGTATACAATTGGATTATTATTATTAATTTAAGCTGCATTAAATTGTGCTAGCCAACTGAAGCAGAGCTAATTTAACGTATTCTATCAATCCACGGATTCATTCACTTTAGCAGTTTTTTTTAATTGTATTTATTTGGTAAATTGGTATACTATTATAAATAATACCAACAGTATGAGCAGGTTTAATATTGATTCATGTTAGGAAGACTAGATGTCTGCAGTAACAATGGTCTCACAGTACAGCCATAACATCGGGGTAATAGATCATTAGGACCAAAACAGAGAATGAAACAATACAGAATCAATAACAGAAGAGTCTGAGCGGGAAGTGTGGGAATAGCAATATGGATTTACTTTGATTTTACCCAGTGTAATACTTCAAGTATCGCTATAAAGAGTTCTATATCTAAATGTTTAAAGGTTGAATTTCTAAATGTGTTTTGGTTCTTGAAGTCTTTGAGTAAAGAGAAGTACGCCTTTTAAAGCATTAAAACGAACCCGTTTTCTGGTCAAAAGTAATGCTTTCCACTAGAAACTCCTCCATGGAAAGCATGGACTTAGAGTGCATTGATAGTCACCTGTGATTCTCTTCCACTGCAAAACAGATGTAAATGTCAAGATCATTTAGTGCTGCTCTTTCAACTTAGATGCTTTATAAATCAATGGGCAAATCAAACGTGGACTTTGTTTAATCTGAGGGCGGTTTTAGTTTGTGCAGCAGTATTAATCAATCAATACAAATAATGTAGTATCATTATGACTTTGTGTGGGCATGTACTTGACATGAGCAAGTAACACGTTTGATTTCAGTGTTGGGCATGACATTATTTGAATTTGCATGAACAAATATTTTTTTAGCTTCTCAAAAAGCCAATTGGAAATGTATTTAGTCGACTGTTTGGATTTAACTCATACATTGGTTCAATTTTTCCCCTTTTTATTATAGGGTTTAGTGTATGATTTTTGTCTGAATGTGACAGACAAAACCTTTATCCTTGTACCTTTATCCTGCAGAAACTAGCCTCTATCTTCAGTTGCTCCACCAGCTTCCTGGCCTGACCGACACTCATCATGGTGCTGTTCACTGGGGTGTCTCCTTTCATCCTGTCCACCAACACAACAACATTTAAGCTCCAGGGATAATAATGGCATAGAAATACAAATACATTCTGTAAATCTTTTTTTTCTTTTTGACATTTTCCATTGAATTGGTTGCCTTATATTTCTCCAGAAAATGATTATTCCAAAAATCTTAAAAATGTAAATCAATACTAGGACTAAGTGTGCCATCTTTCTAAAAATAAAATGTATTCCTAATATGTAAAGGCTTTGAAAAGTGAAGATGGAGGTGTGTATTTCCTGCTCATACACATTGGGTTACTGATGGCAAAGTTAGCTTTTTTATACACATCTAGGTGGCTGATCAAAATCACTGTCTGACCTTAAAGTTCCTGAAAAAATGAAGTCATTCTTTCAGCACTATTGTGTCATACAGAACATGATGAAAGCTATGCTCAACACGTATAGCATATATTTCTTATTTACATTGAAATGTTGGTTGCACAGCCATGAAACCAGTCAGTTTCCAATATGAATAAGTATGAATATCAGCCAACATTGTATTATAGAATTGACACCCCTCCTCCAATATATAATTGTAAATAGGAACAAAAGCATGGGTCTATGTATTCAATCAAATGCAAAATAATCATTACTGGGCCAAATGGTCAGATGTATACACCATGGCCCACACCACAAGCAAGAATATCCACAGAAAAATCAAATGTAGAATGGAATAATCACATAAATATATTCATGAAATGTTAAATAAATATACATATGATTTAAACAAAAAGGTGTCATATGGAAAATGAATCAAGAAAGATGTATTTTCAACAGGGGGGAAGCATGCAGAAGCAGCAAAGGATCTATTTGAACAATTCTGGACCTTTCTCCATTGTCTCTTCCCCTTTATCTCCACCCACCCCCTTTTCTCCTTACCCGTTTTATAGTCCTCTTTAGGTGCAATCTTCCCCCCTCTGCGCTCTATTTTTCCTCTCCTTTTCTGCCTCTCTGTTAGCTTTCGTTTGGTGGTATCAGTGTAGCTGGACCCCACCCCTCACAGACAGCAGCCTGGATGCTACACTGCTCTGTACAGTCCAGTGCACTGTAATTCTGCCACAATGAGCACTAGATCTGGGGTGGATGGATATCATCACCCCCTCGGCAGGAAGTGGTACCTGCCGGACGGAGGGAGGGGGGAAGCCATTGGTGATGGTTTTCTTATGAAGGCAGATTGTACCATGTCTGTGCTGTAGGAAATTAGGGGAATGTTAAGGTTTTAATCTTTGATAGGGAAGCGGATGGTTATAATGTATTGTGGGTGCATTTGGGTTTTAGTGCTTAAAGATTATAAACAGCCTTGGATGTGAACTCCAGAGGCATGAATCATGACGTGACCCTTTGCCTTTTGTGATGCCCACCCTCTTCTCTGTTGCTATGGGGACTGCAGCAGTCTGATTTATTAGTGGTTTACACAGTTTGACAGTTTAAAATGGAAAATATCTGTTATTATTTAAATGGGAATCTTATTTATGTGCTACAGATAAAAAGAAGGTCTGCATTGTACACATTAGAGTGATTAAAAATAAACAGGAAATGTAGTGGTAGTATCTCTAAGATCAAAGATTCTGTGGAGGAAAGATTAGCCCAATGCCACAAAAGAGCTCTTTCCCAAATCGTTACACTATTTTAATGAATAACCACCTTAGTTTAAATGTTAAATAAAGATTGTTTTACAAACGTACATCGAAGTAAATGTAATACAAAGTGGAAGATAGGCATCTGGCAACACGCAAAAATTACCCGACGCCATTTATGCTAGGCTAATGTCTCCACCATGGTCTCCACTGCTTTAATGGCCCTACGACTGTGTCCCACAGTGGTCTCCAGCGGCGGTGACCTATCTTTTGCTAGTAATATCTTTGGTAACTAGGAGGTAGTTTCTCGATCTTGTTTATTTGTCCATCGTGCTTGCCGTCGTATAGTCCTCTCAAACAGTGCTGTTTGAAATGAAATGTTTGAATGTGAAGCTGTGGCTTTGTACTTGGTGGGTAAGTATCGTTGAGAACATTCCTTACACACTTAGCAACCTTTTATTTTCTATCTTTCTTGTATCCACCATCTTGGAATGAAATAACGAAAATAGTTGTTTTGTGAGTCCCATACACAAATGTAAACAAGGACATACATATTTCTTTCTTTTTTTCTTTCTTTCTTTCTTCAGCTGATTTCCACACAGTTTACCAGTTCTTATTGGTTCTTATAAACAGATATATTGTTTATTAGAGTGTAACTCCTCAGAATTTCACAAAAATATAACAATAGCCTACACGTAATTTATATATGCATGTGAGATTTGCAAATGAACAGATTGTCTTTTAAAAAGTTGTAAGAAATTCATGACAATATAAAATGTTGATGATTTGGTATAAACATCAGAAAGCAAAGAGAACACTGCTTTCCATACTCGTAGTTTGAGTTAAACAAATGGCTTGTTATTGTGTTGAAATGATTGTCTTAATTGCTCTACCAGGTACTGCAGAGAAACTTCATGATGGCAGAGTGGAGAGCAGTATACATCTTTGGCTGTTGAAGCCACAGGCATCTGCAGTTTAAGGGCTCCATCTGCTGGATGATGCTGGCAGGTTTGACCCATCACTGATCTGTGAAGTCCGCACAGTGAACACAACCCAGCTCCTGATGAACCACCCAGGAGAAATCTGAACCCTGCAGCTTCTTTTGAGGTAAAAAGTGCCATTTAATGGCCCACATTCTAATAATAACAAACAGTAGGCACTAGGCAATAATGACAGTACAACTTACAGAAAAAGGGTAGAATGTATTCAATGATAATAAAACTCATGTTACTCAAGTGAACCACAATTGATATTTTGGAAAATTACCAAGTGGCAAAGGCAGTCTGACAGCTTTTATCCCATGAACTATGTCCAGATCAAATGACTTCCATTTAGCACTAAAGGATGCTTTGAATAACTGATTTTTTACAGACCTGTTACTGGTTGGGGCAGAACATCTAAGATTTCGGAGCAAGTTACAACCAAGTTGCACCTACAATATTTTGATCATTGTTCATAACTTCATGTCTCTAACTGTAAGAGAGAAACAGGTAGTTTTACTACCGAACATTTTACTCTGATCAAAGGCAACACATCTACAGCCAATCCCGGTTTCAATTCAGAAGGGGCTTGTACATTTAAACTATTTTTAATCATCCTTGAGAACCTTTTTTGGTCCTGGCACAAACTGGAAAAAACAGTGACAGCAGGTACAAATCAGTACATGACTGCAAGGGCTGTATCAACTGAATCGCTCCCCAGATGGTCCATGAAACGCTCCTGTTTCATCTCTGCAGGTTTCCTCTGGTATAATTAGTGTGGGTGCAGACACCGTTGCCATCCAGCAAATACATCATTTTGTAAAAGGCTGCCATATGACCAAAATGTCACAGTTAAAAGTGTAAATGGTAAAGCCAAGGAGTTGTGAAGACTTATTTCTTATAAAGCTACTCCACAATGCTTAATGCATACATCCAGCAATGCTTATAGAAAATAACATAGTTGTAATTCAATTATTAGCTTACTTTCATCTATTGTGCCACATGTATTCCAGTTAATTAACCGACTATACATTTCTTTGTTTTTGATTAATAATCCTTATTTACATTTAACCTAATTACTGTCGTGGCACACTGGAGCATTCAAGTCTGGAGACCTCAAAGCTGAGAATCAGCACTTCATTTCTCACTCACTTGATTCAAAAATGGAGCTTAAATCTGTTTAAATGTATACACGAGGGCACATTTGACAGAGTGGAAGTTAGAATGAGGATTCAAGCTCCCTTGTTATCTACTACCAGTGTGAGGCTGTCAGATTATCATTACCTTCTCAAACAACCGCTGTTTTAAATTATTCTTGCGTGATCCTGTAAGATTTTTTTTTACATTTTTAATGTTATTCATGCAGAAAATAGTGCAGTTCTCTGCCTCAAGGGTGATGTAGAAATTATTGAACCAATGCTGCTATTCATTTATTTGGCCCATTGATTCCATGTTTGGACCCAATGGTAGAAACACAAAGTGGACATGTTTCACGATCAATGGTAACCGTGGTTTTGATATAGAAAAACACAGGGCATGATCAATCAATCAATCAATGTTTATTTATATAGCCCAATATCACAAATGTTACATTTGTCTCAGTGGACTTCACAGTTTGTACGCAATATCAGTATGACAATACGACACCCTCTGTCCTTAGACCCTCACATCGTACAAGGAAAAACTTCCAAAGAAGGAAAAACCCCACAGTTTAAAGGGGAAAATGGGAGAAACCTCAGGGAGAGCAACAGAGGAGGGATCCTTCTCCCAGGACGGACAGACGTGCAATAGATACCATGTGTAAATTGAAAAGATAATACATTTGCAACATAGGTAGTCCAAATGTTTGGAAATGCATGTGTTTATAATAAGAAGATGAATCCACGAGGATGTCAACAATCCTGTGGGAGCCATCAGGGAAATAGTGTGATGAGAGTCAGGCAGGACCGCAGAGACCGGTTCAGCCACGACTCGAAATCCAGGACTCAGGATGCAGGACTCAGGATGCAGGACTCAGGATGCAGGACTCAGGATCCAGGACCACAGAAACAGGCACAGCCATGACTCAGGATGATGCATGATCTGTGTGATTCTGAGCAATAGTCATGCAATTAACTGCTGCTGCATCTTAATATTCCCACAGTGAAACATCCACTAGAATAACCAATCATGCAGCAGGGGCTGATGAGCTAGTGGAGCCAGGTGTGTGCCACTGCCAACAAAACGTAACTATGGAAAAGTGCAGTATGATCTCGACTTAGGAAATTGTGATGTTATGTAGATCAAAGTTTCTCATATGTTGTCCCTTGGGCATGCATGTGTCAAAATATGATTTGTTTCATAATTAGATTGTTGACAAATTCATGTTTATGTAAACCTGTTTCCTATATACTAGTCAATGGTTTTGACATATATGCTTTGGAGGAAATGTCATCATATTTAAATTGGCAAAAGCTAGGCTGTTTGATAGTCTGACTGCAAATCTGACAAAAGAGGCAGTGTGGTGTACAGCTGAGGGTATCAAATGCTGTAGGAGTCCTAGAACCTGGAAATCAGTTGGCATCTTATAAATGTTCCTTTTCCTAGTCTAGTTTTGAACGTGTTTTTGGTTAGAAGCCTGAAATAAGGTCTGTGGTTTAAAAAATATTTTCTGTTTTTGTTTGTCAGTAAATACCCCACTCTAGAATCGGGCAAAAGTGTTGCATGGGCTCCAATTTCATTTTGCAGAAGTTGGCAGATACATAAATTATGTTTACTTATAGTAAAATTGTGAGATAAGGCCTTGCATTCATGTGTTGTGGGAATAATCTGAAAAAGTGTGTCGAAAACAACTACTTGGAAAAATATAGTAACATGTTGTTTAAAAGCTCAGAGCAAGAAATTGCAACACATCTTCTCGCGTCAATTTTGTTTCCACATTCCAACTTAACTTAAAACCCTATGAACTTAACAGACTCGGATAAAGGAAGTTACATGATGATAGTCTGAAGTCTGTGCCATTGCAGTTTAGCAAATGGTCTTAAATCAGCATTGGCATGAGGATTGTACAAGCAAGTACATCGTTTCACCTGATGATGCCGCTGGACAAAAAGTGAAGGGATCACCAAAGTTATAACAGTTAATCCTCAGGAGAACATACATATTCCAAATGTCATGACAATTCATCCAATAGTATTTGAGACATTTTACTCAAAACCAATCAAATGTCAACCTCATTGAAGCTCTAGAGGAAAACGGGATCACCACATTTTGTTGGGTTCATCCTTTGAGGAGCATGAATAACTGCACCAAATGTCATGTCAAACATTCCGATTTTTCAATCTGGACCAAAGTGGTGGATCAATAGGCAGAGTGTCATTGCTGCCTCTCGTGCGACGCTCCTAACATGGTTACAAATGAAAACTCGAGATAACAGATTGCACAGATTTTCATAATTAGAGATTGAGAAGTCAATATGTAGCCTAATACAAGCATGCTCCACACATGAAAGTGAATACAGTGATGCTCGTTCATTTTTATTTGCAGCAGTCATTGCCAGGCTGTGGGTTTTGTTTTAACCTCTCTCACTGATCGATCCCCCCCCCCCCCGGGTGCTCGATCACACAGCTGTGAATCACAAACCGGCTCTTATGCAATGGTGGGCGAAGCAGAATGGGGTGGGTTGATCCTCTGAATCGTCAATTGAAACTGGCCATTTCTATTGATGGCAATGTAACGGCTCAATACTTTCCAAATAGACACTCCTGACTTCATTCAGAGAGTGCTGGCGATCTGTGGGGGGAGAGAGCTGCAGCCTATCACAGTGCTTGCTTTTTATTGGACGATTGAGTTCACCAAAGCTTTCAGCTCACTCACAGACACAAATCATAACGAGTCATTGTTTTCTCAGGTTTTTCTTTTTAATGAAAGAGCCAGTTCCAGTGTGTTTTCTAGAAATGAACATAGAGAACAACTTCACAATCCAGCCATCAGGTTTTGTACTGCACACTTTAGGATGCTATTATGGTAACATTATCATATTCAGCTATAACCAACAAAAGAGAAGACAATACAACAGTCAAATCACTTGATGGGGAAAGCATCAGTCATGTCACCAACATAGAAACCTTATAACTCAGAGCAGCTGTGAGTCAAACATGTATAAATGGAAGAGAAAGAACATATTTGTCTAGAGCGGATCCTCAAACCTCTTTATGAAGCTATAGTGTGTCTATGTATTGCACAACTGTTCTGCCTGAATGGGAGTTTGACGTCATGCCAACAGAGTGTGTTCACATGTAAACCAATAATCAATTCCCACACACTCCTTTTCTTGACATCCTTCTAACTGCAGATGCTACTGCCCTCTAAACGTATACACTTAATTCTTCTATATGGATGCATTTAAGGCCCGTGTATATTTGAGATTATAATCTTTATACTGGCTGCTAGATTATTTGAAGGTAGGCCTACTTTAAGTAAAGCTCCTCTTGAAGTTTTGCATATTTATGTGTGCTACAAGATGAGTTATAGATGTATGTTTTTGGGGCTTATTTGTCTGAGATCGGCATCAGATTTTCAAAGTTGGTAGTGTCTAAAGCCACAAGCAAATAGTTTGTTAGCAAAAATCAATTAGATCCAATCAATTCTAAATAAAGTGTTTCACAGGCTTTGACTTTAAGTAGTTTACCTTAAAAGCAAATATACAAAATAAAAAAGACCCCTAATACTTATTTCTAGTAGCCCATGGATTTTTTTTTATAAGTAGGCCTATAGGCTACTTGACATCACATCATGAGATCAACTACATGTATTGTGAGCTAATGGCTAAAAAAAACAATGACAAGCAGTTTTAGCTTACAATCAACTGAAATCTTGCAACTGAAATGCGCGAGAGAACATGCAGATTTGTATCACAAGTGTGTTATTCATTGCAGCAACATTCACTTGACAGAAAAATATGTCTGTAATGAAGTTTTTGTATGTCTTAAGAATGTGTGTAGGTCTGAAAAAAGACTATGTACAGCCATGCTAGCTAGCTTAAGAAAAACGGTGAATAGCTAAATGCTAATGTCAGCAGCCTAACATGTTAGTTAGCAGTGATAGTGCTAGCATGTTTGTTACATCTTAATCTACCGATGCCTGTGATCAATTGCCTAGCATGTTTATTTAACATCCTAATTTAGTAACAGGATGCTAATATTAGCAAATTAGCACTAAACACTAAGGCTTATTTGAATGGCATTAGCAGGTATTGTCATACACCATTTTGACTTGCAGATTGCACTACTAGATGAAGAAGAAGTAGGGGAATTACATTCATTTAAATATTCTCTGGTGGATGAATGTATGAACAAAATGCCATGGCATCTATCAAATAGTTTAAACTCTGCATGTAACAACGCCACATTTGACATAGCAACATGAGATACAAAAATGCATCTCGCTTCAGTTGCAGGATTCCTGTTTAAACCCAACCACTTTTAAATGTTCAACTCCTGATTTCTTCAGAGGACATCATCTAGATTGTGTCAAATACATACATACATACATACAGAGCCTAATTAAATATTCCTATGGTTGTTTTCTCGTATAGGCCTACTGTAACTACGGTCAATACCTTGACAACAAATTCTGCCAAAAAGGTTGCAGAAAAAGCAACATCAGTTATATTGACAGGAAGCAATGAGTTAGGCTTTTTTTGTAACCGCTACATTATACTCTCTCTTTTCTTTTATCATGCTTGTAAAGGAAGACCCTCAGGGACAGCTACAGATTTAAACACACTGCAGCGAGGCAGCACAATAATAAAGCCTGGAAAGAACTGGAAGAAAACATTTGAGCAAGGGTTCCTCTGTATCGGAGCCCACTTTGTAACACCTTTAGCGATATTCACCACTAACATGACTTACAAAATAAAAGTATTTGTGATATAGCAGCATTGTATTAGTCACAGTGCACCTCGAAGAATTATGAAGAGTATAATCGGTACATGAAGGTAAAAACATTGTCTAGATACAAGGACCAGTTACTACAATATGAAAATATTACATTTGCTTAAGAGAAACAATCCATCATGAAAAGGAAGAGCATCACAGGTTGGATAGATAACAGGAGTTTTTGGGTCTCTGGAGGAAGGCCGGGCGGGGGGGGTGAAACAGCACAGCATTACTATGATAATCATACCTGAAGAGTTCTTACCCCCGTTAGGAAGGAAGGAGGTGATCTGCTTTTTTTCTTTTTCTTGAATCGTCTCATCAGCGTCAGTCCTATGAGTTAATATCCTTGAATTCAATATTTGGTACAGGAATGTACATAATGTTTTAAAAATGAGCAGTAAAGTACAAACAGGAATAATTAAGCAATGCACGGATATACAATGTCCTCAAAACCTTATCATACACACTTTAACAACTTTTTGAGAGCAGAAAACAAACTGATTTTTTTTCTTCACACACAAACACTCAAGGAGAGACTGGCCCTTCAGTTTATTTGAATTAAAGAGAAAACGTTTCCTTAGATGTGTCTCTCGAGAACAAGCGTCTGAGGTCAGCACTGACTCGACTGCACAGCAAGTCCATTCAGGGTAGAATGAATTGCTACAACAGCCATTTTGCATATAAAGTCTGTATAAAAATCAAGGAGCAATAGCAACAGGCCCTCTTCAAGGTTAATAACACACCTACTGTGAGCTTATAGCTGGAGAGACCGGAGGAAGAAACGTTGAAGTCTCTCCAGCTGAAATAAAGGCGAGAGGTAAAAACAGGAATACGGTATGTTGACCCACGGTAACGGAGGTCTGATAACAGTGAAACTGTAATACTGCAAATGCACAGTTGGAAGATGGCATTCTGTCCAAACAGCCTTTCATACAAAACAAAGATTCATGTTAAAAAAAAACACTGTAAAAGCACAATTACAGTAACTGTGTTAACCTAACATGATGAGGTTTTGATTGTAGAAAAATATATGGCCTATATCAAAGTCACTTAAACAGAAAATAAATCCCAACAAGCACAATTCAGGGTCATTTTACAAAGTCTTATCTATAATGACACCACAGCAGGACCAGATTACACACAAGGCTAAACTGAAGGCATTTTGGTTGTAGAAACTTGGGACAGGGCATTTTGTTCAAATCTGGAAAAGGTGTATACATTTAGATTTAGTCACGTATACACATACTGATTTATATTTGTTTGGGTTTTTATGAACATATGAGTGGGACCTTTTCTCTTTAATCGAATGTGTTAGATTTAATCAATAATGTATCTGTGACAAATCCTGCACAACCATGTATTTCCTCTGTCTAACTGAAGAGAAAACAAATAAATACAAAATAAGAACAACTCACAACACCTGAACTCTTTTTCACAAGAATTGATGCTAGCAAAACACTTTTTTTTTCAAATTCTTAAGTCCTAAATGACTTTAAATATTTACAGCATCTTTGAAGAATGTGTTAATATGGCATCAGTTTAGAAAATGTGCAAAACAATTGTCATCCTTAGCTACCAGATCAGTCAACACCAGTACTCCACCGTTCACTTATTCTTGACATGGCGTGAATACATGGATATAGTATAGAATTCCTAACTGGAAGCTAGGAAAAGCTGCAGTTTGTATCATACTTTTTCACAGCCCTGCATCTAAAGTCTCAATCTGCCAAAGATTTCTAACTACTTTCACATCAACTATGTTCAGTGTTTTAACCACACTATTGACTGTGCAGACTGGATACACAGGACTTCTAAAGGTACATACATCTGTATTGAATGGGAATCAGACCTCGACCATTATAATACAGTTCACAGCGAGTCCACCTACTCTAATAAAACCACGCTTCATAATAAAAGTCATGCATCGTATGGGGGAACAGCTAAGGATTTCAGTAAGGACAGTAAGACAAAAGAAGTAACAGACATCAACCAATCAGCTACCAGACATCACCATCTCTGAAAAACAGTGATGTCATTATACTCATTCACAAAGGTTTTAAATCACTAATAAGTAGATTTGGCATTTCAAGTGTTCATGACTTGGGTATGGTGTAGCCTTAATACTATACACTTTCTAAATTATTACTTGGTTGAAAAGCCTTTTCTGGTACTGTAGGAAAATTAACACTTTTCAAAATAACAGCTTTTAGTTTTGACCAAAACTATAATCTAAATGTTCCCGACCACACAAGTTAAGCAGGATGTTACATGTCGCATCTTATCTGTTAACTCCAACCATTTTAAAACACCATGTGCTTTGTATATTAAGAGCAATATCTGTCCATGCACCATGACAGGACTGTTTTACGCCAGTTATATAATAAATAAAATATTGCAATTCTCTAATGAATTAAACTCAAAATAAATACTGCACAGTTGGACAAGGTCTGTTATTTTAAATCAGATCACTACAGCTGGACAAAAGGAACCAATCCACAACTCCGTTCAAATATACTGCAATAATACTGCATACAGAAACCTCTGGAAGTACTGTTGCATTGGGGTTTCAGCTTTTGCAGTAAATGTATTTATGATCAGCATATTTTTGTGTAATAACCTGTATTCAATCAAATATTAACACTGTGTTTTATCATCACTCTGACCCTGTGAGTGCACAGCCTCATTTCAATCTTGCAGTCCTTTTTCTTTGCTAACAAACAGGCCACTTCACTGGAATACATTTACACATTTCCATTTTGCTACAAGTTGCCTAGGTTAATGCTACTCTTGTTTCTGCTCGGTCCATGCCGCTCTATTGCAGTTTCCAAATATAAAAAAAACACAATTATATGAACCAAACATTTGTGACATTTCAGTAGGTCATAAAGAAACACACGCATCAAAGGTAAAGTGCATTGTTATGACCTGTGTTCGGCTACATGTGGTGGGAACTAGAGTGGTGATGTTCATGAAGTATGGTCTTGTTTGCGTACCTGCTTTGCATGCATTTGAGATGAATGCCAACAAAATAATTGCATTTCTGTGTGTGGTTGTGAATGTAAACAACGGGAACAAAAAGGAGGAGAAGAAAAAAAGAAGTGAGATATCTGATGTCAGGTCTATACAAAATATTGGCACGTCATCTTATAAACAGTGTGCTGGATGATGATCATGTCTAAGAATGACCACTTACATGTAGCATCCAGTCTTTTGTATCACAGTATTAAAAGTGCACAAATTGCCACCATTTCCCAATTGTAATATTTCTCAGCATGTCTCTCTTCTACAATGTGCTGCACTTTTTCTTTGATGCTCATCCATTCCACTTTAATGTCTTCTTTACCTGAAGGTACCGGACACGCTCCTGACCCCTGACCTGCCTCACACCTGAGTCTCCACGCCGCTAAGTTTAGGCATCAGGATACGAGGAGTCACCCCGGAGTTGAGGTCCCTCTCGAACTCCAAAAGCTGGCCCATGAAGTTGAGATTCGGGGACACCACGGGACGACGGCTCCGCACGTATTTGTAGGCGTCTGTCATTGTCATGAGGGTGTGCTTCATAAGGTAAGCGATGGCGATGGTTGCAGAACGGGACACGCCTGCCTGGCAGTGGACCAACACTCCCTGTCCACTCTGATATGCCTCCTCTGTGGATGAGACGACAAGAGCGATGAGCTCAATTAAAAAAAAAAACGGCTTAACACTGTGAGCATGGGAATATAGAAGGTATCGTTACTCATTAAAACGTACAACTTAGATAAAAAAGCCTATAAGAAATATATCCTAAAACATGTAATTAAGCCAGTTAATTACCAACATTTAGTATGTTACCATGCATGTTTCTATATTTAAAACATCCCTGACTACTAAAATCTAGTCTAGTCACCATCCATCGCAAAATGGTGATGTAGCATTTTGCCAAAGGATTGCTTTATTTATATTCTGTTTATATGCACTGTTAATAACTGGGTTTCTTTAGCAGCAAATAATTGCTGTAGAAAGTTACAGCTAATGCAAGCTGAACATTTCCTTCTGATGTAGAATCTCACCATTTTATTTTATTCACCACAATTCTTTTTTAACACTAAACAAAAGTTCTGCCAGTCAATAAAGTAACTTGTCTGAAGACGAGTCTCTACTAACGCAGTGTGAGAGGATATCAACTGTGGATATGAAAAGATGATCACATTGAATTTAGATTATTTTTCCTTTTTGAAATTGTCACTGAAAAAGACTCAAAGACAAGACAAATGCAATCGGACGTGGGACTCGCCGATGAATTCGAAAACCTCCTCAAAGTATTGTCGAAGGTTTTGCTTGCTGTTATCGGTGGCAGGCAGCCTCTTGTAGCGCAGTCCAGACTTGACATGGTAGAGCGGCAGGTGGGTGGTCACGTTGACCACGTAGCCGATGTTGAGGCGCAGCAGCAGGTCCAGGTCCTGGGCGTCTCTCTCGTTCCCCAGAAACAGGAAGGGTAAGATGGCACTGATCACCGCATTCTCCGCATCGGGACTCATCGCGGTCTCATCGGACAGAGAGGCAGGCAAGGAAGACGAGAGCGGTAGAGAAAGGTGCACTGAAGGAAGAAGAGAAGGTTTTGTAACGTGGTCTGCAAAGACAAGTCATGACAAGAATAATACGGCGAGAAACTAACAAATAACACTCAAAGTTACCAACTCAATCATTGAAAGGTGTGATATTCGTCTGAACACTAACAAGCAGTATTTTTTTTTTTTTTAAGAGGTCTGGCCATTATCACTTGTTTTGACTTAAATTAAATAACTTCAAAGATGCTTGATGTTACCAAATGTGGATGCGACAGCAGAAAGAACTGCAATATATTTAACACGCTGAGGGAACAGGATCGGAATTATGACAGCATATTCCTAGCAAAGCCAGGCACTACTCTTACTTAAAAAGCTAATTAACAGGGATTTTTTGATTGACATATTCAGCATAAATGGGGGGAAACTGCTAAATAACAGTCAACACGAACCAACTGTATGTCAGTGATTGAGTTGCTTAATAGCAATTATGAATTTGTACCATTTGCACTTGAATCGTGAGATATTCTTACTTCTGTTGTTCTCCTCGTCCTGGTCTCTGTTCAGAGAGTTGAGGGCCAGGTGAAGCGAGTGAGCCGTGGGCAGCGAATGTCCTCCATCCCTGTCTCTCTGCCAGGGCCTCGGTTTGATGAGTGTGCTAGGGGCAGACGGAGGGGGCGAAAAGGACACTGGTGACGGCGGTGAGGCGGAGCGTGGAGAGGGGGAACGTCGATATGCTGCATCTCCGTCTTGCTCAGCTTCTACATCTTCAGCTTTATTCAGGAGCCTCTTAAGCGAGTTCCGCCCTTCGTCATAACTAGGTCCTGACCTGCGGCCCATAAAATCTAAAGCAGCCATTTTCCCCTGCTGAAGACGTCGTCGGCCAGCGCGGTCTGTAAGATGAGAATGCGCGTATTCCGGGAGGTTTTGACAGTCCAGGGTGGCGAGGCCTTTTCCGTTGCTACCGTCCTGGGCCTGGGTTGCGCAGGTGTTCCCGAGTTCTGCTCCCATCCCGGCACAGTGATTCTTCTGGGCCTTAGAATGGGTCATCTTCTTGACCAGTTCTTCAGGCCAGATAGTACGCACGCTGTAGTCGTCGTCGTCATCGGCTTGGAACGCACCTGCCGGATGAGCTGCTCTCCCCGGGGGTTTGCCTCTGCGAGGGTTAAACGTCACCACTATGGGGTCGCTGCTGCAGTAGCTGCAGGTGGAGCTGCCTGTCTGAGAGGCTTTGGGATTGCAGCCTGTGACGCAGCTCTGTATCGCCCGGAGAGGGGCCGAAGAGGACAGCGGGGTACAGGGCAGACATCCCCCTACCAGTTTTTTGCGAAGGATAGCAGGACTCTCGAAGTTCCCGCCCTCTCCAGAGCAGGAGGCACAGCGGAAAGGTTTGAACAGGCTTGTCCGGCAGTCGGACACAGTGCTGTTGGAAGAGGAGGTGGAGGTGGTGGAGAGACACCCCCCCAGATTTCTCAGGCCCATTTCTTTGCTTCCTCTCTTCACTGCTCCAGCATTCTGAACACAGGAGAACGACGTGGACGTGCTTCCTCCCCCTCGTTGGCAGCTTGCAGTGTGTCCCTTACAACCTCTGCATTTGACCAACCTCCAGCAGCCACAACTGAATGGGCGGGTGCAGTCGATTGTGCAGGTATGGTCAGGGCTGGGGAAGCCTCCGGCGTTGGAGGTGCAGGGGGAGAGGGGTAGACCATGAAGAAGGTGAGAGCGGGGGTCCTTGGTGCGGGAAGGGTGCGGCTGGCTGACTTGCTGAAAGGAGACTGGGGCATGGGTGGGTTGGGAGGGAGGGGGTGACGGGTAGTTGGAGTTTAGTATGGCAGCATGGGGCACAGGGACGGAGCTTTGGTGGTAGGGCAGACTGTGGCTTTGATGGACAGTTCCCAGTTTGGAACTCTTCTTGTGACCGAGAGAGGGAAACTCCTGGTCTCTGTTAGGGAAACTCGTGTTCTCCTTCTCACTCCTGAACCGTCGCTGCTGTGCCTGAGCTGGGACGAATTGTAGGATGCTTCCAGGGGAAGTTGACAGCTGACTGTGGCGACTTTGCTGCGACTTGTGTTCGGCACCACCTGGCCTCCCTGCTGTTCCAGTTCTTCTCTCACATTGTCCTTGATCTATCTGTGACGAGGCACATTGTCCTCTGCTCCCCTTTGCACCTCCGCTGCGCTCTAAAGAGTTGCCGTTTCCTCCTCCCTGTCCTCCTTTGTCCACCGTCACCCTGATATCAATAGTATGTGTGTGGGAGGGCAGTCGTGGGCCGAGAGTTACTGTCCCATTGCTATGGCAGTGACTAGGGATGTGGCTGACATCTGCTGGGACGACCGGTTGATCGATCTTGAATTTGGGCACACGAGCGGATCTGCGCTTGCATTCCCGAGTCAGAGATTTGCAGGCTGGTGGATAGAAATGGGAATGCGAAGGGTGGAGATGAGGAGCGTGTCCATTGGAGGAAGCTGATATTTGAGATGAGTGCTGCGGGATGGTTTGTGGGGAAGCCTCACAAAGGGTTGGGTGTTTGGGGCGCTGGATGACCACTATGCGCTCATCAAGAGGAAGGGGAGGCATCTGGGTTTGTGCAAAGCTGTCCAATGAAGACGGAGAGAGAAACAGAAAGAGAAAAATTAGGAAACGATTGTATTTCACAACAATTTATATAATATACACACTGGAAATGTGGTACACTTTACATTCCATCAGTTTAGATCAAACTGAACAATGAACAAACATCCAGCTATTCAATATTAATATAATAGAGTGCATAATTTGGAGTATAGTTGTGCTTTATTAATATAGTACATCACACTTTTGTGTAATTGAATGTAAAAAGAATACAAGTGAATTATTTGTGAAATGTAAAGTAAAACCCCAAATCCACCACAACACATTTGTTTGTGTTTTGCAAAATGTCCTCATATCTTGGATGTCTTTTGCAAAACACATAACTACAAAAAACAACTAAACACAACAAATACCACCAACGGCAACAATATTGCATTTCAATATTATTTCCTCTCACATTTACCGCAAATGAAAGGAGAATTTATATAAAGAGAAAACCCACTGAGGTGCATGTCTGATTTGAATGGATAACACTGTAAATCATTACGTTTGCCAATCCATTTCAACATGCACATCAAAATCTGTAACCTGCTTATACCAGGGCCCTTTGCCCGGCTTTAATGCTCTACTTTATTTGTACCGTTTCCCAGTAATATCATTACTAGGTGCAAGAGTGTGTACCTGTTTGCTGTTAGCAGCACATAATCCCAGCTAATCCTGATGGCACTGCCGCTTTTAAAAGCTCTGCCACGAAAGCTGAAAATGAGCTGCAACAACCTTCATCACTGAGTTGCCTTTCTTAAAAAGACACCTAAGATAATAAGTTAAGTCATGGCTGTTGGGAAAAGAAGGTTAATATACTTTACAACATGAACTGAACAGCGCATGTTTGCTGATCTTGTATTAAAATATTACTGTGATACAGTTAAGCCCTTAAAAGTGGCAGTGTCTTACATTGCTGCATTTACACTTAAAAACAACCCACTGCCTCTCTGAAGTAGCTTTTGGCTCAGTGGGATTCTTCACTGTGAAGACTGTTTAATGCAGGAGGACTCAAATGCTTGCTGCTCCCAGCCATCTGTTTATCCTGCCTCTGGAAAAAACTAAATTAACCAAATCCTTTGGGCCAATTAGAAATGAGCATTTTTGTCCAGGCCTTGGTATAAACAGAAGATCGCAACACACACAATAATATAACTCCGCTAGAGAGAAAGCTTTCTCACCATGACACAGCAAAAATAGATTAACTGAATGTAGTTAATAAATATGCACTTTGTAATACAATTATTTGCCTTTATGATTAATGTCTTTAATAACAGGTAATTACTAAGACTTTAGACTTTACATTTTTTGATTAATTCGGTACATTCATTATAAAGCTGCTCTCAAACGTTAAGCGGGAAAATTGCTATCGTTAATGCAAAAAATCCTCCTCCTGGTTCACACACTGCTAAAAACAATCGATCTGAGATGTTCAGCGCCCAACAGCTGTTTGGTTGATGAAGTGCTTTAATTTAGTTTTTGCCGACCTACTGCTATGGCTGCAGGGTGGCTATACAAATGGAATGGCAGGATGTTAGCATGCTAATCCCTGTTGAGAAACAGTAATGTCATGCTTTTGTTGATGTGAACTGTTGACATCAAATAGTCCATTGTCTCCAGCTCCATCACATTGGATGGAGATGGACGTTTCTAATACAAATCAAACACAGCACATTTGCATGGCAAGATACCATGAGTATAAGTAAAACAAATTGTTTATGTTCTGATTTAAATAAAGTTACAATCTACAAAATATCACATAACATTGTTTGGATTTTGCCACCAAACAAACAAACAAACTTGTAATTGCATTAAACTTCAGGGTGGATTTAAATGTTTAAAGACTAGCCCTATTTATTGAGAATCTCCCAGGGAGTTGAAGACCAAAACAACTGGGAGGAACCATAGACTGTGGGAGGAACAGATACTGAGGACAACACTGGCTGACAGATACAAAGTGGGTAGAGAGGAAATAAAGGGGGACAGATTATAACGTGACACTGTACACCATTGACTACAGGGGGTGACGGTACATGTCAAAAATAATCTGGGGATGCCTTCAGTCCCAGCACAACACACAGATACCGACCCATGGAGTGTCCCCGTGCTTACATCCTCGCACAGAGTATGGTGATGGTATCCTCATCTTTTTTTCCTTTTTCAGCTGTGCCTGTGGTGGAGGGGGTGGGGGTTACATTGACCCAGTTTTATCATGGTGGAAGTCACTATCACTCTGATCACTTTTCTCTCACACACTGTAAACTGCAGGCTGGCTAGTGGCCTTTTCACTCACTCACTCACAGCTCCAGCAGACAGGAAAGGCCACACAGATAGAAGGGAAACACAATAACAAGAGAGGAGCCTTTTTGAATTTGCACTGCCACATGTTGACATAATAACTCATAAGTTTAAGACAAGGCTGAAAGCATTACACCATCTGATGCGCTATGGCCACGGTACACTTTTCTGTGTTGGCAGCATACAGTCAGTACAACATGTTTAAATGAGGAAAAAAATACAAACATTACAATGATTATCTTAATCTGAGAAATACTTTTGTTTTGACATTTCTTCTAATGTCTTTATGGTTAATTGTCTGGTGCATGCATCTACTTGTGCTAGGACTGCATCCGTACTTTTTACTCTGTTATTGTAGTATGCTTTTACAGGCAGAATAATTAACTAGTTTAGATTAGGACATCAGAAAATATAATTTATGATACATAAATATGTAGTGTCTGGTTGGGGGAACTTGTATCATTTCAGTTATCAATTGTGAAAGTAGAATTGGGAATACAGGAGTTTTTCATTGATGTATTTTTAAACAATGCCCATTTTAAAAATACATGTTATTCCTCTGGTTTAAGACGGTCCTCAAATATTAGTCATCTCAAAAAACTCTCACTCAAATCCACAATCTTAAAGGTGTTAGAGATGTTTGGATATATAAAAGGTTGGGACTTCTTCATAGACAATGAACTGTAAAAGATGTTACAGATGAGCAGCCAGGGGTTTTGCGGGTTTTCACGTCAAAGCAAAAAGCTCATTTGGGTATTAAACAATGAGTAAAGCATTGTGTGGATCCAATCAAATCAGTCTCCATTGATTGTCATAGACCTTATACTTGATGACATCACACGTTTGAGACTTACTTCTCTTGTTTCCAGCTTTGAGAGAGAGTAGCTCATTGTGAAGAAGAAGCCTTCATCACAGTTGGCATAGGGGCATGGTAAAAGGCACACTGAGGGAAACACTTAGCTGGACATTGATCAAATAAAACCCAAGTCATTGTTTGTTCAAGACGGATTCATTTGAAGTCATATACAACTATGCTGTGCCAAAGCAACCTGCTTACCCTCTCCTTCAAGGTTGTGAAGGCCAAACAGAGCAACAGAAAGAAGCAGCCTTAAGTAGAGACTCAATCAGTGTAAACACCTGTGCTCATTGGAGCATACCATGTAGTGCATGGGCACGGGTGGCAATTTTCTTCCAAGTGTAAACATTTTATTGTTTAAGGCTTCTGTGGTCAGACATATAGAATATGTTGACATATTTGATTTATTGTGTTTAAATAATTTGCCTTACATTTTGAATATGTTTGTAGATAAGAATAACATTAATTAAGGGTATACATGCTGCATTCTTTATGCATGCTGTGGTTTTATTAAATGTGCCAAGTGCTCGGACTGTCTTAGGGAAGAAAGCTTTGAGATGTGCAGCTCCACTAACTTGGAACAGTCTGCAAAGAGAATGGAAAATGACCAAGCTAGTACCACTACATGTTTTTAAAGCTCGGTTGGATGCTACACAATCAGATGCTGTTGGTACCTGTACATGTGGTTCAATATGTAAATTGTAATCCCTGTACATTTTGCTGTATGATGTCCTTTTGTTGTTCTGTTTATGTTTTTATGTCTTCTTGTGGAACCTACTGCTGCAGGTCTCCCTGAAAAAGAGATCATTGATCTCAATGGGATTTTACCTGGATAAATAAAGGTTTTGAATTGAATTGAATAAATAGTGGATTGTCCTATGGGGAGGGGCTTAACATATATAACCCTCTGTGTTTTGAGGTTAGTCTGACTGTGGCTGTAGAACAGAGAGGTACCAGTTATAAGTCCTCGACCTGTATATATTGAGGTTTGCTTTCTGTAGATCCTTGTTACTTTGTGTTTTTTCAGCATTTTGGCTGTTAATAAAAGCACCTCAGGATACATTTGTTGTGACTCTAGCCATCTTATTTAATAACTAGTTTTTTTCATCAACCCTTTTTGTAACACTCATGTTCACAGATATTGATTAAACTTTCCTCTGCTATGGAAATCACATACTGGAAGATTCTATTTAGGTGGTGTTCCCTTTATAAGTAAATGAGTTGAGTACTTCTTCTACAGGGTTACAGTTGATCTGGTGTTTTATTTAAGGTCAGGCAAAGACTGTTGAGATTTTGAATACCATGTCTTGTTGGCAGACTGCTGCAAACAGGAATCACCTGAGAGAATATAACTGCAAAATGGTGTGAGCACTGTTGATTAGGAGGTTAATTCAATGGGTGTTTAATGAACTGTGTGCATGTGAAATCCCTCCAGTTGGTTGTTCTAATGGAATCTGATAAAAGGGTCTAAGCTACCTGCTCTGCCAGGAAGCACACGTGCTGTCCCGCGTGTTTGCTGTGATTGTCTTTCCAACGTGAGCTGCCTCAATCGGCTTTGTGGTGTTATTGCCAAACACCACAAAGTGTTTCATTTTTCATTATTGCCCCCTTGTTAATATAATGCTCAAATGACCAGATCCCAGCACTGGGGTAGCAGCATCCTTCACCGCAGAGAAAACAAACTGCTCAGTTCGGTCGGCAAAATGGATGTGTCATGGCTTCGTGGCATCACAGCTGCGTACCATGACTGCAGCAGTGTTATACATCAGACAACTCGGTCTGTGGGATTGCATAACAGATCTACCAGGCAAATATATGACTTCAGATGTTTACAGTAAAGTGTGAATAAGTTATGAGCTCATTTCAGAGAAACTGAGGCATTACACCCACTTATATTAGGATGAGTGGCAGGATGGATCAAGGACTGCAAAAGTATGCGCATGATTAGGTGTCTATTAATATTAAAGCAAAAGGTATGATACGCTTTAGCTGCTTCAGAATTCAGCGCATGAAAGTGTGAACGCAAACCCGCAAGGAGGAAAAGAAATATCTTTTAAAAAGAAGATAACTCAGATTCTGTTAGCGAGAGTGGCACAAGCATACTGGGGAGATCATGACGCCTTCCCTCGCGCACTGCTACCCCACCAGCAGAATAACATAGAACAGCTTAACAGACACAGGCAGAGAGGAGAAATGAGCACATGCTAATGTTTTTCCATCTGATTTAACTCTTTCAAAAACACCTGAGCCAAAGCTGCACCAAGATAACTCTGAACTGTGAAACATATCATAAAACAAAATCCAATCAGGGTAGAAGTCATTTTACTTGAAGGACAATAAAAAATAACTTCATTATGCTGATGTTGACATGTAAGGGCCTGGCATACAGGACAGTGCATGACTTATGATATCTCATCAGGTACAGTAGATTCATGGCGCTCAGGGCGTCTCCAGCTGCAGGGAGTGCTTTTGGGACAAGCTGTTGAAGAGGCTGATGTTTTTTCTGGGAACAGATGGTCGTCTGGCTGTGCAAGATCGATGGAGGCCTTCCTGTTCCCTCTCCCCGCCCCGGCTTTATGCAGCTCCTTCATCACAACGCCACCTGACAGCCAAACACCCACGCTGCTGCAGAGCGGACCGCACCAGAGTTACACAAAAAAGAAATGATGTGAGGAGGTGCAACTCAATTACTGCCTCGCAAATATGCTTTGGTTTAGACTATCTCTTCTTCTGCTGCATGATCATTTTTCCGCCACAGTAACAAGGCGTCTTGAGATAGTGGATGGCAGGAAGATTAGTCATCAGTTGTATGTTACTAGAGGCTGATGAGCAAGCCGTTTTTTACATCTCCACATTTTCTCGTGTTTGCCGCAAAATGAAAGGGAGGCGCTTCACTTCTCTCTTTATACACAGTATCGGTCCACACGCATAACCAGCTGACAGATGGACAGCCAGAGCTATGGGCACTTGAAGGAGAAAGGCACCAGGATGTTCCTAACAGCATTGAGGTTCAAACAGTTGGTGCCACAGATCATGAAACTACACATCCACATGCGGCAGCTAGTCTGACTGAAAATCAATGAACAGGTTCCTGCAGACGGGACCGCCGCGGGGGGTGTAAAACAAGTACGTTGATGGATATTCTGCTGTCAGAAATGTGACATGAGTTGCAGACTCCCAGCTAACGCATAGGAATGAAACAGGCACTGAAGAATAAAACAGAAAAACATGATTTAAAGCACCATTTTCTGTTTTTCATTATTTGGATGATATAAGAGAGGTGCTGGTAGGCTGATCAGGTTAGCTGTGTTGCCCTGCTGACTCAGAATAACCTGTGTGAGCTGTGATGATTCCACTTTCTACTCTCAGACCATTTGATCGATGAGGATCTTAAAGAGATAATAAATGCAAGCTGTCCCTTTGTGTTTTCATATGATGGTAGTTGTATACTCTTCAGGAGTGTGCACCATTAGACTCGCAGATGTAATGCTCTGACATAAAGCCAAAGATGACAAATGATTATACATGTTATGGAGTAAAGTAGCTAAAAGAAAATGGCGGTCCCGTTCATACTTTTCTTTGTCTGCACAGATATCAAATAACAGGCTTATTCTCAGATCTGCAGAGAAGCAGAACACGATGAAGCTAATCAGGATTTAAACAATCGGGCATGATTTGGAATAAAGCCAGACATCCAACAAGCGACTGATGTATTGCCTAACACTGAAAATGTATTCGTCTGACCACAAAAGCTTTGTAGGGTGTTCAAATTACTAGCAAATTCACAAGTGTACTTCTAAGGAATACAAATACTCTGGACACCATTGCAGTGTGACCTGACACTGGTGTCCCAGCAGCACGTAGTCTCCCTTGTAACTCCAGACGGGGTGTAAATGGTAATTTGTACTGCAGCAGAATGGGTTGTAGATAGGTGACGCAGGCAGAGAGTTCCTCCTGCCCATCATAAATATTATATGAATAATAGTATCTACTAAACTAAAGCACCCTTTAGAGATGGCTACCTGCCAAACCGATTGAAAAATCACATTTAAATGAGATATTCCTCGCCAAATGTCTTAAACTCGAGCCATTACTCGAGCCATTCATTTTTTTGTTTCTGACAGAATAGTACTCCAAAACTGTTAAGATCTGAATCTAATTTCATAAGAAATGTTTTAAACAGATTGGAAATAATTTGATGATTAGTACAAACTAGGGGAAGTGTTTTATAATTACCCAATCATTGGAGTGGGACATAAGGTTAAATCTAAGTTTCAACCAAGCAGCAACCTCAGGTTCTGAGGGACACCACTTGTAGCAAATATTAAAAATGGTGTGGAAGTCTATGAAAAGATGACCTTACTTTTCACTTGATTTAGTACCTAAGTAAACAGTCTCCTAATGAGTTTATGATCTCCAATTGCTAGTTTAAAGTCCTCTTCAACACAGCATGATGTTCTTTGTGTAAACTATGGTCTAATTTAGAGTGAAAGAGAAGATAGAAAAAGCAGCGTGTGCTCTAGGGCTTGGCTACCTTGTGATTGACAGGACTTTACCGTAGTGTTCTTTGTGTTTTTGATGATGATGGCCAAAATGCCAATTTTGAGGCTTTAAAACCATAGTCAACAAACAAATGAGAGGCACCACGGTGACTATGTCCACCTATATACCGTCTATGTATGCAACACAAAATGACTGTCAGCATGAGTGTATCAGGCTGAAGTCATACACTAATGATGGATAATGTGGGACAAAGGGAAATTAGTTTCCTCTTGATTTCCTGCTCATGTGATGACCTGCTTTTGACTCAGATGCGCACATACGAGTGTTTTGTCATGATAATGGTACAATAATGACACACCAGAATGAGGCTTGTGCTGAGTTAGCCTTCTTTAATGTTGCTTTGTTTTTTGTATTTAGAACGCTGGTCTTTTCTCCCATTGGATCCTATTCTACGATTGGTACATCTGTACTGCTAAACTGCACATTGGTGAATTTGTTTTTTCAGCGTTATCTGCTTTGTTTCACTGTGTCATCAGAGCTCACACCACTACAGGCGGGGAAGTCAAAATAATTACATCACATAATCTCCACAGTCAGCAGACAGAAAGTGAAAGAAGCAACTGCACAAACCGGCCAATCAAATGGCAGCGTGATAGGGAACATTGAGCTATCTCTTCTTTCCCTCCACGATTCAGTGAAACTGGTTTAACACCTGACTTTTAGGACATACATCACCATCCACCCACATCCAGAGTTAGGCAATTGTTAATTTGTATAAGCCTACATAAAATGGGATCAGTTGCACTTTGGCTGCGGGGCCATATCTTTTCAGGGTGGCCCAGATTTCCTGGATGTGCCCCAAATTTAGAGATTGAAAAATCTAATATTTTAATCAAATAGCAAACCAGTGCTAATCAGTTAGAGCACCTCTAACAGCACAATGATTTAAAAAGCCCAATGCCAGCACAATGTTATGGTGCATTGTAATGCGAAAGAATAAGACCGCTGTTCAATTGAATCCAAAGAAAATACTAAATCCTGAAATAGAATACTAAGAATAGAAAGTGTCAGAAGCAGCTCGGAGAAAGGTTCTGTGGTTGGTTGGGATTGAGCTCTCTGTCACACACAGATACAGAGAACAGTAATAGGCTTTGAATATATTTTAAATCTTTGAAGAATGATCTCCTTAAAAAAGCACATTGTCATGGTTATTGATGGCTATGTAATCAGCAGACATTGTAAATCCCACCAAAAATGTTTTTATGAAGCTCGTGGCAAGACATTTCCATCCACCAAATGTCCTCCCAAACTGTCATTTTCTGACAAGCTGTAACTTGCAAACAGCATTCAAAAAGACAGACAGGCAGGAAAAACACATTCTGATTAATTGGTGTCGACAACAACTGAACAAACGTGCTCTAATATTACACACTGTGCGCTCTGTGGCAGTGTTTGATCGATGTTTGTATCAGAGTGTATTTTGATCTGAACCAGGGAAGGAGTTGCTGCTCTGTAGAAATCCAGGATCTTGTCTTTCCAGCTAGTCCTCAAAATACATTTCCCCCTGCAGGCCTTTCATCTCAGAAAAATAGCCCCAGAAATGATTTTTGCGACACAAGGTTGCTCAACTTAAACAGGAAAAAAACAACATCTGTTATTTGTAACAGTGTGGTAAAAAACAATGTGTTTCCATTCCCCCTCTGGAATATACTATCTTCATATCCTTTAAAGAAAACCTCCTAGGAAGCATGCATGAAAACAACAAAGCAGGACATCCCGAGGCTATCAGAGCCGGCCTGCAGCATCAGCATTTAGAAGGGGGGGTGCGTAATGCTGTTGTCATAATTAAAGGTTGGAGTGAATCTATAATGAAATGCTTGAGGGAACATTTTAATTTCCGCCACTAAGCGCCACAGAACTGTCTATCTGCTCATTCTTAGTCAAAGTCATCAAAGACTATAAGTTTAAAAGACAGAGGAACAGGATAGGCCACCAGTCTTACACAAAAAGGGTGGAATATGCAAGCTAAAACAATTAGTTGACTGACGGAGAATCCCTTACATTGATGAGCCATATTTAAAGGTGAAACACATCATAATAGTGTTCCAATGAGATTTGATCCTGACTTTTGTATTCACTTATTAAGACACAATGCCATCATTTAAAATGGACCTTGAGTCTCTTCAATAAAGCTAATTCACTCAAGCTAATTTCTGTAAAATCATTGGCACTGTGTTAGATCTTGACTTCTCTTGAATTCAGAGATATCTTTAGCTGTATATTTTAAATATCGTAAATATCTTGTTATATTTTCAGGGTTAATCTGCCCTGAGCAATCCCTTTGAATGAGAGCATTGCATTTTGTGTGATTATGAACAGTTCAATTAAAAATGTTCCATGTTTACTCTGAGATTTAATCAGAGTAAATGTAGTTATTGTTCCATGAAACCGTACACCGTCACCGGAAATGGCCAGCCATAGTTTGATATTGATGAAAGCATTGAGTCAACAGTCTCTGTAATTCAGGCCTGGAAACCTACATCTGAACTAGGTGTGTCATGTTAGAGGCATTTAAAATATAGTTTAATGCAGGTTTAATTGAGATTTGTATTTGTCCTTACACTGCTCAGTCTTGCAGCAAATGCACTGCAGTGAATTTTCTGTGTGTGTGATATGAAGCTACCATAGTCTCATCATGTTTGTTAAATCAAATGAGTATGCTTTAACCATTAACACACTGTATGTTTGATGTAAATGGAGCCTTCATATGCGAGATCCTTAATCTCCAGGCATCTTTATAATTTCACCACCTTTTGTTTCTGCTGGAAAACTTTCAATATCGACAGATACTAAAAGCTTAACTGTTGCGATTTAAAGTAATGTGCTCAGGCTGCACATTTCTCCTGCCCTGCCTCTTATCAGCACTACCTCAAACAGAAATAAACCAGGTATTAATATTTCCATCTTCCACTGCATTGTTGTTATTCTGCGGGCCATTAGAAATGGAAAAGCTATTAGTTCCTGTCTAGTGTCTCTGCAGTCGCTAGATGGCGCACTGGCTAATTTCTGTTATATCTTTTATTTTAAATCGCATATTCGCTGCACATTCTTTAAACCTTTTACCATGACGAGAACTAAAGCTGATGTGTGCGACAGACAGGGCCCTTTCCCAGCTGGCGTGTCTTCACGGACTCGTATGTACAATAACATACACAGGGAGACATTGAGGACGCGCTTTATCTGTGCTGAGAGCCCAGGCTGACCAACACGTAGTGCTGTGTGAAGCCGTTGAGCGTGACGGGGTCTCAGGCTGAGGCCGACCGGAGCGAACCGCTGCTAGAAGTACCGATACTGAACAGAAACATCACTTACATCAAGCGTGGCAGTCCCGTAGTGTTCTCCTCATGTATGCGCAGCGGAATGACAAATCCTCATGTCTGTAGTGGCCCGAGTAGCCCACGAGCCGCAGCGATGGGATGCTCCAGATGTGTGACACCTTCCCTGCCTTGCTCATGTATTTCAAAAATAAAATAAATTAAGAGCTGGCTCGGATAGAAGGTGCACAGCTCTGCCGGAGTTCAGATGGACACATGAATTAATTCATGTCATCAGGAGTGCTTGGCACACTCAGCTGGCGTCACGTCGGAGCGTGTGTCACTCTGAGCTGCGGTGCGCGTGTGAGGAGACACTGACGTGGGGGGGGCTCTATTGTCTCTGCTGTGGATGACATCATCCCAGACCAATGGCGTAGCGCACGGGACGGTCGGGGGGCGAGCACGTAGCACGTGTGGGCTGATAGGGGGGGGGGGGGGGTGTTAAACAATATGCAAGCCCCCCCCAAAAAAAACATTGTCAAACACTTAAGTATAGCCTACATGGTGTGAAATGAGGCTACTACAGGCAGTCATAACATGTCTATTTTCTAATTAATGGGAAGAGAAACTTAGTTGAATAGATTAATATATCTATTAATTAAATAGATACAGGCCTTAATAAACATATATCAATATCACTTTGATTTTGAAACTGAAATAATGGTAATCGTAGAGTAATAGTTACAAAAAAAATACTTTCTGTCTGATAGCTTCAAAAACATGTCAAACTATTTCCTTAGTCATAGTATCAGACACGATTAGATAATACTTTATATTTGTAGTGTTACAGCAGCAAAGGCAATTTCAATGATGTGTAATTGAGGGAGGACACTTCAGGAAAAAACATGTTTTGTGTTCATCTATTGGTCCATTTTAAGGGTTTGGCCTGTTTTGTCCCCTTAAACCTGATTAGTGGAAAGATAACGTCCAAAATAAAGAATGACATTTCTGTCAATATTAATTAAACGGATAAATAAATACTGTAAGCGTGGGAAATAAATAAATATGGCAATCAAATCAAATCTCTTTGCATATTTTGTTATGGCATAGTAAATTAAATGGCATTCCGTAACACAATACACATTTAAGGGTTTAATTCACTAACTCTGCTCAGTAATAGGCACCGACGATGGAGTGTTATATTTCCATTTCATGCTACTTCCTATGTCTTATATTTCTACACTGCTCTCACAGGGAAATATGTTACTTCGTATTCCACTACATTTATAAATAATATATCAGTTTACCATCCAACCAGAAGGGCAACAAAATAGTTATGTAAAGAATAATGAGCAAATAACAAACAGATATACAATGCAGATAAGAAGCATAGAAGTTATGTCAATAGTGACATGTGAGGTAACGGCTGGTGGTATGATACAGTAGTTTAAATACACACATGTGTGAAAGTATAAATATAGTGCAGGTAAGTGCAGTACCGGGTGAGGCAGACTCCCAGGATTCATTTTTCTGCTATGAAGACTTTTGATAATCTAATTACATTTTGCCCATGATCTCTTCACAGTGACATTTCAAAAGGACTGACATTATTGCCAAATTAAAAGGTCTGAGTATTTTGTTCATGACTCCTAAGCCCTAAAATGATAAAGCTGTGTAACAAATTGCAGGAAGGGGAAAGAAATATGTACTTTTCATAAAGATATTCTATTTCTATTTTGTAAATGTAAGAGTAAATACTCTTAACAGTTTGCAATCTTATTTATTACTACTGTAGGGCTGCAGTTTACCATTTTTTTCTATTAATCAGCCTTTAACCTTATCAGCAACACACTCATACACCCACACACAGATGTCCTGCTGACCAGGAAATAGTCAGGGGAAATCATGAAGCAGCATATACACAAATGTTAGCGGTTGAAAAAACGTCTTGCATCATTGATGAAAGCAGAGACATGTAGCGGTACTAGGGGGGTTACACATATCCGAATATAAAAGGTTTCTCTGTTGGCTGAAAATTCATCCCCCTTTCAGATTTTTTTCTCTCAGACCGAATTGCATTGTCCTCAAGAGCCCTATGTTGTTTCACCACCATAGTTTCCATCCAATCAGGTAATAGACCTGCGTTTGTTTATCAAATATTCGGACGTGCATCTGTGTCTTGTATTTTTCACCTTTTGTGAGTTCGCACAGTCATATAGGTATATGCTGGCAAACGGTATCAAAGTGTTGGCAGCGTGTATAACATTTTCATGGGTTCACCTGTTGTGACATTAATGAGGCTCAGGTTCAGATGACAGTAAGGCCGTGGCCAGGCAGAACACTCAAAGGGTGGGTGGCTATGTTGTGTTTGACAGTTGGACAGTTTATGTGCATACAAAATAAAATAAAAGTTTGGTATTGTTCGACTGAGGTGAAAAAGTTGGTGTATCGACAAAAGTTAGATACAACAAAGTGCATTTCAAACAGATCTAGCAAACAAGTAAACGTCTGTTGAACAAAATGAAAGATTGCATCTGGTCACTTTAATACGTAAAACAAACATTAATATATTTTTTGACTTTCAAAATAGTTTTCACGCTCTTTAAATTGCCTCATCTTTTAGCGCCCTCTACTGCAATGTAATCCATCTGGACAAGTGGCAATTTGTATCACATACCTTGATAAATAACTCATAGCAATTGCTGAAAAACAAATACTGAAGCATAAAGAGTACATAATGCTCATTTTCAGGTTTCATATTTGTATTTTGTGCCTGTACTGTGACATGTCTGCATGCTTTAATGTTCAAGAAGCTCTTTATTTTTCTCATACTGCCTGTGCTGCAGCACCTCTTTCCCCCCTCTGTCTGAAACCAGAGCCCAGTCTGCTCTGATTGGTTAGCTGCAGGCCCGGAACAAAATGACTTTGGGGTGCATCTGAGATTACAGGGGGTGCAGCAGTAGTAGGGTTAGGTGAGCAATAGCGGCCGGCAACAGCAATGAAAAATAGCATTGATGTTATGGTCCCCAATGAACAGATTGTAGCATTTGTTATGTTTTGAAACCAAGCAAGTGAGAACATTTAAAGTGTGTTAAAAGTGCAATCCTTCATGGCTCAGAGATAGAATGGCTGCGTTTTAGGCAGCTAAGGAATAGCTTCACTTCAAATGTCAAAAGTGCAAAGTCGAAGTACTATTTGTCAGTTACCACAGAAAACCTAAATAATCCTAGGAAATTTTGGAAAGCAATAAAATCGATATCAACCGGTGAGATCCGTAATGAGCTACCTCCGTGCCTTACCACAGCATCTGGCCCTATATCGGACAGGGCTACTATGCTAAATTGCTTTAATGAGCATTTTGTGTCCTGTGGTTCTCTATTTGATTCTGTCACTAACTCTGCTTCTGTAAACACCACAGTCTGTGACTCTGAACAACGTGGTCTGGAAAACCCTTTCAGTTTTACCCCTTTTACTGTTGATGTTGTTCATGAAGCCTTATCTAAGCTAGATCCTAGGAAACCGGCTGGCCCGGACAACTTAGAACCTTTCTTTTTAAAGATAGCTGCAGATTTTATTGCTCCACCTCTCACTTCTCTTTTTAACCTCTCCCTCAGCACAAATACAATTCCAAAAGTATGGAAGTCTGCTTATGTCTTGCCTTTACTGAAAGGAGGGGAGGCAACTATTTTAAATAACTATAGGCCAATCTCGAAATTGTCAGTTCTGGCTAAGGTTCTTGAACGCCTAGTGAGTGAACAGGTAAAGGAGTTTTTATGTACAAATGACATCCTGTCTAAGCATCAGACAGGATTCAGAAAGAAACACAGCACCATCACTGCCACAATGAAAGTGGTGAATGACATTACTAGTATTTTAGATAATAAGCAGAGTTGTGCAGCTCTGTTTATTGACCTTTCCAAAGCGTTTGACACCGTTGATCATCGCATTTTAAAGCAGAGGCTACTCAGTATTGGCATATCCAGCCTTGCAGGGGGGTGGTTTGTGAACTACCTCTCTGAAAGGTCCCAATGTGTTCATTTTGATGGACTGTCTTCTGAGTGGTTAAACATTTCTAATGGTGTACCACAAGGTTCTGTTTTAGGACCACTTTTATTCTCCATATATATTAACAGCGTAGGTGATAATGTGGATGAAGCTACTTTACATTTGTATGCGGATGATACTGTGATGTATTGTGCAGGTCCCACCGTTAAGGAGGCTGTTGTTAAATTACAGGCTGTTTTTAACACTATTCAGACTCAGTTCTCTGAATTAAAGCTTCTTTTAAATGTGGATAAAACCAAGGTAATAATCTTTTCAACAGCAAAAAAAGACACCAGAGCCTGTTTTAGATATTGTAACTACGCAAGGAACAAAACTTGAAGTTGTTGCCTGTTACAAATACCTTGGTATCTGGCTTGATGATTGTCTCTCTTTTAAACTTCATGTCAATAACCTGCAAAAAAAACCTGAGGGTTAGGCTAGGGTTCTTTTTCAGAAACAAGTCCTGTTTCTCGCTTGAGGCCAGGAAAAGGCTAGTCACTGTGACCTTTTTACCTGTGCTGGACTATGGGGATCTGGTCTATATGAATGCACCTGCCAATTGCCTCGTCAAGTTAGATGCTGCGTATCACAGTGCACTAAGATTTGTGACAAACTGTAAAGCATTAACCCATCACTGTACCCTGTATGCAAGGGCTGGTTTGCTTTCACTAACTGTACAGAGGCTCAGTCACTGGTACATTTTTATATACAAAGCCATGCTAGGGAAACTTCCATCTTATATCTGATCCCTGATCTCACGGAAAATTGTAAGTGGCTACTGCCTGAGATCGAATGCAGTGGTTTTATTAAATGTGCCAACTGCTAGGACTGTCTTAGGGAAGACAGCTTTTAGATGCGCAGCTCCTCTGTCTTGGAACAGTCTGCAAATTAAATGGAAACTGAACAATCTGGTGCCACTAAATGTTTTTAAAGCTCGGTTGGATGCTAGTCAATCGGAAGCTATTGGTACCTGTTTATGTGGATAATTATGTAAATGATGCTGTATGATGTCCTTTTGTTGTTCTGTTTATGCTTTTATGTTTCATGTGGAACTACTTGAACAGGTCTCCCTTGGAAAAGAGATCAATGATCTCAATGGGATTTTATCTGTATAAATAAAGGTTTGAAATTAAATGAAATGAAATTCATCCAGTCCAAAGTGGACTATGGCAAAGAAAAGATAAGATAAGATGGACCTTTATTAAAAAAAAGCACACAAGCTTCAACACTGTAGGCTATTGATAAAACAAATGAGAACATATTGTAAATCAAGGCAAATATTATTGAACCAGCTCATGGTTTGAAATGGCAAACATTGAAAGGCAAAAGTATTCTTAAAACCATGTACTAAACATCACCTTGGTCCCATCATATACTCTGGGAAGTGAATATTTACTGTGCTTGAAAACTGGTATCACATCATCATGTGAGGTTGACTTTGCCGGGGCCCTGCCTGCCAGTAGCTTTGCCAATATCTGTGTTGATAGGAAATAGATTAAGAGCGGTGAATCAGCTTAGAAACAGGAAGTGCTCAAACGTTTGTGTGAGTTTATCAAATTTAGCAGTGATTCCATGTCAGCCACAGCTTGTCACAAAAAATCTTACTGATAGTGTGTTTAACAAACTTAAACTAGCTTTATTAAATGTCAGGTCTCTGGCAGGAAAAACATTTTTAATCAATGATTTTATCACTGAGCACAATCTTGATTTTATGTTTTTAACAGAAACTTGGATTGAACAAACAGTGCAGCTGTTCTTATCGAATCAACTCCTCCCAACTTTACTTTTATGAGTCAGGAAATAATGCATAAGAAAGGGGGTGGAGTTGCTATTCTGTTCAATGATTCCCTTCAATGCAGGAAGACATCGTATGGAAACTTTGATTCTTTTGAATATGTGGCCCTTCAGCTGCTATGCTCCTCTCGAGCTCTGTTCCTAAATATCTATAGACCACCCAAATACTGTGCAAGCTTTTTTGATGACTTTACTGAACTGCTGTCTATAGTGTGTATTGACTTTGACCGTCTAGTCATTGTTGGTGATTTTAACATCCATGTTGACAACCCCCAGGACAGAGGGGCTAAAGAACTGTTTTGTGTTCTTGATAACTATGGACTGACTCAGCATGTGACGGAGCCCACGCACAATAAGGGGCACACTCTGGACTTAAATATCTCAAAGGGTCTGAATATCTCTAAGGTTGTGGTGACTGATGTTGCACTCTCTGATCATTCCTGTGTTTTCTTTGAGAGCTCTATTTCTGTTCACAAAAATGCTCAAAAAGAGGTAACCACAAAGCAATATTTAACTGAAAATACTAGGGAAATGTTTACTCAGAATTTTTCTTCCACACTTGCCCCTGCTAACATCTCAGTAAATGAGCTAGTAGATCATTTTAATTCAAAAATTAAAAATGTTATAGATGCCATTGCTCCAACTAAGGTAAAGGATGTGACTGGGAAGAAAATATCTCCATGGAGAAAGGCCATGACTGTGAGAGCAGAAAAAAGAGAGTATCGAAAAGCTGAATGTAGGTGGCGAAAAACAAATCTCCAGGTTCACTTTGAAATCTATAAAGAGAGACTTGGCCTTTATAATTTGGAATTGAAAAACGCACGACAGTCTTTCTTCTCTGACATCATTACCAAAAACAAAAACAATGCACGTGCTACCGTCGACAGACTAACTAACCCCCCAGTGTCAGTAGCCTCTGAATTTCTATCCACCAGGGCATGCAATGATTTTGCCTCCTTCTTCAGTGACAACATTCAGAAAATCAGACAAGCAGTCAGTGCCTCTGCATCAGGTACAGCAAATGTGTTGTCCCTATGTCCACCTAATATCAATTCAAACACCATGACACAATTCCATCAGATTAATGATAAAAACCTAGAGGACATTATTCAACTTCTGAAATCCTCCTTCTGCTGCCTTGATATTATTCCAACAGGATTTTTCAAAGATGTTTTTCGTTGCATGGCCTCAGATCTACTTCATATAGTAAACAAATCTCTTCACTCAGGTATTTTTCCACAGGCCCTGAAAACTGCAGTCATTAAACCGCTCTTAAAAAAGAATAATCCAGATGCTTCAGTAATGAACAATTACAGGCCCATATCAAACCTGCCATTTCTAGGTAAAATCATTGAAAAAGTAGTTTTTCAACAGTTGAGTAATTTCTTGCAATAGTTGTTTCGATGTGTTCCAGTCAGGCTTTCGTCCAAACCACAGCACTGAGACTGCTCTTGTAAAGGTATTCAATGACATCCACTTAAACACAGACAGTGGCAGAACTTCAGTGTTAGTATTATTAGATCTCAGTGCTGTGTTTGACACTGTTGACCACAACATATTACTCGACCGACTAGAAAACTGGGTGGAACTTTCGGAAACAGTTCTAAATTGGTTTGAATCCTACTTAAAGGACAGAAAAAACTTTGTTTCTATAGGTAAATACACATCTGAGTTGACAAATATGACATGTGGGGTACCTCAAGGCTCCATCTTGGGGCCTCTTCTCTTTAACATCTACATGCTACCACTGGCTCAGATAATGAAAAACAACAAAATAAGTTACCATAGCTATGCGGATGACACACACATTTACGTAACAATTTCACCAGGAGACTATGCTCCAATTCAAACACTGAGTAAGTGCATTGAACAAATCAATGACTGGACTGAAAACAACAGATAAAGCCAGAAATCTAGGTGTAGTCATGGACTCTGACCTGAGTTTCAACAGTCACATTAAAACAGTTACTAAATCAGCCTACTATCACCTAAAAAATATATCTAGGATTAAAAGACTAATGTCACAGCAGGATTTTGAAAAACTTGTCCATGCTTTTATCTTCAGTAGACTGGACTACTGTAATGGTGTCTTTACAGGTCTCACTACAAAATCTATTAGAAAGCTGCAGCTGATTCAGAATGCTGCTGCTCAAGTCCTCACTAACACTAAGAAAGTGGATCACATCACTCCTGTTCTGAAGTCTTTACACTGGCTTCCTGTGTGTCAAAGAATAGATTTCAAAATACTGCTGGTTTATAAAGCTTTGAATGGTTTAGGCACAAAATACATTTCTGACCTCCTGCTAAATTATGAACCATCCAGATCTCTCAGGTCTTCAGGGACTGGTCAGCTTTCTGTCCCCAGAGTCAGAACTAAACATGGTAAAGCAGCGTTTAGTTATTATGCTCCAAATATCTGGAACAAACTCCCAGAAACCTGCAGGTCCGCTACAACTCTTACTAATTTTAAATCCAGACTAAAGACTTTTATTTTTGCCGCTGCTTTTAATTGAACTATTCACATCTTAAACTGCACTGTAATTTTTATCCATGTATTTTTTCTTTTAATGTTTATTTTATTATCTTTTCTTTTTAATGACTTTTTAAGCACTTTGAATTGCCTTGTGTTGAAAGGTGCTATATAAATAAACTTGCCTTGCCTTCCCTTGCCTTTGTGACCTGGAGAACATTTCAGCTGCAACATTAGCTTGTTGATAAGCTTGGGATACGAGACCTTTGTGTAGCCATTCGTGGTGAAGGCATCTGTGCTATTGTATGCATTATTTGACCCAACATTTCTACAGGCATGGCAGAATATGGCGCTATTTTCACATGAATATTCTAGCCATTGTCTATGTTTATACCACGAGCTGCAAAATGACCGCCTAACCCCACTGTATAGGCGAGTTGTGTACTTGTTTAGATATACCTGGGCAGGCTCTGTTTTGCCGAGGTCCCCTGGCACTGGTGGCGTTGTTTCTGGCAACGAGGACAGCTGCTCCGGGGGCGAGGGCAGCGAGTTGGCCGGGAGTAATGCCCCCATCTGACCTGTTACGTGCTGGCGTTTAGTGATGGTTGTTTTGTAACCATTTTCATATATCCATGATTATCCACAGATGTGTGTCACTGCTGTGGAAGCACTTTGGAAATGATGCAGGCGCAGCGGAGCAGGCCACGCGCACCTGACACAATTTATATTGTATTCTATTATTGTTGTTCGCTCCCTTCTCTTTTTTGAATAGAGGGTGCATAACATTCAACTGGGGGTGCAATGCATGCCTATGCACCCCCGTAGAACCGGGCCCGGTTAGCTGGCCAGCTCTATTGTCGTTTATCAATCGCTAAGAGATGTCCCGCCCCTTAGCCCCTATATCACGTACAATGTGTTGGAGCGCTAGACGTTAGAATCATGAGTGTTGCATAGTGATGTCAGGAAGTGAATACTATACAATTGGTGCCGCTTGTCATGTGTAATCTTTGGTTATAGAGCATCTTTGTGACAACTGAGCAGTGGTAAAACATTGCCTGGTCCCCCCTATTGTGGCTGCATCTGTGTGTGCTTATCCATTTATTGTTTTTATTGTTTTTATAGTGTCTTGTTGTTTTTATATTGTCTTGTTGTTTTTATATTGTCTTGTTGTTGCGTGTTGGCACCTTGAGTCTGTTGTAATTTCGTTGTACCTGTACAATGACAAATAAAGTTCTATCTATCTATCTATCTATCTATCTACTGTAACTTGTGAAATCAATCAATCAATGTTTATTTATATAGCCCAATATCACAAATGTTACATTTGTCTCAGTGGTCTTCACAGTGTGTACAGAATATCAGTATGACAATACGACACCCTCTGTCCTTAGACCCTCACATCGTACAAGGAAAAACTTCCGGAGAAAACTCACAGTTTAAAGGGAAAAATGGGAGAAGAAACCTCAGGGAGAGCAACAGAGGAGGGATCCCTCTCCCAGGACGGACAGACGTGCAATAGATGCCGTGTGTAAATTGAAAAGATAATACATTTGCAACATAGGTAGTCCAAATGTTTGGAAATGCATGTGTGTATAATAGGAAGATGAATCTACGAGGATATCCATCCAGGACCGATGATCCAGGACCACAGCCACGACTCGCGATCCAGGGCTCGCGATCCAGGACACAGGACCGCAGGATCATCCATGACTCCGGATCCCGGCGTAAGACATCAAAAAGAAAGAAATTTGGGGAAGCTGGGTTAATCGGAACATGAGAGTACACAGGTATAGACAGAGAGAAGGAAGAAGTAAGATGTCCCCCGACAAACTAAGCCTATATCAGCAAAACTAGGGGCTGAATCTAATCAGCCCTAACTATAAGCTTTATCAAAAAGGAAGGTCTTAAGCGCACTCTTATAAACGGATAGGGTGCCTCCCGCCCGAACACAAACTGGAAGCTGATTCCACAAATGTGGAGCTTGATAAGAAAAGGCTCTGGCTCCCATTGTACTTTTAGAGACTCTAGGAACAACCAACAACCCTGCATTCTTGGAACGCAATGCCCTAGTAGGATAGTAGGGTATAATGAGTTCTTTAAGGTAAGATGGTGCCTGCCCATTAAGGGCTTTGTAGGCGAGAAGAAGAATTTTAAATTCTATCCGGTGTTCTATAGGGAGCCAGTGTAAAGCAGCCAGAACAGGAGTAATGTGGTCCGTTTTCCTAACTCTGGTTAGTACACGAGCTGCAGCATTTTGAATCAGCTGAAGCGACTTGACTGACTTCTTGGTACTCCCTGATAATAAATACTTACAATAATCCAGCCTAGAAGTAACAAATGCATGGACTAGTTTCTCTGCATCGTTTTGAGGCAAGATATGCCTGATTTTTGCAATGTTACGTAGATGGAAGTAGGCGGTCCTTGAAATTGATTTTATGTGGGCGTTAAAGGATAAATCCTGATCAAATATAACACCAAGATTCCTTAAAGTCTCACTGGAGGCCAAATTAATGCCATCCATAGTTAGTATATCTTTAGATAATTTGTTTCGTAGATTCTTCGGGCCAAGTACAATAACTTCAGTTTTGGTCGTGTTTAACATCAAAACGTTTAAGGTCATCCACGTTTTTAAGTCCTTAAGGCAGTCTTGAATTTTATTTAGATGATTAATTTCATCAGGTTTGATTGATAAATATAGTTGAGTATCATCCGCATAACAATGAAAGTTTACAGAATGATTCCTTATAATATTGCCTAACAGAAGCATATATAATGTGAACATAATATGTCCGAGCACTGAGCCCTGTGGCACTCCATGGCTAACTTTGGTTTGCGTGGAAGATTCATCGTTAACACGTACAAACTGAGAGCGTTCAGATAGATAGGACCTAAACCAGCCTAAAGCAGTTCCCTGTATGCCAACTAAGTGCTCTAGTCTTTGCAATAGGATATCATGGTCGATAGTATCAAATGCAGCACTGAGATCGAGCAAAACAAGAATAGAGACAAGTCCCTTGTCTGAGGCTATTAGAATGTCATTTGTGACTTTAACCAGAGCTGTCTCTGTGCTATGATGTGTTCTAAAGCCAGACTGAAAATCTTCAAATAAATCATTGTTTTTTAAGTAATCACACAACTGTTTTGCGACCGCTTTCTCAAGAATTTTTGAAAGGAACGGAAGATTAGAAATAGGTCTATAGTTGTCTAAAACCTCTGGATTGAGGTTGTGCTTTTTAAGAAGCGGTTTTATCACTGCTACTTTGAATGATTGTGGAACATAGCCTGATAATAAAGACATATTCATAATATTTAATAAAGAAGTGCTAATTAATGGGAAAACTTCCTTGAACAGCTGAGTTGGAATTGGGTCTAACATGCACGTTGATGGTTTAGAAGAGAGAATCATTGAATTTAATTGTTCAAGGTTTATGGCTGAAAAGCATTCTAGTTTACTTTCTAGTGTAATATTAGAACTTACGTTTCCGGGTGCTATTGATAACACTATACTGGTCAAAGGCAAGAGGTCATTAATTTAGTTTCTAAGAGTAACAATTTTATCGTTAAAAAAGCACATAAAATCATTACTACTGAGTGCTATGGGAATAGAAGGCTCAATCGAGCTGTGGCTCTCTGTCAGCCTGGCTACAGTGCTGAAAAGAAATCTTGCATTATTCTTATTCTAATCTATTAATGAAGAGTAGTTGGCTGCTCTCGCTTTACGCAGTGCTTTCTTATATTCAAACGAGATTCTTCAAGTTTAGTGGAACGCCATATCCTTTCAAGTTGTCTAGACTTTTGCTTTATTTTGCTGGTTTCGGCATTATGCCATGGAGCTAATCTATGTTGTTTTATTTTCTTCTTTTTCAAAGGAGCAACAGAGTCTAATTGTATTCGCAGCGCATCTGTAGCACTATCAACAACATGATCAATTTGGGGTGGTATACATTTTGTATACGTTTCTTCCCCTACATGCAGACATGCTATCGAGTTAAGTATTGGTGGAATCTCTTCCTTAAATTTGGCTATAGCACTAACAGATAGGTTTCTGCTGCAAGAGCTTTTGACTAATGCTTTGTAATCGTAATAGTACTTCAAAAGTTACTAAGAAATGGTCGGATAAAGCAGGATTATGCGGTTTGACTAATAGTTGCTCGATTTCAATACCATAAGTCAGAACAATGTCGAGAGTGTGATTATAGCAGTGGGTTGGTTTATTTACACTCTGACAGAAACCAACAGAATCTAATATAGAGTTAAATGCAACAGTAAATGTGTGTTTCACAGATAATCACAGCTTGTCTGTCTGTCATTTATATTACAAAAACGACTACTAATTGACACATTGATTAATGTGTCTGCGACCTTTCTTAAACTGAAGCCACTTCACCTCCCAGCCTCATTTAGGCCCATTCACAGCTATGTCTGTAATGTGCAAAGAGAGGCTTACAGTTTCCCACATTAACAGCATTTCATATTCAAGTGTGCAATGATGTGTAAACCTTAAGATATTATCACATTCTAAAAAAGCATCATAAATCTCTTAATGTGTCACAATTAACCATGGCTGTGATGCCTGTAAGCTAGATGTTATTTATGATAACAAAAAGTATCCGTAATATATTTCATCCCTCTTAATAACCCATTATCTGTTGCTGGAATGATCCGTCACGCCCTGAAGAAGTGTATCTGGTCCTGTGTCTCGTGCAACCGAGATTGTGTGTGTGTGGTCCATACTTAGCGTAGTGCAGCAGGAACAGGAGGAAGGTGATGAATTTCAATAAGCTTCTTTAATTTATTTTCAGGAAGTTATTTCACGATCTGTTGCCAAAGTTCTGTTAATCCATCCGGTCCCAGGAGGTGGAAGTGACACCTCCTGTTAGGATATTGATGTAACAAACCTAGAGGATTGTTTTATGTCTGTTCTACTAACTTAGAATATGCAGGAAAAAGTCAATGACAAATATGAGTCACTTTGGAAAAACAATCATAGGGGTGGGTCTGTGTAGATAAGTGTCTTTGTGATATTGAGGGTACAAGATAATTTCATAAAATGTCAAACTATTGCTTCAGTCATACCATGAGATAAGAAAATCCTATATTAGTCCCACAGCAGGAAGATTTGCAGTGTCACAGCAGCAAGGGGGATACTGCAATAACATGAAGTGTCTGTACAAAAAAAGCAAGATACAATAAACAAGTAAACCATTCTAGCAATATATAATAAGTAGACGGACCGAACGGCTGAAGAAACTGTACCACTGGGGGGCATTGCAACAATTTGTAGCACTGGTATTATCCGGCTTTAATGTTGTTGAGGCAAACTTGTTGGCACAACATGCCCAGCAGACACAGAGAAACATCATTAGCTTCATGTGGATTCCTCTTTCTGGCCACTTAGTCGATACAATTCCAATATTCACTCTACTTTTAGATGTGTTTTGTTTTGCCTCTAATAACTCCTGGGGGAAATTTTGGGCTCATAAACTGTAAAATGCTTAACGATGTTCATCACATTTGGTGCTGGCCAGGTATCTTAACATGAGATAATCAGAGCATTGCTAGTAAAACCCAAAATGCAACAAAAAGAAGAACAACAACCACAGTGCTGACGCTCATCTTTGGAGACATCACTTCAGGTGAACTCTTCACATTAAACATATTTATTTTATTCATGGTAATATCATATATATGTATTTGTAACCAAACTTTATAGGGGCCCTATTACACTCATTTTCAGATTTCATATCCGTATTTTGTGCCTCCACTGTGACATGTGGATATTCAAGAAGGTCATTATTTTTCTTCTCATACTGCCTGTGCTGCTGCTGCACCTCTTTTCACCCTCTGTCTGAAACCAGAGCCCAGTCTGCTCTGATTGGTTAGCTGGCCGGCTCTGTTGTGATTGGTCAACCGCTAAGAGTACTGCCCCTTAGCCTCTCACATACAATGTGTTGGAGCGCTAGTCAATAGAAGTGCGAGTGTTATATAGTGATGTCACTATGTAACAAAGGAATCCATAGAGTCGTTTCAGGCAGGGGGGAGTGTGTGGGAGAGAAACTCCCTCTGGAGGGATGGGATTTTTACCTTTGGAGACCATTTACATTCACAAAAACCTATGTAACACACTACAGGAAAGGGAAAACCCCTAACAGCATAATAATAATAAAAATAATAAATAATAATAAGGGCCCCTTTAACTATCGAGGTAGCTGATCAGAAAACGTTTTCATGGTCATACACTGCTGCTCTTTAGCTGACTAAGAAAAAGAACGACAAAAGAGATAAGCAGAGGATTTAGGATCAATAAAGTATCACATCACTTTTTGCCTGTTATTTATCAGCCCCTGTCTTTAAACCGCGTATTGCTTCTCAGGGGGCCAGAGCATATCCCAGCATGCCCATGGCAGAGAGTACTAACCCAGTCTCGGCTCAGCCTGTGTATCCCTATAAGTCCACGGCTCATTTCCCGCTCAATACGGCGAAATGGTAGAGCTGGGAAATAGACATGACCAATAATAATCCAATATTTGTAAGCCTTGATAAAGTAAATAGATTTTTGTGAATAGAATATGTTAGGCCTGCCAGCTGCACTGCAATGTACTGGTATAAAGTTTGAGAGTTATTTTTCCAAACTTTCACACTAGGCTGGTGCAAAAGAAAGACAAATCCATAGAACAGGAAATTCTGCAGCTTCATCTTCTCCCAGTTTATTTATTCATAACCGTCCTCAGACTCTCAAACACACAGCATATACGACCTTGATTAACCTTGCCAAAGAGTTGACAGCGCATGGAACGTCTTTTTTAGTTGTCTAAAGTGACAGTTTGTCCACAACAAATACTGATTATCTTCCACAGAGGAGGTTCATTTCCCAGTTAATGCGTTTAGTACATCTTAGTAACATTAGTACATCTTAATGGTTGCTATACAAAAGGCAGAATTATCGACCTACGGTGAGGAAAGCAATGAAATAATAATTATCCTACACCAAACTTCAACTTTCAAATTATATTCTGTAATGAGTTGCTGCTATTGAGCATAAGGTTGAATTATCATCGACGTCTTGAAACCTGAACATCACATAACGGAGCTCAGAGTTTTTTTTCATCAAAGTGGAGCTCCAGTTTCCCTTTGAAGACTTGATGAAAGTCATTTAATTATTTCTATCCTATATTTCGACTTATACTTAAATTCCTCTATCTATACATTCAAAGTGGGTTATTGTCATTTCTGTGACAAATAGGTCGTTTATTCGTCAGATTAAGGAATTTATCGCCATCTCATTTGTCAATATCTGGCGGCAGTGGCTCAGACTTGGCCTTGAGACCGAATGGTCGCCGGTTCGAGTCCCGATCGGACCCAAAAAATACGGAGTGTGGACCGGTAGCTGGAGAGGTGCCGTTTATCTTCTGAGCCCTGAAGTGTGTGTGTGTGTGTGTGTGTGTGTGTGTGTGTGTGTGTGTGTGTGTGTGTGTGTGTGTGTGTGTGTGTGTGTGTGTGTGTGTGTGTGTGTGTGTGTGTGTGTGTGTGTGTGTGTGTGTGTGTGTGTGTGTGTGTGTGTGTGTGTGTGTGTGTGTGTGTGTGTGTGTGTGTGTGTGTGTGTGTTACATAAAGTATAATCGCCTTCTTCAAAAATACTTTGCCTTTAAAATACAATGCACTGATAAATATCAAACCAGTTGTCCCTGAAAATGTTGTGTTGAGACCCCTTAAAATGTGTATTATTTGTTAGGAGTTCCCCCCCCCCAAAATGATTTAGATGGTTTAATATAATAATGTTTAAAGAAGTCAAACAGTTAATGTAAGTTAATTAACTTACAAAAAACCTCATGATTTATCTTGTGGCCCTAGATAGGAGACAGACCTATACTGTAAAAGCCCCATTGGAAACAGCTTTGCCCGACAACCAAATGCATCGATCATTTGGCGGTGATGAGGCTTAATGATCAGAATAACACTTGTAGCTTAATGTAGCTTGGCAACCTCCGGACTAAACTGTAAATTAAGTGGTTTAAACTAGCTCCACCTAGAGACGATATACAAGTAGTAGAACAACATTGCAACGACTTAATGCAGTATTACCAAGATAATTATACAATAATACTTATTTTTATAGTTTAATTACATTTTGATGATGTTGTGTTTTTTCTTTTAGCAATGTAGGGTTGGTGCATCTTCACTTATAATGGATTACTTTTACATTGGTGTACTGATACTTGAGCGAAAGGATTTGAATATTTTTGGTGTTGCATTAAATGGTTACTTTGTACTTTATAATTGTAAATATATAGATAGCATAATTGTAAGTTTGTTCACTTTGTCAAACCACCATACAGCTGGTTTTGTAATTCCTCAGTTTAATAAAATAGTCAGATATGTAGTGGTATTAAGAAATGTGGAAAAAGGAAACAAGGCATCTTACAGCGTTATAAATGAGCAACATTTATTTCCACTTTTTGTACATTAAGCGTGCATATCAATACAACTGAAATTGGTCATATAAATACCTTTACCATAATACTGTTACAATAAATACGGCTCTACTGATCCGAGAGTAAATAAAAACAAATTTCAATATCAACCGCCGTGCGAAAAACAAAAGACTGTACATGTGTTTGGGCACATTTTCATCTCAGACGATGGGTTTGGGGATTGTGCTAAGATTAGGGCCGAATAACTATTCCTATTCTCATCTGGAAAGTGACCCCTTTCGTGGCTGTGCTTCATTCTAAAAGTTCAAGAAAACAGGTGTCCTTCGCCACTTTGTCAATAAGGAAATTGTGCCATGCCTTCGCCAATTTGTGCTGGAGAGCAGAAGTGCACGCACACACACACAGCACACATACACAGCACACACACACACACAGCACACAATGCTCAAATAATGTATACTTCATAGTACAATTTTTAAAGCGGGCACTCTGCTCCAGGTCGATGTATGTTGTAACTAAAAGAAGGCATTGTTACCCTGGCGAGCAGTGACACAGCAGTGATTCACAGCAACACATCATCACATCATGTCAAAGTATTACTTACAGTACTTTAAATAAGATTACCAAGAAGCTCTTAATCTGATAACGTGCTAAATTAAACACACCTATCCATTCACAAAACTCCCACGCACAATGTTCATCTTTTTGATGATACACACAATGAGTAATTAATGTATAGATTGAGTAATAAATATCAACACACAAATACCTCACTCCAGCCTCAGTAATATCTTTCCTTTCAAGCAAATGTCATTAAAATGTCATTCCATGCACTTTCCTTCAATTCACTTTACAACACCTTTCAAAATACTGCTTACATCTTGTGCTTTCTCAACACTACAAACTAAAATAATTGTCCACACAGAGAGAGGACACGATGGCAGAAGTTTTAAGTGACAGAAGGTTGGATGCCGTTCATGCTGAAAGCAATGATTGGATCAATATCCAATGTATCGTGTTTTTAATTTCAGTGGCTAAATCTATACTTAACAGCATAGCAAAGTTCCAAAGTCCAAAGATTCAAAGTCAATCAAATAGCCAATAATAACTAATGATACAAAGAGTTATAAACATCTGTGAAAATAGACAAAAACCGAGAGTAAACACGTTCAGTAGACTGTAGAAACAAGGAGAGGAGGCGCGCTGTGTTTCCCTCCACCTCAGAAGCCAGGCACATGGCAGTACGCCTCCAGGGAGGACAACAGGATGTAGATGAACCAGAGGGAGAGGAAGAGGAAGAAGGTGAGGAGCTTGGGTGTCCGTGGGCCCCCGAGCTCTCCGCCCGCCACGCTGGGACGCCGGCGGTAGACCAGCACCACCACACACACCAGCGCCATGACGGTGAACACGGTGACGGAGAAGGCCAGCGAGCCCGGGTCCACCTTGAACACCTTGCCTTTGGACTTCCAGTAAACAGCGGCGATGGTCCACGCCACCCCGATACCCAGGAACACGTTGACGGCGTTGCTGCCCGTCACGTTACCGATGGAGGCGTCAGCGTATTGGTCCTGGATGGCAGCCGTTTTACTCGCAAATGTATCTGTAACAGAAATGTAGGTATAGATTAGGCATAGAGATCAGTGTGAGCACTCTGACCAGGGACTTTAGAACCGCAAATGACAGTTGGTCCTGTAAGGGTAGCAGGCAATTACATAGTAAACATATACACATATATACATATAGCAAACTTTATTATAAAAAATCTTTCAGATCATTTGTTATAGGTAATAAAAATAAATGTATTTTTGATTGGTCTCTTAACTCCTATCACTTCGCCCAGCCCCATGGCTTTTTTTTTTATAATTAACTAATAATATATTAATGCTTTAAAGTTAGAGACCATGAACATGAATATGTTTTACGTTGCTGGGTTGTGGAAAATCTTTGCAGTGTTTCCCCTACCATTGTCTTGGAGGGGCGCTGTGCCCCACCAACGGAGCCCCGCGCCCCCCCTGCAATTCAAGGTGTTTAAAAAATAAAATAAAATAAACAATATATATTTTTTTTTATTATTATTTTTTTTTATTTGGAACCAAATTGCAACTAATCTATATCTACTATCACTTTTCACATTGAACATGTGCTCTTTTATTAAATAAACTAAACGCTTTCATTTGAAGTTGTGAGTTTAGTGTTTTTGACCCTAAGAAACACTGATGCACTAAAAAAAAGTAATGATTGTTGTTAAGAAAGATTAAGGTAGAGAATAAAATAAGATAATAAAAGACAGATCGTTGGATGTTGAAACTCCACCCAGTCTGCAGCAAGTTACAAATGTAAAAGTTCAACATATTGAGAAATGTGCTTTCTGGAGGGGAGTGAGACGAATATTGATTATAACTCTTGTATCTTGTCCAGCAGATGGTCGGCTTAGTTAAGCTGGGGATGTCAAAGACAACTAACTTTACTTTAAGCGTGCTGACGATGGAATGACACTCAGGTCACAGATTAAATGAGCGGGATGCAACAGGTCAAGTAGTGAGCTTTAAAGGCGCTGGTTATATCCTGTTTCCTTTCTACAGAACCAGGTGAGCTGTTTTCAGTCTTGCTGCTAAGCTATATTAACTGTCTCCGGGATGTAGCTTCATATTTATAGTTCAGACACGAGTGGTATGGATCTTCTCATTAAAGTCTTTGCCAGAGAGTTAACAAGCATATAATGTCAAACCATTCCTTTAAGTTTAAGTTGTTAATACATTTAGTCGCGGTCAAAGACAAAGACGATGTTACCCAGCTAAAAGTATGTTTTGACACAGGGGTAAAACGTGTACATACAAATGGCTTCTGACTGATCTGTGGAGCATTAAATGTTTTGTTTACCACAAATTACTTAAACCCCCCCCTTGTACAACATTTATCAGTATTTTCTTCACATTAAACTGGAAAAACAATTGGTTTTTAAAGCCGGTCTCCTGTGTCAGTGATTAAGACGTGGTGACATGGAAATGCAATTAGGCGGCAGGGAGAGAACAAGGGAAACAGTCTTTTCCTTTGTTTACAGCTTGTTTCAGACACGAGCTCAGGAGAGAATGATTCTGACAGCACATTGTGGCACAGGTTACACCAGTCTACAGCACGCACGAAACACAGAGGTAACTAAGGACACGTCCCCTGTCAGAGTGGACAGACACCACAGACGCCCACCTGGTACAGAGGTGCCGAGGGCCACAAACACCACGGCGGTGACCGAGTCCTTGAGCCCGACGGTGCAGCCGAAGTGACAGGCCAGGTCTCCGGTCACAGCTGTCAGGACGCCGATGAGGGAAATGGACACAAAGAAACACGCCCAGCCATTCCAGTACTCAGTGGGGGGGACAAAAGCGAAGAGGACTTTCCAGAAAACTGTCAGGAAGTGCATAATGTAGTCAAAGCAGGACGGCAGGCGCTCCTCCCCGCTGTCTTCCTCGTCGTCGTTACCTGGCAGACACAGATAAGATGCATGAAGGCAAAATATTTACTCCCTGCGTTTGCATGCTGCTCATCCCTCAGTATAGAAAACTGAATCAGACCAGAGAATATATTCTCTAATATCCTCAAAAGATAACAATCTTGTAACCAATTTAAATCCTGATTATCACTACCCAATATGCATTCCTTTTCAGAGTTTTAACCCTTTAAATTCCTTTACAATGAAAGAATATGTGTATTTTTTATGCTAGGATGTTTTTTTACAGTCTCTGCAGTGTTTTTTGCAGAAACAGGAAAATGGCATGTATTTAAATGATGGTGTAAGTGTGCAAAAATGGCCAAATCTGAAGGAAAATTGAAAAAAATAATATATAAAGTAATTGTGGATGTTATGCTGTAATAACTGTCAGAACAAAATGTAATAACAAACAAGCCAAATGATAGAAAACCTTGAAATAGCAGTGACCTTACATCTCATGTTGGAAATTGATATTAAATCATGATGGAGCAAATAGTTTCAGGTTTCATGATTTAGTTCAACTTAAAATACGTGTCTTACAGTCAAATCTAACCAAGACGATACCCAAACCCCCCCCCCCCCCCCCCCCCCCCATTGCATTCAAGCCATCCGACGATTGTGTGGGTGCTAACCTTTTCAACTCTCTGCATTAAATCTGTAAATATAGCCGCGACTCAGTTCTTGAGACATACGTATAGGCAGGCAACATACTTTCTATTTATATATGCACTCAGCATGTGATATAAGTGAACCTGATATTAAAGAGCGTATTAACAGGAAGACACATCTCTGGTGTCACAGTCAGCTTTTAGCTCAAATGCTTTGTGCACTAGGGCAGATCGAAAGGTTCACAAAACCAAGTGAATGGCTGTTGAAAGGGCAAACAGGGTTCACCACACCATACAGCACATCTGCATCATTCCTTCTGAGCCAATAGTTGTCCGGGCAGAGCTGGACAGATTCGTTTTTTATGGTGAGCCATTCGTAAAATCAGCACATCATGCATTTGTTATGAACCGTCTGGATTTAAAGGGTGCATCAAAGGCATGGAAATGCCACAATGTAATAAAGCAGGCTTTTGTGTTGTAAGCTTGTTCATGTTAAACCAGGATTCTAAACTGAGCTAATGTCAAACTGTAGCATTATAGATTCAAACAAAGAAGTATCTAAAGCATAGAGAGAAACTGAAGTGAGGCAGATCCTGCAGACTTCCTCTTCCTCAGGTGCTCACAGAGGCACGAACAGATGAGACATCTCACCTGCACTGACAGTGACAGCACTAACAAACTGCTCCCTCCAGCTGCTGCTCCCCACCACCAGAGCCAGGTTCGTCTTCTTTATCAGCTTGTCCACTGTGCTCTGCAGACGGCCACAAAGAAAGAAAGCAAAAGGACGTGATGCACAGTATCAACATAATCCTAACATTGCCTATGAGACGAGGGAGTCCAATGTGATGAATTAAGGTGCAGTAAACCGTGTTACTGTTCCCTCGGTGGTGCACTGCGAGTCACTAAAACAGATGCAGGGAAGCACAACAGCCCACAATCCCACAAATGCACATTGCCAGCATGAAGCTGCTCTGCAGAATGTAAAGCCGTTAGTATCAGCGCACACAACTGGAGCTCTGAGAATAAGAGCAGGATAATGTTCCAGCTTAAAGCGGCAAAACACCAATTCTACACATGCAGATTGTTTTCATTTTCAAAAAGATGACAACAGAAAACGTTCGGAAATGTACCTGACAGAAGCGTGTGCAAGGCTACAATAATACAGATGATGTCATAGTGATGTCATTAGGGTTATGTCAGTTTGAGTTTGGAGAGAAGGCGTTCGTGGCTGCAAAATGAGGGCGTGCAGTATGAAGGACGCTCTGTTGAAATTGCTAACATACTATATATGCTATTCTTACTATGAGTTAAACAATGTAATGCCTTTTGACTGCACACTATTCGGTTTTTGTCTATCAAGAAATGACCAAATGAATATAGATTGGCAAGTAATTCTGAGTATGTGACGTGAGATTATCTGAAATTCCAGCTGCCCTGGAAATGCATTTTGGCTTTTTAAACTGGCCAATGGTGGACTACGAGGCGGGTGGCTTTAGTACTTAAAGGGCCCTATTATGCACATGTTCAGGTTCATATTTGTATTTTGTGCCTTTACTGTGAAACGTTTACTTTAATGTTCAAAAAGGTCTATATTTGTCCTCATACTGCCTGTGCTGCAGCAGAAACCAGAGCCCGGTCTGCTCTGATTGGTTAGCTGGCTGGCTCTGGTGTGATTGGTCAGAAGAATTATAATCAAGGCTTTTCAGGCAGGGGGCGGGGGAAGTGTGTGGGAGAGAAACTCCTTCTGGAGGGGACTTTGGGATTTTAGCCTTTGCAGACCATTTACGTTCACAAAGACCTATAACACACTGCAGGAAAGGGATACCCCCAAGAGGCATACTAGGGCCACTTAAACATTGTTTAATAAGTAATACGGAAAAATATGTAACTGTTCGGAAGAGGAAATTTTGATTTAAATGTGCGATTAATTGTTTTCATTCAATGTTAGCTTGGACCTGTAACCATCATGTGATGCAGGGAAGATGTTTTCCTTTAGGTTCCTTCAGTGTGCCGGGAATGGAAAACGTAGTTGATGAATATACGTATTGGAGTATTTAGTACGTTAGTTTGAGATTTCGAACACAACCATGGACATAGCAGACATAAGCAAGTTGCGTTGTGGAAAATGTAGGATATATAGATTTTTTATATATCTCAGCCTCTGTTGCATCCATTTTTATTGAATGGTTCTCTTTACCCAGGCACGTACAACCCCACACTTTATGGCAGTCCATTTCAAAACCAACTTTGACCCCTTTAAATGCTGCATTACAGTTAAATGATACACTTTTCTCAACTTATTTGACTTTTCAAGTTGGATGAAATTATAAGTGACAGAATCTACTTGCAGACCCATTAGTTACATGCACATCACACATAATTCATCCCCCTATAAAAGATTACATATGAATCCTTAAATGTCATATTCTAAATATTATGACATAATTGAGGTTGCTTCAAAAATAAAATCATTAATGTTTTATACCCCCAGCTCTAACAAAATCATACAAATGAGCAAACACTGAATAAGGTCAGGATGGATTGAGCACTCATGGTGATTACAAGAGATTTCTTTAGATGTCATGTTTGTTAATCAGTTGGCACAGTGTAAAATAGTTAAAGGATTTAAAGGTTGTGACAGCTTTTTCTAATGTAAAAAAACGGCTGTAATGGGTACTCAGTATACGGTAAATAATTTAAGAAGAAACTAAATATTGGCATTCATCAGCCTACAGCAGCTTGAGACAAGTACACGATCATTAATGTGATGGCTGAGGGCCACTCTGGAGCAAAGAGCTGATTCTTTTGAGTTACCTTGAATTCATAGGACTCCTCAATCACCACCTCCAGCTTGGTGTGCTCGCCCAGGATGGGGCAGCCCATCTTTGACACGTCCTCCGGTCCCGCGCCTGTCTTGTTATCGTTGGTGTCTCCTGCGGCACAGTGTGAGAAAAGTGTCAACTATGAGCCGTTATTTCCCACACAGGGGATCGGCTACTTAATAAGACAACACATCTACTGATAAGGAAACCCATCTACAATGTGAACTGTTTGATAATGAAGTATAATTAACCATTTGCTTGTCTAATTGATTTCAGGTATAAAAAAGATTTTTTCGATATTGTCTATGTTGATTATTTCTAACAATGCTTTATTTGTAAGTATTGTATGACCTAAACAAGTTTAATTGACGTCATTGTGTTGACATGAGTTGGGTGGGTAGGGGGTAAGCTTGTTATACAATCATTAAAGGAGCACTGTTATCCTCTTTTTCAGATTCATAATTGTGTTGTCTGCCTCTACTGCGACATGTTTCCATGCTTTGATGTTCAAAAAGCTCTTTATTCTTCTCATACTGCCTGTGCTGCAGCACCTCTTTTCACCCTCTGTCTGAAACCAGAGCCCAGTCTGCTCTGATTGGTTAGCTGGCTGGCTCTGCTGTGATTGGTAAATCGCTTAAAGATGTCCCGCCCCTTAGCCTATCACGTATTTTGCAATATTGTCAGATAATTCAACACATGAAAAAAATATGATTAGGTCGTACTTGTCCCTTTTAGCTCTAATCCTGATATCATTATTTTAAACGCTGAATAATTGTTCTGCTGCAAAAAGGGCTCTCAATAAAAGCAATAACACAATTGTGGTGTTGCCAACTAGAGTGGTGTCGTGGGATTTTGTGTTTACAGTAAGCTTCCCCCGGTTACTGTTATGTCACTGTTCATTGTAGTATTTGTTTTTTGGCATTTAAATGCAGAAATGTAATACCTTCAACCCAGGCTATTTGACAGTTCAACAATTTAAACACAAGTGCTCAATCATAAAACTAAGGGACAAAAGAGATCACACCTTAGACCTTAAGAGTTTCCCCAGAATCATGAGGAATTTGTATTGATGCATGTCAACGGCTCCAGTAAGAGACTAAATAAAATATTAACGAGGGAGGATCCAAATTAAAATATATCTCGAGCCATAAAATAATAATGAAAATCTCTCTGCTCAGCTCACCGTGTCTCTTTCCCACATCCAGCAGGATGGGCTCCTCCAACACAATAGTGAAAGTCTTGTTCTTCTCGTACTCCTCGTCATCGATGACCTTCACATTCAGCAGCTTCCTGTAAGCAGAGGGGTCAAGGAACAAGGAAAGGATGGAGCCAACAAGTGAATTGATTAGCATTATTTAGGAAATACACAACGCTGTCAACATACATTAACCTGCAATATATTTAATCAAAAATAGATCCCAGGCATCCAGTATTGCTACATGCTTTTGTACAAAAACAAAGAGTGTAGCCAAGAGGTTAACTGCCTACACAATGATTCATGAAACAGAGATGTTAGATAAGAGCACGGAAGCCTGAGATTTTTCCAACAAAAGTCCTGTAGTACGGAACACCATGTACAACACAAAATCATCTTTTATTTTTCCCCTAGCACCCCACAAGAGGGCGGACGCCTTCTACACCATTAATCCCATTAGAGCACGAGAGGAATAAAGTGAGATAGCCCACACCCCTCCCACACACATACAGTTATTATAAGTCATTGGAAATTGAATTATTATCTTGCTCTCTATGGAAATCAAGCTCCTCCTATCTGGGAATCCATGCAGGATCACACAAGCTCTTAAGACGTGTTTACAAAATACAGCTTTTGCCCTTAAATGCGAGTGCTACCAAAAACATGTGAGTGAGGGTGTCAAACTATGACCGACATATTCAGCCGCAGCCCCGCTTCATTCTCCCACTCTGTCACAGCGAGTCTTTCTCTCCCTCTCCCTCCATCTCCCTAATGATATGTGGGTGGGTCTATTTCTGTCTACTCATGTGCACTCAGGATTCGACAGCACGGTAGAAAGAAGAGCTGTTTGCTTGCAATAGAGAAGAAGTTTCTTTTAAACACGAACAATACGTCATCAGCTGTTTAATGTCAAGGATATATACCAGTGGGAGCAAAGGGAATCGCAGTATCGCCTGCAGTCCTTACCAAGGAAATGAAAGGGTTTCTTTTACACAATATGTTATTTTTAAAAGCAATATGTACAGGGACACAGTAAGTTTAAAGGTCATCAAATAAAATGTAGTGTTTCACCTGCCAGGGACTGTATTCATCCTTTTGTATCTTACATCACACTTTGGCCAGATACCGTTTATCCCGCTTTAGTTTATGAAGCTGCGCAGGACATATAACTGGCAGGGAAAAGAACACATTTACATTTTGCACACCTCTCACTCAAATACAATCTAGATATGAAGGATGGGATCAGGAACAATTTAAATCGTAACCTGTGCCTGAGTTTTTGCTCTAACTTCAGAAAACAAATGTGGGTAATGATACCAAAACCAAATGTTATCCAATCAAAAGTAACTACAGATTCCAAAAAAGTAAAAGGAGCTTAAGGTATGATTAGTTTGATGAATAAGTCTCACAGTTTCTTTTATTTGTTTAAATGGTTTAATATAATTGTGTTGCACTGTTGTTGGAGCCTGGGACCTAAGGTTTTCATCGTCATAACTACACTGTATGTACGTATGACTAATACAAGCCTTGAACCTTGAAATAAAGCCAATTAAAACATTCTGGTTCAATGAAACAACCCCAAAAGAAAACATACACATAGTATTATGTTCATTGTACTGCCAATACATGTACAAAGTGAACACTGTACAGTAAACTGAATAATCAAGAATACATTATAAATATGCCAGCGCTCAATGAGACTCATTGGAATTGGACAATCAAGATAATGAACTATTTAACAAAAGTTCTACTACCCATTAGAGCTCTAAATGTAATGGGATATACACAACATATTTCTAAAGTAAATTAAAGGAAGTCCATGTGGCATCCTTTGTAACTCTCTTGAGAACTGGCCTTGCAAGACTACCAATGAACTACCAACGAACCAATTATCTAGCTAATAGCTGATCGGCTAGTAAGCTAGTTGAAAGAATAGTTCAACATTTGGGAAATATGGATTTCTTGCTGAGAGATAAGAAGGGCGGTTCATGCCATCCTGCCGCCTGTAGTCGAAACATTAAGCCAGAGCTGCTCTTGTTAGCTTAGCATACCATCAAGGCTGCTAACGGTGAACATAAATGGTTCCAGCATGTAACTCACTGTGAAGCCACACCTTGCCATCTCAGCAAGTTAGAATCATTCCAAAAATATCTTTCTGTCCATTGACATTTGGTGAGGAATTAATGAGGTTCCTGTAACTACTGTAACTGTAACTCTTTCAGTTTCTGAATGGTGAGGGAATCAGGTTAACAGTGAAAATAGCACCATGAATTGTCCTGAGCTGCGTATCTCTGCAGGTCTTACCTCTCATTACAACAGTCACAGTAGGATTATCCAGACAGTAAATCCCTCACTTTCTGCATGATATCACATTTCACAGTTTATCATCTCTACCCACCGGCTCTATTCCCGGGAAAGTTTCTGAGAATCCAAAGTCGATAACATTCCTTGCTATCGAGTCTGTCAAACACATATGTGAAGGACGCCACGACTGCATTCTCTGATCGATCTCTGATTCCCTTGAAACACCCATAATCTCTGCTGAGAGGGGAACATCTGCTCTTTTCATAAGTTCCATCAATGCTTTTTGACTTTGAATTTCCTTTCTCACATTTCTCAACAGCCTATTGTCTGTCAAAATGGTATCTGTATATTAATTTGCTGGATTATCCTGGTAAATGAAGGTTAACTATATAGGAATGTTGTGCGTAGACGGCTCTGCTAAGGCTGCGGCCACACGAGGACGAATTCGGTCGTTTGCGTTACTGTTTAGTGTCATATAGACCGTTCGGCCACACGAGGACGACCGAATACGGCACTAAACGACTGAGGAAACGATAACGGGTCCCAAGGTGGATAGAAATGCATACGCAACTCTCTGGGGGGTCAAACGGCTCCGTGTGTACGCCCTATCCGAACATTTTCAGATCACTGATAGTGATTGCGCAATAGCCCCGCCTCTCCCCACCTCTTCTGCTCACCTCCGCTTACCCCGCGCCAGTGCTGAAGTGTTTCGCCACCAACAACAACAACAATGGCGGATCGCAGAGTTGCTATCCTGCTCCGGACGCTATTGACCATGCTACAGTTGTTTGTGCAACATCTACAGCAATAATGATGAGGCAATAGCCCCGCCTCTCCCCACCTCTGCTGCTCACCCCCACGTCAAAGTAAACTGCACCCTGAATTCAGATTATTTATCTTTCTCTCGCGAGTGAAGTCTAATCTGACAGGACGGAGACACGCAGCTCTGCTCACCTGCAGCTCCTCCCGCTGCAGCAAAACACACACTTCAAGTCAGATCATCACCCTTAGCTATTTTGTCCGGAAGATTTAAACTTTAATACACGCTGACTGGTGAAAAACTCTGCCCGGTTCCCTCGGCCCCCACCGCGGAGAATAAACAGAAGGGCAACCATGACAACCATGCTTCTTCGCTGCTTTTGTGGAGGAAGTTACAGCGCCACGTACAGGCTCCTGCATATGTACTGCAGCTTCTCCAGCGGTTGGAGCTAAACGGAGCGGTCTCGTGTGGACAGACACTATCCGGATGACTATTGCGTGTGGACGGAAGCTTGTTTGCGATTGCGTTTGCGTTAATCCTATGCGTTTAGCCGTTTTCGTCCTTGTGTGGCCGCAGCCTAAGATTGTTCCCTAGTTTAGGTTTCATGTTATGTGTTTAGATTTTTGTTTTCCCGATGCTGTGATTGTCTAATTGTCTTCACCTGGTGTTGTCTGTCTAGTATATAGTTCTCGTCTTCCCCTGTCTCGTTGCCAGATTGTCTTGTGTGTTCCAAGCCTTCCAGCGTAAGATCATTTTGTCATTGTCCATAGAGTTATCGTCCATAGAGTTAGATTAGTGTATTAGTAGTTTTTGTTTTGTTGCTTTATGTATTCAGTGTGTTATGACCTGTCTACATTAAAACACTTTATGATGATACTTTGTTTGTCTCTGCATCGTGCATTTGATTCCACGCCTTTGTACAGCCCTAACAAGGAATACCGTGCATTGATTTGTGATTGAGACTGCAGCAGCTGTTAGTCTTTTTTTGGGAGTTTCCCTCTCCCTCACATTGCGCTGGTTGGATAAGGGTGCTCCAGTTTCCTCCCACAACCAAAGACATATACACACATGTAAGTTATGAGGACTGGAGACTCTGAAATGCCTGTAGGTATGGGAGTAACAGATTTTACGCTTCTATGTTCACCCTATAGTATCTCTGCCTTCTGCAGTCTCCACGCTGGGATGGGCTCCAGCCCTCCTGAGAGCCTGACAAAAACTAAGCCTGTAGGGAGAATGAGTGAATGCATAAATGCATGACAGTATGTCGAATGCCCTGACTGAACGGGGCACTGCCATTCAGTTGGAGAATCATGGATCAAACCAAGGTGTCACTGTATCAGCATGTGTCTATCTTGCTGATGTGTCCTTGAGCAAAAAACTGGTGCTCTATCAGCTCCAGAAACACTGCATAGTACGGTAGATATGAACATAAGGCTGCAGCACGATGATGAAATGTGTTTTTCTCATATCCACAGCAGATACAGTACAAGAGATTGTTTCTTGCACTGTTATAACCTAATGAGTGTGATTTATGTGTTTTTTGTATTTGTTGCTAGTGACATGCAAGCTCAGCATGCAAATTGGAGCACTATAAACCAGAGGGATCTGGAGGGACATTTGGGATTGTAGCCTTTGCAGACCATCTACACTCTACAGGCACACAAACACTACAGGAAAGGGACAACCCCAAAAAGCTCAAAAGGGCCCCTTTAAACTAAAACCAACATTTTCCGTTTGCTTGGATTTAATGTTTGCCTTTTTAAACATTACTTTTACCGTCTGAATATGATTGTTAAAAAGCAGGTTTTTCAACAAAAAACACATTTTTAAATATAATATGTTCTTTTTCAATTTTTGTTCTGATGTCCCATAATGTAAGTATTGAGGCATGTCTTTGTTTGCATTGCATTGATATTGAGGGAATCCAAAAGTAATGTAAAGTAATCAGGTTTCTGTTAAGCCCCAAGGTCCCCGCCGGCGGGTACTTTTTATTTATTTTTCACGACACTGTGTCTCAGGGGATCTTAATATTTAAGAACCTATGTGTTATACCCAACCTGATCTCACCAGAATGCGTGACTCCACCACGACTCCTTAACACCACATTGTGTGGTGGAGTCACAGGGACTACAGACGGAAAATAGCCTGTTGGCTAACTCTGGCGCATTTACAGAAATGTCAATTAATGTGCACTGTTCCTGTCAAATAAATATATTAAAAAAAAAAAAGACTAATTTTGTTACATTTACGTGTCGGCACCACGCAAACAACCCCAATGTAAAGTGAATGAGGCTCCTTTGTCCAACCTGATCTCACCAGAATGCGTGACACACAATGCACTGTTTTTTGAGAACAAAAATTGGTAACTAATGCACCATAATAGGCCTACATTCTGACGAAAAATACAAATGATTATGAATACGAATAAAATAAAATAAGCCTCCCGTGAGTTACTACAAGCTTTAAAATAGATTTTAAAAACGTTGTATAGAATACAAAGCTCACTGCAGGACGTTGTAGAAATGCGTGTGTGCACCACGACCAAGGTAATTCACTTTACATTGGGGTTGTTTGCGTGGTGCCGACACGTAAATGTAACAAAGTTAGTGACTCCACCACGCAATGTGGTGTTAAGGACTCGTGGTGGAGTCACGCAATCTGGTGAGATCAGGTTGGTTATACCAGATTAACGGGAATAATCTCAGCTAACTGACGATACAAACCATTTTTACCAAAACAAAACACAAGTCTCATAAAAAGCATCTAAATGACCCCTGAGCGAAAAATGCTAACGCACTTTGGCACAGAACTCAAGATAAAAGATACCCTTATTACTTATCGTAGCTGCACATACAAGATATCCGATTAAAGCTGAGGTTCCACAGATTATTTAGGTATATATATCATCACTGAGTGAGTGATCCGAACTCTTGACAGGGGAAGCAAACACAGACATCACAACACGTACCTTTACGGAGCTTTTACGGGAGATCGTCTCACTGTAGCTGTCAATCTGATCAAAAGACTAGTTCAATGGCATTAAAACGAGAAAAAACGCGTATGAATCGGTTAATCCATAGGTTGATAATGTTTGTGGGTAATATTTATTTTAATTTATAATCCATAATTCCATTTGTATGTAAAAATTAGCTGCTAATAGTAGCCACCAGAGCTAATAGTAGCCACCAGAGCAGCTTCCGGTCTTGGCAATGCGGCAGTCTTACACACACACACTACCAAATAAGGAGTATGTGGGAGTTCCCCTCGATTCCATTGGCTCTGACGGTTAGAAAAAGATGTCAATCAGCAAAATCGACTAAGGGGGGCCAGAGATATGGAAAATCCACCCAAATGACGCCAGAAGTGTTTTTTTTTGTGCTAAATCTCTCTAAAAAGGTCAAATTTCACTTGTTTTGCATCAATCTTGATACAGGGTATTTATTATATGTTGTAGTGTGGATTCCTAAAGCTTTTAGTCTACCATCCCATCATTCAAGGGTGGTTTTCACTATAAGTAATTTTTTCTTTTTGGACGGACACAATAATTAAAATTGTTTTACTGTGTTCAATCTGAATTTACTTTAAAATAAAAACATCTATATTGATTCTGACACTTCTACATCCAACTCACAGGTGTAACCTTGCTTTGAGAAAAAAGATTATTAATTTAACCCATTTAGAAGGGAAGATGGTCATTTGTTCTGGGAAAGTCATTTTTCGAGCCTGAGACCTGAAAAACATCCTCGGGGCTTAACAAGTTTTAATGGGGCGGAGCCTGCGAGCTCGTTCAGGCAGTCAACTCCAGCACCAATGATACATTAACACGTGACGCTCCTCGTCCCTCTTACAACCAACCAAACACAGTGCTGTTACTGCTGCTCGCCGGCCCCCCCACCACCCAGCTTCCACCTGTAGGCTCGGGGGGATAGTTATCTAATCATCACTCTATGTTCTCTGTAAATCTGTGGAGGCCCGAGCCTAGACACCAAACTCAAACTATATGCTGCTTCTAATAAACATATTAAAGAAACAGGTGAGTTGTCTGACCTTTGCCTTGAACTTGTATAATGTGATAGTAAGATTAGATGAAATGTTTCCACAGGTAACTAGTAATTGTAAAGGAATACATTTTATTAAAAGTAACTAATGATATTTGGGAAATGACAGCCGAACGAGAAAATGTTGCAATGTAATTTTTTTCCAACATGTGAGCATTCCATTTGAGAGTGAATGTTTAACAAAAGGAAGCATATCAGTGCTGCTTAAACGGAGCAATGCTTTTCTTCTTCCTTGATGAGTCCCCAGAGAAAGCACTCTGTTGGGGAAAGATTTGAACTTTTCCAAATGCGTAAACATTAGCCAACCCTGATTCTGCGGCGTCTGCTTTTATCCATTTGTGTCATGAAGTTCCTCATATCATTGATCCTGACTGCATTAGGCGTGAGAAAGAAAGAACATCACGCTATTGATTCTCCTTTTGAGAAAGTGATCTCCTCGCATCTCTTTCATTTTTGCTTATCTAACTGCCCCCGTTATCCACCTCAGCCTCAACTAGTGTTTAGAGCCTCACATTTTGAGGCGCTAACGAAAAAACAGATACAAGAGGAAGCTACACACAGCCATCAAAGGGTCTGCGCAGATCTTCCTCTAATCCATAAACAGGGAATGTAAAACAGTATTCTATGTCAGCCTGTTTACCTTGGCTCAGATGCTTGTGTTCGTACATCATAATCTATTTACTGCAGTGCAGAATTTAGATGGTAAATTGTTATTTATCTGCACAGTTGGATTTAAAACCGTTCCTCCATGGCTCTGAGTCAAAAGCTTAAAACCTGCCTCTTCTGTTCCTTCTGCGCGCTCAAACATCGACCGGGATAGCAGATGTACACAAAGACACACATAGCTGTAACACACACACACACGCACGCACGCACGCACGCACGCACACACACACAGCTGCCTTGAGGCCAGCTGCCGAGTGTGAGCTCTTTGCCCCGAGTGCTCCAGGGAAACATTTGTGTAAGCTTTGTTTGAAGGATGAACTTTGTCAGACGGCTGAGCGGTATGGCACATTATGCATAGAGCATGTGCACAAGGTCACGCGCATAGATACGTGCACAAGGTCACGCGCATAGATACGTAGAAGAACTACCTCGAGATGACGTTGACTATTTTTCCGCTGCATCTTTTAACAGGACTGACAGAACGTTTCAAATTAAACAACCTCATAAAAAATGCAGTGTGACTGGGGCATCCGAGGCACAACACGCATTACTGTCCAAAGACTTAGGCACTTAAAATCTGTTCAACAGGGTGAATTCGCTCCAGTACCTTCTACGCCAGCTTTAATACCTTCATGGGGAAAATATAGCTTTCCTTTCTCTTACCGTCTGACAACAGGTGTCTTGGATTAAAACTACACCATGGCTTAACAGATAAATTGCTGTGATTTGACCCATCTGGACTCAAGATCTTAGTCGAAGCACATTCAAAGGAGCACAGGAGTAGCTCAGCACAGCTTTGGCGCTTCCCGTGGCTGTTGTGTTCTCTTTTCATCGACTTTCTCGTATGGAAAGTGATCCAGCTCTCCACGGTCCTTCCTCGCCTGCTACACAGCGACTGCTGAGAGAGGCATGACTCCAGATACATATGAAGTGCGCAGATGCTTGTGTCACTGTCGGCTCGCTACAGACAGATGATCAGAGTCTTGGCTCAGGAGATGAGGATTTCAGATAATGCTCCGTTTGAATGCAGCCTGACGGTCTACTCAACTGTCTCATTAACTGCAGCTTCTGTAGCCGCCCGCGCTCTGTTGAGAACTTTGTGGACTCCTTGAACCCCTCTTCACACGCTTTAATAGCTCCGGATGCTCAAGGAGCTCTTTTGAGTTCCCCTCTGGAGCGACATTCTGTTTGATGTGGGTTTAAAGTGGATGCGGCGCGCAGACATGCACTCTTAAAGATGCACACAGACAAGCGCACTTCAAGCAAGCAAACATGCAGAATAATGTGCAAACAGAGGAATATATTAAAATCACACCTGCACTGCGAGGCAACAAAGACAAATCTGCAGTCTCTTTGGCACGCGGTGTTCACCTGCCTCTCCTCCCACTCAGCCGACCTACACAATACGCCTACACGCGGGCCCTGAAATCCTCCTCACACAAACGGATTAATCTGACACATTTTCATTCCTTTGTTTAGTGCTCTGTGTTCTGAATCATGTCGACGTGATGAGCTTTAAGAGCGCTTTCTTTTTTGGGGATCAAATCAAAAATAACTGCCGTGGATAATTGCAAAGCTATGCACATCGCGTCGTAAAACAAACACCACAAGTGCTCTCGTCATTCAACCAAACCTTCCGTGCAACGTTCGAGGGAAAGCTGGAAAAACACCGGACTTTCACCCCTCTTTCTGCGGCCTCTCTGCTGCCGCATCCATGAAACTATCACACAGGTTTCACTGAATGCACCTGTTTCCCTATGTGCTCAACCCTTCACCCCCTCCCCGCTGCTGTTCAGTCAACTGCCTGATTTTCTTTCCCGCTTCTCTGTCGCTGCCAGACACTTCCTTTTGTTTTCTGAGTGTGTAACATCTAGCCAAATCCCACAGGGCTGCGTGTCAACTCATTCATAGAAAGCTGTTCCCTCACTCCTTCCTTTACGTCAGCCACATTGTTCCGTTATCTGCCGCACAATTATATCCTCCCACATCATCCCTCTGGAAGATCTAAAGTTCTCAGAGCCAACGTATCAATGACGCATATGAATAGCCACTTTAATGCTTCACCAGAATAGATCCTTTACAGTAATCCAGCAGAACTCTTTACACCGCCAACGTGTGGGCTGTGATGTTTGATCAAGTGATTAGAAGCAAAACTAGACATCACATAAAAGAAGGAAAAACTCACATGGTCTCATCGTTCTGAAACTCCAGCTTGCCGGACACGTCCTCGTAGTCTTCGCCGGCCTTGGCGGTGCCCTCGACGGTGCGGTAGGGCACCGCCACCTTCCCCCTGGCCCCGGACGTCCGGTGGACCTTCACCTGCATGTCACCCACGCTCTCGCTGATCCTCATGGACATATTCTCGAAGGTGAAGATGCCGGCGTGGTCGTCATCGTAAATGGTGACAGTGGCGGTGCTGGCGGTGCCCAGGGCGGCCTTGGGGGGGGCGTTGGAGATCCCTCCCGTGCTGTTGCTGGAGGTGATGGAGTTTGGCTCCAGGACAGAGACCTCAGCCCGGTGCACGATGCGTGGATTACTCAGGCGCACATAGAAATGCTCATCTTCTTCAAAAATATCATCATCAATGACACCGACGGTGAACTCTTTGGTGGTCTCGCCAGGCTTGAAGACCAGAGTGCCCTCGGCAAACTCGTAGTCTGAGCCGGCGTTGGCGGTCGCATCCTCCGTACGGTAGTCCACCTGAGCAAAGGAAGAAGCTTCATTATATATGAATTATTAATCTATGTTATCCCTCAAGCAATCCATTACCTTTGAAGTCCTCCACATACAGTTTTTCATGCACTGGTCAGTTTTGAGATTTGGGGCTTTTCTTTGCTTCCATTCCAAAACATCCAAACTCTGTTAGGTGCTTATTTCCCTTTGTCTATGTGCCGTAGATTTAATCCTAAATGTACCTAATGTTACTTCACGCGCATTTTTTGAAACCCTTTAATTAATCCTAAAAAAGATTGCTTTAAAGGTTGCAAAATTGAGTGTATTCATGGAATTTTACAAAACATTTATCAAAATCATTTATTTGTGAGTCAGAAATCTCCACTTCAGTAACACTTACGTACCAAACTATCCACTCTCACTCCTATTTTTAGTCCTAAGGTTTTAAAGCATTGGTTAAAAACACAAAATGTGTATTTATTTAGTGATAAAAGGAGATCCAAAATTATTTTCTACATACTGCCTAATTTGCATATTTAAACCTGTTATTTAAAAAAGAATTGTTTTAATGCAAATAATGAACTCGCAAAGTTTAAAGTATTTTTCTTTCCCTGATTCACACGAAGTATTTCCCTCAAATTGACCATTTGCTGTATTTGTCCTAATGTCTTCTTACCTTCACGGTGCAGCCGCTCTCCCCCCCGTGCCGAGTGACTGACAGCTTCAGAGAGCCGCAGTTCTCGAAGCACTGGTAGTGATCGGAGTCGAACTGCAGGTAGATGGTGTTGGGGTCTTCCTCCTGCCCACTGGCCTCATGACAGCTCACCACCTTCCTGGCCTGGTCGGCGGCGTGCTTCTTCAAGATGTTCCCCGCTCCAATCATCATGCGCGTGGCTTGGATGCGATAGAAGGCCCGGCTCTTATGTTGGTGCACCAGCACTTGGTAGTTGGCCATCTCGATCAGCTGCTCCATGTCTTTCTCCGGGTGCCTTTGTTTTAAATCTTTCAGATTGCGAGCCATGTCCCGTCGGGCCTCTTCTTCCTCATCCTGCTCCGTGCTCCCTCCACCTTCCTCCACGCCCTCCAGCATCCCATCCAGCGCCTCTTTGGGGTGAGTGTGGGAGTTCCCACCCTGGCCGTCCATCTCCAAGTCCATTTTAGTAAACATGGCGTCTCCTTCCGACTCGATGATAATGCCTCGGGTCTTATCAGCACGATAACGCTTATGGACGTACTTGTAGAAGAGAAGGCGGCGGTCTGCGATCCAGGCTTGGAGCACACAGATGGGGAAGAAGAGGAAGGTAAGGACCGCCTCCCACACCTCCACCTCTCCCGGGGAGACCACAGACAGGATGATATACAGCCAGATGTAGGCGAACACGCTCCAGGAAGCAGTGACGAAAAACACCCGCAGGTGCTTTACCTTCCGGACTTCATTTTCGGGCACCACGTGCACACAGATGGCGATGATAATGAACATGTTGAACGCAGCGCTGCCCACAATGGTGCTGGGGCCCAGAGATCCAGCCTCGAAGTTATGGCCGACCACTTCAATGAGGGACAGAAGGATCTCTGGTGCAGATGAGCCCAGCGCCATCAGAGTCAGGTTGGATACCGTCTCGTTCCAGATGCGTACAGTGGTCGTGGTCGTCTCACCGTTGGGCTTCTTGATGGTGATCTCCTTCTCCTGGGAGGTTATGACCTCGATGGAAGACATGAAGCGGTCTGCGATGATGGACATGCCCAGGAACATGTATATGAGGGCTGCAAAGTAAACTATGGCGCGTGCCACCTTGTCCCCCACCGCGGGGTTTGTGGGGTTCCACATGGGCAGCACCACGCCATCCGTGCAGTTTTCAGTGCTGGAGCAGTTGCCTGCTGCGACGTCAGTATCTTCAAGGCTGGCGCTGCCCTGGGAGACACGAGTGACTCCTGGGAGCAGAACCAGCAGCAAGGACATGAACACGCATGGAGTGAGGATACGCTTGTTCAGAAACATGGCAGCGTGATGATGCTTGGAGTCCCTGAAAGATAGAAGAACAAGCATTTTGCGTTGAGGTAATCACATGCATTGGGTGGCTCATCATCAGGGTTCAGAAACACCAGCACAGAAGTGCTCACAGTCTACTTGTGTGTGTGCAAACGTGGGATCCAGCATTTCCGTTGGTCCGAGTTTGGAAAGCCAGAAATATTGGCAACTACAAATCATTGAGTCATTGGTATTGAACTGCCCGGTCCAACTCCCACACATATAATGGTCATTCTGCGCTAAGCAAGCAGCATTATAAATATGCCGCTCTGCATCCGGAGTACTGAGAGATAAAGTGACTCAGTCCACTTTGTATTGTCGAGGTAGAGAGGAGTCCAAAAATAATCCTCGCTGAAAGTAAAAAAAGAAAAGCGATGTTGTTTTGAGGCAGCCGAGATAAAGATATCAAATGATTTAAAGGAGGTGAAGCATGCCCCTCAACTCTGGCGTGTTTTATACTGTCTAATGCTAAAGCTACTTAACACCCTTTTTGCATTTTACTTAAGCGATTTACACTGTCAGGGGACAATTTCAGATCCGTTCAGAGTGGCTTTCTTGGCAGCAGCGTGGAAATCACTGGCAGATCAATACCGTCCAGAGGATTAGCATCTGCATCCATGTGAACAGAGAGAAAAAAACAGCTAAAGAAGGTAATCTAATGCTTCCTAATTCAAATGTCAAGACCACCTCCATCTCAAAATAGGCTGCCAACCCAGTAGAAGAGGTTTGACAATGCTTCATGTACGCCACCTGCTCTCATTGACATGCAGCTGTGAAAAGCTGCAATCTCCACTCTGACCTGCATAACGTTTTCCATCAAGGATACCTTTCAGGGTGAAGCCACGCGGCACAGATGTAGACAACGAGTTGTCAAGTTTGTTGTCACCTTGTTAATAAACGACAAATATATTGTGTTTGTGCAGCAACAGCTTTGTGCAACACATGTCTGCTGACGGAGTGAGACGTCAGCAGGACCGGCACCATGGACAGAAAAACACATCGGCACAGGCAACATGTGTCCCTCGGCCCGATGATACATCCTTATTCAACAACAATCAATAAATAAATGAGAAGACACAGCGTCGTCCAGAGATATCATAGATTCCTTCCTATCATTTAATATAATCCTGCATTCGTCTGGCAGACAACCTTGCACAAATTTTGAGTGGGTGACGTTTCTATGGTAAAAGCAAGCTCTCCAACTGGTGGGAAGGAAGGAATAACATTTCTTGTATCCACAGTACTATAGAGACAAATGTGTCTACATTTTGAATGTGGTCTAGTGGTGCCATACGCAGTTCAGTGACATACATTCCTCTATGAATCACCAGGTGCCCACCAGCTAGCAATGTAAAGACATGTAGAGATACTCTGTCCCTGAAGAATGCAGGATGTGCATCATCGCCACCAAGCTGCATGTCTTTCACCTTGCTAGCCCCTTTTGGACTTCAATTCTCTGCATGGCTGATATTAAACAACATTTTCCTTTATAACAACATCAGTTTAACAGTTATACCACTTTTCCAATTCATTAAGTGACTCCTTCAACCTTTAATAATTAAAAAAATCCCCCAAATGTATAAAAAAAAGTGCCTCCATTTAAATGGAGTCCTCAAACGTGTTCCTGTTTGGTGAGAAGAGGTCTCAGGTTGGCAAGTACACACTTGTTCTTAATAATGAGTTACACTTTGATGCTGCCACTCGTTTTGTGAGACTTTTTTCCCCCTCTTCAAATGGTGGAAGTTTCAATTTGCAATGAGACTCGTCATAAATGTCATTGCTTTTGTCTTGGGAATGAAAAGTCATAAACACAAACAAGCAGAAGGAAAATAAAGAGTAAACAATGCATGAACAGAACAATCTAATCTAATCTAACACACACCATATCTAAACTAAAAAAGACATACGCCATGATAGGTGTTTGCATGCTATGAGCTTTAGGGCCCAGCATACAAGAGAAAAAGACAAGGTGCTCATGCAGGAGTATACTTTAGGTTAAAATGGGTCCTATTTTTTATATTGCAAGACATGTAATTACTCACCGAGGTGCAGTTTTCTGTGAGTCAGCTCAGAGTGGAAGTTATGGCCTCAGGAAAGGAACTTATCTTTCATATCGCTCTGTGGGAAGACAGGTTATCTGTAATGAACAAATTGTGCAGAGAGTTTCATAATCACCATGCAAACTATCGCCGGAGAGGATTCCGTTAGAGAGTTTTAAGAAAACGAGAAGAGATGACAGAGTAGATTCAGCAACTGGAGCAGAAATACAAAAAAAGACATCACTGTTGCACAAATCTTAAATTGCACGTGTTCTAAAACAACTATATTATTGGAGATTACAGAACATAATTCCGTCAGTTCGCTGTGGACAATGGACAAATAGACTGGTCCATTTGGTGCGCACAGCAGTCCCATGGATACTCACAGAAAGCCCCGAATCTCAGCTGGACCCTGGTCTCCGCGAGGCTGCTCTGCACCAGCTCAAGAGAAGAAGACACCCAGTGTGCCATCCACGCAGCAGGCTGGTGTAATGGTGTTGGCTTGTTGCGCTGGTGTCTTGGAAATGACGCGTGTATCTTTCCACGGTGCTTCTTCGCTATTTATTTCCCTGACAGGTAGCCTACCTCAGCAAACTTAACACTGTTGGATTAGTTATTCAATTCCCCTCGCTTCAACGCGGCGACACCGTCCACAAAGCTAAGTCATTCTTTCAGAAAACACTGGGCTACGTGCGAATGTTGATGCGTAAAATAATAAATGAAATGACAGTCTGTCTTGATCCGTCCCGCTTCTTCTATCAGTCAGAAATTCTTCTAAACTATCAATTTGTTTAAAAAAGGCTTTTAAGGTGTATTTTTTTCTCCGTAAAATAAACTGAGTGGAAAAATTCCCTTGCTTTTCTGTCTGAGCGTGAGAGTAGGCGTGAATGAATGGTGACGGATTGAGAGGACGCAAAACCACACAAACGGATCAGGACAAGATGGATATCAAGCAGAAGGATGGTGGCAGACAGGAGAGGAGAGGAGTGTGGTGCAGATGGAAGTATTGTCTTACTCTTACGGAGGGCAGCATTAGCACAAGAAACGATGAGCAAGAAGGCAAAGCCGTAACACTGCAGAAACAGGGGAGGAGACGTTCAGGAACAGCGCCACACGCACGGCTGGTCCTCCTGACTGCGCACCAGGAGTCCAGGACGAATGGCCATTTCACTCCTAAACCCTCATTATATGCTCATCACCGTTATCAGACAGCCATCATCACAGATAGATCTGCTGAGGGTCTTAGTCTGGTAGTCCTGTTCAATGCTCAGTACATGCCAGATGTTGCTGCTGTCTGCTATGGGTTTCTGTCTGGATGTTAATACACAAACACGGAGTGGGCAATTAAACTATTCACTTATTATTGTGTCCTTAGCCCTGAATTCATGATGCAATCTTACTCGATAAGTTAGGGTGAGGAAAAAACAAACCAAACTTGAGTTGGAAGAAAAAACTGAGGGAGATTAAAGAGGCTAAAAGTCGATAGTGAGACAAGCCACACTGATCTTTACCAGTAATGGGGTTGACTAAGGTTTGAAGTTTGCCTATGAGTTGCTATAGAAAAAGCAGCCAATTGTATACATAAAGGTCACTGTACTGGTCATATTGTGACTACTTCTCAGAGCGAAGCCTTTAAAAAAAGTTATTACAAGGCTTAGTTTAATACTTGATTCTGATTGGTCAATCTGGACATTTCGGAGGTTGTTAATTCTCACTAACAGACCCACTGCTAAGGAGAACAGACTGTTGCTAAGGAGGAGCAAGGGACTGTGTGCAGTCATATAAATCCGCAGAAAGAAGTCCGGTCGATTTAATGTACAAACAAACATTCCTTTTTTCCGTGAATATGCACGTTTGTGGAGAGCACGAAAACGTTGGATTGATGATGGCTAAACTGTCCCAAGAAAAGAAAAAGATAAAACAGTGTGTGAGAAGGAAATAGGTTAAAAGAGAAGAAGACAAGGAAGTAAACACTAACAGGGACACGGCAGTGTTTAAAGTTAACGGAAAAGAAAATGTGAACAGACTTGTACATTAACAGCCGTGCTGCCGTCATGGTAAGTGTCGTTGCTGTCGCCGCAGTACGGAGTGGAACGGACCATTTGTTTTCTTTCTGAGCAGAAGCAATACAATAATTTTTAAATCTATAAAATACATTTTAATTCAATCTTGTGAATCTAGTCGATAGTTCATTTAGTAGGTAGCCGTATAGTTATCCCGTACTCAACAGTTGTATACATTCTTAGCTCTGGTGAGGCTCACTAAAGTCTAGACAAAATAACCCTGATGATGTCATCACGGTTATGTTGTGTAGGCTTCAGTGTTTTTGAGTTACAAGCACAAAGACTTCTCAGCGTCTGCTGCAGAGATGTCGACTCTTTAACTCTCTAAAAGTATCTTATTAATCCCCTAAATGTATAGAATTATAATACTAAATCTCTTGATTACCCATTTCATTTATCAAAATAAAAATGCTGATACTGTTAAAATTGGAGACCCTTTTTTTGTATCTATAATGTACTAAGTATTTTATCAGGTATAATCTCAAGAGACCCATCAAAGAAAAAAAACATTTTGAAAACTGAAAAACAGGAAAGAAACTGCATAATGAAAAAATGCAATAATCATGAAAAGCAACAGAAAATAAAACGTTAAACTCCTCAATGCAAGACAGTTTACAGGTAGCTTCCAGCTCAATCTATTTTAAAGGTGCAAAGTACCATAACGTGTTCCAACAGTTGTGAGAGGGATATTTGAGGTTCAGTAGTTTTAAAGGAGGCAAGAGATGTGGGTCAGTTTGAAAGCTTTGACTGTGAAGCTTTATAAATAAATGACATTAGGTGGCCTTCTTGTCTTGACTGTGAGGCCGTCGGTACGTCCCTGAGATGCAGATAACGTGTGACATATAGCATATTAGAATGAACATGCTCTATTTACATGGCTATACATGTTTAGTTCAGTGATTAAATAAAATAAAAGGTAAGTGGAAAGTCAGGTGATTAATCATTTGGGTACCATGCATTTCTTCCTCCAAAAGCGTCACTAGTTGTTCAAGCTGGAAGTGTTGAAACACTGAATAACAAACAATGTTTCCGCCATGCCCGCAGCCAAGCAAAGCAAGAAAATATAACTTTCATTTGTATAAAATTCATTTAGTTTTCATTGCTGGATGATTGGCTGTAATAATGGTGGGATGGAGGCGGTATATAACCCACCTGAAGCGATGATTATGGCAAACCTTGGGGAGAAATAAAAGAGATTAGAGGACAGGAGGACAGATAGCACGGGGGGAGGGAACACTACCCGAGCAGCATGGGGGGGGGGGGGGCACACCGGAAGCCTCTCTAAGAGGACTCAGTATACAATGAAGTGGAAAGTACATCTTGTGCAGAAGTCTCCTAATGACTTTGTGCACATATTTTCTGCAACATATATCACAAAGTTCTACTAAACTTAACACCCTCATAAGTGTCTAGTGATCCATTTATTTTCTAAGTTTGTTATGTAAAAGGTTACTTTCATAAGTGTACTAGATTTTGGGGGAGCACATTGAGATTCAGTTCCTTTAGATTATGATGTGAGTAGCTGCTGCTCAGCAGGCAGTATAACCCATGACACGGATGGGTCCTCTCCACCTGCACTCACAAACCATCACATTCTCATATGAGCAGGTCTGTCTGACGGAGGCCGGTCAGCTCAGACAACGTCACTCTCTATCTCTCATATCTCACCACGGACAGCGATGACCTGCTTTCACACTGAGAGAATGATAGGCTGTGGAACAACAACGCGGTCAATGGAAACCAGTGCACAGAATGCGTCTTAATCTGAAACCAAACGCTCTGAGGCTATTTACACTCTTTTTCTTCTTGTACCAGACGTGCACTTTGACAAGACCTGCACTAATAAGACATGTGAGCGATTGTCAAAGTGACAAAACCTGCAGTTTGTGGAATGTGTTAAAATACCTGATTTAAATCTAGATCACCAGTTGAAATGTATTAGGGCTCCAAGTTGTTCATAATTAAGGTCACGGAAGGTCATGGCCACTTTAATGACAGGTAGGTGCCTTCACAGTCACTGAACTCAGAGAAACAACATGTCTCGCTCCGTGGTTCATTGTACCAACAGACAGTCAAAGAAGTTGGTGAAGGACATTTTAGTATTTAGTTTGTATGTGAGCACCACCTTGCTTGTTAGCTTAGCTTGTTATAAGAGACTTTCCAAATCAGTGATACTCAATTTATGACATGTGCCAAATCTGGCCAGCAACAGGGTGCAGATGGGCCCGCTGAACACTTCTTAATAACAGTGCAAATAATTTTTTCATTTTTTTTTCTTGTATTGTCAATAAGTTGGGCGAATACATACAAAAAATATTTAAATAGAAGAGAATAGTGCAATGTTTTGCCAGGGAAGGATCTGAATGTCCTGGCCTGGTCCTTGGCTGTTAAATGAGTACTCAGTCACTGAAGGATGCATAACTTAACTCGAGGTCTACTTATTAGCTTTAACAGTATCTCACTGCGGATGGACCTGCCTGTGTGTCCTCATGGGTACAACAAGCATGTCACCTTTGATGATGTCCTTTGCTTGTATTAGTAAGAGCAGGGCTTATTGGTCTCATAGGAGATGGCTGACGTTGCCGTGACAGCACAAGCCCTTGATAACTGTTGGAAAATGGGGACCCAGTTTTCTGATGTAACATAAGAGAAATTCACGAAGCTGCAACAACAAGCCGAACCTTTGGTGAGTTGTGCTTTCGAGAAGCAAAAGTGATTTCCACACTGTGTGCCCTCTGGACCTGGACTCCTTGGTATGCTCATTACATCATATATGAAACGGTATTGTTTGGAAATACTTTGCTGTCTGACTTTGGTCTTTTCCAGCTGTTGTGTTGACTTTAAGCCTCTGTGGAAGTAGACGCCACATTTGGATTTATGAGAAGATGAAGCACACATTGCAGAATGAAAGAGTGAAGGCAGAAATATAACTCTACAAGTACAGATGGCAACAGGTGGCTACACGAAGCCCAGTCCTTTTTCTAAATATGCAAATCTCTCCTTACATCCTCGTTGATGACATCTCAACAGCTGTTTCGGCTTTTAGTTTCTTTGAGTTTTCTTAATCTTTGAAGGGGTTTCTAACACCAGCCTCAAGGTGGGGATGGAAGGTGGAGTTGCTCCAGTGTTTGTGAAAAGAGGTTGTGTTTTTCTTCACCACATGTGGTAAGGTTTGATGTGGTTTGGAGAGGTATACAGATACTGAAATATATATATATAAAATAAGACAGATACTCTCATTCAAATGATCTGAATTCCTGCAATTTTAGCACATATTGCTATGTGTGATAATTCATGCTTTGTTATTAGCAGTTGTTGTTGAAACTGAATTATCACACAGACACATGTAGTAAATATCCCTTTTGTCTCTGATTTTGGTCTTCATTACCTCACATTCCACACGTCTATTACCTCACCTCCTTTCCTCGTCTCTCATCTGTCCTGTTTGCTGCTGCTTTGTGTTCAATTAAATACATATTAATATCTTATTATTATCAATAACTTATTCTATTTATTATAATTAGTTTGTAATGTAATTCTGTATGTATGTATTAGATGCTCGTGTTCTTTTGTAAAGCACTTTGCATTGCCATGTGTTGAAATGTGCTATATAAATGCCTTGACTAATTGGTGTTGTTTTCTCCCTGATTGAACTGATTAATTTCACCTGTCCCTATCTTAGGGGTCCTCCTCCCCTCTCAATCTGTGTCACCTTCACAGTTATATTGGGCTGAAGTTATACTCTTAAGTCCCTTTGTGTCTTTATTTATCCTTGTTTTTTGTGAAACTAATTAGATTTATTTGAGTTCTTATCTTCTGTGTGTCTTGTGTTCCTTAAGATCACGCTATTATGTATGGAGAGAATAAGCTTTGTTCATGTTATTTAAAACTCCTGCCTCCATTCCTTCCGTTAATCCTGAACCTCCTAATAAAGAGATCCCTCCTGCCAGAGAACTTGAAACCAAGCGTACCTCCATGAAACATTATATAAACAGAATTTAAAGGGCACAAATAATTTGATCAGGCCGATAAGCAACCGTAATGGATTTGTTGTTGTTGCTATGGTAACTGTTCCGCTACTGTGTATCCATGGACGTTTTTTACGGTTGCAATCCTGCTGAGCTTTTTTTTTTATTTGGCAGAGACAGTATATTTATTTTTATCTTGGAATAAATTCATTTGAAACGGGATAATGTTCGGTGAGGCGCTTGCTGTATTGTTGCTTTACATCACTGTGTGGGTAGTCTCTGTGGTGAACAGGATTCAAGGTCAATGCAAACGTCTGAAGTCTCCTTGTTACCACAAGGTCACAATAAACACAAATAACACACTCGGACTTGTTTTCCATGTTTGTTACAGCATCTGCAAACCTGTGAGCTGTCACTGCCCGAAGGTATTTGTATCTTTGAAGGGCAGGAAGACAAACACATCATAACCCTGTTGTAGAGGGAGAATATCAGGAACACTGTTTCTTGTTAGAGAAAAGGGTTATTGACCGGCGCCGTTGTGCACAATTAAGCCCAGTTTCAAACAGCTCTTTAAACACACATTAAGCAGTTTGACTCCGCATGCTTACATTTATTCCCTTGACCAACTCTATGCCACCCGGTTCCCTTTGGAATCTCTCTTAGTTCACCTTCATGTCCTACTATGCTAAAGTGATCAATAAAGCAGTACGTAACACTTTACATTTCTGTGAGGAAGGTCAGTAGACATTACATTGATCCCATCGTGTTGCTTGTAGCATAGAGCAGATGCGCAATACCCTCTTTGTAACCTTGGCGTGGTCGTGCTTCAATCTCACGGCACTCATCCGGCTGGGCCGTCATTTCCACTGTGGTACTGTAACCAGGGTTCATGAGTAATCAGAACACCATGTGATAGTAATTCTGCTGTGGATCAGCATATCCAGATGCAGATTGAATTACTTTATTTCACAAGGCAGTAGTTCTTGCTGTGTTTCATCTGAATTATCAGAAAGCATGCTCTCCCTGTTTCATTTGTCAGCAATGGTGCCGCAGCGTGCACGTGGAAGAAGAATTCTGCTCTGTTCTAGAGTCATTAGTCCATCAATACCGTTGTTAGACTCTTAATGGGACCATCTGTTGCTGCCTTTGCTGCTCGTATGTCGCCATCTTGTGGACAATGTATAATGTGTCAGTCTTCATTTGCACTAATACACCATTACAATGTTCTTTGAATTCCATAGAGACCACAGATTTGAACCAGGTGAGTTCATGACTAACAGTTTCAGTTTTTGTTCCTGCATAGGTGTAAACACTCAACAAAGCTGACATGGCAAACGTCCAACAAACTCATTTCTAAGAAGGGAACATTGTATACTGCAGTAATGTAAATGGTTCACTTTTTAAAGTGAAATAAAAGAAATGCCAGCGATGCAGCAGTGAACACAGCCGCATGTATCCGAGACATTATCAGGATTTAGAGATCTTCAGAATTTGCTTAAAGGCTGAAGAGTTGTAATAAGTAGCTGTCTTTGCTTTTTCATCATCATAAAGAGGGATACTTTACTTACATATGTTAGCCTCATATTTATACATTCCTCTTTATGTATCTGTCTCTGGCAGTTAGCAGGTGCTTTGGTTTCAATAAAAAGAAATACATTCATAGAAAATACTCATTGAACAATATTTACAAACCGAATTAGAAAAAAAATCCACATTTACACAATGTACCACCTCTATGACATTTGTGTTAAAACTATAAATAAACAAGCTAGAAATAGGTTGACGTCAGTTCACATTGTCATGCATTTTGCATTGTGACAGGAATATATAAAAGGACAGAGCTGCAGTCCCGTACTATGAACACCAGGGGGCAGCATAAAGCCAGCAATGAGACAACATGAAAGAAACAAACAATCCTGGAAGGTTCCGTTTACATGTTTAAACTAAATGCAGCAGCTGATTATTGTTTTTTCAACCAATTTCTTTAACCTCATTTTTCTAAATAAGGTCTACACACTAAATCAAGACGGATAAACTTAACGCATTTCATGAGGATTAATAATTGGAGAAGTTTCTTTGGTGTCTCTCTCACAAGTGACTAATTCAAACCAGTGCCACATTTGAAGAACATGCCAAAGGAAGCAGCAAACACTTGTAAGATGCATTTAAGGTGCTTTACATGGCTGAAGATCAAGTAAGGTATAGTTTTAACCAGAAAGAGCAAACAGGTGTTCAAGTGTTCCCCCTGATGTCCAGAAGACTAACCTTCTTGGACTCCTTGCATTGGTTTTCTTCCAGACTCATGTGGTACTCATGATTTATGGACTTCCGGCTGCAGATGGAGCCAAAGCTCTCTGCTGGTATCAGCCTGTCCATAAAAAACGGAGACCGAGTGGAAATATTCGAAAAAAACTGCTTTGTTTTTGTTTTGGAACATTTGCCTTTTTTCAATTTAATCTTGCATTTTGAAGGTGAGTGAAGTCAATGGAGAGGGTGAACATGAGATCATAAACATAAAGCAATGTGTGAAAACTTGGCAGGTGATTAAGACACTTTTGTGTGAATTCGTTGTTGAAAAGTTAGCTGGTTAGTGCAATATTGTTTTATCGAAACATTAAAAAAACGTATTTGTTTCCCCCTTATGATCGGAAATAACTTTTGAAACCAAACTCTACAAATAAAGATGGCAACAAACCATACCTTATGTAAGATATACATTTTGGATAAGGGTCCCCCCTTATGTCCTGAATACACAAGGGTCCCCATTCATAAAAACATTACTTCTTACATAAGATCCCCCTTATATATGTTACTTTTTAGATACTTTTGTCCAGAACTAACTTTTGAATTAAGGGTCCCCCCTTATATGAAAAGTTGACCTTTTCGATAAGGGTCCCCCTTATGTAGGGGAGACCAGGGACAGTTGTAACACTTTTAGGGTTCTCCCCAATAAGTACAAACACATTTACACTAGGATAGCCATTTTGCTATATTATACATTCTTAATGTGTCAACTACTGAAACAATGCATTTAAGTGTTTTTATGAAATAAGTACAGGTTGAAAAATGTATTTAAATACAGTCACTCAACTGTTACAACCATCCCAGTGTAACAGTCTAATAACGGTTAACTTTTTTCACACTACATGACAAAAAAGAGGGAAAGCTGTCAAATTCTAAGGCAACAAGATTTGAATGGGGTTTCACACATCCTCCAACAAACAATAAACAATGAACAGAACTTAAAACCGAACACCATGGAATTAATCTGATTCAGTTGTGGCAGGTGTAAAAGTCACTTCCATCTGTGCAGTCCTTGTGTGCCCAGGCTTTACAGGAGCAACACTGCAGCCAGATCTCCTTGGACCCTTATCTAAAATGTAACTGTATAGGCTACACTATGCCGTCTTTTTTTATTTTCGACATTTATTTTTGCACACAATACTGTCGTTTTTTCTATGATATTTTCAACATACTATACTATGACTCTTATGACATTTTTTACATACTATACTCTGTCATTTTTTAAATATCTTGTACATACAATATTATGTTTTAAAAAAAATACATTTTCTACATACTATACTACGCCGCCTTTTTCATATTTTTGACAAACTATGTTGTTCTTTCTGATAATTTCGAAAATGTTGTGATATTTCTTATGTCAAAAATGTCACCGAAAACGAAATTTAAAAAACTTAAACAAAATCTCAATGTACAGGCATCACATACACATCAATAAAATAAATCAAGTAATACAACTTTGATTTTAAATGCAAATAATAAATTGAAGGCGAACAGGAATGTAGACTTGTGTAAATAAATTAATAACAACAATACGTTTATAAGTATGTTTGTAAAATGGAAGACAAATGCAAAAAGCAGTAAGTTCAAGTTTAAATGACGAGGAAAAAGTTCAGAAGTTTTGTTGGGCCGGATGCTGCAGGTGCAGACTGGATGGTTTGAGGCTGGGGATGAAGGAGGTCATCCATGATCCATGTGGCCTTCTTTCTTCTCCGCTGGATTCAGTCGTCCTCCTCCTAGTGATGGACTGTGCCAAATTCATCCAAATATATAGAGCTTAACGGTTAAGGGCATATTGTATCACAACAAACAACACAGCATAATATCTCGGGAGAAGTCACAGTATAATATGCAGAAAATATCAGAAAACATGACATCGTGTATTGTGTTTAAAAAAATAGTAAGATTGAAAATATCACCAAAAAAACAAAAAACATGGTATAACATGTTGTTAATATCAGATAAAACAGCATGATATAGTTTGTCGGAAAAGTTCAAGAAACTCAAAAGTATATTGTGTTGAATAATACACAGAAATGAACATATATGGAGCGAAGCCTGCAAGCTATTTCAGGCAGTCAACTCGAGCACCAATCATACATTAAAGGGCCCATGTCATGCTTTCCCGGTTATTACCCGTCCCCTTGTGTGTTATGAAGGTTTTTCTGCATGTAAACGGTCTGCAGAGTCAAAACCCTCAAAGTACACCCTGTAGCGAGTAAAACTCTAACACAGTCTATGCTGCCCCAAAACGCCTCATTGGAGATTTCTCATTTTCCATTATTTACTTCCTGGGTACTCTGACGTGGGGATACCCAGAGGCCACACCCTCTGCCAGCATTTCACGAAACAAAGCTTCACAAACCTTTCAGTGATTCATGCCGGATATGTACAGCATTGGGCACTGAAGAACGATGCTGTTCCTACTTTGTTTGGACCAGCGGGAGATTTGAAAAGGGTTTTACACACCGTCTTATTTGACTTTCTCAGGACTTGAAACTGTTTTTTGGGGGCAGACCCCCACAAAGAAGAAAAATGTTATACACACGTAAGGTCATCATCTCAACAGTTTGTTATGCTCATCGAGTCATCCGTGAGCAGAGCATCAAGTTGGCATGCCTATAAGCTGAATGCGGCGATTACCATGTTGTTCAGCAAATCGCCTCACAAACTTATTAAGATCCAAAGCTTCAGTGCGTTTTGATTCAATGCTGAGTACAGCCAAACTTGACAGTCTCTTCTCTGTCATTGTAGACCGCAAATACCTCATTCCTTCAGTGCTTGGATCCGAATGCTTCTCCTTTTGCACCGTCCCGTTCAAATGAAATAGCCACCAATCATATTTCCATGCTCGCGCCAGGGCCAGGAGAGGGGTTACAAGTCTTGTGCTGCATTCACTTGCACTCGGACATTAGAGATTTTCTCTCATAAATGTCCGATGAGCCACAACTTTTCTTTCAAAACAAAGCTGCCAACTGGGTGGCAAGGCATTTTTCTGAGGTGGCAGCTGCCACCCCGTGCCACCCCGTAGAACCGCCACTGTGTACATACAAGACTTTTGTCGAATATTTAGGAAACTGTGTTATGTAGCAAGCTAGAAAACACAGATACATACATATTTGACTAAAGATTTAGGATATAATCGAATTTCTATAATAATCTAATGAGTACATGAAGAAATAGCTTGCTGCCATGTTTTTAGCACATCTTTGAGAATATAAAATTTGTTCTCAACTTTGAGGGAGCAATAACTAATAAACTTTCCATTTGTCTGCATTTCAACAGCAGAAAGAGTGTTAGAACAGAGAATTTGTACCAGTTGCCTAACTTTGCTGTGATAACTCCAGGGCGCTGTCCATGGTGCTGAAGTGGCAGATAGATTTGAACCCTTTTCGTTAAAACCAATCCTTCTGTCAGTTTTGTATTCGACCTACCGTTTTCTTAATCATTATGCTAAGATAGTTAGTCACAACAATGAGACTGAAGTCTTAACATTGAGATAATAAATGTTATCCCCCCCACACGTTCAGCCTCAGACTCATCTCGGACAGTCATTTGTGCCTGTAGCCATCAGGCTGTACAACAAGGGCTGACCATGTGACCCAATAAAAGTAACCTGTACTGGACATTCATCTGCACTGTTTGTACAGATGACTTTGACCTGCACTTGCATCTGCACACTTACATGTAAATAAATCTAACAATCGATAGTTCATGTTTTTCACTCTTACTTTGTTGCTGCTTTAACTCCTGAATTTCCCCATGGGGATAAATAAAAGTCCATCTTATCTTATCTTAATGAGATTAGTCTTACTAATGAGATACTTAGTCATACTGTAGTAATGAGAAAACTAAGTCATAATAATGTCTTAATATAGTAAATCATATATTTGTTTCCTCTCACTAGCGGAAATGGGCTTCCATAGTTAAGCTTGTTAGTAAGACAGCAGCAAAGCGGAAATAGTTGGCTGGCTAAAATGGATAAATAGTGGAAATATCTTGATGGAGTAAGCAAATAGAGCAATGGATAAACAGTTGAAATAGTGGCTAAAAGTAATACATAAACAGTTTAAACAGTTAGCCTAAAGTGTGGGATGAAAAGTAAGCTAACCATAATAAATGAACAGTTTAAATATTTAAAAACAATGAATAAAAGTTGAATTAGTTGATTTAAAGTACTCGTACTAGCAGGGCCGTCCCTCCCTACAGGCCGACATTGCGCAGGGGGCCTCGGCTTATGAGCTCGGCTTGTGCGCAGTTCTCCGCGCAGTTCTCCGCGCAGTTCTCCGCGCAGTTCTCCGCGCAGTTCTCCGCGCATCCAGGAAATGTCGACGTATTCACCTGTAAAAGCATACTGAACGACATACATGCACATTCACCATTTATCTCACTGTATAAAAAAGTAACTGTGTTGATAATAATAATAAACAGGACATTTTGCAAAGTACTTTGTTTCCCAAAAACATTTTTCACTCCTGTCGGGTGGGGGGCCTCATCTCACAATGTTGCTTGGGGCCCCAAGTTGGCCAGGGACGGCCCTGCGTACTAGTATGAAAAACAGTTTTTTCACCCAATTGATAGTAGGCTAGAATGCTTCAAATCACTTGACCAAGCTTGGACGACTCACATTTTTTAAAGAATATCCACTGTCATGACTAATAATGTTGAATAAAGAACACATTTGGAAGATAGCGAGTGGTGTGGGGGATTGGACCTCATGTGATAAGAACATGGGTTGTGAGTCTGGAAAGGTTGGGAACCACTGCATTACGTCATCACATCTGTGTGACCCGTGCATTTAACGAGACAGTGGTGCGGTTTGTGTATTTATGATGCAGGCGATTCTTTAAAGAGTTTTGCATTTGTCAAAGATATAATGTACAAATAGACATGGATAATCAGCGATGTCAATATTGAATACTTCTAACAAAAGATGTCAAATAAAAAGTGGTTTCTAAATCAGGTAAAAATACACCAAAGGGAATATGAGCAATTTCAATAGATGTTAAGTGAAATACAAATAGACCGAATCATTTTAAAAAGTGACAGTTGATTGAGAGCAACACCCTCTTAGAGCACATTTCGATGACATGATGGATTCCTGAAGACTCTGGTGAAAAGAAAGGAGAGGAATGGAAAGAGAGACACAGAGAGAGAGAGAAAGGAAAAACATTTGCAGCCTGCCCTGCCCCCTCATCGCTCCCTGGTGAACAAGAGATTATCCAAATGTATAAATGCAAGACAGAGGGAAACAGACTGACAGAGAGGAGGAGGAGAGAGGAGGGACAGAGAGAGAGAGAGAGGAGGGAGAGGGAGGGATACACAGCGACGCGATTGGACGAGCGTTAGAACATCAAGCGTGATAGAAATATTTCTCTCGCAGTCTGAGAAATAGAGGTAGAGACCGACAGGGACAGCAGACTCCGCTTTGAACATCTCAGAAAGAGACTTAAAGAAAGAGGACAACAAGGCAATAAGGAAAGGAGGAGACAATAGAGAGCTGGACTGATTGACTTATGACTTCTGAGGGCTGTGGACATTTTGGCTTGAGAACAGAAGAGATTTCAAAGTCAGAGTAAACGCGGCTCAACATGTAGATGTTCTGCACGGTTCTGGTTAAACCTCCCCCTTCCCTCCGCCCCAGACTTGAGTCATTTACCCTGCACGCCAGTCAGCAGAGACAAATCTAAATGTGTTTGGATACATCTGGGGGGTGCGTCTGAGAGAAAGATGCACAGAGAAGAAGTGTGACATGGTGCCGACCCAAATTGACAGAGACGAGGAAAGAGAGGACTGTTCAGGGGCAGACTCGTCTCCAGCCAGACACAGGTATTCTCTATTTGATACTACGATCAGTCAGAAAAGGGTACATGTTTAAGAGAACTACAGTCCATATAATACTCTAATTTTGTAATTCTAAGTCTCTTTGTGTGTTTGGCTTTGTAATGTTAAATAGTTCTTTCATTTGAAATTCCAATGTGTACGGCTTCATTCTTTTATTATATTATAGTATTTAATAGAAGAATCAGCAGTAATTAGCTTTGTGAGAATATAACTGTCTAAAGTGCAAAGCAATACCGTGTATCTTCAATACATTTGCAGATTCATGTTCCAATACATGTAGTAATAACATAAGTAATACTTAGCAGGCTGTCTCTGTAAACTATAACTTACAGACAACACACCTCTGGTTGTTTACAACTGGATCCAATGCGTCATTAATGGTGTTCTTGATTTAGAGCAACAGATTAAATGAAAGCCATACGACTAACTGCCGAACCGTCACAAGCCATAACCGCCCGAGACTATAATCAATAATAATAAAACGCAGCGCTGTGCTTAGTATCGATGAGAATCCTGTGGTCAGCCTGTCACTCACACACTTTGTTGCGCTTGTTACTGTGAGGAGAAAATGTGTAGGCTCTGTCTAGAGAGAAAGTACATGAAGATGGAGGAGGAGGAGGAGGAGGAGGAGGAGACAGACATGTTGCCTGTCAGAGACTAGAGAAAAGGGAGCAACTAGAGACAACCGGCTGCTAACAGACTTATAAGTGCTAAATCAAAGGGGTCGCCCTGCTGTCAGATATACAAAAAGAGACAAAGACGTGACTGCTGGGTATCGATTGTGACTGAGTGCTCTACCTACTTAGACAATACAGCCCCTGCTCGCAGCAGAGGGGGAGACAGGCAATAACCTCTACCTAAGAGGGAGGCAGTAGCCACAGAGAGAAAGAGAGCAGGGGAGAAATCCTCTTCCTCTCTCTCGAGCCATCTCGTCTTCAGGATGGCGGGCTCAGCCATGGCATTCACCTTTGCGGCCTTCTGCTACATGCTCACCTTGGTGCTGTGCGCTGCCCTCATCTTCTTCGTCATATGGCAGGTGAGTAGCACTGGGAGCAGAAATGTATGGTCTGTTAACGCTTCCTCCCACGCAGGCAGACAAACACATCCGCCTACACAGGGTTGAACAACACCAACGGGCACACACACACACACACACACACACACACACACACACACACACACACACACACACACACACACACACACACACACACACACACACACACACACACACACACACACACACACACACACACACACACACACACACACACACACACACACACACACACACACACACACACACACACACACACACACACACACACACACACACAGGTACTCAGGAGGCACAGTAATGACATGCATAAATGTTCCCAATCTCAGTGTAATTGTACCTTATATTTGACTGACATTTCAAATTGCCTCTTCCAAGTCAACAAATGCCACTTTATACCCTTCAATTTCAACACCTACATGAAACTGGAAATACATAATTAGTTGAAATAGACCAGAGAGTTGCAGGAGTTGAACAACATTGTGTTCAGTCTGAATTCCTTCACCTATTTCCGTACGGTAACATGCTGGTTGATCAACAGTATAATGACCTGGAGCTCGTCTGACACCCCTCTACCGTAGGCGACCTGTCATCCCAGAGAACTGACACACAGTTCCTCAAACAAGACGTCCGGGCTTCAGCAAACTGCAGCAAATGAGTACAGGGAGAAAGCAATAATCACACATCTCAGTGCCAGGCTGCTGTGAATCTCTGCCGGCGGCATTTTGAGTGAAATTTGCACAGATATGGCCGCACACCGGTGCACTCGGTTTGCTCGTTTACTCAAGGGCAGGCTGAACAAACACTGGAAGCTGTAATCTGCCACCTTTCAGCATTCAAACCCACGGAGGCAGGAATCATGTGAAATACATCATTATGAACATTAGAAATGACGTACCAAGTGACCAAGTGGGTGAGACTCCATGTGAGTCAGGCCCTGTGTCTGTGAGAGAGAGGTGGCTCAGCGCTCAACCATGTGATCCAAACGCTTATCAAAGTATGATGATGTCCACCCCTTCCCCCAGTCCGCCTCTACCCACTGGTCCAGCACCCCAAATCTACGTGGCTCTCAACCAATCAGAACGTGTTATAGTAACCATGGAGCCCACTGAGGGGCTCACCGTGTCGCCATGGAAACTGCATCTGTTTACAACAGTGTGAAGGAAGACCAGGGAGAGCCCTATAGACTTGTATGGGGAAATTACCAGCAGGGCTTTCTTCTATTTTAACCCGGATCTGTCATTGTTGATCAGCCAATCAGACGCTCTCTTATCTGTGAATAATGTCTGCTTTTATAGCTTCTCAATGAGCCGGCAAAGATAAGCTCCACTGTTTAAAGGCTCCACTGATGATAAGCACAGCGGGTGGCCTTTACACCAAGACGTATTAGTGTTTTTATGGAGCCATTAATCAGAGAGAGCTGGAACAAGTATCCTTCATACTCCCACGCAGGGAGCAGGGGGATGATTGATACGAACCATTACGGTATTTTCTCTACAGTGACCCTCAATTCCATATGGTTATTTATTCTCCTACATACTCAGTTTTATATTTCAAATACAACACTTTGTTCAATGTGCAGTGATTTCAGATAATTGATAAATAAAAGATACTTTTCCCTTCACAGCTGTCCATGTCCGGGTATTTCCACATCATTTCCAATGCGAACAAAGCGTTCATACTTTATCAATATATTATTATTATTTTAGATGAAAAACAGGAAAAAGGGGTAATTCTAGCTCCTTGGGGGACTTCATCATGACACATGAGCTCACAGTACGTATGCACGTAGCATTCAATGGAGCAAAGTGTGCGATGTGGCTGCAGCTGCACCAGAAGCAGTGGGTGTGCAGAACAGAGCGCTACGTGTTGAACAACAGGCTGAGGCAGGAATATTTCTCGAGAGCGTGCTGTTGAAAAGACACCAACTTTGCCTCTATTTGATATACAGTTACAGAATGTGCATTCATTAGTGCCCTGAAGGAAACCCACCGGAAAGAAACAACTAACACGTCTGTTGTTTTTCAGATCATTGCATTTGATGAGCTCGGCACAGACTTCAAAAACCCCATTGATCAGAGCAATCCCACCAGAGCGGTAAGAACCATGCTGCTTCACTTCTTTCAAGCTGATCAAACCCTCGTGTGCACACAGGAATCCCACCTTTTCCTTTCCAAGAAGAACTTTACTGAACTACACATAAATGCTGCGAACACATCCAGGGTTTTACCCCCAAGATGTTGCATTTGACCTTTAATCTATCAGCCAATATTACACACGTCCAAAGCAGAGATCGAAACCTCCTTAAGACACACAGACTCCACGTGTTTACAGATTACCCCTCTATTATCCTAAAGTAGCAAGCACCCCTTTATATAAATGCAGTTTTGTGATTTTGGAATGAAATCTTTCAAATGTTTTATTCAGCTGCAGTTAGTATGCAGATTGAGACAATCAACCTTCTTTCAATACAAAAAAGAGCAGTGAAAATAAAGCTGCCGTTCACGCAATGAAACACTCAAATAAGTGCATATACTTGGTTTCCCTCACTGTAACACAAACTAAAAAGTCACATCTGAAAGTCTCTGTCTCATTCCTTTGCAAGAACAGACAATATCAGCACCATGAGTCAATAACGACGACTGCCATTATTCATTTAGCAAGTTAACAGTAGCTGTGAATGTCTTTTTCACAAGTTAGCTAATGTTCCAGCAACCATGTGAACCTGCATCTGAAGTGCAGCGTGAGGGTGATGAGGAGTGGGAGAGGAAACTGTGAAAGCAGACCGGGGGTGTGGAGGCACGCCCCCAGCTACAGGGGGGTGGACACAATAACGGCAACACCTGTACAAAATATAATGCAACTGAAAACAGAAGCTGTCCAAACACTGATGTGAAGGAGTAGATGTGTTATTTCTGACTAATATAAATCATTAGAGGACAGGTTGGGGTTTTCCCTTTCCTGTAGTGTGTGGTTTGTGTGCATGCAAATGGTCCATCCCAAAGTGCCCTCCAGAGGGAGTTTCTCTCCCACACTCAAACCTCTGCCTGAAACGCCTCCATTGGACTCCTTTGTTGATTTTCGTAACATAGTGAGATCGCTAGGTAACTCTTCTATTGGCTATAATCCACCATTGTACGTGATAAACTAAGGGAGGGACATCTCTAAGTGGTTGAACAATCACAACAGAGCAGCTAACCAATCAGAACAGACCGGGCTCTGGTTTCAGAGGTGCTGGGGGAGGGGCCCATTTCATCAACAACTGTACATGTCACCATGTGAGATGTGTTCAGATAGATAGAATATAAACTGCTGGTGTGTTCCGCTGCTACCAGACTCAATAAACTGCACAAACAGACGAAAACATACCTGGCAACAGCTTCGGAAAATAAACAGCAATTATTTCTGATTTGAGTGAAGAGCAATGTCGTAACTCAACTGCTGCCGTCTGTGAAAAAGACGTGTGACATTCCAAATGAACACAACAGACTAACCAACACGTGCTTCCTCATCAGGTTCCTGTGCAAAGCCTTCCATCACAGTTGCAGTATAAAGGAGAGACAAAGTGTTTGGCTGCTTGACAGAGGAGGGACTGAAATGTAGTATTATTCCTTCTTGCTAAGCCTTTGAAAAGAGCTTGCCAAATTGCTGCAGTATTTTACCTCTTAATTAAATAGCACATTACAAAAGTCAAGCCCTTGACCTTTCCTTCATTTAAAGCCTTCTTTATTGGTGAAACCAGTTGAATCAATTATATTGTTCTTCCCTGCCACTTAAATAGCGTACGCATTATTCTCTGTTCTTGACTACTCTCTTTGCCGTTTATTTCTTTGACTTGTTATGCACACTGTGACATGTCCCCAATGCGTTTGATTCATGTCTAAAGTCGTGTTTCGCTTATTGCAACAATAACAAAATGCATAGTGCAGTTATGACCTGTAACTAATTAGGGCAGTTTCCAAGTTGGAAATCTAAACACATACAGGAGGACAATAATTTGTAAGTGCGATTACCAACCATAAAATGTCAAATAATTTAGCCGGCACGTCAAATACAATTCTAAACACTTTGTCTCGGGGGCAAATTGAAGAGGCACGTAGTTGGCCTACATTCATGGAAATTAAGAAAAAATTACTTTCATAAAGAAAGGAGCTCACTTTACACATCAGTCCATTGTTGTGGTTTTCACATTTCAAAGTGTCATTGAAGGACAAAGCACGCATAATAACAAATTGACAAAAACCAACATCTGAAAATGGACATTGGCGCTGGAGAGCCGGCGTCGGTCTTGCACGCTGGATGTTGTGGATTCAGGGCAGAATCTACTTTCAGGTCACCGAGGGAGTTTGAATTCATGTCCACAGTTTGAGAGAAGGTGCAGTCTGTGCCTCGGGCCAAAGGGAATCGACATCACACAGCCTCCATTCTGGAAGCCAACATCCTGTAACTTAGACAGATGTCTTAATATGTCCCAAAATGAGTAAGAGAGTCTTTCCAGCTGAAGCTATCTATAGCATATCAATGCTGCTTATCCAATCACAGAGTGAGTGAAGCAAAACAAATAAAAGATCCATCTGGTAATTACCTAGAATATTGGTTCTTTTCTTTGGTCAATACCAATCAGAGAATAATGTAGATTGATGAATTACAGCACAACATCTCATTTGCCTAGCTAATGAATAGACACCCAAATATCAGCGTAGAGGCCCCTAGGTGCTGGCTATGGAAGATAAATGGCTTTCATTTGGAGAAAATTATCACTGAGCCCTCTCACAGCTCTCAGGAGACAAGAACATGTGACCTCTACTGAAAATGGCTGATGTTCTTTATGTGTTGATGGAAAATATCCATCAAATGGTCTTTCTCGACAACCCATAATTACATTTTTCGCTTAGTTGCAAGGGGATTTTTGTTTTCATTATATAATGGAAAGCGACTTAAGAATTTGAAATGGAAAATGACGTTGTTTTGGCAGAAAGTTATTATTCATTATATGTATTTTCCAGCCATATCTGTAATCATAGCCATAGCACTGACATTTAGGCAGGATTCTCTTTGTGTTTGAAAGCTCTCATCAGATCTAGCTTTTGCATATTGTTGATGCGTCAGTGAAATATGTCAACAATTGTCAGCTTTAAACAAAAGCATGTGTTATCTCTGCCTGGAGATGTTCATGGGAGATACAAGAAGTAGGTAGGATGAAGAAATATGCAGACCATTAACCAGACATTCCTTACATTTGCAGAGGGAAAGGATTCTCAACATTGAAAGAATCTGCAACCTGCTCCGCAGAGTGAGTAATCGTTTTTTACTTCTTTTTTCTTGTATGTTTTGCTGCTGGTGGATGACTAAAACAGAGGGGCTTCACGCATGACCATTTGACTTTCTAGCTATTGTGAGGACCATGACGCACTCTGATTAATGTCACATGTAGCTTTTCTGTACATGGACATAACTGTAACTGGACATTCAGTTACACCGTCAAGGTTCTGTGTGTTGTGATGGATTTATGTTTCCATTTCAAGGCATTCAAAAAGAGAACTTGATGTCCCTGAAAATAAACGTGACTTGCTGTGGAGGCCATTTTGACAATTTATGTGTTGAGTTTTAAATAAGCTCAACTAATCATTAACAAATAGAACAGTGAAGTTTGATGTATTAGAGATGGTAGCATGCTAATGGTAGTAATCCACATACATTTAAACAAAGTATAGTTTAATCTCATAAGTTCAGAATCACAATTTGAACCATAATGCATTTCAATTGTGTGAAAATCGTTTTTTTTAATGATTTGAATTAAGAGTTAGTCATGGGATACACTGGGGTTAGTAGATAATGCTTAAAACATAAATAATACATGAATGTGTTTAAAATAACAACATTTTCTAAACATAAGTGCAGTAAAAAAAGTGGAACTGAAATGTTTTATTTATTTTTGACTTATTGAAATGATTCTCAAAATAATTGAGGTAATAATTTGTTTGGACATTTGAGGATTATGGAATTACATAAATACGTTATAATAGCTTATATAAAGTCATTTTATCATTTAATACCACCACAACTTTTCAATTAATATTAAGTTGGTTCAACTCAATAAAGCTTTTAAAGTTCAAAGCAAATTATGTTGGTTGTCCTCAATAAGTTTGGTTAGACAGAACATACTTGTAGGATCAACTACAACTCTTCAATAATGAGAAGAGTTGGAACTACTTAAAATGATATTGTTTTGCCACAGAGTTGCACTGAAGGGAGCTTATGTCACAAATATATACCCACTCCACTATCATTGAAAAAGAAATGAGTGGACACGTGTGTTAATTATAGTCTATACGGGAAATGTTATTTATAACAATAGTCTTTAACTGTTGCAGAGAGAAACAATTTGAAAAGATGTACACATTACATATTCAAAATTGAGAAAAAAAAAAAAAGGTTTTAACAACATGTTTATTTATTGACTTGTCATTCCTGTATAATCATTTTGCGCAAAGATGGCACTGTTTGTCAGAGCACTTCATCCTTCTGGGATTTCATGAAGAACAGCTCCAACGCCTGTGCGTATGGGAACGCCTCTGGTGCTGGTCCATTAACTGCCAGTGTTTCCCACAGATCTGAAATATACTTGGGGGGGTGGTGGTAGCAGGGGGGGGGGGGGGGGTTGTTGACGTGCAACAACATTAACCTTTCTGTTGGTCGCTTGTTAGCAGACCCTTCACGCGATGGCAGAGCGAACAGGTACAGGCAGGGCCCATAATGATCGCCTTATAGTTTAAATATACTACCCACACATGAACATATGGAAATGGGTTACTATTTAAAAACTTAAATGTATTTATAAATGTATTTAGGAACCTATCCATGTGATTTTTAGTGGGGGTCGACCTCAAATCCTCTACGGGGGTCCAGGGGCATGCTCCCCCGGTACGATTTTTATTTCATTTTGGAGTTAAATGCATCAATCTGGTGCATTTTGAGGGGGAAATAAAGAGACTAGATCTATGGAAACACCTATATTAAACAGAACTGTATACATTTCAATAATCATAAAATCATGGCCATAACCAATAACATACCATTTCCAATATGAAAAAAACACTGAAACTTGTTTCTTAATTTATTCTTGGTTCATTTATAGTTGTGAGTGTGTCTGTGCTCCTGAATCAGCCTCTCCTGTCTCCCTCCTCTCCCCCCTGCTCCTCTTTGAGGCAGCAGCAAAGACTAGTTTTCTCTCAACAAGTTTTAAAAGTGTATCTTACCTTTTTTCACCTAGTTAACTTTTTATTTATTTATTCATGCATATTTTAATAATCACATTATATTTCATTTAGCTGACGCTTTTATCCAAAGCGACTTATAATGACCGATTACAGGGACATTCTCCCTGGAGTAACTAAGGGCTAAGTGCCTTACTCAAGGGCACACTATAGGTGGTGTTCCTGGCGGGATTTGAACTCACCGCCTTCCGATCTTCAGCCCACCTCACTATCCATTAGACCAATCACTACCCTCTCAAATGGAAATATGTGTTTACATAAATGGTGACCACACCGTTTGAGACCCACTGAGAACTTAGACTAAGTTAACTATCTAAACACTCAGAGAGTCCTTTACCTCACCTGAGCTGAGCTTATCCCGAGCTTGAATGACACACAGAGAGAGACCAATCAAGGGCTTTGATTTATGATCTGTATGACAGTGGCCATGTCGGCAGGCCACATCATGTGGACAGCCATCACCCTGTGTGAGGCAGGCCACTTAACAGGCCAGAAGGAGGCGAGATCAGAGCAAGGGAGCGAGGGATCATTGTCCACAAGTTAATCGATCGCAGATGTCGTCGTGGTCACGGACGAATAAAACCCCGCCCAAAAAAAAACGAAATGGGTCGCGAAATATACTTGGGCGGCCCGCCCAAGTATAGTCTATGTGTGGGAAACTCTGGACCGTGATGTCATCCATTGGTCTATGGCCTCATTTTACAAAACTAGGCGAGGTCATCCAGCAGTGAGTCTGCCTCCAGTTGTTCCCACATTTACATCCAGGGTTACCAATGGGTCTTGATCCATTTTTGCCAATCGATCAAATTGTTTTGTTAGGAGCCAGAAGCGATGTAAATAAAATACAGGTTTCTGGCAGATCTGCATTGGTTTCACTATTCAGACTCTTAGGCTATGTCCACTTCTTTTATAGAGCCTATGATTTCTACGTACCTCTCAAAAGCAGTGAACATGTACGTGAAACTATATTTTATCCAGTCTTTTACTATATTTGCATCCGTAACAGCAGGTTATTTGTAACATTTACACTTTCTGTGTGAAAGTCTTTGCCTTGCAGTGTGATTCTGGTTTTATCGAGTGTATCCAACATCTAGCCCATGCATTTTTCAGTGTTTTCCCCGCAGTTGTTGAAGAGCGATTACTCATGAGTGTTATGTTACGCAGACCTATCTAACCTGCCTCCCTGTGCCTGCTCTGGTTAGTTGGTGGTACCGGAGTACTCCATCCACGGGCTCTTCTGCTTGATGTTCATGTGTGCTGCAGAGTGGGTCACGCTTGGCCTAAATGTCCCACTTCTCTTCTACCATCTCTGGAGGTAAGGTCCCATAACATATGTCTGACATGCTTTTGTATATCTGGTGCGCGCGTGAGCCAAAAGTCTCTCTTTTTTCCAGGTTTCTTCATCGGCCAGCTGACGGCTCTGTGGTCATGTATGATCCTGTCAGTGTGATGAACGCCGACATTCTCAATTACTGCCAGAAGGAGTCCTGGTGTAAGCTAGGCTTTTATCTGCTTTCTTTCTTCTATTATCTCTACAGGTCAGTACAAATTCACAATCTTCTCAATTCACAGATGCTTGATTAGGTTTCAGTGATGGCTTTCAGATTTTCTTGCAATGTTCTGTGACCTTAGTTGCAAAAGAGAAGCGCAATTACAGTTTTCTCCGTATTTTCCATCTATTGCCGTGGACTTTTTCCTGCTGAAGTATGGTCTACTCCTTGATCAGCTTCTAGCAGACAGGATATCTGGAGAAATAAAAGGACGTATCAGTAAGAAAGACTCAGAGGAACAAATGGAGACATTAACTCTTCCTCTCTCCATGTATCTTTCCCGACACTGGCTTGGGTTGTCAACAGTCTAACATTGGACAAACACAAGAAGACTTATCCGAGTGATCATTTGAATGTAAAGGACTCCATTATATCACTTTGACCCAGACCATGCTGTCAGACGACTGGACAAAGTTTGAAAGGACTGAAACAAAACAGAAAGAGGACGCGTCAGGTGTGTTGCCTTTGAACCATTATACGAATCAACAGTACATCTCTGAAGGGCTGGAGTTTTCCCATGCTGCTCTTACTGATCCAGTCGCTCAACTCACTGTGAATCTCCAAACACTTAGGGGCTGGAAAACGAAATAACATGTCTGTATTCTTTGACTTTGAAAATGTACTCAGAGCAGGGTTGTTTTAGTAAGATTACATGTGCTTAAGATGAGAGACATCTGTATTATCAAACCACTGCTTTGATTGTGTTAGAGGTGCATATAACTGTAAGAAACAGGTTCAAGTGTATAGGAGGACTTTAAAGCACTGTAAGCAATTGACACGGCTGGCAGGGGAATGGAGATGAACCAACACAACATCTCCTTGACGCCACCCCCTACCAAAAGTCAAATGTCACACTGTATCTAAAACAACGAGGAATAACTATAACTTTGACCGCGAGGGTCAGTGCTTGTGATGTGCATTTCATAATAAGTATGTCCATACATGTAAGGATGTATTTTAGCTTCAGGTTCATGCTTTTCAAAGAGCTTCGTGCTCAGACATTTAATGCCAAAACATATATCTGAAAAAAACATTGTGCCAAATCAATTGGGGCGAGTGAAAGGAAACTAATAGTGTGGCTTTTTCAACTACATGCTCAGGCACTGTCAAGTTCTGTTCTCTATTTTCACTTTCTGTAACACACATTTCATTTTGGCACAATGTTTTTTAATTGATGAACATTTAAAAAACATGTAGATCTGTTGTGGTTTTTTTTTTTTTAAGTGACCTTTTTCCAGTTTATTCTAACTTATCAGCATCTATACTATTGTCGTTTTTAGCACAGCAAATTTACTCTGATGTGAGGTAGAATGTAGAAATCTCATGTACAAGAAGCAATTAAAAACAGCAAACAAGCAATGTGATTGGATTGAGAAGACATTTCCATGCAGTGTTATTTATGTATGTAATAACGGCGAGTGGGATACAAGCGGCAGACGAGACAATTATTGCCTATGACAATGTTTCCGTTTTTCTCAGAAGTGTAAAGGCAGTGATGTCCTCTCATCACGTCTGCAATCATACAGACAGAAGTGAAATGCTGATGATGGAGATTCGTAACAGTAAAGCCTTTCCTCAACTAGCCTTTGTTATCATGTGTTCATTAGTTTGATCTGTGAGTAGATAAGTGATGGTTCAAATGTGTGATTTTAAACATCAGTAGAAAATACAGAAGATACTGGACCCTGAGAACAAACTGTGTTTGTCATATGCCCGACACGTAGTAAATGGTGGCAACAATTCATTGATGCAAGTTTTAGTATCACTAATATTCAGGATGTTCTTTCAACCCTAAATACAGATCACAATTATTATTGTTATATGTACATAAATCATTTTCAAATTGTGTGTATGTTAGCCTATGACAGGTTGAACTACATTTCAATTGGAAGCAGAGATAGAATAAGGCTGGCATATTTATAAGTTAGTTGGTGTCAATAAATCCCATGAGAAGACTTAAACCAATGTGTATTCTGTCTGTGGACATCAGCCCCAAAATGTGTTCCTAAAGTGTGAAAGAGGTTACAAATATCTTATTTAATCTTAAAGGGTAAATCATTTCCAAGCTTGGTACTATTGTTTTCAGAAAATGTCACAAGAAATGTGAAATGGAGCATTTCATGGGGCCTATTTTCAGCAGGGGATTGATACACATTGCTGCACGAGTGAGTATTTACCATTGACTTTATTTGCAGCAGGACCCTGACGCACCAAACATCCTTCTTATCTTATATAATATCCTCAGTCTTGTTTTTTAAATACGAAGTTGATTCCAAATTAAACAATGTTTTAAAAAAGAATGCTTTCAAAACAATATTAAAATGTCCTCTGTAGTGACTGCTTCTTACAGTCCATTACATTATGCTTCACCTTTCAGGACAAATAATAGCTTCAATGATATGACACTAATTAAGAAATCTGTGTGGTAGAGCTTCACCACAAACACAAGTCCTGTGTCGATCACAGTTTGTTTTTATGTCACTTTGGAACAAATCAAGGGTTTTAAAAGAACAACTCTTGAGAATTTCAACCAAACTGCAGTAACTTTAATAATCTTCTGTGAGCGTTTTTGCACACAGTATCAACACTCTGCCAACAATATGAGTGTATGGAGTCTGGACAATCACTATTAAAGCACAGTAACACGAGGACAACATGAGAACTGCCGCTTGGTTGAATGTCATTATGTAGTTGCTCTAAACAAAGCATTTTAGAAAATTGTATTTGAGTATATCTATTTGTATCCGTCTTTTATACATTTGTCATCAATGTACGCTACAGTGAATTTGGTGGATTATTTTATATTTATTAGGTTACACTATGACGTACAGTTATTAAAGCGATTCTCATGCCGTATTCTAATAAAACAGTTGCCAAAAAAAGATCATCTCCAAGCTTCTTACTTCCTGTCTGCTGACGGTCAGTGTCTTTTGGCCATCTGTGCAGACGTGATGTTCTGCCAACACCAGAGATGAACTGGAAGACAGAAATATAACTGAGGATGATGAGGGTTGTTCGAAAGCGAGAATACTGAGTGGTGCATTAGACGGAGGATAGCACACAAAGGGCCACAGCAGAAGCTGTCGAAAACAGCTGCATTCAGAAGTGGTTTCAGAGACGTTCGCACAAGCTCTTAAAAAGCACCAAAATAACTGAATTCCATGAACAGTTTGCTGATGTAAAAAGAGCTTCTAGTAGAGATGCGACAAATTGAGGATGATAGCCTTTCATTAATGTCTGCATCACAAGAATACTATACAGAACATCAAATTATAGAGCTCTGGATAGCTATTGGTTTGGATAACAAAAGTAATTTGACACAAAAGAACATGTATATCTCCACAGAAAGAGATTACTGATGAAATGAACACTGCAGCTTTATAACATTTAGCATTTTTGACACTTTTGTGCAGGGCAGTTTTCTTTATTCTGCATTGAAATGGATGAAAGGAGACGCAGCAGGTAGTTAGCAGTTGAGTCATTTGTAGGGTCTGTAATGTTTGCCAGGTCTAAACAATGATTCAGACAGAGCAACACCAATGGCGTTTTCCCTCTGTTGGAAAAGGACATATCATTCCCTGTCCATTTGCTGTCACCATGGAAACTAAATTGTATTAGAAATTCCTGTTGACTCACTCGGAGGCTCTCACTCTAAACACACAGAAAACAATTCAAGTTCACATGCCTGGGAGCATTTATTTCATTTTTCTTTTTAATTCATATTCCATCCGATGCTATGTAACAGGTTCATATATGTAGTCATGACGACCACAATCCCCCTTTTTTTCTATGCATGACACCTGCTTCTCCCAGGATACACACAGCAACACACACACGCAACACATGCATCTGCTTCCCGTCTTGCCTCCTCCCACGGTTCGCACCGTTTCACACTCTCAATCCCGGGCTCTTCCTTTTTCCAGCACTCTCCACCACCATAATTGTCTCAGCGCCTTTCCCTTCCCTCCTACGTCTGTGCTCTCAGAGAGGTGTTACCATGGAAACTGGCTACAACTGATGGAGCTGAAACGTCACGATTGGCATACAATTGGCAAGTGCACGCACAAGGCAGAGTTGGATGCATGCAGACACACACATGTTGTCTATTCATTATTATGTAAGACACTCCGGGATGTTGCATACTATTATGGATGTTCAGACATGCGTACAGAAGAACATACAGTGTATAACGGCAACATTTCAGAGGCAGAAAGCACAATTTCAGGAATTGATTTCGTTAAATAAGTGTATTTTGACATGAAGGGTGAGAATGGGAAAAGTGAAAATGACCACCTTATTCACAAATCAAACCTGGTTATTACATTTACATAAAGTCTATTTACATGTATTGACATGCTGTTGCGTTTTGTTTTTTTGATTCCTAAAATAAAGGAGCCGATGTGCTTGCTGCTGTGTCCAAGGATATGTCAAACCTGTTCACACTTGTGTTTTTATTTAACAGCGGATCGTCTGTACAGACAGAAACCTGTGACAGTGACTCAGATGTTGTCTCATTTCTATAAAAACCCATCTCTTCTATCTGTAACTAGAAAAAAAATCAATGACGTGCATTATTTTTTACAAAGCTTGACATTGTATTTGTCAATAATGTGCAAATTACTTTCTAAAACCAATCACAAAAAACGTCCTTTAAAATGTGTTTATCCTTAAACTAAGAACTAAATCAGCACACCATTTATAAACTAAAGTGTCTGTAGGCACGCTGGTGTCTTTTGTTAAGACAAGTTGAAGTTGTTAATACATGATCGAACTCCTGAAACGTTTGCCAAGATGATTTAAAAACTATTGTAATGGTCTTGCAACTCAATTTAAGAGATCATAATAAGATCAAATCAGAACATATTCGAATGGGGGGTTTATATCTGAGGAATCGCTGTGTCCTTTTGCTCTCAGTAAAGACCATGACAGTGTCTTATTTTGCTCCTGTTGACAAAGTATTGTATATTGATCAATACAAACTTGGAGGATTTTATTCCTGTTACATTGTTTGACTATTATTACTGAAACCAATCTATCTCTCAATCAGACGTATTATATGTCATGGCATCATGTTTTACTGATATGTAAAGTAACATTTATTTTATAAAAATGTCTCACAGTATGCAATACTTTGTATTTTGAAACAAAAAAGACAATAAAGTCCAATAACACAAAAGGATAGCTATGGACACCACGGCAGGTGCAACAAGTGCTATGAAGTCACATTCAAAATGCAGTGCCTTTATAATCAATAGCGGAACAATTAACAATTAATCAATAGACCAAAACACAGATAAACGTTTTTAAGTGCCAAGTTCTTACAAAACGTGTTATGGCAACATTTGCAACCATGACAATTAGGATTGTTGTACTCACATGTCCGAATTAGAGTCTTGTATACCAACAGTCCTCCTCTGCTCCCGCTTCAACTTCCCTGCTGTTCATTTTCATTGCATTAAATATACAGTCCACTTAGCCTCTCTGTCCCACTATAACCAATCCCAGTTTCAATTTCACAATGACCTCAACCGATACAAACATCAGAAAGGCCTCATTGAAGGCTCCCGAGTGAATGCTGAGCATTTAGCATAGCATTTAGCATGCCGGACCCACCATCTGTGTGTTTGATTAAGAGTGGTTAATAGGTGGTGAATTAAACCAGTGATAAATGAACAGAGATATAACTTTTAATTTCAGTCATTTTTTTAATATTGCATTGTCGTGCTGTTCACAAACTGCTAGCCCCACCCAGGGTGAGACCACACCTCCCACATCCCTTTATGTCAGTGAGTACTTGAATGAACACGTATCTTTTCTCTGTGTCATCTCTCTTGAACTGTGCCTACCTGCAGCCGCAGACTCGCAGCTTCTTCTCTGCCGTTTATACATCCCTTTTCTTATCTTGTCCATTTCACGTTTCCTTTATGTGACTTATATTTTGACTCTGAAACAGATGCAACTTCAAATTTAGCAAAGCACAATACCTCAAATGTGTATAATAGTTTAGTAAAAGTAGCTATTTGTGTACTTCCCTTCATTGATTTCAGCACCATCAAATTTAACAATTGGAATATGCGTTATTATCTGCTAGGTACCACATAATAAAGTGGTACAAGAGCAGTATAATAAACAACATTGGGGAAAATAAATATACAAACCATACACACACCTACAATCTGAGAATATTGTTAGTTATTTCATCATGAATCCAGCCACCATGAAGGCACTGGCAGCATTATACAAGCACATAATTAGCACTAAGTAACATGAAAAACAACACAAATAGTGTGAGTGCTGTGTAAACAAAGCTAGGGGGCAACTGCACTGTTAATGGGATTAAAGGGTGAATATAAGGTATTAGTATATGCATTAGTGGAGGGCTCTTTCTTACGTATGCGGACACCTCACTGCAGTGTATATGCACAGGGTTATAATTGAAAAGGGATTATATGCAAACAAATTGGGGGTCTTTTGCAACAAATTAGATGTCTAAATCTGTTTAAAAAAAAGGTAAAAACAGGCAAACTCCATCATTAAAATGCCAAGTTGCTGGCGTTTATATATTATGGAAGATGTACTTCTTAGTAACCACCTATTCAAAGAACTTTCCTCAAGGTGAGGCAGCAGTCAATTCAAAATACGACCACTTGCCTCCCACACAGTGAATCAACCTGCTCTTATTCAACGCTTCAAGTAGGAGCACGGCGTTAATGATTATTGAGGCCTTTTTTAAGGAGCCTCTGACAGCAGTTACTAATGCAGCCCATATACGTATTGTTCTCTCAGAGTAATTAGGGAACAGAGCCAATTGAAAGCTGAAGCCTGACAGATAAAGCCCAGCGGCTCGGAGAAGGTTTGAACACGGGAGAGAGAAGCCATTTAAGCAGGATGATGATAACAGGTTGGAAAGGTTATTACGGACTCACATAGCTGTTAGCAGCCATCTTCACAGACTCAAAAAGGCAAACGTATAAATAGTCATACAAACATTTCAGCCCCCCGGAGCGCTTTCCCGGACATTCACAGTCTGCGAGGTGAATGAAATGATGATGGAAGTGTCATTTTGGGTTTTGTTTATTTTTTAAATGAATTTTACAAACACGCTTTAAAAAAGAGTAGACAAGCATGGTAAAAATGCCTTTTATTGAAATAAGGCACTAATGTTTTTATGGAATTGCATTTCATCTGTCATTTTCCTAGGGTTGTATTTTCCAATTAAAAATGTATTTTCTTTTCTCACGTTTATAAAAACTCATTTCCTTATCTCATTTTTATGAGAAAGAATCCCAAGGCCTGTGCTGTGTTTGGATGTGCGGATTAACCGTTATCAGACTCCTATGAGCTTTCAAAGTCAATATTCAACAACTTCGAAAATAGTGATCCAGTGAACATCATTTCGTATTTAAACCTGCAAAAGCACCAGATATTATTTGTGGTCTATGAAAGTGAAAATGGATTCACATTTCAGGTTATTGCTATGTGGACTTGAAGGATGTTGTGAGACAGTTTTGGTCCCGTTCCAGCCATCTGCTCTTCCGTTTAGTAGACATAAGGGAAGATCCTGTAGGGCACACGTTGACAGTATGTGTCCCACGCTAGTCCGTATTTGGCCCTGCACTGTCTCTCATCACGGTCCTCTCGGTGAATCAGCAACACGGCGAAATATATGACATAAAAGTAAGGCAGGAGATGTGAGAATCCTAAAGAAAAGACGAGAACACATGACATGTTAGCAAGAGGAAACTAACAATGGCAAAGTGAAACTATACCCTATATAATTCACAGAGGACTGTATTCATTTAAATAGATAATGACACCTTTTTCCACTAATAATATCATTGTTCGTGATGTGAATGGCATCAGAGAAGATGTAATCAAGTGTGCATCCTCCTCTGAAAATAGCTGAACATTTCCTTTTCAATCTGTCAAGAGCTCTGAACTGAATACAAGTTTGATTAAGCTCCAAGTGTTTATTCTCCTAAATGCTAATTAGAGTTTTTCAGAATAACACCTTTTGTCCTTCAGTCAGGGTCTGACCACTGTTCCACTTTCATACGTCTGGAATACGCCGTCATGATTCCTTTTCTTTTTGATTGTATAGTTTAGCAGTATGTGACTTTCTTACAGCAGCGTTCAAGGCAGACACTACATCTCAATTACAAAAGCAGCTACACAAGTGAGTCATATAGAGTTTGAATACCGATGAGCAGAATGTGTCAGCTGTGACAAAAGTCTGACAGCAGCCAGAAGAGGAAGTGAGTTTTCAAGGGAACATAAGGCAGCTTACGGAGGAACAAAGAGAACACATTGTTGCTGCCTCTATGGCTTCTGCATCCCTCACAAACAGGGTGTAATTATCTAATAAGGCAAGGAAGGAAATAAGATACATTTGTGGTTGCTGCTGAAATGTCTTAAAAGGCACCGAATATCGTGAAATGTCAGAAACTGAAGGTTGGCATAGAAAGAATGTCAGATTCTTCATTTTGTTCCCCTTTTGTTGTCATGTAGTTCCTGCTTTAAAGCAATTATAAATTGATATTTTCAAAGCAACAATGGATCACATAATTATTTTTAATGGGGAAGGGATAAACCCACAGAAACCTAGGTTGTCAAAAATAGCAATATCGATTTAACTTGTTAAATATAGACAGCTTTTAAAGTTTATACAGCTAAGATACAACAGTTACTTTAGGAATTTAGGATACTAACAATTAGGGAAATCATTTTTTATATTCTTTCCTTGATCAAGCCATAAACTGTACACAAAAGGTACCAATTAAAAGTAAGATGTTACATTTCAAAATGCTGTTTTTATCACACGTTTCACATCGCAATGACGATATATTAAAACACTGTTTTGCACAGCCCTAATACACACATTGGTGCATGCACACTTTACATTTCTAGCAATAAATCCATCTGGATACAATAAATCACCAGTCTGAAATCATTTCTTCTCCCTAACGAAGACCCAAAGAGATTGTGCCGTGTCATTGTGGCCTGCATGCAATAAGAGCCTTGCACAGGCTTCAAAGATGTCTTACCACATGGCAGGGACCAGGCGAGGGCCATGAGGAGGTCCCCGAGGTAATTGGGATGACGAACGAGACCCCACCAGCCAGACACCAGCAGCCGCTTCCCTGTTGCTGTGGCGATGGTCTCCAATCCTGCGAAGAAACGCGTCAATATTTAGATATCTCGAAGAACAAATCACTTTAGAGATCATACCCAAAGGTATTTAGAGCACGAGTTGAGAGACATACAAATAATTAAGTTGTGAAAGACAAGTTGGATCATTTGTCTTTTGTTTTATGTTTATAAAAACGACTGACTTGCGACACTTGGATGTGTAGGGTCTCGTCTGAACTGGTTCTTCTGTGAGTTGGATTTTCTGAAGACATAATATCCAACACCTTGTGACAAAGAGACAAATGTTAACATCACCATATTTTGCCATGAATAAAACATGTGACAGCCTGATAAAGAAGCGAGCAAACATGATTACCATTCAGTGCTATAATGGCTGCTGCTCCCAGTGAGCTGAGGGCCTGGGGGTGCACCACCAGGAAGGCCGCCTGCATGCCGTATGTGAAGGGGACCCAGGCCAGGTCCCCGAACACCAGCATGAAGCCAAAACCATCATGCACGATGTCCATGGTGGTCAACACGGCCTCCTGTTTAAACACAACAGTTCATGGCATGAGGGTTATTTGATCTGTTATTTAATTTGTTTATCTGACGGGGTTAACCTTAATAATAAAATAACCTTAATAGACATTTCTGTAGATGCGACAGAGTTAGCCAAGAGGTTATTTTTCATCCGTCGTCCCTGGACAGATGTTGTAAAGCATGGGGGTTACTAAGGGGAGGCTAACACGGGCCGGTGTCTCTTTAACATTGAGCTCGGACCCCCCTGTGGCCCCACTCCAAAAGAAGAATACAATTTGTGATAGGTATTTATTTATTTTATACTTTCAAGTGTTGAAATCTTGAACACTGTCTTTGTCTCCTTTTTCCACTCAATGTGCCTCTTTCATAAGCAATCTGGCCCCGGCACGTGTTATTGGTTTAAAACCGCCACTGTTGTAAAGTAACCCTAAAAACAATGGATTTTAAATGCAAAATAACAAGTTAATACAATCAGAGTCCTACAATGCAAAAACAACAACATACATGTTAAAAAAGCAAGATGGAAGCCATAGGTTATAGCGGTACCTAGAGTAAAGAATGAGGGCAGTACAGTGCACTTTTAGGGTTGACGGATCAGATTGATAACTTACCAGTTTATAAAGTAAAACAAAAATAAGAAAATAATAGCTACAAATCTCTCTGGTGCGCCACTTTTGAAATATCTGCAGGGGGGAAATTGAATAATGACGGAAGAATTTAAAGCATGATCTTTGTTTCCGTCACCTCGTTCCACAGAGCGTCCGCCACATACAGCAGCTGGAAACTGTTGACCAGTATCATGGCGAGAGACGGGGACCCTCGGAGCTCCACCTCCTTCATCAGCATGCCCAGGTTTATGACCACCTGAGAGGTACAAATGCTGATTAGCATCACTAGTTAGGAAACATTTTACACTGGCACTTCTTGGTCTCAATATACGATAAATGGATAAGATGGAAAAAAGTAGTTGTCAGGTCATCTAAAACACTCGGAGACTGACACAAAAACAGCACCCAACACGGTCAAATCCAGAGATATCTCGTACAGGTTTACCTAATAAATGTACAATTAAATTAGATCACATTAAAAAAATTACGTTCTAAGATTCCAGCTGTGGGACCCGTTGCATGTCACCTCCTCACTTTCAGCCGGCCTTCTACACTTTTCCTTAAAAAAATACATCATATTTGAGATTTCATTACGCTGAGATTTTTATCCAAAGCAACTTACAATGAGTGGAATAAACCATGAAGATACAACTCAGAACAGGAAGAAACATGATTCATCTTTTAAAAAAAACTGTATCAATTTTACCGGGGAATTTTCTTTAATTAAAAATAACTGTTGAAAGTTTCCATGACTTGGGGAAATCATCAGTCAGCTCATTGCATGGAAACATATGTGTACTTTAGTGCATTGTGAAGTTATATTTGACATGATATTTAAATAAAGACCATTTTCTCTCTGAGCCTTGGACAACCAATCAAAATGCAGCATCTAATAAATGCTCCTGAAAGGGACTAACATCACTCACGCCTAGATGAAATGCAGGGAGAGTAAACATTTAAGTCTCTATTTAGAAGAAGCATGTTACTCTGGCTCGCCCTTGGCCTCGCAAAGACTATGAACTTCATTTGAATTAAAAACATAAGAACATTTAGGAGACTTTTAAACATTCAACAGGAAGCAGAGAACTCCCACACACTGTCTGTAGCCAGTTGGTGGAAGCTCGTTCTGTCCTCTCCTACGCACCTGGCCTCATAAGATTCACATGTGCAAAGGTTTTAAGAGAAATGTAAATAAAGGGCTCATTTAGCATTCCCACTGGCATTTCACATTATCATTCATTTAGACGCAGGTAATGATGCCTGCCCTCCAACACATGCTCACTGTGTCAGGTCATCAGGGAGAGAAGTTCTGATTCATATTATGATGCTAGAGGAGAACAACATCGCCCCCTGTGGGTCTTTTTGGGCTCTCTTAAAATCACCATTAAGAGTTAAACAATGTTCACAACTACAGTATGTCACTTAAGGTTTTAGTTTTAAGCACTACATTTTGAATAGCAGGTATTTTTTCTTTATAAATAAATGCTTTACTGAATTGCTTTCTATTTGTAATAGAAAATGACAGCTGAGGCTTAACACATTTTCTTAAAGGTCACCTATTATGCAAAATCCACTTTTTCATGTCTTTTATACATAAACATGTGTCCCCTCTGTGTGAAGAGATTCTGAAAGTTTCAGGAAAAAAGACCCTCTCTCTTTTTGTCCTGATCCATTTATATAATAACCCGTCTGGAAATGAGCTGATCAGATGTTGGCCACTTTGTGATGTTTGTTTGGGTCGTATAACCATTGGCCAATAGCCAACCAAGGTTATATCCGTTAGCGCAGCTAGCACCAGATTCTAATAACAACAGCGCCGGTACCGGTGCGCCCTCACTCTCTCTCCCTTGCTCGCTCCCACTTGTGTGTGAACGGCGGGCGCCTGATAAGCCAACATCCCCCACTTTCATCACTTGCAGCGCCCATCGTACGGGGCAAATGAAAAGTGTAACCGGGGTGAAAAGGGTGTTACATTTACTTAATTATGAATGTTGTTACATCAAGGCCGAAAATTAGGATGAGCCCCAACGGTCAAAAATGTGTTTTCCCCTCCCAGAGCTGCCAGCGCAGCGCCCCCCAGATCTGGCGCCCTAGGCGACCGCCTATGCCAAAAATCGTCATAAAATACAGTATATATGAACTGTTTATAACCTTTGTAACATAAGCTTTTAATATTGGGATGTGAATCGATCGTGCTGTCCTGCAGGATGACTCACCCAGCCAATCAGACCCGGTCGCAGCTCACAGAAATATTTAAGGTCAAAGTTTCCAATCCGGGGGTTTAGCTCTCTTCCGATGAAGAAGTCATAAAGTGGATTTCCTGGAAAAACAGACAAATGAATGATTTTTAAAACTGTGTAATTGAAATGTGTGCAAAAAGTGAAAAGTCATTTAACATAAGGTTTACATGTGATGTAAGTCTGTCATGTCGTTAACTTCATCAGCCACTTTTTAAACAATATCAGTGGTCAGTTTATTGGCTTTTTCTGAAACCAGAAACTATGCTTTTTCAAAGCAGACATTCTGACACCAACATGTATTGCATTAATAAGGCTATATTCCACTTAGATGCATCCGTTCAATGGTCACATGCTGTGAAGAACAGCCTGTGATGTTCAATCCTCTGCATCTGTTATAGGCGATGAGAAGTGTTATTTGTGTAGCCTCATAACACCTGCCTGTCTCTGCCATCTCTCAGCTATTTTCTACAGTTCTCAGAATGCCTTTCAACAACAACCAGAAAAGGAGAAACATTTTTTTTCTTTCAATTGCTTGAGTATGTCATGCAAGCAGCTCTGCAAAGCTGTACTTAGCCACAGCGTGCTTTGAGCATAATGTAGAATAAGCACTCAACAGGTAAGTATAGACTATAAGGTGAGCTGTAGGCAGTGTGGTAAATGTTTACTCAGGAGAACTGGTACATTCGACAAAAATAGATACAGTACAAAGAACTTGATAAATGTTTATGTTGAAATTGAGACATTAATAAGTCACATGTAAGACTATTCAAGGACTTTTAAGGCCTAGTATTTATAAAATGGAATTTGAGACATTTAAAGACTATCTTAAGGACCTGTAGAAAACCCTTATCAGGCTAACTAGCATTTGAAATTAGCACCAAACACCAAGTACAGGTGAGGCAGTTGAGAATTTCTAAATGTTAGCACGGATATGTGCAGCTAAGTGTGGTTAAATGTGCATCTTTCTTTCATTTATCTCTAAAGCAAATCTAGACCTACATTCACACATAGGAGTAGCTCAATAGCATAGCAGTGGCAACAACATGCTGTTATTGTTTCTTCAAAAACTGGAATGTTAGCTAGCTAAAGCTGAATCACAATGACGGATGTTCTCAGGTTTCTACAGAAGCAGCCGAGCACAGCCGGGGTAGCGAGGTCAGCTTACTGGAAAGAGTGTTCACTTGATGCCGTTAGATATATACCCCCAGGAATACCAACATTATCCAACAGACAATAAAAGAGCCCTGCAAATGCATCTCCAGTTTCAAAATAGTACTTTAAGGTGGGATTTGAACCTCCACTCTCACCCGTGTTGCCTCCCAAAGCGAGAGCATGAGAAGGAACCCAGAAGGAGCGGATGTAGAGGTAGAGGGAGAACAGGTATGACCCCGCTATCGCACACGCCGCCAGAGGCAACAGCAGCTCGAACAGAGACCCCAGAGGAGCCCCCAGCCCCAGCAACAACATCAGCAACACGCCGCTGATGCACAGGCTGTGGAAACCTGAGGGAGAGAAACAAACACAGCTCAGTGCTGGTGCCCGGGGGGAAGGGATAAGCAGACTGACACAGCTGGAAAAGATGGAACCTTAGATTGTGTAACTTAAGTTCACTTTAGCTCAAGCTTGGATCAGTGTAGAGGTTAAAAGAAGATGCATCAAAAAACATGACTCAAATGTATTTCGCATTGTACTACATTGAAGTATTACATTTGAAAAAAGCATTTGTACTCAAACTTGGGTAAAGCACAACTTCGAAATAATACAGCTATAATATACTACATTCATGTAGACATTATGTCCAACAGCATAGTCCTCCTCCATTACTACAAATACAACATGGTCATTAACTATTTCATATTTAAAATATGACTAAAACTGTGCATTGATTTATTATGCTAAATCCTAAAAAGAAATGTAAGAATGAATGATATAATTACCATTTATGGGATACTTGAGACGCGTTCCATTCCTCAGCACTAATCCTTCAGACAGCTGCAGGTAGATTGAGTCATTTTAATTCTGAACACATCAAACATATCCTTTGCATGAGTCAAAAATAGGAACAGAGTCCACATTTGAATGAGTCATTTCAATCTGCTGCTCTATGGGAAATGCATCGAAGATCCGGGTCATTTTATCCTCTGCAGTCGAACTATTGTACTTTATCGTGCCACTGCTAACGCTGTGTCCAGCACTTTATAAATATCCATATGTTTCTTTGTGCGCCAACCTGATGTACTTATATGATTCTGTTTTCTTCAAGGTTGTGTCTTCCTGGTCGAATGTACTTATTGTAAGTCGCTTTGGATAAAAGCGTCAGATAAATGTAATGTAACTTATTTTTAGCATGCTATATTTGAATATGACTTTATAGTTGGACATTTTCGCGAGAGCCATGAAGCTCAATATCACTCTAACACATTACTAAACATGAAGCCACTGTCAGCAGCAGCTTAGACTTTGCATTCAACACATCTCGCTTGGCTCTTTTTAAAAGGTAACTGTTAGAGCCAGTCTTTTGGTTTTGTAAAAAAGGCCAAATATTGTCACCTTATCGTGACCTCTGTAGTCAAGAGACTATAAAAGACTACATTTCCCACGGCACCAGCCATTCAAGATACACAGATAGGGGACACCTGTGTGGAAGAGGCCGTTGAGTTTTAATAGCCTACACAACGTAAAGAAAGAAAGACGATATTAGTTGTTTATTCTTTTATTTGAGTTTTGCCCCGTTTTCTTTTGATTTGTTTGACAAAGGCCTATTTTTGTGTGTAGAAAGATTTTTATTTGTATTAAACTCAAGTGGCGCAACATCAACACATCATCGGAAGCCAAACAAGTCATAACAACTGTAAGTAAATCCAATAAAACGAAAGAACTGTCTGTTTAAGGCGTCTAAGCAGCTTGATGGAGAAAAAGGGAAGGAGGCATGACAGTAACTAACACATCCACAGAAAAGCATCTTAATGATCACAACTCTGTGTATGTCCAGATGCAGGATCCTATGGCTGTTTTCATCACCACAGCTGGTTTTAATGTAGGTCTAACCTTGACCCCGGATGCTGAGCTTGTCTTACCTTTCCTAATGGCAACACATAGAGGAGGGCATGCAGAGAGATCCAGCCCAGCAGGAGCACAGGGGCCAGAGGGTCCCACAGCTGGTCAGTGGAGGGGAGGGCAGGGGGCCACTGGAGCAAACTGGCCTCAGGGGATCGACTCGCACCTATCAGGAACATCACCGTCAGCGGCAGGAGGACGGGAATGCATAATGCACCTGAGAAACGGTTACAGAAAGAGAGATGAAACATTGCTGACATTACTGTCATTGTGTTAAGGGGATTTGTTTAGGTTGTGCTTAGCTGTGTGGCAAATGTAACAGGATAATAAAGTATACAGTTTAGAGGTAATGGTTACATAGAGATCAAAACAGCTTAAATACAATGAAGGTAGATGTGGTGCTGCTGCCTGTCACTCACCCAGGGTCCCTCCAAACTCCCTCTCTGTGTCATGTGAGGGTCTCTGTTTGAGCCCTTGACTGTTCCGCTTCATTATTGGTCTCCTGGGAAAATATGATGGTAGATCAATTTCAGTCAAAATATAGACATTTGTGAAACAATTAAATAGTAATTAAATGGTAATGGGAATTAGTCAAAATGACAGCACAAGAGATTTAGATGATTTCATTTGTAATCTACAGTAAAAAAAATAAAAATACATAAGTTTACATAGCGAGGTATTATTACAGATTCAAGGCCCTACATATCCACACAGGTGTTTTTAATCACTATGAAGAAACCAAACTGTACTTATAAGAAAGTTTTATCAGCAAAGTGCGACAGATGCCAACCCCCAACAAGTTATAAAATAGTTCAAAGGCAAATAACGTGAAGTTATGATATCTTTAAATCCAAAGTTGTTGATAATGTAAGGATCCCCTCATTTGTGTTGCTTGAACTTTTATATAGTATATTTCAATATATTTAACAGGAGAGGTGGAAGAAGTACTCAGATTGTGTACTTAAGTAAAACTACCAAGAGTAGGAATACAAACGTTAGTTTACTCATTATACAGATTGGTCCATTTCTGAATAATATAGAATATATCATATGTGTTGATTATAATGATTGATGCATTAGAGTGTTATCAAAGCTGGAACTCAGTTTAATTCCTTTGCATATAGTGCAAGGCAGCTTGTGGATTTACTCCAGATGTAATATAAATTGAATTTAAATGTTGATTAAATGTCACATCATTAATCCAAATCTGCAACGTACCTAGAGGAATAGTGGGGTAAAAGTACAATATTTACCTCCGAATTGTAAGGGGCTACTTTTAATACTTAAAGTACGTGTAGTAATAATATTTCCCTTGACATTTAAAATACAGGACTTATAATATGTTCCTGTATTATTTCTGAGCATGAAGACACTTTCAGAAGCCATAGACCGGTGCAAAAATAAGAAATAAAAAAAGCGAAGGGAAGTAACAGTGTGAGATTTAAGTGTCGAACAAACTCGGAAATATTCTTTTATGTAGCCCATTCTTCACATTTCTTGACTTCATTTAAATAACCTCTTATTGTGAATTATTATGACTGTTAAACCACAGAGTTAAAGTACAGTTCACACCGCTGGTATTTCCTGTGTCCATGCAGCTACATTTCTATTATGAAACATGAGACGAAAGGCCGTCTAGTTGTTGTCCCATTTAGCTTCTAATGCTAAAATATTCATAGCGTAAGAAAAATGAATTGACGAAGTCTAACGCGTATATAAAGAGCAGAAACAAATGAATATTTGTGACAGAGTAAATGCTGTGTCTTACCGGTTTAGAGGTGTAGATGGGACGGTATTATTTTCCAATGCATCCATCCAGCAGCATGCAGATGGACACGCCTCCAATGCACGTTGAACAGCACAAAGATGTCACTCAGCCAATCAGATCACTCCGTGGTCATCAGAAGAGGGTGGAGAGAAGAAGGCTTGGCCAATCAAATGAGCGCTTCAGGTGGCGACAGAAATACTGGGAGGAATGGCTGCGGACGTTGTGAAATACACCTGAATTACATTGATAATGATATTTATATATATTTGTGAAAATACTATTTAAAACGAGTATTGCAAAGGAAGACCACACCGTTTTGATCACAATCATACAATTTAATTGAATACATAGACATTATATAATTCCTTCACTTATCTGTTGAAAAATGTCACAGAAAACAGAGTCAACCAACCTGAAGGCAAGAGTTACAGTAAATCTTAGTGACTTTAGTGTTAGACAGGGATCACATAATCCGATGACATTCATATTGCATATTGTTCAGCAAAAGATCCCTAAAAGAATGTATATATTACAAGAGATTTCCCCTTTTTCACTATGTTAATATTCTGCAATCACAATCACTGTTATTCCTTTAAGGGGTGCTTAAAAGTTTCGCTTTAACTTGAATTATTCATTTTTTCAAGTTTGCAGATAGAGGAGATGAGAGGGGGTGTTTTCTTATAATCTATGTTTTGTAAATGACTTTTATATTATTACAACTAAGAACTGTGCACTTTGTATGGCAAGGGCCTGAAAAATGATGTTCGTCAGATTCGACAGTAAAATGTTGCTTGATTTCCTTCAGACTGCTACAGTTTTAAAAGTGCTACCCAAATTCCATATAACAGTATCATTTGAATCTGAATCAATACATTAAACAGTCATTCTGTAACTGCTGTTATATCTCCGATACACGATTCCAGAGTTGTTCTGTCTGTGTTTGTGAACTGGTGTTTGGAGAGGACTGTGCTGCACTCTGAGCTTTAACCCCGCTCACAGATGACCTCGATCACACTCTGCTCCATGGGGGCGGGATCCAGGCAGCGGTGGGCGGAGCTCCCCACTATCTCATCCAGCAGAAAGTGCACGAGGTTCTCATCTGAGACAAAGCGCCACAGGTACATCTGCAGGTAGTGGCAGTCCACCTGGATCTGCTGCAGCCCGTAGCGGCCAAAGGTGCGCAGGCGGACACACTCCAGGAACGTCTTCAAACTGATTTTGATGATTCCAGTCAACACAGAGACCTGGGACGGTGAAGAGGTGTGTGAGAGATGTTTTCCACCAAAGCTTCATCAGAATAACAAAGACCTGCACTCACCTTGTTGAACTCCACTGAGCTGAAGATGTCAATCCTCTCAGAAAACAGCTTGTGTATGTTGCTCAGCAGATTAGTATCCATGGGAACACTGCAGACAGACACAAATTCATTACTCAAGTGCATCCACAATTAAAACAATCACCCTTTTCTTATGATTGAAGACAACACAGTAACAATTTACCCCAGGGGGTGAAAGTGTAGGATGTAATACAGAGTAGCTGCCTGCTTCTTTTATCTTACCAATCCACTCATATACAGAGAGAAGAATGCATACGCGTTGGATATATGTAACTTGTGACAGTGTCAAGATTAGTGATAGATTTTGCCTTTAGATTCAGGAAATGTACATATTCTCCATCCAAAGTATGCATTATTCTCATACCAAAGAAATAAGAAAACTATATGGAATCTAATACCACTTTAACACTAAAATAATCAGGTATATGCTGTTTTTAAACACAGGAAACCCCGCTTAAACTAGGCTATACTCTCAAGTCCTAAAGCTAGTCTCTCTTTCAAAATCTCAAACCAGAGTTGATGATTGTTGGAACAATGGATTTGAATAAAGTTTCTGTGAATTAAATCTGATGACTTTGAAGAGAGCATATCAAATCGTATGTTTTTTACATTTATAGGCTGCATTATTTAAAAAAAAACCATGTTGGTAATTATAATTGAGCTTGAAAAGGGATCAAAATAAGGGTCCATCTAAGTGTCATGATTCCCAGTGATTACAAAAAACAATGTCCGAGTCTGATCGGTTGTAAATATAGAAGAATGCAAACAAAACCCAAATTGTTATCATGCATTTTTTCTTTTTTAAACGTGTGTATGTGCAGCTAGTTCACCTGGGAGTGTAGCTGGCAGCGTAGCGGACCTGCTGCCTGGAGCTGCTGTACACAGAGAAGGTCCTCTTGCTGGAGTCACTGCTGTGGGCTTTCCTCACTCCTTCTTCATACAGAAGACCGACCTGTAGAAGAGCAGAGAACGTTCGTACACTGAGCAAAGTATAAAGAGTGGACTTGAGTACATAACACAGATGAAAATATTGTAAACCATTACCTGCACATCTATGGAGGTGGTGTCCTCTACGACTCTCTTCATCACAGCTCGGACGTTTCGTGGCTCGATGGTGTTGACCCAGTCTCGTGTTTCAACGCTCTTTCTTAACATTTGGGAGATGATCAGGCCCTGGACCTGCAAAGACAAACAAGATAACATACACACGTGTGAGAAAAAGGTTAGGTTGAATATTTCCTGCATTGATGTCTCCATTTCCCCCTCAGTAAGAAAAGTAGGTGAAAACCTACCTTCACATAGTGGTTCAGCAGTTTCTGCGCTGCCTCCCTGGCTTCTGTACATAAAGTTGTGACGGGTGTTACGGGACTGTGGTGCTGAGAAAGTACACAAAGAAGAAAACATGTATTTAGATGGCAGTTAAGTACGCAAGAAAGAACACAAAGTAAAATACTTTAGTATGACAGTGTAATGTGGGCTTTTGTGCATGCCGCTGCATTTTAGTCTCAAGCTATTTACCTGCACAAGGAACTGTTCGTCTGTGAGAGTGAGGATGTAGGAGATAGTGGAGGTTTCATAGTCCAGGCAGAGGCGAGACAGCAGCAACAGCAGGGCCGGAGGAGTCGAACCTCCCTTGTCGCCTGAACTCTCACAGAACTGGCGAGAAGACTGGCAAATAAACTTTATAAAGCTCACCACCAGGCTCTCACGCACACCCTGGCTGCAGAATTCACCCTACGAGGAGAAGACACACAGCTGTCAATCTCAAGATTGGGAAGAAAATACTTATTGGGGGGGGGAAGCTGTTAAAGGGATGGTTTGGATGTTTTGAAGTGGGGTTGCATGAGGCACTTATGTATCAGTGTATGTCAGTGTATTTCCTACAGTAGATGGTGGCCAGGAAGTCCCAGGTTTGGAAAAACAAACAGCAGTATCGGCACAGAAGCTGAACAAGGTAAAACATTTTAGCTGCCTAAATAAAACTCAATATCAGTTTAAATGTACGCTATATGTTTTAATATTTTATTAGCTATACCTTGCCTTCAGACAGCCCTTTCTGACTGATAACTGAAGCTTTTATCCGTCTTTTATCCGCTCTCACCCAAGCCACAAGAACCCGTCTAAAAAAACCGTTTTTCCTAGCAGAACGAAGGGGTTGTCGGTCCACCGCTGCCTCGTTAGTGGGATGTGTGACTGTGATTAGTACGTGTTCACCGACATCCCATTATAACAAACAAACCAACCGATGGAGGCAGCGGTGGAGAGAGCAGGTTGCTTGTTCTGCAATGTAAAATGACTGTTTTATTCAAGGAGTGGTGACGGATACATAGATAGCGGCTTCAGTTCCCCATCAGAAAGGGCTGTCAGACGGCTATAAAGCCATGAAGACATTCAACGTGTCGTGTAGACTAATTCATATAGGTGGGCCTTTTTTTACATGGCTCAAATATGTTTCGCTGATGTCCTCGTCTCTAGTAGTACATTGCTCTTCTTCTGTGCCATAACTCTGTCTGTTTCTCGTTATTGAAGGTGTTCCGACCGCCATATACACTGACTAATTCAAAACAGCCAAACTATCTCTTAACTGTTACACAGAAGTAAACTATTCACCTTAAAATACGGCTTGTTGGAGAATGTAATGTCCTTAGCTGTGAAGAGATGCACAGATGCCAACACTGATTTAATCTGGTTGAGAATAGAGGCCGACAGGGAGGAGAGCAGCTCTGGCAGGCTGTTCGGACCATCTCTCCCAGAAGGCCCCCCTCCTCCGCCCACTGAAGCACTGGCCACAGAGAGCCGAGGGGTGGCCAGGGCCTGCCTCACGTCCGTCAGGCTGTCCATGTAGAAGCTCTGCAGGGCGGCCAGGTACTGCTTCACTCGCTCCGTGGCTGCACGGATCACGATCTCTGTCCCCTTGGATGGCACTGAAGAGCCTGGCAGCAGTTTGGTCACGGCCTGAAGTCTGCGGTGGAAGCGATCAAGGGCCCGGACCAGGAGGGAGTTATCTCCGACCCCTTTCTCCTCCTGTATCCTCCGCTCCACGAGGGAGAAATACCGAGCGGCCAGATCATCCACGAATGCGTGCAGCTTAGCGTTGGCCATCTCTGGAATGTTTTTGGATGCGAGCTCCCCCGTCTGAGCATGGCTGACAAATAGTTCTTGATAGGATGTTATTACTAGACATAAGCTGCTGACAAATTCATTGCAGCCTCTGTCAATGAACTCCAGGATGTCAGTGTTTGAGGAGGGAGAAAAGATAGCGCTGGCTTTAGGGGAGCTAGCAGCCGGAGATCCTGTAGAGGCAGGAGATGACAGCCCGCGTACAGAGGCATCTTTCACGGCTGAAGCAGACGGGTAGGGTCTTATCTCTGCTTCCAGACCCTGGAGGTCCGACTCAAGTCGAGACCGCGCATGGCTCAAGAATTTATCACAGAGCTCCTCCGCTGGCTCATCCAACTGTAGCAGCAGCTCCACACACTCTGATAAATCTTTAGCGCTTGACCCACCATCCCTGAGAGACAACGGCAAACAAGTAGGCAGACATAGTTGATTCACAGGAAATACATGTGTCTTTTAACATGTTCAAACTGCAGAGAGATGCGTACCGGCAAGCACATTCAATAATGACAAAACAGCTCTATTTGGGCCAATGTTTTCTTCATTTACTTTTTAGTGGAGGAGTATAAATATCTGCAATAAACAATGCAACAGTGAGATGAATCTAACTGAATTGTCCCTCCTGGCTTCCTTAAAATTGACAATATTGCAGCAATAACAAAAATAGGAGTTTATTCATCTTGTTTTGTGTCTAAGTTTAGAGGATCGTTACATATCGGGTATACAATGAATGTGCAAATGTTGCTTGAATTGTCTTTTCGCTACCAAAGCAGACGTTGATCATCCACGGCGCCGAACAACTAGTTCAGAGGCGTGAGGGTAATTTGTCAATGGCGGTGTAAAACAATCAATACCAATCTGTTTATAAAGAATTGTGAATCACTGGAAACACGAGAGGCCCTAGCAGGGTTCATACACTTTTTCACCAATGATTTTCCATGACTTCTCAATGACCTTTACTTCATTTTCCATGACCAAAAAAAAATTCCCACTGAAAATGGTTTATTTGAACATGGAACAGGAAAATAAGATCGGCATATGAAACATGTTGTGCCTATCTAAAACAAATCAAATAGTAGGCTTACTAGCTTCTACACGCTAAAGCAACTGTAGTCAGGGAGGCAAAGTCATCAGGTATGAACAAGGTGGCAAGGACCCGACCCCTGACCCCCTGAAAGCAGCAGGTAATAACAGAAATGCCAAAGAGTCACATCTAATAGAAATATATAAAAGCATTTATTTTAATTGTGCAGCAGTCAGTTTATAATTCTGGCAGCACTGTTGAGCATTTTGAAAATGTATTGTCATGCCTCTGTGCAAGGCTTAGTCTTTCTATCTTTATAGCCAGTGGTGTAAAGTAACTAAGTTCATAAACTCAACAAGTACTATACGTGGGTACAATTTTGAGATACTTGTACTTTATTTAAGTATTTCAATGTTTTGCTACTTTGTACTTCTACTCCTCTACAGTTCAGAGGTACATGGTGTACTTCTAATCATCTACAGTTCAGAGGTACATGGTGTACTTCTACTCATCTACAGTTCAGAGGTACATGGTGTACTTCTACTCCTCTACAGTTCAGAGGTACATGGTGTACTTCTACTCCACTACAGTTCAGAGGTACATGGTGTACTTTTCCTCCACTACATGTATTAATCCCTTTAGTTACTTTACAGATGTGGATGAATGATGGTAAATGTAATCAAGTGTTAAATCAGACTTTAGTTCCACCTGGAGTAAATCCACCAGCTACCCTGCAGTCTACAAAGCCATTCAAACTAGCTGCACCTTTACCAGCTTTGAGAACACTTTCATGATCAATCATTATAAAACATATCATATATATTATTCTGAAATGGACCAATCTGCACAACGACTACTTTTACTGTCGCTACTTTCACTATATTTTGATGATAATACTTTTGTACTTTTACTTGAGTAACATTTTGAATGCAGGACTTTTACTGTAACAGAGTATTCCTACACTCTGGTACTTCTACTTTTACTCAAGTACAAGATCAGAGTACTTCTACTTTTACTACAAGATCAGAGTACTTCTACTTTTACTCAAGTACAAGACCTGATCAAGTACAAGACCTGAGTACTTCTACTTTTACTCAAGTACAAGATCTGAGTACTTCTACTTTTACTCAAGTACAAGATCTGAGTACTATACTTTTATTAAGTACAAGATCCGAGTACTTCCACTTCTACTAAAGTACAAGATCTGAGTACTTCTACTAAAGTACAAGATCTGAGTACTTCTACTCCAGTACAATATCTGAGTACTTCTACTTTTACTTATCTGAGTACTTCTACTTTAACTCAAGTACAAGATCTGAGTACTTCTACTTTAACTCAAGTACAAGATCTGAGTACTTCTACTTTTACTCAAGTACAAGATCTGAGTACTTTTACTTTTAAGAACAACATCCGAGTACTTCTACTTTTACTCTAGCACAATATCTATACTTATACCACCTCCGTTTATCGCCTATGAAAAAAACTATTAGAAAACTAAGGCTAAAGCTAACGTTAGCAGATAGTGACAATGTATGCTAGCTAGCTCAACGATTCCTTAAAGGTGGGGTAGGTAAGTTTGAGAAACCGGCTCGAGATCGCTAGAATTTGAAAATACACAACCGGAAAAAATCTGCCACTTCCTTATAGAGCCCCTCCTCCAACACACACGCGCACATGACCAATGAGGGCACGAGATAAGTTTGTGCCCCGATGGAAGGCTGACAGGCAGGTAGGCCATAAGTAGGCCGTAATACTGTAAAAAGTACAACCAATCCGTTTAGCCGGGCCGGCTAAACGGATTGGTTGTACTTTTTACAGTATTACGGCTTCTACAGATGACATTTTTTTATGGATTTTTTGTCAAAGCACTTAAGATATTCATTGCTATCGGGATGTTAAGAGCATTCCATGGAATATAACAACAAGTGTATCTCGAGCCGGTTTCTGAAACTTACCTACCCCACCTTTAATGATATTGTGACAGAAAAACATTTCAGTTCACATCACGCTCTGCCCCTCTGCTCTGCCCCTCTGCTCTGAACACCTGAACGGACCGTTCTAACAGCTGTTCACCAGCGGTGCAGTCTGTGCCACAGTGACTCCGCACAGTTAACGAACGCACCGTAGCTAATGTAGCTGACCCTAATACCGGAGCAGCAGAGTTCAACCGACAGGCAGGAAGACTCGAGCACACAGCTCGCGCTTCATATATTAAAAAATAACACCATGCGCGTGTTATGCGCATGATGGCACATAACAGCTCGCGACCGCAGATTATTTTGGCGATTAGATCAAATGTAAATTATATTTGACGCAACTTTAGTTACATTTCCATGACTTTTCCAAAACTTTGGGAAAAACATCGTTTTCCATAACTTTTCCAGGGCCTGGAATTTGCATTTTGAATTTCCATGACTTTTCCAGGTTTTCAATGACCGTACGAAGTAGAACCCTGCCCTAGACTCTAGGGCCTCTTGTGTTTCCAGTGATTCACAATTCTAGGGCCTAGACTATAGCATATAGTCATTAATATGAACGAAATATATTAGGTTGAGGGGACCTGTAGTATGGGAGACAAGCTGTGAATGGACAGAAGGAAGCGCACAAGACCGATATAATATTGAGATAACAATGGCAACGGTCTAAATAAACGTCATGTAATTCTTTTAATCCTATTGTATTTCTATGTTTTTTTCTTTTTACACTTGCATCTCTAATCTGAATGTAAATTGAGAGATTCCCACCTGAACTTCTGTCGAAGCTCCAGTGCCAGCTTGTCCATGATGGCGTGACAGTCATCCTGAATCCCTTTGAAGGAGGGCAGGTGGCTGTACTGCTGCAGCACACAGCGGGCCAGGCGGTGGGATCTCACTGCCTGAGCATAGGCCTGCATCTCCAGACACTTATTCAACCTGGCAGGCAGCTCAAACAGAAACTGCAGCTTCCTTAACAGAGTGTGAACCCCTGGGGTGAGACAAGAGAAACATGTGAAAATCACAGCGTCCTTACAACTGACTCAACAAAACAGACTGTCGGTTGAGGTCTCACCTGAGAGCTTTGTAATCTGCGCGTGCTGGTCTTGAAGAGTACCGCTGATCCGAGCGCTGAAGTCAGTGATTGCCGACATGTTAGCAGACAGGCAATCCATTTCATCCTCCATCTTTTTGAAATCATTCTTCATCTTTCTTATGGTGTCTGGAAAAACATGGCTGGATGGTTTAACGATCCGATCCATCGATGCACATTTCAATGAACCATTTCAACAAGTGGAACAGTAAGCCAGGCGTTCCCTCACCTGTGGCAGATATGAACTTGTTGTAGTTTTCATACACCAGCGTCTGCATGTCACTGTCCAAAGAGCGGATCTGCTTGACCATACAAGTCTCCTGGTCCATCAACTCTGCTAGAGAGCACTCCCTTCTTAGCTACCATTGAACACAAAACACATAAGGACACAGTCACAAACAGTACATAAAACACAAGGTCCAGTGTTACACTGTCAGTATACCTTTTTCCAGATGATTTACTTAAAGGTGGGGTAGGTACGTTTCAGAAACCGGCTCGAGATACACTTTTTGTTATATTCCATGGAATGCTCTTAACATCCCGATAGCAATGAATATCTTAAGTGCTTTGACAAAAAATCCATACAAAAATGTCATCTGTAGAAGCCGTAATACTGTAAAAAGTACAACCTGGCCTACCTGCCTGTCAGCCTTCCATCGGGGCACACACTTTTCTCGTGCCCTCATTGGTCATGTGCGCGTTCGTGTGTGTTGGAGGAGGGGCTCTGTAAGGAAGTGGCAGATTTTCTCCGGTTGTGTATTTTCAAATTCTAGCGATCTCGAGCCGGTTTCTCAAACTTACCTACCCCACCTTTAAGTAAAAGTAGCAATACTTCAATGTAAAAAACTCAGTTAGAAGTAAAATTGTTCTTAAGACTAAAAGGTATTTGCATACAAAAATACCTTCAATAAAAGTATGCGTTATGCAACAAATCTTTTTTTCATTATAGGTATTAGAATGATTGATCCATGAATGTGTTCATCACTTCAACGTTGCATTTTGTAAAAGGTGGGGTTTATTTGAATTACTTTATACACTACTGGGTAGCATCACCTATAATAATAATGTGTGCCTATTTTTCCTTTGAATTAATATCCTAAATTGAGTGTCCATGTTGCCTGCAGGTGATGGTCACACACACTCAAATGTGGGAGTCAACAATGATTGCTGAATGGGACTCTTCCTAATTCATTGGTTTCATTTGAATGTGTTGTCTATTAATCAACACAATCATTTAGAAAGGTAACTAGTCTAGGTCTTCACATTAGAAGCTTCGGGTAACACTGACATTGAGACAGCGAACAATAACATTATGCGTCACAGTGTAAACAGTTCACATCACAACAGTGGTCCTCACCTTGTTTAAGAAATGCTCGGGGTCAAAATGCGGCCCGTTGATGTCGCAGGGATCCAGGGACTGCGCCTCCTCCTCCTCCGCCTTTCCTTCCTCGTTCAGCCCGTAGTAGAGCTTCAGCATGCCGTGCACCCTGCGCTTCTTGTCGGGGCACGAGTCCTCCGACACCACCGCCTCAGCGTCCATACTGTACCCTGGACAGCTGACAGATAAAACGAAGGTAAACACAAATAAAGGGCGACCAGCTGGCAGGAGAAAGCTAAACGAAAAGAGTTATTCTTGCCCTAAAGTGACAGCTAACCGTGCAACTAAGCTGTCTGTTCTTAATAACAGGGCTGTAATAATTAATTGGCGAATGTCATTATCTGCTGTGAGACACAACAAGCTAGCTTGAAAACGTCACTGTTCCGGGTTTGTAGCCTATCCGGTGTTACGTTTTCAAAGAGTAAGTGAAGTCAAGAGAGTTGACTACACTCACTTTTTGAGGAATGTACTTGTCTGACAGCCCGGAAGTACGCTACTGCGCATTTCATACTACTAAAACAAGAAATAAGAAAGCTTTACAAAAAAATAATTAGCTTGCTATTTTATTATTCTACCGAATCACAAACAGTAACGGGTCAGTGGGTTATCCCGTGTTGTTCTTTTATTACTTCTACTTTTCTTTTTTTATGGCGGACTACAAACTGTTAAAGGTGCCTGCCGCCACCTAGTGCACCGGAGTGTGTCACGTCAAGACCGAAAGTAAATGTCTTTAAACGATTAAATAAAATAAAACGATGCTATACTCCAGATATAGAATAGACAATGCAGGTTTCCTTTTCATGAAACCTGCATTGTTCAAAGATTTAAATAAATCCCTTTAAACCTGTGGCATTACTCTGTCAAAGAGAAGGTGTGGTCAAGAGAATAGACTCACTTCCGTGATGAATGCACTTCTCGTCTAACAGTCCAGAAGTGGACTACTGCACGTCACACACTCTTAAACATTCTAAAGTAACATTATATTACGAGATATTTTCATGAAACCTTTGTAATAATATTACATAAACATTAATTAACAAAGAAGCTGGCTGGCCTCATGCAACTCTTGAGAACCAATGGTTTGTCTGAGTAAAATATCAATCAACCATACAACAATTAAGACAAACAAGAATCAAGAAATTACACTAAAAACAACAAACCATGTGCTCATCTTTAAATCCACTGCGTTGACTGTTTAGACCTTGAACAAACCACCCTCACCACCCTCCATATTCTTCCGTATATATTGGATTAGTATGTTGTTTGTCCATTTCAAATGGATCAGTGTTGGATCCTGTTCGGTCAGGAGGGGGCGACAGTGGAGCGTTTGAAACTGAGGAAACACCTTTAGGCCGATTTGTAGCTTCTCTTTCTGCAGAGAAAGACCTGTCTAACAGCAATACCTGATCATAATGATTACAACTCGGCATTTTCTGAATCTATATGGATTTATAAAAACTAAGACCACTAAAAACAAGGACAATTTTGGACCTTCTTGACTTATCAATCATACATTTGTGATGCTTAATCAAGGAATAAACCAGAGATCTGTTCTTGCCTTCTCTTTTGCTGGAGTGGAAATAAGAAATGGAGACATTTGAATCCAGTACAAACGAAGGGCAACACTCTTTATCTTGAGAAAAAAACACTTTTCTTTTATTGGTCAAAGACTGAAAATCTGACAAGACTATATAATATTGCATTATGCACATCAATGTATCAGTGGAATCATAACCTGTGATCTGCTCGGCATTGTTCAACTTATTAGTATTTATTTAAAGTAAATACAATATTATTAGGTGCATTGAAAACTATTTACACATGAATCATAGAGCAACAGTTAAAATAGGTCTTAACGATAAACCACATCCCTCACTATATTACCAATTTGTAACCAACACGTTCTTGATTTCACCGTAAAATAAATCTACAACTGTATTATCTGAGAAGAGCGCAAAGCAAAATATAAGGTTTTAGGAGAAAGAGGTTAATGGCGAGACATTTCTGTCTTCGGTGCCTCACATAAATGAGATCATTAGGCTTACAATTATGGACATCCATGTATAGAAATACAAACATAGTGCCTCGATAAAATCCCACATAAGTAGGTGAAGTATTACACACACCTTTAAGAGATGGATAGGCCTGGCATCAATTTATTTAAAAAAGAAAAAAAGCATATCAGACATATTCTAATGAAGGCAGATTAACCACTCCATTGAGAGGAATCACACTGTTCAACAGCAGCCCAGGGTAGTCATCCACTTTATCAATATACTCACATCAGCTACAGTATGAAATATGAAATGCATGGTGTAGCTGGAAATATATTATAGAACATGATTATATATATATATATATTTTTAAACCATAGCAATAATATCCCTTCCTGGTTTCCAAGCACCAAAAACAGTCATTCAGACGCCAACTGAGTACAAGCAAAAAGGCACTTAATGCAAAGTGATTGCTTGAGAAGACAATGACATATTTCTTTGCTTCATTCTTGTGTATGAACACTGACAAGTATATGAAAATGAAATACAAATATGTTCATGTAAAAGCTCACAAACCATAGAAAAAAAGTATATAAACAGTGTATTAGTATTAATAGTGCAGTATCAGGTGTGTGTAGTCTGATGTGGAATGCCTATTCTACAATGTGACATGCATAGTGTACGTTAGCAACAATAAGTGGGACTGCTGCAGGTAGGTTACAGACACAGCTGACATATTGAGTTAAAGAAAAGTATAAATATGTCAGTTGGCATGCTGTGGAAAAATCAGGAAGAATACAAGATGTGGAAGGCAGTATGTCAAATGCTATTAGTGATTAGAGCTCGTTTGTTGAAGTACATGAAAGAAGAAACGGCCTGTATTAGCATTAGGGTGAAGTTCAGAGAGGCAAATGGAGGGACTCTGAGGTCTGGCTTTAAGGTAGCATACTGTGTTGCAGCACGTTAGAAGGCTTGCTTTGGTGTACAGACAGAGTTCAACAGCATAGGAGCAGAGGTTATTGGTCAGTTGGTCTGCCACAGAGCATATAGTCCTGTCCTTTGAAAATGAATCTCAGAAATGTCTTATTTGATAGAAGCAGTTTTGCTCCTCAACACATTATGAAAACTGTACTATTTCTAAACAAAAAAAAAATGAAAAAAACAGGAGGCCACAATTGCGTACAAACAAAAGTGTATCCATCGTAGTCACCCATTTTTGTGTTTGCAATGGAAACAATTATTTCAACGCGGGGTCCACGGGTAGTAGAGTGCCAACAGGAGGTTGTTTTTTCTTTCTCATCAGTTCTGCATCTGTTTTACTTTGATGATCAAGTCTGAGCGGTGCATGGACGATGCATCACTTGAAACTTGGACCATCAAAAAGAGATCGGTTAAATTCTACTTAGCTCTTTGATCAACCAGTAATCACAAAAGAACACAAAGTAAACAGCTTCGCAAAAATCAGAAGGCCTCAAATAAATGGGCTTCGAGCCTTCACATTTAAACTGAACGTCTTAAAAAGGGATGGTCTCATGTCCTTGGATCCAAAGAGCACCTATTCTGCCAAGCTGCTGTTATTCTGTTCTCCTTTTAAACTTGAACCTGCTTATCCTTCAGTCGCATAACTATGGTGATTTGATTCAATAATTGCTAACAAGAGTTTTTGTTAAATGTCCGTTTTATCCTATTCCTTTTTACGTTCACAGCAGAATTATTTGATATGAATGATATCTTTAAACAATGTACTGAAGAGATGCTTCCCCAGCAGACACAGTGCTCCCATACGGACTCAGTAACAACCACTCAACGTTTCTACCAGTACTTTTCTAAAGTGTCTTCACCCTTAGATGAGGACAAGGCACTGGCAGTTTGAAAAAGCAGAACAGTTGAGAGCACGCCCTTATATCGTCCCCTGACAGTGACATCATGTTGAGTGTGTTAACTCTCACAAAAAGATGGTATTGTGATATATCTTTTTTACGCCAAAGTCCCCCAAAAGAGGTAAAGCAGTGGTTATACTCTAATGAGGTTTACATTTTTGAATAGCAGTAAACGCAGCTCCCGAGTGCTGCAGAAAGGACAGAACGGTCATGATATATACAGTCATCAACGGGGTCATTGTCTGAGTATCTCTGTAGGGCTAACTTAGCCTCACGAAGCTGTATGCACCTCCGCCAAGGATAGTTCACGGCTAAGTTTGCCTTTCAGCAGGATTACGGGAAAAGTGCCACATATTCAGGACATTTAGTGGAGGGGTGCATCACGTGCTCAAGAAGAACCCACGACATCCAAATCACAGGGTGGATACATTAGTGCTGGATTCATAAAGTGTTTGAAAACTTAAAAAACATGTTCCAAATTGGGACACTTAATACACAGTTAGCATTAAACTACAACACATCTGTGCTAATGAGCATACTGCAGTTGGAAACAGGATACTTCGGGGAGCACCACTGGCCTTGGCGGAGGTCTGCTCTTTTGAAATGTCATTATAGTTTCTTTATGTAAGGCTACCTAATAGAAAATAGCCCCTTCAGTTCGACCTCAGAAGAGTAGAGGTTATTAGACCCTTTTTGTTTTTCACATATCTGTATTCTTAATATAAACACAACTTCCGAGGATAAACATTGTCACTCACACCGAGATGCCTCACTTGGTCCTTTGCATGTTCATATCTTTTCAGTTCAATGTCTCAGGCTTGTATCAAGTCTTCTCCTTAAGTATCAGTGTCAAGTGTTCAGGTTTGGTCTTTGAGAGGCATGGGGGCCTCTGGCGAGTTTACCCCTGCTCCAGACTCTCCGTCACCTGCACTGCAGAGTACGTGGCTGCAGACACCTGGCGGGTGAAGAAGGACGCGGCTCGCTTGGGTTTCAAACGTTTGATTTCTTTTCCTGAAAGACAACGGAGAAGAATATTGATTTAATACACCGATTGAAGCTTCTAAAAAGGAGTCTTAGTCTAGAAGTAGCTTATTTCAGAAAGGGCAAATTGCGAGTAGTATTTACAACTATATTCAAGAATCAGACTCACCATTGTCCACGTAGCTGATGGTGTTAAGTGAATGGACCCGACTGCAGACCACGCTGCTCTGCCTGCGCAGCATCCCACGCCGTCCTCCTCGTCCGTTCTTGTTGCTGCCGTCCTGCCCCCCAGGCTGCTGATGTGCCCCCACCTCTCCGTCCATCTCGGCTGCAGCTCCTCCCTCAGACGCAGACCTCAGCTCCACACAGAACTCAATGAAGCCGCTCATTAGCTCTGCCTTGTAGACAAAAGAAAGAAGATCGAATGTTTAACAAGGCCATATTACATCGTGTGTTATATAGGTTTCTGTGCATGCAGATGGTCTGCAAAGGCTGAAATCCAAAAGTTGCCTACAGAAGGAGTTTCTCTCATTAAAGCACGTAAAGATGTCACAGTCTCAAATACAATTATGAACCTGAAAATGAGCATGACAGGGCCCCTTTGAGTCCAAGCCTTAAACTAGAGCTGCAACAATTTGTTGAACAGAAAATAAAGACTATTTTGATACTGGATTAACCAAAGTCATTTTTTTCTGGAAAACTGTCATAAAAAGCAGTTTTCAGCCTCTTAAGTGTAGAGTTCTTGCTTTTCACATTTAAGTGAATAAATGAAATACTAATTAAACGGCAGATACAGTATATCGATATTGAAAATGATAGTGTATTGCGGCCCTATCTTAAACTGTACATAAACAGCCATAATTTTCGGACTATAAGCCGCGCCTTTTTCCCCATTTTTCGACCCTGCGGCTTATATAACGGTGCAGCTAATCTATGGATTTTTACAGCTAACGGCCACTAGGGGACCTCCTAAATCTATGGATTTTACAGGTTACAGTCCACCACCTTTAACTCTATGGGCTCTATGGCCAGTCCGCGCCCCCCACCTTTAAGCGGCGGGCTCCAGCAGGAAAAGCTGGAGGCCGGAAAAGAGTGAGACAGGTAGCGCGCAAAAGTAAAAGTGGAACCGAGAGTGGTACGAGAGACAGAACGAGAGCAAGACAGACAGACATTACGAGAGCGAGACAGTTTGTGCAAAGGAAGTTTTCATGCACAAACCCTTCGTTCAGTGGGAGGCGTGGATGACTAAAATCATTCACCAAAACTGGTCACATGCGAAAAGCAACTTTTGCTCAAGTTTGCGAGTGGATCCTGACAGCGTGGAGGAGTGTCAAAACATCCACGATCACCAACGGGTTCCGAAAGGCTGGACTGTTTACATATGGTAATTAAACATTAAAACACCTGCGGCTTATAGTCCAGTGCGGCTTATATATGTACACATCATTCAATTTAGCTGCTGCGGCTTATATTCAGGTGCGCCTTATAGTCCGAAAATTACGGTACTTCACATGAAGGGGCATATTGCCAGTTTTGGATTAGGTGCCTGTGGGATTGTGTATCGTGCCTCAACCATTATGTAACCTCTCTTCACCATCTGTTGACTTTTAAACCTAACCATCATTGAACACGGATGATACATAAGAGTACAACAAAACATTTGAACTCCATTAGGTTTCAACACTAATATCGAGTGTTGGGTTAAGAAAAAATATGCATAGCAGCTGCAGCAGGAAAACACCAGGTGTTGTGCGCTGTGACACACATAAAAGGACAACATCTGTTTCAGCAGCAAGATGTTTCAGAATTGATGATGACAGGAAAAATAAATGCTGAACAGTGGGGCGATGTCAGTACCCATGCTGGTTGGTGACACTGTATGCGCAGGTGTTAAATATAGTCTTGATTAGGGAATTCAATCTTATTATTCACAAATATTCTCTTGTCTTCTATTTCACCTGTTTTGAATAGATCTTCAGCAACTTGTTGACAGGAGTGCCGTCTTCCTCTCCATCAAACTCCAGCCACAGGATGTGTGAGTCCCCCTGCTCCTCGGGGTAGCTGTGGTCCCAGGAGAGCTCGTTGAAATGCAGACCCAGCAGCACATGCTGGGAAAACATGGGTTCAACCGGAGTAAGCAGATTTGTTTTCATAAAGGGAAATGCTCTCAATGCTTATGCAAGTATCCACAAGTTCAAAGTGACAAACATGGCATTGTGCTAGGCCTTTCACAGTAACTACTGTCGTTGGCTAATACATGTCCCATAAATAACTATTTTATTGTTATATTAACACAATTGTATGCCACTGATATAGTGGGAAAATAAAGCAAAAACACCCTTTTAAAGAGCAAAAAGATCTAGCTTTCAAGAATAGTAAGAAGTATTGGAATGTGAAAAAAATATAAATGATAAACTCTCTGGCCCTGTGTGCAATGACTGCATAAGGATGATGGAACTGTGGTGGAAGGGAAATCCTGCAGTTCTGGCAGTATGTTGGCTAAAATGTGAGTGATATTTTTTTATTTAAACAAATGTAAATATAACGGGCAGTCATGAGGTCAGCATGTATTATCATCAGGTATACATATATGGGACGATAAGTTGATAAATGTGTGCTCACCTTCTCTTTTACATCCATCACATAAACTCCCTCCAGGCAGATCCCAACGTTGACAGCTTTGCGTTTGGCCCTTTGGAGAATCCCTTGCACTGGTTTGTCAATCTCTCCACCGAAGAAAGCGCACCTGTTTGTGTAGTAAATTCAGAGTATTACTTAGCGTGAAAAATAAATATGTATTTTCAAACTAAATATGTATTTCAATTATTTAAAATAATATTCAGATTCTGATTGATATAAAGACAACGTCTAAATGTTAACTAGGTGCCAAAATGAACATAAATGGCTCATTATACAGCTCCTTACCCATAGTAAGGCAGGTTGTGACATGTGTTGAGGTACTGGTGGAGGAGCTGTGTGGGCTCGGGAGAGTTCCCAGCAGGTGAGCTGATCTTCCTGTACTCCTCCAACAGGTTCTGCTCCAGCCCCGTCTGGCGGCTCGACTTCCCTCTCAGAGTGGAGAGCAACCCCCCACTGCCCATGGCAACATGTACGGGCAGGAAAGAAGACAGCTTCTTCCCTCTGTGGAAAGCAGAGGAGGAAAGTTTGAAAGTGCATCTTTTTTGTGCAAATGTAGGGGTTAAGATAACGTTCAATTACGTTCAGATTATTTATCAAAATGTACTTTTGTTTACACGTTTACTCGTGTTTCACAATGCTTTGGTTGCTCTGTATGTACGATTTACAGGATGCAAGATGAAAAAAACAACGAATTGCAAGACGATCATGTGCTACTGTATAGTGCCATTATTACTATGAATTTCTCCTGAAATAATCCGTTTTGTTCACTCCTACAGGTAAACCTCAATATACAGATACATGTCTCTCCTAAATCACTCAATTGACTGTTTTTCATTAAAGCTCGTTACATTTATTTGTTTTTTTGTGTGTTTTTATCATGACCCTGATGAAGTCAAAACGTGCTGCTTTCGCAATAACTGTCTTTCTATTGAGCTTTGTTTCTTCAGGGACATGCAGAACAAATCCCCTGATGATTACCAAGAGTTCTTCTAAAGTAGTATCTGCACCCAGTACTTATAATACAAAGCATGTCTCCATCAGTAGATGATGGCTATCAATCGTCCAATCATATCGTAATTTAAGGATTTTATTCGAATGAAATATGAAACATTGTTTAGAAAACAAGTCTCTCATTTCCTCTAGTGTTGGGAAAGCTTGGCACATGACGCTCAGTGTCATGGTCAGAGAAGAAAGACTAAACAGTGACAAACCACATGCACAAACTCAGACATTAATACTGTGTGAGCAGATACATGAGACATTATCATAAATATCCATTCAGACTTTTGTTTATTATTTATTATATATTCTGTGCATTCTTGTACTTACTGTAGCAACTACAAATCATAACGTTACAGTCGCACATTTTTATCAGCATTTAAAAAAACAACACCTCCTTAAACATTTTCTACAGAATTCCTATGGATTGTCTTTGAATTGCAACATGTAGTTGCCGATTGTACTTTAGGAAGCTTATTTTATGACTTTATAAAATGTTTGCTTCTTGCCCTTTTTCACAGTGTCCATTTTATTCTAGTTCTAGTTAAGCTGAATCGAGGCAACCTCTCACCATTTGACAAAATGGCAGAAGGGGTCAGTACTTACTTCTTCATTTCCTAAAACGTCAGCTGACAACTTAAAAAAAGGTCCATTCAAGCAAGAGCTGAGCCCACACAGAAAGAAGTCTGTGTGGTTGATTATCCTACTAGACATCAGCATTTATACTCTTAAGTTGCAGGTCTCCCTTGAAAAAGAGATCTATGATCTCAATGGGACCAATCTGGTTAAATAAAGGTTTGAAATGAAATGTGTCTGAAAAAAGCTTAAAACCAACATTTAGTAGTATGCATCTTCTCATCTGGAAAATGACTCTAATTCGAAAAATATCTAACTGTTGCTTTAAGAAACCAAGGGTTCAACAAGGCACTTACCTGAACATTTCAAAAGCATTAGAAAACCCATATCAACAATTTGGTCAAACTTTATTTAACCATATTTTCTAGCTTACCTTATAGTAATAGTGATTTGTTGCCCATCAAGACCAGTTCCCTCATCTATAGCGAGAGACAAGGCTCCAAGTGTGGTCCAGTGCTCGGGGTCGCAGGGGTATCGGCCCATGAGGATGTTGCCCCTGGCCTCCTCATACAGGAGCCTGAGCACTCCCTCATCCTCTATCTGCTCAGCAGCGAGACAAAGACAACAATCCTTCAATCATCAGGAAAATAAGACTCCAAGTTCCTTGTGATGAACGACAAGCATTTCATAATTAGCTTATATCAAATATTATTGAATGTATTTGACAATAATACCTGCAGCTCTTTAGATTTAGGATAATACACGTTCCGACGGTACTGGAGACACGGTTCATCTGAGGAAGAATCAGAGGAGCATGATTTATTAGGGTGGGGCGACCTTGTGTATTTTAAATTAGTACGATCGTCACTGTTGGAGCTTGAGCCCAGCCTCCCAGAGTGGAAGGAGAGAGGGTTTAGACAAACACTGTGATAGACGAAGGAGTATCTAGCATATCTAATCCTGTACTCCTAAAAAGTAAGTAACAGCATTTAAGTGATTTTGCAATATATTTGTGATGCTACTTGTGTATGTTAGTGCTTGTTGGGGAATATTTTGCTTAGGTATCTAACCTTTAACCCAGTCCATCACTGTCTCCTGTCCCATGGCTTAGGTCTACGGCCTCGGGGTATTGCTGCTATCTCTCTTAAGAAGGAGCAGCTCTGGCTCCTTCTGGTTGCCGAGCAAAAGCTGACCTGAGATAGTTTATCGTTTGTGGACATCTGGGAGTCCTTCTTATCAGGTGCGTAGGTCCCACTGGCGTACATTCTTTGGTCATGGACAACAGTGTTAGGCCCCGTCCACACGGAGACGATATCAGTTGAATCCGCTAACATTCTCTATCGTATAGACGGTTCGCCCACACAAGGCCGAAACGGAGACGCGGATTCGGAGCCAGAATCCGATACACGTTGATAACGGCTCCCCTAGGTCTGAGGACGAAACGCTTGCGGCTCTGTGTGTACGCCCTATACGACCATTCCCTGAAAACGATGACGCCATAGCGTCTCTCCCCACCTCTCCTGCTCAGCCCTGCGTCATTCCTGATGCGTTTCGCCAACAACAACAATGGCGGATCACAGGGTTGCGTTCGTGCTCCAGACGCTACTGACCATGATACAGATTTTAGTGCAACATTTACAGCTCCTCTACAACAACCATCAGCAACAATAATAATAATAATAATAATAATAATAATAATAATAATAATAATAATCGTCATCGTTCTTATTCGCTGCTTTTGGTGTATTTTGTGGCGGAAGTACAGTGCCACTTACAGGCATATGTATATGTATACTTATATGTACTCCAGCGGTCTCGTGTGGACAGACACGTTTCTTGAGCCGATTCTGTGTGGACGGAAGACTTTTTTGATATCGAATTTGGTTTGTCTCCGTGTGGACGGGGCCTTAGTTTGATTTAGTGCCCTGTTTGTTTAGTCTTGTTAATGAAGAATGTTGATAATACACTCTGAACTAGTTAAAACCTCCGTATACGGAAGAGATCTTCAGAATTGGACGGGCAACCGCTGTGTCAACTCGTGGCTGCAGCACATGTCTTGTCAATTCTCCGGCCATAACTTCATAATAAACCATCAGTGTTTCACTGTATTTAGACTCCATTGCTCCAATTTTCATTACAGTGCTAAGCTGTCACTGTTGTGTTTTGCGACATTTGCAATGCCACATGGACAGCTCTGTATGCTAGGCTAGTACTTTTAAAACATACACTGTATCCTTTGTAGACTTTTTTGGACAGGATTTGCCAACATACTGTAGACACTGCTTAACTGATCAGGGTCACTGAACATCCATAATCCCAACAACGAAAGCTGACATAATTGTGGTTACATAAGCACATAAACGCAGCAATATATGGACCAAAAGCTCACCTTGTGAAATGTCTTCCTCTGAGGCTTCAGTAAAGCGATACAGCAAGTCCTGCCACTGACGACACAGCTTGTATGGTTGATGCCTAGCCTTTAACTGTAATTCTGAGGAGGAAGAAAATGTAACAAAGTGAGAGGTGTCCATTTTCCTGCTGTAAATATAGTGTGTTTTTCTGTTGTAATACTTGAGCTGCTTAGATCTAAGGAAGGTAATCTTGTCTTAAGAGTAAAGTTCAATGGTAAAGGCAAAACCACAATCTCAAATCAATAGTTTGCTGTGACTGAACTGATTTTTAAACTTAATTATTCATGCCAAATTAATTAAACATACTGTATTGAACCTGCTTGTAGCATTTTATTGCTAATCCAAGCAGTATTGTACTGTATAATGCCTGTTTTATTTCCGCTTGTTCAGGCACAAATTCTACACACAACATCCCACACACAACATCCTACCATAATCACATAAGTAATATTTTGTAGCCAGAATGTGATGTTTTATTCAAGAAAGTAGGATTAGTATACACATATTGCCAGATGAAGCATCACAGCCTTAATTAGTGTAGAAAGTGTGAACAAAAAAAAGTCCTTACCGAGCAGGGGAGAAGACAACCAAAGAGCAAAAGCATCCTGTGCAGTCTCAGGAATATGGAGAGCCTCACGAACACTGCGGCCCAACTCCTGCACCGAGACACTGCCAAGCCCTTCTACTGTTAGGTGCACAGCGCTGTCACCACACAGGTATACAAGCACATCTTGAGCTGTGTGAACAAACACAAATGAACACAAAAATAATCAAATATACTGAGACAAGTAAGCCAAAGAGAAAAAAAGAACATATCGAAATAATGCATATTAGTAATCTCCGAGTGATTTTACCCTCCATGAGTTACATTATTAATATATAAGCTGAGGCGTACCACGGGAGAGAGTTGCAGAGGAAGCAACACTTCCTCTCTGCGAGTGACCATCTGATGAATCAGGAGGAAAACTGCAGTCGTCTCCGTCCATCTCTACTCTGCAACACAATGGTCAAACACAAAAGTTATCACAATTATATACACAGCAGCATTACATGTACAATACAACATATTTTGTTTAAGGCTTAAGAAAGTCAGAATACATGAACTGGAAAAGTAGTACATAGAAATGTGGATGTGTGAGATGGCCAGACAGGAGCAAAAAAATCCCTGATATTTAGTATATATTTATTTGTGTGAAAGCTCTGCATATGTGGTAGTTTTCAGGGTTACAGTTATTACTTAAATGCAAACATGCCACTATCTTTAGCTCACTTCTATCTATGCATAATGCTTTACTCATGCATGCTTCCTAAGCTGCCTGATGTGGGACATAGGGCCTACTTGTATGTACATGGGTGATGGGATTGGACTACTTAAGTGTGCTATTTCTCAGCACAGAACTTTATAATGTTCAAAAATCACAATTATCTATGTACAGTAAATAGGTTTGTGTGTTGACACGACAGATATCAGCAATATTCCTGGTGGGGTCTTCCACGGGGACATATGCCAATTCATCCATGACCTTCAGTCATATCTGAATAAACAAGTAATCAGATAATTTAGTTTCACTATGCACCAGCGCCACCATTTGGCAGTAGCCTAAACAAACAGAGACCCTGTGTACAATAACAACACCCCAGTCGACTACTGTTGACCTCACCCTGTGAAACCAAACTTATAGTCGCCCCGGCATGTCAATGATATTCAGCAGCGTTTGTATGGCATTTGTAAGGGCTTTAACTAGAGATATGATAGCCTAAATACAACGAGGATATATATACAGAGAGACATATCAACTACATGATGTCCCGTGGTACTAAGGCTAACTAGCTAACTTCGTACCATAGCTAGCTTTACATGCCATCTCAAACTATGTTTAAAATACATACTCAACCCCACTAAATTCACGAAATATGCCTTGGCTTTAAGGCTAGTGAAGCGACCTTGCTAGCTAAAGGTGTATTAAAACACACACAAAACATTATCGTGAAACTAAGATAAAACAAAACGGTTCACTCATCACTCCATGACTAGTTTGTTACTTTGGTGGTAAGTTAGCTCCCTAATGGTGTTTTTCACAACAGTCTAAGATCATGTTAATAGCAAGTACAGGAACGAAATGTCTCTGCTGTCCACCTACCTGCCAGTTTAAGTGAATTCCCCTCCACTTGCTGTTATGCGGATGGGAAGGTTAATATTGTAAATACTGCAGCTAAATACATTAGCTAATCAACGGTTAGATGAAACTCCCCCAGCAGTCACGGCTCGCCAGCTTTCCGGGCAACCACAACAGTTAGAAGTTGCGTCACGTGACTGGAGAACGATTCGCTCACTCTGAACGGCTCTTTACTGGGTGTGACTCTGAAAGACTTAAAACATCAATTTTATAGAGGTATGCATGCACGCACGTAGAAGACAATAACACAGTTAAGAGAAAATATGTTCTAAGTGTTAGTCGGGGGATGATTTTAAATAATATAACCAACTTACAGACGGTGTGTACAGTTTGAACGCTTTTACCAAGAACAGGCTCAAAAAGGAAGGATCTCGAGAATGAGTCGAGTATTCCAGCGCGCGCGTTGTTGTCTCCCTTCGTCATTGAACCGTCATTACGTCTGTATACGTGGGCACGCAGGCAGACAAGTAATTTATTACCTGCCTCGTAGGCTGCAGCCCTACTGTTAAAAAACACAGGCCTTGATAACCTAAATACTTTAAAGGTGACATGTCATGCTTTTCCGGTTATTACCCGTCCCCTGTGTGTTATGAAGGTTTGTATGCATGTAAACGGTGTGCAGAGTCAAAACCCTCAAAGTACACCATGTAGGGAGTAAAACTATAGGTTACTTACATAACCCTAGGCCTCAGAGTGACATGAAGTGAGATGTCTCACTATGGGATGCGCCTCATCGCGGAGCAAACAGAAGCATCAATCTCATTACGCCAATCCTGATTGGCTGGTGATCTTGACGTTAACGTCAGGGGAAATCACCCCCTATAAGTAGCCTGCGCCACGACGCATGCGTCATTCAAAATAAGCACCTCTTCTCGCTTCACCATAGCAAGGAGGGCCGTCTGGTGAGACATCTCACTTCATGTTACTCTGAGGACTAGGGTTACGTAAGTAACCTATAGTTCTCATTCATAACACTCCGTTCGATGTCTCACTATGGGATATTGTAGCTCCCGTATTGCCAGACGAGCTTATCTCGAAGATCACCGATCAACCAGAATTTAACAGGTGGAGTCCCGACTCAACAAGGTGCCCAGCACTGCTCGGGCCACGCTTGGAGCGGAGACGTCTAGCCTGTAAAAGCAGACAAAAGTGAGCGGCGAAGACCAGCTTGCCGCTGCACAGATGTCTTGGATGGAAACACCCTTGAACAAAGCCCAGGATGTAGCCAGGCTCCGAGTCGAGTGAGCCCGCAGACCCGAAGGTGCTTGCAGATTCTGACTCGTATAGGCCAAAGCAATCGCCTCCATGATCCAGTGGGATAGTCGTTGCTGAGTAACAGGCTTACCCTTGTGAGGTTTAGCCCAGGACACGAAGAGTTGGTCATTAATGGTGCATTTCCACTGCAACGGGGTAGCCCCGTTTAAGCGTCCCTAAGCGTCCTCGCTCAGGCCTCGGGCTGCCTCGCTGGCCGGCCGAGGCCGTGGCGCATTTCCTGGGGTAGCAACGCAGTGTAGGCGGGGCGTCGGCTTTTTGGGCGGAGCGACGCTGGGTAAAACTGCAGTGGCGTCATTTTCAATGCGACACAACTCACAAAACACACACAACAATGGAGGATGTGGAAGCGATCGTTTTCTTGTTTATTGTGAAATCCATGGTGCTGACATGCTGTGCTCTGCATAACGTCTGCGAGAGTCATGGAGAGGACTATGATGATGGGTGGAATGCACCAGCAGCAGCAGAGCCTGGGGTAGCAGTGTCTCAAGGTGCAGAGGAGGAGGGCACTGACATCAGAGAGGGTTTGATGCGCTACCTGAATACCTACATATGCATTGTATTGCATTCATTGTATTGAACATAAATAAATCTTTTTTTTTCATATACATGTGTTTGTCAAATGTTTTAAACAAATGTGATCTGAATTGAATATTTAGTAAATATTTGAATTTCAAGCACCAGTAAGTACTGCCCCATAATAAGAACATTTGAGGAAATATCAGATCATGAAAAGAAAATCTTTCTAATAAATTAAGCGAATATCAAAGCTAACTATAAACATAAATACTAAAGTGTAAAACACAGCAAAACTATATTCATAAATGCAAGTGTAAAATAGTGTGGACAATTGTAAACATGGATGGAAACTAAAGTATCCACAACATAAAATAATATATTAAATATAACCTCAATCTTTCTTCTAGACATGTTAAAAGCTTGTTTGAATGGGTTATAGGTTTATTTTGTTCTCTCGTCTTTGAAATATATAAGGAATGTGTTGTTTGAGTCTAGTAGAACGAGGGTATTACAATTGAGCAATTTCTACATGTATTATGTATTTATCATGTATTCTTAATACTATTACAAAATAAACATGTAATAATGTTTTAGAGGAGGACCTCAAGCTAGCAAACTCAATTTCTTGCTTTAAATCTCTTAAAAGTAAGGGGCTTTTTCCTAACTGATGGTGTTTATAAATTCATGTATGTTTATATCTTCTCTAAATCAAGATTATGTGAATCTGATTTTTTTCTGTTGGGTGCCATTCATTATCAACAAGAGATGAGATAAGTCAAAGAAGTACTTTATTGATGGCAGTATAAAAATACAAAAAAAATGTTGTATCAAAGGCATGCCATTAAACAATACAAATAAAAAATGTAAAACTGTATTGCAGCCAGCATAAATATACATGGAATTGTAAATATAAAACATTTTAAAGAAAATAAATAAACAAGGAAGTACAAATGTTGCATTTAAAAATTAACTAGATACAAAATATATAATATTTACAATAACTATTAAGGTTTTTTGAAGTATCACGGAGGAGACGGGCCACGTCGGCTGCCCAGTCATGGTGCCGTTCCTGCTGGGCCCGATCCTCTCCTCCTCGTTTCCTCTTGCCTGGGTGACAATAAGATAATAATTAGCAATAAGGAAAAAACACAGGACAGGTACAGGTCACACAAGGATATAAGAATAACATGTATAAACAGAACAACAGTAAGGTGAACTAAAGAAAGTTCTGGCCCTAGATGTTTACAATGATTGTGAAAGTGAATTACATTATGTCCAGCCTGTTGATAATGAATATAAATATATGTATATGATAGGATGTCACACACAACTGTACTAGCTGCTTACTAGCTAAGACTTTACTTGTAACAGAGCATTTCCACAGTGGTATAGCTTATTTTAATTACTGTTGATGGATGATCCAAGGTTTAAAAAACAAAACACAATTCCAGTCGTTTTGCCATTTCTATTTCTTACCTAGAACCACACGCTGCGGTGTCGTGATGGCACTCGGTGTTGGTGGTTGAGTTGGTGTCGATTCTTCGGCTGGGGTCCGTTCTGGATTCAATGACGATGTGGACGGAACACTGCCATCAACCGTTGTTCGGGAATGTTCCTCCTCACGAGTCCCAATGTAATCATCTAGAACAGCAAAATGACTTGTTAATTCCACAAACTACTGCAGCACAATACTAAATAGCAACAACAACTATAGAAAAGAAAAACTGAACGTAAACAATGGCACATATGGTGTTAGCAAACAATAGCTCTATGTAGCTATGTAGCTCTTCGGGGCTCCATAAAAGCATGGGTTGTCGAACATTAATGTAAGGATAAAATAGACTTCTTTGTTAGAAGTGAGCGTACCTTGCAGGGACTCCAGTAAAGCCGTTGCCATTTTCCCTACATTGCCGGAAAGTCCTCGAAAATCCGCGTTCGGACATCTGTGCAGAGACATCCTGGAACACTTTCACATTTCGCGTTGTTCCGTCGAGCTCCCGCTGGATTTTATCATCCCCAATGAGATTAAGGAACGTCATCACCTCACGTCACAGCCCTGGCCTGGTCTGATAGAACCACGATTTTATAGGGCCGGAAAAAGCAATAGAGTCTGGCTGCAGACCGCAGCAAGGAGGCGGATCCTATAGGGGCGTATCCTATAGGGGCGTTTCCTATAGGGGCGTTTCATATAGGGGCGTTTCCTATAGGGGCGTTTCCTATAGTGAACGACGGGAGCCGGCTCTCGCCCGCGAACGAGCCGTTTTTTGTTTGTTTTTGCGGAGGGATCTAGATCGGCATGAAGGCACATTATGCAATGTGCAATGTGGACATTATCCCGCTTATTACACATGGCCACATTCTCAACAAAGTAACGACATGACTCCCAATAATAATTGAAATGCTTTTATGGATTTAGAAAAAGATTTTATTGATTTAAAAAATTGTTTTATGTATTGATTTTAATTGACATGCATCCGCTAAGAATAAGTAGAATAAGTAGAATAAGTAGTCCGTTGTTACTGTTTGAACTAACGTAACAACGGCAGGAACTGCTTCTATAGTGTTTTTGAGGAGCTTTTTGATTGCAGATTTGAAAACATCGTTGCTTGCTTTAAAAGTAGCACAATTCATTATGTCAAACCTTGAAAGATATCCCTGCCCTAATGCCAAAAGTAACTGGCAACTGAATATGTGTCGCCATAGCTATGATGTCTATGTCTGGACCGCTGCGTAAAAAGGAGGGTTTCTGACCCATTACTTCTCTTCTTACTGTCACGATCTGTCTTTATGGTGTCTTGTCTTGTCTATATCTGTTTTTGGTTTTCTGTCTGCGTTGTGTTTTGTCTTGTTTAGATCTGTTTGTGGTTCCCTGTCGTTAGTTTCCCTGGTGTGTCTGATTACCCGATTGTGTTCACCTGTGGCCCCTGTGTTTTCTCCTCCCTCCTCACCTGTGTCTTGTTTGTGTGATTAGTCTTGTGTGTATTTAAGTTCTGGTTTTTCTGTCTGTCTTTGTCGGTTCGTCTTGTGTATTGGCTTGTCCACGGTGAGTGTTCTGTTCTGTCATTGTCCTAATAGCCTTGAAATAAAGGAATTTCACGTAAATCTGCATTTGGGTCCTACCTGCTTCACACATCGTAACACTTACTTCTATAAGAATAAAACACGGAGGACGGAGATCTCTTTTTGTCCCCCTCTTCTCCCCGCTTGCAGCCTAGCAGTTGATCTCAAAGCACGCTCCCCTCTCCTGCAGGGAGAAAAACTATATTTATATACTTTATATAGGTTGATACAGTAGCCCCTTTTTTAAAATAGTTGTTATAGGTGTTGCCATCTGTTTTGTGTAGCGTGGTTCTACAAGCAAGTCAATGCATTCATTGGGTGGTATCAGAGAGTTACACGGGTCTGTAAATGCAATGAAAACAATTGGCCACATGTAATTTTTACTTTTGAATACTTTAGTACAAAGGATGTCTTGAATAATTTAAGTGATATATGTGTACACATATAAATCATTAGTCAAAACAGGGCTACATTTGATTTAATTAAAAGGTATAATATGTGGTAAACTGAAGAGCCCTTTGGGAGCCGAAAGAGCCGGCTCTTCTTGGTGAGCCAAATGATCCGGCTCACCAAGAAGAGCCGGAATTCCCATCACTAGAACAATGACTTCTTCTGCGAGGATTTATAAAAGCAGCTGGAATCCCTTAAAGAGCCTGTGACACCATCCCAACAACTGTTGTGCAATGAAATATTGGGCTACTAGTAATCTCGAACCGTCAGTTTAAAAAAGAAAAAGCGATACCGTTCCGTTAAATATCAATAATTTCGAACATCGCGGGGAAATTCCTTGACTCATTTTGAAGTTTTGGGGGAAGCCGGAAGTGACGTCAATGCGGGAACGCTTCGAGAGCCAAACACGGACAAAGTGTGTTGTCATGCGTAGAAATGGTGAATTACTGAGATTAGGCACGTTAATAACGTTTTAATGAAGTTGACTACAGTATATTCATATTTGTCAGTGCTTTCATGTCAATTCGGCGACATAAACATAAATGATCGTGGTGAAGATGATGATTACATTAGGATTAAAAATCGGGAGTGAGAGCTGCTGAATTTCCTCCCGTCGGATGTGATATAAAAACAAATCGATTATTTTTGTGGTTGTAAACTCAAGTGGATGAAACTACATTTATTAGTGCTTTCATGTCAATTCGGCGAACATATGATACATTAAATGATGAGTGAGGATGATGATTAAAAATCGTTTGTTTGAGCCGGTCTGCATTTCCTGATGAGAAAACAAACCGATGCTTTTTGTAGTTGTAGTACACCAACAACATGGATTAAACGTGTGTTTTTTTTACCACAATGTTGGGGAAATTAATGGATAACATGCACGGATTATTATTATTATTATTCCCACTCCGATCGGGACACTAGGTCCACCGTTTCCCCGCAGCGAGGCTCCCCCCGTTGACAGTTTACGTGGGCTGGGTGCAGTGGCGGCAGACCCGGCGGCAGACATACGTCTCTGGGCGGGCATTTGATGTACCAGGGCGGGCCCATCCCGAAACTTACATTTCCCGGGAAAACTTAATTGTGAAAGAGCTGACATGCTGAAAACCCAACGCCTGCAGGGGGGTCTGGGGAGATTCTCACCCAGGAGATTTTTTGAAATACTAACATAAAATACACATTCTGGTCCTCTCTTGAGAAGAAAAATAAATAAATCTATTACTACACAACATATTTAAACAAATGAATGCCATTTTAGTTTTTTGTTACTGTGTTCTGAAAGCTGAACCTGCTGCTCCTCACAGAGAGAAGAGGCTGTGAATTACTTTACATTGTGGATAAGGGTGGATTGCCCCCATTGTTCTGTGTGTCAAAATGAAAGACAGCCCACACATCAATCATCAAACCGTGGGGTCTTATTTAATTACGTGTTGATTTCTATCAACACGTAATGTTGTATCGATGTATATAGAGATGTACTGTAACTACAGCAAAACCTGCAACAACACCACGTCGTTATCTTGATTCTGATTGGCCAGAAGACATTATCAAAGATGTTCTATTGAGAAGATGATCACTACGTGACAAAAGTTTTCACGTAGTGACTGCTGAAATCAACCTTACTAACTGCTGTCTGTGCAATTTACTCCGCGCGAGTTCGCGGACTTTATTTACTTTACTTTAAAATCATTTTTCATGGTGGGGCTAAGACATTTATTGGTATGGCTGTAGCCTACCCAAGTATACCCTGGCGCCGCTACTGAACATAATAATAAAACAATTAAAATGTTGTATTCAGCCCTGATTAAAACAGCGGGCCCAAATCCTGGATGGCCGGGCCCACATCCTGGATGGGCGGGCCCGGCCCCATGGGGCCCGCCCATGACGCCGGGTCTGAGTGGCGGACTGGCCATCGGGACGAATCCCGATGGGCCGGTACCGAAGTGGGCCGGTCGGATAAGTAACTAGCACATCCCCCATAGGCGGCGCATGAGGCTCAGGTTTGAGAAGGCTAAATAACTTATTTTACCTGACGCTGCCCGCCTCCGGCGTCTATAGAAAAGAGATCAACTCAGTGTGCGGAGTTTAAATCTCTCAAGTCATATTACAGGATAAAGAAAATACAGTTTAAACTGCCATGCAGAGAAGACGCCGACGTGTCGCACTTATCATTCATATTACATCATCAATCAGATCATCGATCATATAATATCATAATAGGCCTATATCATATATTTCCTTATCTGAGTCAGCTTCTCCAGCCTCATCTGGCCGTGCAACACTCACAGTGTCACAGACTGGATGCAGAAGTATTATTTAACACATTATGTTGACGAAACACTCGAGACAAATGTAATTAAAGTCAGATCCACTCGTGTCTTAGACGTGAACGCGCTCTCAGCTGGAGAGAGAAACCCTGGCTTGATTTACCAGTTGATAACCAGCGTCGTATGACCGCTTAGTGAGATCTCGTTTGTTAGTTTGTTGTTGTTAGTTTGTTTGTTACTCAAACATATCGAGGGTCTGTTGAACTGGCTTCGTAGTACAGGGCACAGGTGGCGAGCAGCGCTAATGTCAAAGACACAGACATTATACATTATATTTATATTTTACCAGGATGCAGTGACACAAATATTTACATATTTACATTTAATATCTACAGCACCCTGACATCCCCCACTCCCCCCGTTGACAATTTACTAGCGGTACCGAAGTGGGCCGGTCGAGAGTCCCGGGATGATTTTTAGTCCCAGTCCCACTGGCTACATGACCATATGATCGCCCATATTGACCCACCTCATTCCTAAACTTCTAACAGATACAACATAAACCGATCCTTCAGCCTCATATGAGCTCTCAGACACGTTCAACATTAACCTGTCATCGCTGTCTGAGCTTGCTGCTGTGTGCGCCGTCGTGCGTTTACATCTGACTGTATATATATAAAGGTTTACATGCAGATGCTGGGATCCTGGACGGTGCAGCTGGAGCACTGTGCCCGCAATGACGTCACCCATCATTTGGCGGGACTTGAAGAATCCGCGAGAAGATCCAGAAAATGGTCAACATTGAAGGCAGATTAATGGTTATCAAAGTACAAATATCCAAAATCAGTTCAGTAACGGTTTTCAAGGGGACAATATGTACTCAAATTGATGGGTTTGGATGATGGGGGAAAACCGTGTCACAGGCTCTTTAAGTTGCTATTGGATAAAAAAAGTTAGGAAACGCCCCTATAGGATCCGCCTCCTTGCTGCGGTCTGCAGCCAGACCCATCTCGGAAAAAGAGGGAAAAAGTACCCGCTAGCCGGTACTAGGCTATATGGAAATGCCACCAAAAACTGGCCTGGCCGCTTGAGGCAATAGTATGAAGCTGCAGCGTCGGAGACAGCAGTTACAGAACCGCAGTTACAGAACCACACACACAGGTCCCGCGTCACGACCGCACACACAGGTCCCGCGTCACGTGCTCCGTCACGTGACGGGGTCCCGCGTGACGGCGGCACGTGACGGAGCACGTGACGGTCAACGCACGTTCACATGAATGTTCATATATATATATTCTGTTAATTTTGTTGAGAATTTCAAAAATATAGTCTTATGTCTTTTATATGTATATTAAACAACACTGTTAATTTAGTTTTGGGTATGTTGGGAATGTCCTGTACTGGTCTTAACATCTCATAGCATCAGCATTTAATGTTCCTCTTGGATGTTCTTCTTGACCCTCAGAGAAGGAGAACATGTCGTGTCTTTCAGGCATGTCCTTTCCTAACAAAAATGACAGGAAACATAAAACATTATTGCAGAACAAGTGTGTTATTTATGAAAGCGGTGTGTTTGTGTGTTTAGGGGCTGTAGATATAATTATTTTGTAATTGTAATGTTTTTTTTTTATTTAAACAATGAGCTACAAAGACAATCAGATTATGAATGAACAGTATGAAGTTCATTAACATTGAAATATATGTTATTATCAAAATAATATGTAACTGTTATCAAAACGTAGTGCAACTGTAGAAGCTTGCTCTGTTGTCTCACTGAAAGAATCACTTTTACCACGTTTTTTACAGACAATATTGAGAGATAAATCTTTGCCTTCAATACATTACATTAGAAAGCTGACAAAGTCATATTGCTAAATATCTAAATGTAACTTTTTGCATGGAAAAACCCCTCAACTTAACTGATGTGTAGGTGATCTAGTATTTAGTATTGTTTATTGGAATGTATATCAGTGTATTCAAGTCAATACTTCATTCATTTAAACCAATATATTTCTTGATTCTTTGTACAGTAAGAAAAAAAGAGTCTTTGTACCTGTGCTGAAGTTCACTGCTGTGAGGAGTCCAGTTCTGTCTCTCACTCTCTGGTCCAGCCTGTCTGCATCACCTGGACACCTTAAACAAACAGATATATATATGTAAAGTACCATGTGTACAAACAATATAACTGATTCTCTTCTGTTGGACATGTTGGATTGTGTATTGTCCGAGTCAGGGTCCTTTTTTATTTTACTGTAACTTTGGAAGTTGTGTTACCAATGCTTACTGTTTATTTGATACCCATTTGGTAATGCAATTAATAAAAACAACAAGGTTTGGGTTCATTCTTCAGATGACTGTGACGTTAACGTGTAAGCTCGATAATGAACTCCAGCTCAACCAACCATATTGTAATATCTAAGTAATCATCTTGAAATATGACATTAATAATTGTAATATACACACATCTTATTGTGAGGTTGATTTCACATAACTACTTCGACATTAACTTGTCTACATACTTGAGCATAGCCAATTTAAATTAACCTTAGCGATGCATACAGTTCCTCCTACATAATAAAATATCTCTAAGTTACAAGGATGTAACCTTATTTTATCAACCTCAAACAGAAGCCGTTTGTTCAACAGTATTATCCCACTTAACACTTCTATTTCGTTTTAACCTTTATATATACAGTCTATGATTTTAACTTGGAGGGTACGATTACAATCGTTAGCACCGATGTAGCTACCACTAGCTTACATGCTAACCCAAGCCTTACCATTCATTACGTAGCTGATTAAAATCATTAACACATAAATAAAGCACTCGAATTTCACTTACCGCATTCATGCACCGTCTGTTTTAACCGCAGAGCGAGTCACAATAGTCCGATATATAAGCATGAAGAACAAACAACCACGGCCGGCTACAAGTTGTGTTTCCTGGATGAGCTGAGCAGGCAGAGTCCCTGTAGCTAGCTTCACGGAGCAGCTAGCAGAGAGACGAGAAGCTAACAGCGGCAGGCACTTGACAGAGCCGTCACTCAATGTGACCACGCCCTAATTTATGCACACACTTTAAGACCTAATATAAATAAAAGGGTCGCGTTAGAAAACAATTCACTCTCAGATCCATAATCATGAAGGTGGAATCTAACTATATCGATAATAAAAATGTATGGAGCCAGGGAGAGAAACATGTTTTTTTCTGCTGTAAAGTTGGGCATTTTAACATGGGGGTCTATGGAAATTGCTCCTTTCTGCAGCCATCACCTATCGGCCAATATATGAACTGCAGTGTGTGACACTTCCGTATTGGCTTCACGGCTCTACCCCACAGTTTGCCGCTTGTGTTAAACACTGTTCCTTCTACAGTATCATAATTCTTGTTTCATTATTATTCAGGGTTCATACACTTTTTCACCAATGATTCTCAATGACTTTTCCATGACTTCTCAATGACCTTTACCTCATTTTCCATGATCAAAAAAAATTCCCACTGAAAATGGTTTATTTTAACATGGAACAGGAAAATAAGATCGGCATATGAAACATGTTGTGCCTATCTAAAACAAATCAAATAGTAGGCTTACTAGCTTCTACACGCTAAAGCAACTGTAGTCAGGGAGGCAAACTCATCAGGTATGAAAAAGGTGGCAAGGACCCGACCCCTGACCCCTTGAAAGCAGCAGTGTCAATAATAACAGAAACGCCAAAGGGTCACATCTAATAGAAATATATAAAAGCATTTATTTTAATTGTGTAGCAGTCAGTTTATAATTCTGGCAGCACTGTTGAGCATTTTGAAAATGTATTGTCGTAGTCTTTCTTTATAGCCACTGGTGTAAAGTAACTAAGTTCATAAACTCAACAAGTACTATACGTGGGTACAATTTTTAGATACTTGTACTTTATTTAAGTATTTCAATGTTTTGCTACTTTGTACTTCTACTCCTCTACAGTTCAGAGGTACATGGTGTACTTCTACTCCACTACAGTTCAGAGGTACATGGTGTACTTCTACTCCACTACAGTTCAGAGGTACATGGTGTACTTCTACTCCTCTACAGTTCAGAGGTACATGGTGTACTTCTACTCCTCTACAGTTCAGAGGTACATGGTGTACTTCTACTCCTCTACAGTTCAGAGGTACATGGTGTACTTCTACTCCACTACAGTTCAGAGGTACATGGTGTACTTCTACTCCACTACATGTATTTAATACCGTTAGTTACTTTACAGATCTGGATTAATGATGTGAAATATAATCAAGTGTTAAATCAGACTTTAAGTAAATCCACCAGCTACCCTGCAGTATACAAAGTCATTCAAACTAGCCGCACCTTTACCAGCTTTGAGAACACTTTCATGATCAATCATTATAAAACATATCATATATATTATTCTGAAATGGACCAATCTGCACAACGACTACTTTTACTGTCGCTACTTTCATTATATTTTGATGAGAATACTTTTCTACTTTTACTTGAGTAACATTTTGAATGCAGGACTTTTACTGTAACAGAGTATTCCTACACTCTGGTACTTCTACTTTTACTCAAGTACAAGATCTGAGTACTTCTACTTTTACTACAAGATCAGAGTACTTCTACTTTTACTCAAGTACAAGATCTGAGTACTTCTACTTTGACTCAAGTACAAGATCTGAGTACTTCTACTTGTACTCAAGTACAAGATCTGAGTACTTCTACTTTTACTCAAGTACAACATCTGAGTACTATACTTTTATTAAGTACAAGATCTGAGTACTTCCACTTCTACTAAAGTACAAGATCTGAGTACTTCTACTAAAGTACAAGATCTGAGTACTTCTACTTTTACTCAAGTACAAGATCTGAGTACTTCTACTTTTACTCAAGTACAACATCTGAGTACTATACTTTTATTAAGTACAAGATCTGAGTACTTCCACTTCTACTAAAGTACAAGATCTGAGTACTTCTACTAAAGTACAAGATTTGAGTACTTTTTTAAAAAAAAATTTAACCTTTATTTAACCAGATAAAAGCATTGAGATAGAATCTCATTTGCAATGCTGACCTGGCCAAGAAGGCAGCAACGTTACACATAACACATAACACAAACATATAATATACAGAGAACATAACTAAGAAAACAAAAGATAAAAAAGCAGTCACTACATTGTGCACAGTCACTTCTACTCGAGTACAAGATCTGAGTACTTCTACTTTTACTTATCTGAGTACTTCTACTTTAACTCAAGTACAAGACCTGAGTACTTCTACTTTTACTCAAGTAAAATACCTGAGTACTTCTACTTTTACTCAAGTAAAAGACCTGAGTACTTCTACTTTTACTCAAGTACAAGATCTGAGTACTTCTACTTTTACTCTAGTACATATCTATACTTATACCACCTCCGTTTATAGCCTATGAAAAAAACTATTAGAAAACGAAGGCTAAAGCTAACGTTAGCAGATAGTGACAATGTATGCTAGCTAGCTAGTTCAACGATTCCTTAATGATATTGTGACAGAAAAACATTTCAGTTCACATCACGCTCTGCCGCTCTGCTCTGAACACCTGAACGGCCTGTTCTAACAGCTGTTCACCAGCGGTGCAGTCTGTGCCACAGTGACTCCGCACAGTTAACGAACGCACCGTAGCTAATGTAGCTGACCCTAATACCGGAGCAGCAGAGTTCAACCGACAGGCAGGAAGACTCGAGCACACAGCTCGCGCTTCATATATTAAAAAATAACACCATGCGCGTGTTATGCGCATGATGGCACATAACAGCTCGCGACCGCAGATTATTTTGGCGATTAGATCAAATGTAAATTATATTTGACGCAACTTTAGTTACATTTCCATGACTTTTCCAAAACTTTGGGAAAAACATCGTTTTCCATAACTTTTCCAGGGCCTGGAATTTGCATTTTGAATTTCCATGACTTTTCCAGGTTTTCAATGACCGTACGAACCCTGATTATTCAAAAGAAAACAACACTGTTAAACACTGTTCCTTCTACAGTATCATAATTCTCGTTTCATTATTATTATTAATAAATCAAAGGTGTCTTCGAAGAGGTGCTAGATTACTGAAAAACAACTGTTAGTGTGTTCATGCACCAGCCTGCAAAAGATAAACAAGCAGTTTGACCAAGAGGCATTTCAGTTCAGAATACATTTTTATTTATTTGTATTGCGGGGTCTGCTGTTTCTTCACTGGGGGTGAGGCGGGGTCTGCTGTTCCCTCTCGAGGGAGATAACCTGTCGTGGCACTCTGAATATTGGCTGAAGGGTTCCCTCCAGCAAGCTTCTGGCCTCCAGAGTCCAGAAGGCAAACCTTTGGCCATGCCTTTGAAACAATAAGAACAAGACGTCATCTAAAGTATTGCATAGGGAAAGGCTAAGGCATTGGTGCACAATTGATATGCATTAATAATCTCAACAATAACTGACTAAAACACCTCATGCAATATTACAAAACATGTCAAAATGATGACACTGTCTGATAAACGGTAAACAGGCAGTCAGCACAGTAAAGATTATTTACAATGAATTCAAATTGTAATACAATGACTATTAAAGAAGCATTTACACTGAAGACAGAACTTAGGCTACTGCTGATTTAATGTAGTGGACATATTGACATGCGTTGAAGTTTAATTAATTAGCTGACTATAATTAATCATTAGGGTTGGGAAGTTTACTTTTTTAAATGTAGTAGGTTACAGATGAGTAATTACCCTGTTAAATTGTAATAAGTAATGTAACTTGACTATGTAACTATTTGTATTGAAATTCTAATGTTAATTATGGTTATTTTATGTTTTTTGTGAGTCACTTTGGATAAAAGCCTCTGTCAAATAACATAACCATAACATACAGTTTCATTAAACAAATAAACAAAATGGTTAACAGTTGGTTTTGCAGTGAGTCATCATAGGCTAACAGATTACATTTAGCACTTGTTGCTTGTATGGCTGTTCAATACAACAGAATAGTTGTTAACTTAAAAAAAAAACCATGATTAACATTACTCACACTCTTACTGTAATTAGTGATTCAATTACTCAACTATGACACCTAGTTGGGCTTGCCAAAATCACGCTAGTTTCATTAAACAAATGATCAAATATGCTAACGAAGCTAATGCTTTTGGTAATGCTTTTGCCGAAAGCTATAGCTAACGAATAGTTGTTTTTAGAGACTTTAATACGGTTAGAAGCTATCATAAGCAAACAGATGTTTGTTTGTATTGTATATATTATATATATTAAACAAATACAACTGTAAAAGCACTTCACATTACTCACATTCTCTGCGTTGACGTTCACATTCATGTGAACCAGAGCTATTTAATAGAAGAGTTACGACATCTCCGTTCACTCCAATGGACCACTTTTTTACAGCAATGGCGGATCGTGGAGCCTCTCAATCGTTCCCCGGAAGTTAGCGCCAAGGCTGGCAGAGCTGTGGAGTTGCAGCATAATACACCGTTCGTGACGGACTTTTAAAGGTAAGAAGAAGTTTAAAGATTTATATTGCGGATATTATCAGTACATCTGATTCAAATTAACATGTGTATTAAAGGATGTCAGTGGATTATCCCTAAATTAGTAGATTTAGGGAACGTTTACAGATAACAGATTAAGCTAGCATACCGAAGCAAGTTAGCAACACACGTTGAACTGCCTTTTAATTGTAAATTCCGTTCTCTTAATGTCATTTCGTCCAACATGTTGAATTAGAGAAGAGGGGCTTCTAAACGGGATTGTATGCGGGGGTGGAGGGAGTTAAATATTAGATAAATATAACTTTGGTGCGTGTAAGAGTGAGTGTTTTTAGCAGAGCCATATTGTGTCCTTGTGATTCTGTTGATTATTACCTGTCTGTATTATGTTGCAGCTCAGCTAATTCTGGATTGATGGCAAAGGGAGAGGGACTTAAGTGAGAGTGAAAACACAAGGTAAGTTTAATACTGTTTTATATAAGTAAACACCTTATCTCCCCAAGGTATTTCCCATCCAATAGGTGTGCTGTGTGTGTATAACCCTTTCTCCTGTCTGTTACTCCCTCTTTCAGCACAAGAACCAGAGAGGGATTCAATGGAGCCTGGATACCTGCACTGAGACCCTCACCCTGCACCCTGAGTCTCAACTCTCAGTGTTTTTCAAGCCTTTCCCTGTTTTTTTATATTAAACAAAACATTAAGCTTTCCCAATGGTGTGGTTTTCGTTTTGTGAAAAAGTGCAAATGCAGTGTTTGTATATAAATCACATATTTTGTTGCTGTTGGTCGTGAAATTGCTCCTGCTGACTTGAGCCAGCCATTTTTTCCTCCGCTCTGTGTCAGTGGGGAAGCCGTACATTCATACTCCTTTCTCTGAGCGATTTGAGCATCCCCAGGCAGCACAGCAAACCATGGTGGCGACTAGGAGGCAGCCCAGCAAACCAGGACAACACGGAGGAAAAGGCACCGACAAACTGCATGATATGCTATTCAATGTTTATTGAATTCCATGTATTTGCAATGTATGTTCCTAAAACAACACATTTAACATCATCATTATCATCATATGCTGCTAGTCCTGCTGCTGCTGCTAGTCCTTTGATAGTCACCTGTCGGTCTCCTGTCCTTTCTGAAAGCCATAAAGATGACATTAGTCATTTAGATAACTTGTGTCCTCAATTACCAGGGGATTACTGAAACTACCATGAATTTAAGAAAATGGTAGAAATGAATCCAATCTGAATTTTAAAGCATTACTTTAGATCCCCTCCCTCTAAATGTATCAATAAACATTAGAAAGTGATGCTCCTGACTACCATACAAGTTTAAGAAGATAATATTGGTTTGAAAGAATTCAAAGCTATAAATAAACAGCAACAGGCTCTTTAACAAGGCACTGTTAGTAACTTGTAAACTAGTTGTTCACACTAATCCTAATATTATCACTTAATATTAGCAAATTCGATTTTATTTTTTAAAACATATTGATGTAAATACATACACATATCGATTTGTTGTATAAATATTGCAAATCAAAACCTTTATTCACTAATAATTAACAAAAATCGTAGTTCTATCTCCTGTTATCATTGCATTCACATTGCCCGCCATGAACTTCCGGGGAACGATCCTCGTCTACATGAACCGCGTGACGATAACCGTTTTTGGACTTCCGGTGTCGTAACTCTTCTATTCATAGACATATAAACTAGACTCTTTATATGTCTATGCTTCTATCTATATGGCGCTGATGTGAACGTGCTCCGTCACGTGACGCGGGACCTGTGTGTTTTTTTTTATTGAACATTTTTAAAACATACAAAAGCTCGGTGAGGATATCATCAACTTATCAACATAAGTGCAAGACATCCATTCACAATAAGACAAAAAAAATACATCCAATAAGAGCCAGGGGGAGAGAAAAAAGCATAAAGGCACAAAAACATTTGAGAGGCATTAAGCTTACTTAAAATAATAACCATTTGGAAATGTCATTGCAAATCTTTATAGACATGTTACAAGATTGTATTTTCCTAAGGGACAGAAAAAAGTACTTGAACTCATTTATGAAACAGTGAAAGGAGGGCTTGCCTCCTCTCCATTTACTACAATGTAAATGATATTTACCCAAAATAATAATTATATTTACCAAATCATATGGGAGAATCCAAATTATCCATATAATATAAAATGTGATATATTTTGAAGGCCGGAATGTTTGTTAATTTAAGTAACAACCAATCTCTCACATTCGACCAAAACAATTTGGAAAAAGAGCATGAGAAAAATAAATGTTCCAACGATTCATCAGATAGATTACAAAAGGAACATGGTTCCACTTCAAATTTAAATCTTGAATTTAAAAAAGTAGAAACCGGGTACATTTTATGAACAATTTTAAAATGAGTTTCTTTTGCTTTAGGAGAAATAGGCCATTTTATAAAATAAGTGAGAGCTTTTTCCATTACAGATAAAGTGTCTAAATCGGTCCCTTGTGGAAATAAGCCTCTGTTCAAATTGTGAAAAAAGTGGGATTTCAAAGAAGCATTAATAGATTTGTTATTCTTAAGAGTATCGCCAATAAATTCCAAATTAGGTAAAACTGATACAACATTTGAGTACAGTAAAGTATTATGAATCATTTCAATAAGTGGTAGAGGAATTGCTTTACAGATTTTGTTATAATCTTTAGCAGTACATGTTATATTGTATTTCGTTGAAAAAGCCAAAACATCTAGCAGTTTACCATTGCAATCTAGTAAATCACTAACAAACAAAATACCCCTCTCATACCAATCACTCCTAAACAAGGATTTTCTGTTTATAATAAATCACTCTATTGTTCCATAAAGTGGATCCATGAGGAGAAAAATTGTGGGTAAATATCATTTTCCAATAATGAAGTATCTGCTTATGAAAATTTGACAATTTGATCGGAATCTTATTAACCTCAAAATCACATTTTAAAAGAAAATCAAACCCTCCTAGACGTTTAAATATGGCCTTTGGAATATGGATCCACATGGATTCTGGCTGGGACAAAAAAGCTTTCAACCATTTTATTTTAATTGTTCCAATCATTGATTCAAAGTCTAAAGCTTTAATTCCGCCTTTATCATATTCTTTAACAAGCTGTGACTTTTTAATGTAGTGAGTTTTATTTCTCCACAAGAATTGGAAAATAATTGAGTTGTTTTTTTTAATATTGGCCGAAGAGACAAAACATGAGTGGCATGGATAAATCAGTCTAGATATACCTTCTGCTTTAGTAAGAAGAACTCTGCCAAAAATAGTAAGATCTCTAGTTAACCAACGACTGAGAGATTTCTTCATATCTGTGATACGGTTACAAATATTAAGATCTTCTCTCCTGATATAATTTTTAGATAATGTTATTCCTAAATATTTCACTTCAGGTACCACTCTAATAGAGTCAATAACGGAATCATCACATGAATGGATAGGGAGTAATTCACATTTTGAAAGATTAAGAGATAACCCTGATGCTTTTGAAAAAATTGAAATTGTGTTAAGAGTTTCCTTTACCATGGATTTATTCTTTAGGAAAATGGATGTGTCATCCGCGAATTGACTAATTTTAAATTCTTTGTCAAAGAGGGTAATGCCTAATATTTTGTGATTCTTTATAATAAGCGTTGTTAAAACTTGGGTGGTCAGAATAAATAATTTTGGGGAAATAGGGCAATCCTGTCGAATACCACGTAAAACCTTAAACCTAGGGCTCATTCCAGGGTTCAAAGATACAGAACTATCTATGTCCGAATAGAGCATCCTAATTATGTTGCAGAAATGTTCACCAAAACCCAGAAATGTTAGAGTTTCCATTAAAAAGGAATGTTCAACAGTATCAAAAGCCTTATAAAAATCCAGAAATAATACGAGACCTTCAGTATCAATAAACTTCTGGTAATCGAGCATATCCAGTATCAGTCTGGTATGGTTATGAATACTTCTGCCCTTAATAAAGGCTGATTGACATTCATCTAGTTGATTCAGACCTGAGTTTAACCTGTTAGCATAAACATGTGCTAACAGTTTGTAATCATTACATAGTAGGGTAATAGCAGGTCTCCAATTATCCAACAAAAGATTATTTTTATTTGGTTTTGGAATTAAGGTAATAAGGCCATGTTTCATGGTTGGCGAAAGGTTTCCTGCTGAAATGCAATCTGTGAAAGCCTTATAAAGCATTTTTCGCACATCTGACCAAAAATATTTGTAGAACTCTATGGTTATACCGTCCAGCCCTGGTGATTTGCCACCAGACATTTGCAGTAATGCACTATCTAATTCTTCAATTTTTAGTTGATCGTCCATATACTGTTTAATAGGATCATCTATTGTCTTTTTGAATTCTGTAATTTTACTAAAAAAGTTATCACAGTTTTCTTTAGAAAACTTTGAGTTATATACATTTCTATAAAAAAGTCTAATTTCTTCGTTTATCTGGTCTTGATTTTCAATAGTGACATCATTAACACTCAGTTTTGTGATTTTCTTTTTCACTTGTCTTTGCTTTTCAAAATTGAAGAAATAAGAAGTGTTTTTCTCTCCTTGCTCAATATATGACATTATGAAGTGATATGCCGTGGACTGCACTTAATGTTACTCTGATCCGGTTACTTATGTTGAAAGAGATGAGTTTTCAGTCTGCGCCGGAAGATGTGCAAGCTATCTGCTGTCCTGATTTCAATGGGGAGCTCATTCCACCATTTTGGAGCCAGGATAGCAAACCCACGTGTTTTTGCTGATGGGAACTTGGGTCCCCCTCGCAGCGAGGGTGCAGCGAGTTGTTTGGCTGATGCAGAGCGGAGTGCACGTGATGTACAGGACATGGTACAGTTTAACCATGTCCTGGATGTAGGAAGGGCCAGATCCATTCGCAGCATGGTACGCAAGTACCATTGTCTTGAAGTGGATTCTAGCAGTTACCGGAAGCCAGTGAAGGGAGCGGAGGATCGGCGTGGTGTGGGAACATGTAGGAAGGTTGAAGACCAGACGAGCCGCTGCATTCTGGATGAGCTGCAGAGATCGGATGGCACATGCAGGTAGACCAGCCAGGAGGGAGTTGCAGTAGTCTAGGCGTGCCTGTTTAATTATTGGAATTATTTAATTTGTGTTTTAAAACACAAAAAATGTTCGATATAATAATTAGTAGAGGGATGGAACTTTGGTGGTTGTTAGAGTCTTGGATATGTCAAAGATTAGCAACAAAATTGATTTGACTGAATTATAATTGTTTACGTAGTATTAGATACTACCTCTGGACACCTTCGTGGCAAAACATGCCTCATTGACTGCCATTCAAACCACCTTTTTTGATCTCACTGCCATTGCAGTATAAAACCATGCATTTTGTAATGTCAGCATTTCATCTAGAAGAAAAGTAGTTATATTTGACATTTGTACTGTATTCCACAAGATTCAACCATTTTCCCTCTGTAGGCCGATCCGTGAAATTATGTTTATAATATCGAGCCGTGTGACTACCAGGGGGGCCCAACAGTGATTTGTGCATGTGAAATAATTTTCAAATCAACATCTGAGTCATCGATGTGAACATTTATTGGGCAAACTGCAACAACTTTGAAAACTTCAACAACAAAAGAGAACACAACAGAACATATGAAATAGGAACACATTTGAAACAGAAATATCCAGGCTTTGAATATGTGATGTTTGTGTGTGTGTGTGTGTGTGTGTGTGTGTGTGTGTGTGTGTGTGTGTGTGTGTGTGTGTGTGTGTGTGTGTGTGTGTGTGTGTGTGTGTGTGTGTGTGTGTGTGTGTGTGTTTGAGCGAGACCTCTTTTTTAGGCCTGTGCACAACCAGCACACACGTCTCCTTCTGGTCGAGCCCGTGGCACGAGTGGTGATGGCGGTCTCGGTGGTTTCTGCGAGGGCAGCAACATTGGTCTGTAACTCCACCACCATGGTAGCAGCAGCTGCTGTTCTCAGGGGGTGCTTTCTCCACATGATCTGTGAGGACACCATGGATTTCCCCAGCTCTTCTAAGAACAACCTCCGTTTGTAGGTTCTTTGCTGGTTCCAGGAGGGATTTACTGCAGTGAACAGCACACAAGCATTGAAGGCGGAGACATCAATGCGGTTGAAGAACAGGACAAGAGGCCACCGAAGTGTCCGCCTCCTACAGCTGTAGGTACTGACCACCTACAAACGATCAAGGAAAAAAATAGAATATAAATAAATATCCTTCCTCAGCATTCACAAGTATTTTATATAATTCATTATTTATATAAATGCAAGAAATATGTCTAATGAATGATAAGCACTTATAATAAATACATAGTTATCTCAAATAAACACATGCAATCAGTGAGAATAAATAGACTACGTTTGGAATCAATTCATATAGTAATAAAAGCATATAATCACATACCTTGTTAAGGTTGTCCACGCCACCCTTGCAGCGATTGTAGTCAATGATGACTTGGTTTCTTCTTGTCATCCTGATGTACAGCTGGCTCTCTGTGTTTGCTGCTCAGAAGTAGGACATTTCTTCCCCGCCGTGGGATGTAGCTGACTGCTGTGGTGGTGGTTGTGAATGCAAACACAGATGACAAGACAGCTCTCTGCTTAGTCTGCTTTGAGCCCCTCAGTCATGTCCAGGATGACTCGCTTTCCCTGGCTTTTCTCCGGAGATTCACCAGCGGCTTTTCCAGTATACACCTGGCACCTCCAGGCATATGATGTGGCGACATCTGCGGTGATCCAGATTTTCAGCCCGTACCTCGCCGGCTTGCTGGGGATGTACTGCCGGAATTTGCAGCGGCCTCTGAAGGCTACGAGCTGCTCATCGACACAGATGTCTTCCCCTGGATTGAACAAGAGTGGGAGGCGCTCTGTCCACTTGTTCCACATATTTCGGAAAGCTGTACGCTTGTCCTTCTTGTATCGAGCGGGACGAGTGAGTCGGTCATCGAATCGGAGGCTGGCGCTTATCATTTCAAAGCGTTTGTGGGACAGGGTGGCCCTGAAGAATGGTCTCCCACTCTGGTCATCCCACAGGCTGTGGGTAGTGTAGTGGAAATGTCTTATGTTACCTTATATGCTAAAACCAAATGCTTCTAAAAGCATTGTCTAACACTACTGTACCATTTCTTCATATGTGCTGTTTTCTCTGCATACTCTAAAGAGGGTCATTAATCTCAAGCGCTTCAAGGCCACAGGGCTGAGTTGGCAGACTATGCTGATACTCCTCTTCACACTAAGTTTGAACTTCCATATGCTGATAACCGTTATACTTTCGACAGCTACACATAAAACTGTCTGCCCGCCCTATCTTGTATATAAGCTTTGCTATTTTGTGACTATTGTGCACACTCCTGCAGACTATCCTACTCTGTGAGACCTGTGCCTTCGAGGCGCCTCGAATAAAGAACCAGAAAGACAACTCTATTTGTTTCACCAGTTTATTGATTGATCATTCTAATTGTATATCTCCACAGTATTGACTAGGTCTAAGATTTCCATAACAGTAGATTCCCCTTTGGACCGGTACACACCCGCCAGGATGAGAAGTCGCATGTAAGCCCGAATCTCTTCAGCATCCACATCGTTCCATCCTGACACTGAACGCCTCCCATAGAGATTTGTCATCTGTAAAATTAGCTGAATCATGTCAGGAGTGAAGAAAAGGTCAAAAGAGGATGCCACATCATAAATTCTTGATATGGCATATTTTGTGGGCCCTGGAATCACCGATGGGTGCCTGAATGTAGCGCAGCGTCTCGGCATGAGATGGAGACTTGCCCATTTTCCCCTGTCCACTCACTGCTAGGATGGGCCGGATCCTCAGTGTCCTCCCCACTTTCAGACAAACATTCAGAAGCACTCTCAGTTGTGGAGGATCCCAGAGATAATTCAATGTCAGACTCGGAGCTTGTTTCTTCAGAAGAAGAGTCATCGCTTGCAGATGAAGGCTGCATGACCATTTATACGGCCTCTTCTGCAGTGAAATGCCTCTTCATTTTAGCTCCTACTCTTGGCTCCAGGACTTTCTCCGTCTCTGCTCACTCATGAAATAACCCCTCAGCCAAACGCATGTTAACATTTGGCTGTGAAAGCAGCCAGGTGCGTAAACAAACTAACAGTTGTTTTTCTTTTTTAATTACTTGAGCAACTCTTCAAAGACACATGAAATGCATCCTTCAAAAGATCAAAAGATGCCCTTTTTTTACACACACACACACACACACACACACACACACACACACACACACACACACACACACACACACACACACACACACACACACACACACACACACACACACACACACACACACACACACACACACACACACACACACACACACACACACACACACACACACACACACACACACACACACACACACACACACTGTTGGGGCCCCGAAATGCTGACATTACAAAATGCATGGTTTTATACTGCAATGGCAGTGAGATCAAAAAAGGTGGTTTGAATGGCAGTCAATGAGGCATTTTTTGCCACGAAGGTGTCCAGAGGTAGTATCTGATACTACGTAAAAAATAATAATTCAGTCAAATCAGTTTTGTTGCTAATCTTTGACATATCCAAGACTCTAATAACCACCAAAGTTCCATCCCTCTACTAATTATTATATCGAACATTTTTCATTTTGTGTGTTCTTTTTTAATAAATAATGAGATTATTCAGATAATGAAACAGGCATTTAATGGGTTAACATCCTGAAAAATATCGAATATTTGGTAGATTTGAGTATCTTATAAGTTGTTTAAGTGATTTCTGAAAAAAAAAGTAGAAAGAAATGTTGATGTATGATAATTTAATTGCAGTTATTATGGGCGTGTACATTTTTGCCACGAAGGGGTCCAGAGGTAGTATCTGACACTACGTAAAAAATAATAATGCAGTGAAATCAATTTTATTGTCAATCTTTGACACATCCAAGACTCTAATAACCACCAAAGCCCCATCCCTCTACTAATTATTATATTGAAAACATTTAAGGTTTTGTGTTTTTTTGTAATAAATAATGCAAATAATGAAACAGGCATTTAAAGGGTTAAAATCCAGAATATTATTGAATGTTTGGTAGTTTTGAGTACGTTATAAGTTGTTTAAGTGATTCATGAAAAAAAAAAAGTAGAAAAAAATAATTTATAATGATTTAATAGCAGTTATTATGGGCGTGTACATTTTTGCCACGAAGGTGTCCAGAGGGTACAAAATGCATCACGAGAGTATACAAAACATGTAAGAGTAAACGACAATTTGACTCAAAAGAAGACTTCTTACGTGTGTAAATTAAATAAATAAATCAAAGATTCTATTATTACTGTTTTTGAGGAGTGGGTTGGAGTTCAGATTAACTTACTCTAACAGTTTTTTTACACTGTATTTGTCTATCACAAATACTGATGCGGGACGAAACGCAGAGCGAACCCTGGAAACCCTTACAGACGCAGCACTATAACCTATGGTCGATATTGGGAAGTTCATCCAACGATTGAAGGTTGTTCTCGACTGTTTTGAGGAGCGGGTTGAACTTCAGATCTACTCAGTCTGAAAGTTGTTTTGTTTTTTTGCAATATATAGTGATGCGGGACAAAACCCGGACAAAACCCGGAGAAAACCCGTACGCAAGTTACAATTTACAGGTAAATAGTTGGAAGGTCAATATCCTCATGCGAATAGTTTTCAGGACTCACATTTGTCCTTTTCCCTCGGGGGAAGTGTCCCAATGTTTCCTCTGAAACCATTGTTTCCTCTAAAAACAATGTTTCTTCTGAAGCAGTTTTGGGTTTTCTCAGGTACTTTTCGTCTAACCACGAGTCCACCCTCTTCGGTGTTGTGTCTGTTGCCCTTTCAAGAAGATTTTCCGTGGTTCTGAGTTTGTATTTTAGCTCGAAGATCTCGCGTGTTGACTCGTTGATGATGTTGGTTTTTTCAACACACAAGTCCATCTTTCTTTGATTAAAACAGTCAACCTCTTCCTTGATGCATTCCACTAGCTTGGCATCGGCTGTGTGAACCTTTGTCATAAATGTAACCTTACGCCTCAAACCATCAACCATACGACGATACCCTGTCCTCGTGTGTTCCTCCATTGGCACTCTGTCATTGCCATCTACGTGCTTAGCTTTGAGGCGAGCAACAGCGGAAATAAGCTTCTTGGGTTTGGTGATATCAGCCACTGCTTGTATATCTTCCTGACAGCGCATGATGCAGTTCGCCATGTGTTGGGTTTTTGCGCGCTCTTTGATCAAGAGTGGCTCACAGCCCCTGAGTTGAGAATATAGATCTAAGACCTTTCCTTTCAGGACCTTGTTTTCATTCATGCTCTGGTTCAGCCTTGCCCTGGTCTTCCTGTGTTCAATCTCGGCGATTCTGAAGTTTTGGTCCAATATCCTGGAATTCTCCTTCTCTTTGTTTAATTTAAGATTTGTAATAAGGTTTCGGTCCTTTTCATTTGACAAATCTTCTACCAATGATTTTTCATCCTTCTTTAAATTGAATATTTCCATATTCTTTCTTTTAATAATCATCTTGAGATGCTCGCAATGTGTACGTGACTTAGCCAAATCATTAGTTAAATCTGGCCGAGTATCTAGTCTCACTACTTCTTTCCTCAGTCTTTCAACTAGGTCCTCCTGGCGTTTCTTGCCTATATAATTTTCCACATGTGCATTTAGTCTTTTATGAAAAATACCGGTCTTGATTTCAGCAGCCATTCCCTCTCTTAAGTTCGCCATCTCTTGTTCCTTCTGAAGGACTTTATCCGTCTCCTTTAACACATCAGCTTCACATTCTTGCATCTTCTCTTGCAATATTTTATCTAGTTTTTCATTCTTCTCTCCCAATATCCTGCTTATTTCCCTTGTATGAGTTGCCAGCAGATTCCTCTCATTTTCTTCACACTCTGCTGAGATTGTCTGCATGAGAGACTCATACTTTGCAATGAGTTCTTTTTTCTGTTCCTCAAATTGGGTGTCCTTAGTGACAAGTGATCGCTGCAGCTCATCGATTTTTGCCTCTGCCACTGCCACTGCGTATCTATCTTCTTTGTTAGAATATTTTTTCTCGTCAAGAAGGTCCTTAATATACTGTAGCTTATTTGTGAATTCATCCTTGTTTTCCTCAATAGTTGCCTTTAGAACATTGTTTTCAGACTGCATAGACTGTAGTTCGAGGCTTTGTGAGAACAGTTCTTTAGCAAACAGCTTCTGCTTATATTTTGATGCATCTTCTGCCACCTGGAGCTGGAATTTGCTAGAATATTCAGTTCCCTCCATTTTGAGAAATGTGTCTAAACTAAACAATTGAGTTTCAGGAGCAAAGGGTTAGCCTTGAAATATAAAGCTGCCTTTAGTTGTTTTGTGTGTGCAACCTACAGTTGATGTTGTTCCTGGAGTTCGAATGTATTCAACTTTTAGCCTAATGTTTAAATTAAATCGAAAATGTTAAAGTTTGTATCTTTTCTTACTTGCTGTCTTTTCAAAAGCTACAGTCTCTCTGAACAAACTAAGTATTACCAAGCCGGGAGTAGCCTACTTCGAATTCAGATGTGTGAGTCTCTTGCAGGGAAGATGACATTACTCCTTACGTCACAAAACATCAAGGCTCTTCGAAGGACGCCAGGAATGACGTCATCACGTTAGGTGTAAAACTACGGTGGCTGAACATTAACAACGTTCTATGAAACGCTGCATACGTTAACGGTTAAAGGCTTTATATATATACAGTCTATGGTTAAAGGTTGTAATTAATAACGCTGCGAGAAGCTCATGACATAAGGAAAACCAAAAAGGGGACTAAACCGTAATGCACACTGCTGGGGCCAGGAGCGCTTGTTGACGGGGATTTACTCGACCAGCTGGGGTAACAAGAAAATCAGCGTAATCGAGTGTGACTATTACAAAATAAATTATATTAATATTGACAATAACAACCGACCGTCGGGGTAGCATTTGCTTGGCATTTCCGGGTATATCTCCACTGGTTGGACCATGTTAACAATACCGTGTAACTGTCACGTTTGAAGGGACGAAATCGTGACATCTTCACCACTCCCAGCTTGTTAAATCGTCACATGTTCACGTCTTGCCATGATACCGGGTTGCATTTGGCATGTGTATTTGTTCATTGGTTCATGTGTGTAGCATTTTTATGGCAGTGTTTTTTGAAAATGCCAGATTTCTGTGTCTTACTTAGTGAACCGTGTGCAGTGTTTTGCAAAAAGTGCCAAGTTGAATTGCAAATTGGGTGCAGAGCTGAAAATGTGTTTAGAGTTTTGGAGATTTGAGCTGAGGTTTTGCTCTTTGAGTGTGGGTTTAAATAAGTATGCTTTATGTGAGATTTGTGTGTGTGTGTTAGCAACTGAAAAAAACTGTAACAGGGTTCTTCGTTGTGGCGGTGGGAGTGCTGCACAACTACGTACTCAACATTAAAGCAAACGGAAGAAGACGACATTAATTGATCAACAAACAGCAGGTCAAGCCTTTCCACTCCTACATTACTCAGATGTTGTTGCTGCTTAATCTTTGGTGGAGATTCAGGACTCAACCACTAGATGGCAGCAGGCCCTTAATTTTACCAGATGATGCTGTTGTTTTCCATCATTCTCATTAGTTAAAATCACTTTTAAACACACTTTAAAATCCGTTACAGATTTTATCAAACTTAATCAAGAATTATTCAATATTAGACATTAACTAACTCCTATTAACAGTTATTTCAGATTTTTTTTAATGAACGTTTATTTTTTATTGGTCATTGTTTAATAAATGTAAAAATATATATAAATATATTTGTGTAAATGCATTTGTGAGACTGACCGTTGAGCGGCCCGACCAGGGGCCTCCTTCTGATTTCCATAGCCACTAAGTTTAAAGTGTCTTTAACCAATCAGTGAAGAGTAAAGCCAGACCAAAGCAATCTGTAGTTGAAAAGTTCTTGACATTTTTAGGCTTTGCTGTAAATTGTATATTATTCCAGATTCAGGGATGAAACTAATTTTCCTTTGAATATAATCAATAAATCAAACAATATAAAATATATATATAAAAAATACAATTGCCTTACCCTTTTCCTTAACCCTATGGAGTATAAGGATATTTTCTCGATATGTAGACGTCTCCTTAAATCACCTTTTAAATGTACTTATAACATGGCACCCCATATGTTACTTATCAAAATATTCAGGACACTCTCTGGTCTTGCAAGAGATGCAAGTCACTCACCTTAGAGCACTGTCTTATGAGATACTTAGCTGAAAATGAGAAATCCGATTTTTGGAAAACCTCAAAACTCTTGTGAAAACCATAGGTGAAAACACATGTACTCATCTCATCTATTTTTTGGGGCGTTTTAGATTTGGTTTACAAAAGTAGTGAAATAATATGAATTACACTATAGGCCTATATAGATTAAATGAAATGTTATTCATGTGTAAAATAGTTCCATCCCTCTGCTTTCACCACAGAAAGGTTACATCAGGGGGGTATACTGCGAAGCAGGATTTTCGCTTAGCCGGCTAAATTCAGGGAAAACTCCGGCTTTCCGGTCATCCGAAGCTGGTTCTCTTTTTAGCAGGCTAGATCTCCATGGTAATATATGCTAAGCAGCTAACCTGGTCGGGACCAGGTTAGGTTGCAGGCTAAGAGCTCAACTCAGTGAAAGCACCGCCTGCTGACCAATCAGAGCTCAGTGTGCGGAGTTTAAAGCATCAAGTCATATTACAGGAGAAAGGAAATACAGAAAAACTGCCGTCGCAGGAAAGACGGCCGGCAAAAATCACCGACTGTGAACGTGAACATTAATAGAATATCACCTCCCATCTTCAGAGCAATCTGACTATTATAACATTAGCGTTAAGAAAGCTTACTTAAATATCGGCCACAACATAAGTAACCGGATCAGAGTACATTAAGTACAGTCCGCGGCATATCACTTCATAATGTATCATATCTCTCCTTATCTGAGTCAGCTGAGCCGTATCTGGCCGTGCAACACTCACAGTGTCACATACTGTATGCAGAAGGATTATTTTAAGCAACACATAAGTTGACGAAAGACTCGAGACAAATGTAATTGAAGTCAGATCGTGTTTTAGACGGGGCAGTGATATCATAAACCTGTTAATGTACGCATTCAAACACTTTTTCTTTTACCAGCTGTATTCACCTTGCAGGTGCAGCTCTGTGGCTTTGATCCTGGATAAAGTGTTTAAGTCATGGATGTTTAAAGTTCAACTTATTCATTTTTGACTAGTATTAAAGTTCACTTTTCATTCAGGAAGTATGACGCTGCGCTGTCAGTGCGCTTCTCCATGTTTGTGATTGGTCGAATGCTCCAGATACCACCCCTTTCATGTGAACGCGCACCTAACTAGATAGGACACGGCTGGCTTGAGCGATCCACTTGATAACCAGCGTCGTAGTACAGTTTAGCGAGAGCGCGTATGTTTTGGATTAGGCCAACCGGCTAACTCAAACATATCCAGGTTAGGTTGAACCAGGTTCGCAGTATAGGCCCCTGGACTGATTCATCACTTCATATTCCATACCAAGGTTCATGTGATGTGTACAAATACAAATTGAGCATTAGAACTTTTTTTTTTTTCAACCAACAATTTATGTTATTATAAGAAACTGTAAAATCTCAATATTTACAATATCAGAACTTTTTCAACCAATTATTCATTATAAATGTAAAGACAGGGGGAGCAGTGTCATGGTCTTTGTCTGTCTTCCAGGACAGGGGGTCTGGCTGCTGTGTAGGTGATGGTGCATGGGCTGCTGGTGGCTGTGTCGGAGGGAGGTAGGTGTGATTGTCCCAGGTTGATGCTGGTGGCCATGTGGGAGGTACATCTGCTTGGCGAGACTTCTTTGCTGGCTGGGTTGATCGTGATGGCTGTGGTGGAGGCCTTTGTACCGAGGTGTATCTTAATCTTGTGGCAGATGGAGGCCACTGTAGTGATGATGGTCCTCTGGTCCTTGGTGGTGAAGGCCCTTGAGCCACGGTAGATCTTGAACTGGGGGCAGGGACAGATGGAGGTTCTTGCTGCTAGGCCCAGCAAGCTTTGAAATCTGAAAAAAAATATAGGACAATAATTACTACTAAGTTTGTTAAAATAAAGTTCAAGTGGAATGTTTCTCAAGCATAACTCAAAATAAAATTCTCTCTCTCTCTGGAGGAGGAGGAGGAGGAGCAGGAGCAGGAGCAGGAGCAGGAGGAGCAGGAGCAGCAGCAGCAGCAGCAGCGTGTGAGAGATAGAAAGAGAGACGTTGGCCCACTCCCTCGACCCTACCCCTCCGTGATGGAGTGAACTCCGTCTGTAGCCACAATCGCAGCTCAACGAGCCTCCTCCTGTCAGATGGAGGGAGTAAACACAGCAGCAAGCTTTGGGACGGCCTCCCCTCTCTCCGGCAGAAACAGGAAATGCCGTAACTGTTTGTAACAACGGTTTCAAATCAGCATCTCTTTGACAAAAAGTTTAAATGAATAACTCAAATAAAACTCCAAACATCTTTCATTGTGTTTCAAAGCTCTTTTTAGTTTTAAACCTGATGTTTATAAGCTTCTTAGTTTTTGCAACGGTCTGTGAATATACACAACTTTATAATAAAATGCACACATTTACCTTTTTCTAGACTAAACACAGGTTTGATCCTAAATTAAAAACATATGAGGTCATCATTAGGCTGTTAACATCGTAGTTTATCAGTGGATGTTTGCTGAAACTACTTGTTAACAGCTTGTTTCCTGACGGACACACACAGTGTGACTCCGGTCAGGTAGAGACCGGTCTCAAGTCAGCACCGCTGCAGACTCGCTGTTTGAGGGCTTGAGAGCCCACTCCCACTCCCCCTCCACACTCGTTGCTTTGGAACAGCCCTCAATATGGCGGACCCTCCGCGTGAACGCGCAAACGGAGGGGTAGGGGGTGGTTTGGGAATGGGCCGTTGTTAGTATTTGGTGCTAGCTCGGAGCTAACGGAGATTAGAAGTAGGGATGCCAGCGATTATTCGATTATTCGTTACAGTCTCCGTAATCGAATATTATTTTTAAAAATCGATTTTATTGATATATTTTTTTTATTATTTATGAATTTTTTTTCTGGCTTAGTTTCAACCAAAAAAAAAAAATATATAAATATATATATGCTAATAATAGTAATAGTATTAATAATTGTAAATGGCCATTGGTCACACCACCAGTTTGTTTTACTGTAAACTTGGAGGAAGCCTGCGTGCAGAGCAGACTGCTGCTGCAGCACGCTACACACCGACCCCACCCCCCCTCTCCCTCACACGTGCGACTAAAGATGAATAATCGATTATTATTCGCCAGGGCTGCCGAATAATCGATTTTGATCATGGTCAGTTTCTGGCAACCCTAATTAGAAGCCGTTTCAACAATAAGGAGAGGGAGAGCTCTCTCCTGTGGGACTGAGAGAGATAACGTCAGCTCAGGGAGATTTGGTCATCATTTCCATCTATGTAATATTAGTTGTATATAAAATTAGTTAATAAATCATTCCACTGTGTGCAATAGGTCAGTACAAAATAAAAAACACAATTTGAAAGGGGAGTGATTAGTAAAATATGCATAAATAAAAAGAAAGAATGCAGACTAGGTAAGATAAAGATAGGAGAGAGGAGTTGATCAAATATGTGTTATTGCTTGTGAGCATATTCTAATGGATTTTGATGATTGAAATATATATACTAGTACCCCCCCTAGAGGATGTGAGGTCATCACAAATAAAACAGGTTCACATGGATAGGATACTAGATAAGTGTGCACACTCATTATATACACTACACATTTGTCTTGGATTTGTTAACACTATAGTCCCTAATATATTTGTAGAAAGGCAGGAAATGGAATTAAATTGAGAAAATGTTTCATTGCCCCCTGTTCTGTCCCCCCCCCCCCCCACTTCTCAAACCAAAGTTACACCTTTACACCCACACAATGCAAGTACACTATTACTGTAATATTTACATTTACCTATCTTCAAATGGATCCTTGTTGCTGTATTCTTCTTCTTCAGGAGAGTCGAAGCCTCCAGGTTCTGATGCTCCATCTCCACTGCTGCTAGTGTTACAAGTCCGCTGTGCAGAGCTGGTAAGCAGATAATAAGCCTGTTGATCAGGAGAAAAGAATGAAGCAGAGGGAAAGTTGCTGCCGTCTGTGTGGTCGTTCTAGCCAGAATGTATTAAACAAATTAATAAATTCACTTACAAATTATATCTGTTTTTTCTATTTATCTAATCATTCTTTGTGTAACCGGTCTGGATTGACGCCACATGTATCTCTGCGTTGTGTCGAATGAAAACGACTTCCTTCGTGCCAACCAGGTTTATTATCTGTGCAAACAGAATATAATGACAGCAGGAAATGGCTTCACCAGCTTTCTACCTCAATACTTCGCCTCAGTGAGGCCTGACGCTAACTGAGAATGTAAACATACATTTAGCAAATCAAAATAACCGTATGACATATTTGTCTCTAATCAAAAATGGACATAAATCCACATGCCATATTATGACTTTCATGAAGGATTAAAGCCTTTTTCATTTACAGTATATAATAGCCTACAGCGATTACAGATAACACACCCTCCGGTTGACTGTAGTCACTTTAACATGGCTATGTTGTACAGGCACACTATTAGCATAGCATTAGCGCTTTAGCATTTAAATAATATGAACAATTATGACCTCAGACCAGCATTTCACATATTTATACAAACAGAATAAACTTTAAATGTAAGCCAGACTAGTGCACGGGAGTCATACACATGGTAACATGTTTCATTATTCAGGGGGCAACAGCCTGTGCTAAAGAAGCTAGCGGACGCCATTAGCATTAGCCACACGCTAGTGGCGTAACTCACAGAATGACATTAAACTACACATAAAACAGTTTCAAACACACTTCTTAGATCGAAATATGACATAATCGGTGTCCACACTACTAACCTGTTGAACAGGAGAAATGAATGAAGCAGAGGGAACGTTGCTGCCATGTGTCTGGCAGGGCTCTCGACTAACTTTTTTCCCCATCCTCCCGGAACCGTCCCGAAATTAATGTGGACCGTCCCGATTTTTTTCCCCTTTTTTTCTACATTATCATTAGTTAAAATCATTCAAAGTGACCTTTAACATAAATAAAACATCATACAAATCATTAGATGATAATTCATCAACCTTTTTATTTTAGTAAATCATTCAATCACATAAACAAAGGCCAAATATATTTAAACAAACACACAAACGAGAAAATTACTCTAATATTGAATCCAATCAAGTCCCATCCAATTATCAAAAAAAATCCAACACTGTGTCCTGAAGACAGAACCCAGAGTACCCACTAACAGGATGACAGTCTGTAACACAGTCAGGAGACCTTTACAAACGGGGCGCCCCCTCGCACATAGACGGGACAGAGAGATCTCATCTGGATTGGAAAGCTCGAAAATACATCATAGACGCATGTTTTAGTCTTATTGCATATTAGAAACGGAGTTGGTGAAACTAAAACTGCGATATAATGTGTATGTAGCAATAAATACATATGACATATATTTTTTAAATGTCTCAAGATCACCAGCCAATCAGGATTGGCGTAATGAGATTGATGCTTCTGTTTGCTCCGCGATGAGGCGCATCCCATAGTGAGACATCGAACGGAGTGTTATGAATGAGAACTCTAAAACAGAAAATACCTCCCCAAAACGCCTCCTTGGAGATACGTCACTGTCCATTTGATTCTTCCGGGTACATCATGATGTCGTGTCGTCCCCGGAACGAAATGGACCAATCCGTGGAGCCGTTTATATATATCCTTTATTTAACCAGGTAAAAAAACTCATTGAGATTAAAATCTCTTTTCCAAGAGTGACCTGGCCAAGAAGGGCAGCATGTACAAAGTTACAACATATAAAACACAGACATGAAAGGCAGACAAATACAGCTGTAAAACACAAATAAAATGGCACATTAGCCAGTCAATATGCGAAGTAAAACAAACTATTAAAATCATTCAAAAACTGGCAACATTTAAAACGATTTCAGGATATCGACCAATGGTGTCGTGTTCTCTGTCCTTTAAGATGGACCTGAATTCCCCCATAGTGACTAAATCTGAGAGTTTCAGCTCCTTCTGTACATTGTTCCAAGCTGTGGGGGCAGCATATCTAAAAGCTGTTTTTCCCAGTTTTGTTCTCACTGTAGGAACCAGCATCTGAATAAAATCTTGAGAGCGCAGGCCATATGGACTTTCTCTTTGACACATATATGTACAAATGTAGGAGGGAACCAACCCAAGCAGAGATTTATAAATAAAACCCAACCAATGGGAAAGTCTGCGAGCAGACAAATATGGCCAATTAGCAGCAGCATATAAAGTGCAATGGCGTACTCGATATCCACATCCAGTGATAAATCGTAAGGCACAATGGTACACAGTATCCAAGCTCTTTAGGCATTGGTCAGAGGCATTCATGTATAGCAGGTCACCATAATCTAATACAGGTAAAAACGTTGCAGATATCAGATGTTTCCTTGTCTGAAGAGAGAAACAGGATTTATTCCTGTAAAAGAAACCTAATTTTATTTTTAGCTTTGAAACAACATTTTCCGTGTGTAACTTGAAAGACAAGTTCTGTTCAATAAGAAATTCCAGATATTTGTAAGTAGTGACCCTCTCAATGTCAGTCCCTTGTGCAGTACAAATATTGGGTAGAATAGATGGTAACTTTTTGCCATTCGAAAATATCAGTACTTTGGATTTTTCAGCATTTAATACCAACTTTAGTTGATATAAATGGGTTTGTATGACATCAAAGGCAGACTGGAGGAAATCTAGACTTTGCTCTATAGAAGCGGAGGAACAATAAATAACAGTGTCATCTGCATAAAAATGGTAAGAAGCATTTGCTAAATTATTACATAGATTATTTACATATATGGTAAAAAGAATGGGTCCTAATATGGAACCTTGTGGCACACCCTTTGCTATCGGGAGGAAGGAAGAAAAGGACCCAGAAAATTGGACGCATTGGGTTCTCGCTGATAAATAATTTAAAAACCAACCTACAGTATGCCTAGATAAGCCGATACTGTGAAGTCTTTCCGTCAGGATGATATGATCAACTGTGTCAAATGCCTTTGACAAATCAATAAATAGAGCTGCACAATACTTTTTACAGTCCAATCATATGCCTCAATTATGTTGTTCACCACTTTAATAGCAGAAGTTGTTGTGCTGTGTTGTTTTCTAAAACCGGATTGGTGTTCTGACAAAATATCATTTGTGTCCAAGTATAATGTAAGTTGTTCACTGAGAAGCTTTTCGAGGACCTTCGCTACAACACATACTTTTGAAATTGGCCTATAATTATTAACAGATGAGGGATCCGTTAAGTTACGTCCGCGGAGCCGTTACGTTAAGCCCCCGCTGATTAGTCCAAATTGACCAATCCACGGACTTCCTCACACACTCAGTGCAGGCAGCTCAGCTGATTTCTCCTCCCTGGCTGCAGGCTGATAACAGACAGTTGGGATCGCAGCGAAATTCTCTCTGCAGACCCATTCTCACAGCGTTTATCAACCTTTTTCTTACTCAATATCAAGCCACACTTATTGTTTTTACTTCGGCTGTGACTTTGTGTGTGCTCAGGATGAGTTCGGCTGTGTTTCGCTGTGTATCACTAAACAAGGAAATCACACCTCCACGGAGCTTAGCGCGATTCACAACGTCCCGACTGGTCCCGACCAATCGGAGCACACTGGGCTCACATCTTTTCTAGTAGATCTCAACAATGGAATTATGATCAGTGGAAATGGCCATGCCATGCCTCATTCCATTAGTCATACATAACTTTCATCACAATGCTAGTATGCAGGGGATTGTGTTATGTTTTAGCCTGTTATGATGTTTTAGCCTGTATGTGATAGTATACCTGAATAGGATTGACTACTTGGGTAGAAGACTAAGGTATGCATGTCTCCAGAAAATCATTCAAGACAGTCATGTTTTTAAAATAATCTTTATTTAAGCTATTTACATGGGTTGATATTACAAATTGTTTCTGTTGTTTCTGGTAATAAAGAGAGAGAAGTAAAATTACCTTTTATATTAAATGAACTGCCCAGGGACATGAGTGTAGAACACAAACTTCTCATCCAAATTTGAAAAGTAAGATCTCAATATTATATTTGTTCCTGTTCTTAGATTTTCATAAGCAAACGCAGGGGCAGGGGCACAGTTAACTGTCCATCCTAAATTCACCTGACGCAGGAGTCCAACTGCAAGGGCAGCAAGTTGAGTATTAACAAATGGGATCAAAGGCTTTAGCAAGGTTTCCTAACAGGGGACACACTTAATGGCTTTAGATGGATTACTGACATTGATTATATCAATCTTCATAATCCTATTGCTTTCACTAACAGGGAGAAGAAAGGCAGAGATATGCATCTTGAAAAACGTTTTGTGGTTGGGTATCTTTTCTGATGATATACAGTATGTGGTTACAATAAGGAATGTTTTCTTTTTATATGTGCAATTCTTATGAATAATTATTTTTATATATATTTAAGTCAACAATTAGCATTCATTTGTTGCACTCTCAGTGTGAAAACATATTCACAAGTGGGTTTCCTGTGTGGTTTAGGGGTCAGCTGGGGCTTCAGAAGAGCCCTCCCCCACCTGGTTTTTAAACAGGAAGAACTGCATCACAGGTTCAATGAACTCCATCACAGTGTCTTTCACTGATTTCTCCAGCAAGTACCCTTCTGTCTCAATCTCTGTGTTTTCATTCCCTGCCACTGCCTCCATGGCCGTCTGCAGGAACCGCAAGCTCACCAGCACAGAGCCCTGGGAGTGAGGAAGGGGAAGAAATGGGGGGAAAGAGTTGTCAAGCAGCTTCCATTAGAGAGCATCATCAAGGATCCAAATTGCAGTGGTAATTGATGGATATACATAGATGTACCGGTAAACATCAGACCCTAAGAATAAGTGAGGAATAAATTGAGGTTTACTATCCAACAAGAGTGATATTAAAAACGTAAAACAATGTTGCATACTGATTTTAAAACAACTTGGTTGCTGTACCAATGCCTAGGAATCAGTTGTATTCCTCAACGATACTCCAAATTGAAAGGCTCACCCCAAAGTTTGCCTGAAATCCTTGTGAAACCACTGTAATTATTGTGTCGTATACCTGCAAGAGGAAGACTGACAGTACTCCAGCCCCAATGGTGTTCATCAAGCCCATGAAGTAGCTGACCAGGGCCTCTCTGCAGCCTCGGAGGTACAGGTTGAGTTCCTCCGTTTGGTATTCATAGTTGAAGTGAGCTGAGTTGTTTGTCAGTTGATACTGGATGCATGGCCGTGGAGAGCTGGGGTTACAGCAACTGAATGGGACTCCATCCAGCAAGTAACGACCATCCACGTTGCTCTTGATGCGGCTAAGGGAAAAAAATGGTGGTTTTTCAGAGCTCATATATACAGTAGGCCTACAGTAATCTAACATATTGTTTTTCGATAAACGTCCACAAATGGTAAAGCCATTAAACCGAACTCTATAAGAGTTGTAAAACCCAAGCATGAGTCAGCATTTTTGCACTTCTGGTTCCATTGTCACGAAGACATTTTTTTCATTGTTTGTGTTTCTTTTCTTGGTTGGATGCCTGAAATAAGGTCTGTGCTCAACACAAGTTTAAGTGATTTTCACATTTAATTTGGACAGACAGGGAACCTCACCTAATGCCTAGTGCTCCTAGTACTATACTCCTGGTTCTAGGAAGGGTTAAAAGCAAAGAACAAATGTCACTGTGTGTGCTGCTCTGCATGTGTAACCATTAAAGAGGGGTTTCATCACTCCCAATTCTATTATATTGTGTATGTTTTTAGGCTAATGCTTTTTACTTCGGGCATTTACCAAATGAAAACATTTTCATTTGAGAAAATAATCTCCTAAACATGTGTCTGCCTCATAGCTTATTTTCTCCAATAAAAGAAAAATCCCATTGTTTTTTTGTCAAGACAAACAGTGTAATGCTGACTTCCGGGTTGGCCTACAACTGTGCAGCACTATATAATAACCTGCTAAACTTACTCTTTCACTTCCTTAGAGCTGAAATCAAGGTAGCGGTTGCTGATCCACTGGACCTCAAACCAGTCCCTGAAGTCATTGTTTCCACAACACTGAAACTCCATCTGCAGGCGGTCGATGTTCTGTTTCTGGAAGCAGCGGCCCGGGGTGTCTGTATCCTTGTAGAAGCGGATGCCATTCTTCAGGCCGACCTTCAGAGATGACTCCAGACTGCCCTTCATTGCATAGCTCATGATGACAGCAAGCAGCATGAGGACAGTGAAGAAGCAAGAGACGGCAAAATATGGCTTTAGCATGTTCTTCCAGCGAGGAAATCTCTCGGCGTCCAGAGCATCCTGACAGATCTTTGAAGCAAAGATGTTGATACCCAAAGAGGCCAGACCAACAATCATGAGAGTGTTGGGCACAACATGTACGTCTGAGTTATCCATAACCTGTAAATAAGTGAGACAATAATGATAACAACAAATATTTCATTTGTTTGCTGTAAGAAAACATCAGCCTTACTAAGAATTAAACAGAGTCTTTATACGAAGCTATGAAAACGTGCTGGTGTTTCAAACTAGAACCTGATAGAGATAATGGATGCTATTTGCCTGAAATTCCCAAGAATGTCCCCTAAAATACAACTATAAAACACAAAAGTTCTACCAGACTTGAGACATATTTGTCTTTACAACTAAAGCTTTTGTATGTCATTTTAAAAATATTCAGACTTCTCTTATCCTCATTCTTACTAATCATCTTTACTACAAATCATAAGATAAAATTAAGTGTAAACTACAATGCATTGCAATATACATTGTAATATAAGAACAATGATATAAGCTTCATGGATTCTGTAATTTATTCATTTACCCACACTTACACAATCATGCAAACAGACAGCCATCAGCTTTTCAAAGCATACATCAATCAGAGAAGATCAAAAAGTCCCTTTCTTGACGATAAATTCTTATGATTTAGAATAATTATTTTGGGGCAGAAAATGCAAAAAACAAAACAAATGCATAGTTGTGCAAAGATTATGTTTTTGAGGCTGCAAATAATTAATATTAGCAATAAGCTAAACAAAACTATGTAGGTTTGTTATTAATACAAAATTAGGATTACAGCATTCAGGAGTAGGCGTTAGGCTGACTGAGAGTGACAAAGCCAGCTTTCAAATTATGAGTCAGAATCCAAAGTGGGTCACAGGTGTTTTTACCACTTGTTAGTCTCCATCAAGGACATTTCTTGGACAGTATATTATATTGAATGTATCCCATAAGACACTTTTACGCAATGTCATGTTTTAAATTGTAACAGTTTAAAGGTAAGACAGGCACAGAGGGTATCTTGAGGTTATTCATGAAAATCGGCAAATTAGTCACTGCATCACAAAACTGCTGTTCCTCACTGTAGATACAGTATGTACTGAATAACTTTATCTGGTTATCTGTGTTCTCTGTCAAAAATATAATCAGACCAACTTGGCGTGTCGTTTTCCCCCCGAATATCAGTAACAAAGTGGGATTACTTGTGATAACTTTAACAAATAAACCATAAGTAATTACTCTACTGATTTTTGTATTTGGTTGATAACTCCCTTTAGAATTATAGTCTTTAAATGTAAAACTTGATTACCTCTGCCCTCCTGCGGAGCTCCGTCTTGAGGATGCAGCCCAGGGTGAAGGTGATGGCCCCGGCCACTGTGGCACACCAGGAGAGGAGCCACAGTCCCTGGGCTAGCTTCACCCTTTTCTGAAAAGGGAACTTCATCTTCATCACCACCATGGCTGCAGCCTGGGAATTCGGGTCTTACCAGGGGAATAGGGGAAGGACAGGGACGAGGCAACGAGTGCCGATGATGTGGTGCTTTGTCTGCGAGGAAGAAGGAGGGGTCAGATGCAGGCTGGAAAAGCTAAGTTCAACACTAAGTACACACAAATAAACTCAAAGAACACATGGAAAATAGTTTTCTGATTGATTTCTCCAAAAAAGTAAGATGTTATAAAGCAAATCCTTGGAGAGTAACGTTGTAAAGCTTCAGAAGTGGTGCATCTCCAATATAAAACATATTTCACAGCATGACAATTCACCTTTTAATGTCTCCCCAAAAAGTGCTGAAAAAGTCCAGTTATCTCCACTGACCACCGTGTACCACACAGTGGATTTGGCATACTGGATTTGGTGCACCTTGATGCAGGGAGCTTCTTACCACTAATACCTACCTATCCAATTAAACTTGTCTCTGAATCCAGGCCATTGTCTGCTCAGCACCCATCACACACACAGAGGGACATGGAGGACAAAACAAATCCAAGCTGACAGGAAGATGGATATACAGTATATCTATAAATATTACACATAGCATCATGACACAATTTGAAATGGATCTGGAATTCATTTGTTATTAATGTTACATATTTCATATTAAAAAAAAGACAATATATTATATGGTATCCTGTATTCATACTTTATTTTAAAATGTTATTTGTTTCATATAGTTATTTGTGAATCCTTAAGAGTTCAAAGTAAAAAAGAAGTGTCAATGGTAAGCAAACATGTTTAACAATGATGAAATGTTAATGACTCTTTGCTAAATTTAGGGAAGTTTCAAGCAGAATCGAGACAGCATGAGGAAGCTCTTTTCGACACCCTGAAACTGATCCCGGTACAATGCCAGTTTCCTTTACAAACCACAAGCAGAATGTTATGTGATTTCTAAACAAGTGGCCAACTTTAGCTTAGCGGAGATGACGTGAAGTCATGTGATCATGGTCTAGTTTGTTGATAGCCTATTGGGGTCTTTTAACTTCTGCCAAGTGTTGTTCTAAACTAAGTTAGCCAACAAAGTACATCATCCTTGCAGCACTCTGCTGTCCATCTTCTATCCTTCTATGTATTTATCAAGACAAACTATCCAAAGAAAGTTGATTAAAAATAAAGCAAACAGCTGACATTATGTTTAATTGATACTTCATTTTGTTTATAAGATGTTACATTGACCATGGTACATGGATGACATTTACACAAGCTTGTACAATTTGTTTATTTGCAAGAATTTATTTTAAAAGGTGAATGAATGTAACCTGAGGAAATAAGTTTTGCATATACACATATTTAAAGGTATTTTATATTTATAAGTTTACATTTTGTTATATAGTACACGCTAAGACAACAACAAATGGATTAACAAGAAAGCACTGGATTTTCTTTTTCTTTTAGATTACTTGAAGTATATATATTTATATAGCATTCAACAATGCATAATTGAGGCTACCTACAAAAGAAGAAAATCATTTATGATTACATAATGTTACATGCAAAAAGCAAACAGCTTAAAGACATGAAACGACATGCGTATATCGATGATTATACTAAAAAAATAAAAGGTTCCATTAGATGACTAAATCTAAAGGGATTTTTCAAGTTACAGAAAAGTACAGTCATGAATAGGGGTTGAATTTATACGCTGTAATACAATTGTCTCTTTTATTTTAAATATTTTTTGAGAAACAAATGAGGAACCCGAAAGAGTTAAAGGGGACATGGGGGGTTACATCTTCTATTTAGCATTTTTAAGGGAACATTTTATCATGCTTTAGTGTTCAAATGACATGTTATTTCTTTAATGATGCAAGCCTGAATACACCTCCATTCACCCTCTGGTTTCTTAACACTCATTTTTAGTCTCTTTAAGGAAGTCCTAAAGCTGTGGGGGGAGCTCCTCAGAAAACTACTAAAACATTTTTAATTAAAAGGTTAAGTTGAATCCAAACACATGTTAATTAGCGGGGCAGAACCACTGAACCTGTGAAAGAAAGAGCTTAATTGAACTTTACTAATAAATATATAGCTAAAAGTACTATATGTTTTGACACAGTGAACAGCGCCTTCATGTTTCTGTCACAGCTTTGTTCGCTCTGCTTTTATCCCCTCGTCTGTCCAGACGTTCACCTCGGCCCTGCCCTGCCCCTGCTCTACTCCAGCCTGCGGTCCACCTATGAAGTGGTTGAGCATCCGCTCTGCTGACTGCAGGCCGGCTAGATCTGCCTCTGATGGCCTCACAACAGCCACGTTCCTCTCGTTGCTGGTTCTCCAGTGATGAATGATCTCATTATCTAAATCTTCGACGGCCTCGCCCCCTTGGTGGTGGAGGTCCATCATGGCCTCCGTGCCCCTTAGCTCCTTCTGCATATGATGGCGTGCCAGTGGGATTTCCTCAAGGCTAGCAGACCGTATCAGGATGGTGGAGCCAACGTTTGGACTGGTGGTGATCCTGTAAGTGCCTTCACCTGTCAAAGCTTCAGACAGATTCTCATTGTGGATGGTGAACTGGAGATGAGGTATCTGCATTTGGCGTCTGAGGATTTCCTCACCACCTGACTCGCTGTCTTTGTCCATATCTGCATCCCGGTGTCTCCATACCTGACCTCTGTTGGATCCTGTCAGTACAAATCGTGGGGTATCATCTCCTATCTCTGACCAGTCAGATTCTTCCTCCTCTGGAACTGGCCCCAGACATTGGTCCTGCCCTCCAGGGTTGGTGTTGTCGTAGTCATGGATGTCCATGAACTCAGCCGGAGGCGGGGTGATAGGAGAAACCACCTGATTCATGGCATCACCTAACTGAATTAGAGTTCAGGGTTGTGGAGCACAGAAGTTATCTTCATCAAGTAGAGATTGCAGATAGATTTGTATTGATTAAATAATGCAGAGGTAACATATTTTGTCACTATGTATATTTACTGAGGTAAAGATCTTACATTGAATTTTTCCACACTGTTGGCACATTTTGCATCAGCGAGGTGCTTCGTCAGTCCAGAAATACGCTGGTTCAAGCTCTCACGTTCTCCTTCCATACCCTGAGCCTGACAGAGAGAGCACAGGAAGCACGGTTGTCGCAGGTCATTAGTAAGGGGGTAATGTACGTTACAACGTCCCCTCCCAAGAATTGTACAAGAACTTTTAAATGTTTTACAATCATTTTGATGATTCTAAATACTTAAGCTCACGCACAAGAAGCATAGAAAGTCTTCCAATCTTACCGCTGACTGAAGCTTATTCTCTAGAACACTATTAGTCTGTTGTGTTGAGGAGCAGTTTTCATGTAGTCTGAAATGATGTAAAGGAAGACAGAAAAGTTACTCAACAATATATTGCAGTATACACACATGTTAGGGTTAAGTAATAGCTGTGCATCATCTTAGATCCCAAAAAATGGAAAAATCTATTTCTTTTTAGGAAAATGGATGATGGTTGGCTTTGTACGTCTTATTCACTTTTATTAGAATGTTAACTCTTTTAGATCTCTGAAATTGCATATATTTCCATTGTTTGGACAAATACATTGCAACTACATGTTATTGAAGGGAGCTGCATGAGCCCAACTTCATGTTTATGGTTAATTTATTAAGCTTATTAAATATAATTTGTGGAACCCCAAACCGTCTACACACTGATAGTGTGCTAATTAAGCAGTGTCAAATGTTTGGCACCATATAAATAACTTAGTGAGAAATAATCAAAGTAACTTTTTTGCAGTTGCTACAAACGACCTCCTTCCCTTGAGAAAAAATACTAAGATGAATGATGTATAGTATATATGAATTATGATATTTGTCAGGAGCGAAGGAGGTTAAAATCAGAAGAACAAAATGTGTTTTCTGCGCATTCATTACCTCCCAAACTTCTCTGTAATGGTGCTAAGCTCCATACGTGTCCTCTGAAGTTCTGCCTCCAAAAGCTTCTGGCTGCTCATGAATTCCTCTCCTAAACACTCCATCCTCAATGCGGTCTTCAGCAAAGTCTTATGCAGACCTTCATTCTGCTCCTGTAGGATCCTATCAGGACAGTTTCACAAAAGAGAATCCCAACTGAGGAAAATGTGAATGAGCATTTGATAGATTAATTTAACAATTCTTAAAGGGGCCCTATTACGCCTTTTGGGGTTTTCCCTTTCCTGTGTAATATAGGTTTGCGTGCATGTAAATGGTCTGGAAAGGCTAAAATCGCAAAGTTCCCTCCAGAGGGAGTTTCTCTACCACCCCTTCCTGAAACGCCTCCATTGGATTCCTTTGTTTACTTCTGTAACATAGTGACATCACTCATGCTAATATTGGTTAGGGCTCCAACATATTGTACGTGATAGGCTAAGGGGCGGGACATCTCTAAGTGCTTGATCAATCACAACAGAGCTGGCCAGCTAACCAATCAGAGCAGACTGGGCTCTGGTTTCAGACAGAGGGTGAAAAAAGGTGCTGCAGAACAGGCAGTATGAGAAAAATAAAGGGCTTTTTTAATATTAAAGCATGGAAATTAGCATTATATGTACTTTTTAATCTATTCTGTCATCACTCCACACTCTAATTTTACACATTGGATGTACATTACACAGGTCAATGCTTTTTTTACGATACTCACTTCCAAAACAATTTGAGTGAGCAACCAATAAGTCTATGGACACTATCATGGTCATGGTTGTTATTTGGAATATTACCATTCACAATCCCAAAATAACTATAACACACTTACATGATTTTACCCAGTCCATGTTTCTTTTCCTGCGTGAAAGGAAAAAATAAAACTTTAAACATTACAATCAGAAATACTATTGATCATGACAAAATAATACATTTAAAGAAATGTGAAAAAAAAATGTGGAATGTCAATTATGATTACCATTGGTTTCTACATGATAACCAATCTATTGTTCTGTAATTTAACTTTAATCTAGAGTTCACGGTTACATGCACACTGGTGCCCAAATCAATAAACAAGCAAATGAGTGGAACATTATTATATAAGAATTTAATCAAGCATGTATAACACAAGGAACTATTGATTTACCAATAATTACTTTATGGAAATACTGTTATAGGGGATTTAATTAGTATATGCTTAACCCAAGTGAATGTCATACTTTATGTAACGATGAGCCAGTGCAGCTTGTCTGTTCCTCATCCTGACTGGAGGGGCTGCTAGTACTCCTGGGTAAATCTGCAATGCTGGAGAGAGCTGGGCTGCCAGCAGAATGCTGCTCTAAATGAGCGTTGTGATCATCAGGATCATTAAGATCCTCATGGTCAAGATCTTTTTTTTTGGAGTAGGGATGGTTGAGATGTGATTCAGGGTGATGTCCTTGGTTATGCCTTGTGCTATGGTAATCAACATGGTGATGCTGATGCGATTCACTGTGGTGATCTCCATGGTGATGTAGATGTCCTGCACTGTGGTGGTCTCCATGGTGATGCGGATGGGATTTATTGTGGTGGTCTCCATTATGATGGGGATGCAATTCACTGTGGTGGTCTCCATGGTGATGGGGATGGCCAGTACTGTGGTGGTCTCCATGGTGATGCGATTCATTGTGGTGGTCTCCATGGTGATGTGGATGCAATTCACTGTGGTGGTCTCCATGGTGATGGAGATGGCCAGTACTGTGGTGGTCTCCATGGTGATGCGATTCATTGTGGTGGTCTCCATGGTGATGTGGATGTGATGGATTTTGATGGTCTCCATGATGGAGATGGCCTGAACTGTGGTGGTCTCCATGGGGATAGGATTCACTGTTCTGGTCTCCATGGTGATGCAGAGGGCCAGAACTATGGTGATGAAGTTCACTGTTCTCGTCTCCATGGTGACGTAGATGCGATTCACTGTGGTGGTCTTCGTGGTGATGTGATTCACTGTGGTGATCTCCATGGTGATGCAATTCACTTTGGTGGTCTCCATGGTGATTTGATTCACTGTGGTGGTCTTCCTGGTAATGCTGATGAGATTCACTGTGATGGTCTCCATGGTGATGTGGAAGAGTTTTGTTGTGATGGTCTCCATGATGTTGCGGAAGAATTTTGCTGAGATGGTCTCCGTGGTGATGCGGAAGAGTTTTACTGAGATGGTCTCCATGCTGACGCGGAAGAGTTGTGCTGTGATGGTCTCCATGGTCATGCGGAAGAGTTTTGGTGTGATTGTCTCCATGGTGACGCGGATGCGATTCACTGTGCTGGTCTCCATGGTGATGGGATTTATTGGGGAGGTCTCCATGGTGATGAAGTTCACTGTTGTTATCTCCATGGTGACGCAGATGTGATTCACTGTGGTGGTCTTCATGGTGATGGGATTCACTGTGGTGGTCTCCATGGTGATGCAGATGGCCCGAACTCTTGTGGTCTCCATGGTGATGCTGATGCGATTCAATATGATGGTTTCTATGGGAAAGCTGGTTTGCTTCACTGTGGTGGTCTCCATGGTGATCGGGATTTGAATCACTGTTGTGGTCTCCTTGGTGATCCTGATGCAATTCACTGTGGTGGTCTCCATGGTGATGCTGATGAACTTTGCTGTGGTCGTCTCTATGGTGGTGCCAATGAGATTTACTGTGGTGATCTCCATGGTGACCTGATTTTGTAGGGTGTTTAATGTTGGGGTGGTTGGTATGGTGATGGTGACTTGAACTGTGTTGGTGGTGATGACGACTAGAAGGGCTACGATGTTTGCCCCGGTGAGGTTGAAGAATCGCACTGTGATGCTCTCCATGGTGTGGGTTTGGGCTGTAATGGTCCCTGTGATGATGGTCACCATAGTGATGGTGACGGGATGAGTGACCATGATCACCATGGTGATGACTTGCGTTGTGGTGGGTTTTGTGATGATGGTGATGTTTATGGGTGTTGCATTTACCATGGTGATGATGATGATGATGACTAGAACTGTGATGGTGTCCTTGGTGACAGTGATGGTAGTGCTCACTAGACGGTGATTGGGAGCGACTCAGGTTAAGAGGTGAGTCTGTAGAGTGGTGTCGTTGATGTTCTTGAGAGTGAGAAAGACGAGAGGAGTGCTTGCTGGTATGGGAGAACTTGCTGGAGGTAACTGAGGTTCTACTGGCAAGCCGACTCCTCGGCTGTTTATGTTTCTCAGGTTTGGACGCCCTACTTGATCTAACAGAGACATGTCCTGGACTGTAGGTTTTTTTGGCATCTTTAACTCCAAGAGTGCTGAGTCTCATAGGGCTGAGCACCTGTCGAGTGATCTCATTCAGAAAGGCAGAGAAATCCTTTTTTTCCTTCATTACATTCTTCGTGGCTTCACCTTTTCTCCCATCATGTTCATTTCCATCTTCATTTCCATGCAAATCTCTCTTTTTGGGTCCAGCGAGAGCCTCCATTGATTTTGCTTTGCGGAAACTCCCATATTTTCCTAAGCCTTTTGTAGTCCTCTGTTTCTTCTTAAGAGTGCCTTGGGTGCCACTGTGAGATGACTTGTCTTTATCCTTTCTTTGTTTGGCAGAGAGCCTGTTTTGATGCCCTCTTTTATCTATCAAAGGGGCTGTGTCGTCACCTTCAAAATACTTCCTGGAAATGTCAGTGCAGGACTGTGAATGCTGGGGCTTCTTAATTTGATGTTTGTCTGAACACTTACTGCTGGTGTCAGAGGACAGGCTAGTGGAAGAGGACGATTTTGAAGAGGAGGAAGAAAAGGAAGGGGAGGAGGAAGAGGGAGAAGAGGAGGAGGGTGTAGATGTTGATGATGATGATGAAGAAGATGAAGAAGAGGATGAGGATGAGGATGAGGAGGAACCAGAGGAGGAACTCAATGAGGTTTCTGAAAGAGAAGCATGACGATGGTTGTGTTTGTGATGGTGATGATGTTGAGTCTTGTCTTCATGACGCTGATGGTCGGGCGGATGATTAGTGAAAATTCTGTCCTCTGCTGTTGATTGGGTGCTATTTTAAAAAGAAAACACGTGTAAATACATGTTATAAAGACTTGCAGGGATACCAAAACGAGGATATGTCAATAGTCATTAAAAATAATTGATGTAATTTATTGAATGAACTACATAAGGATCTCATGGATGCCTTAAACTAGTTACACACCAATCAACTATAAGGAAGTAAAAACGTATGCATCCATAATTGTGCATCCATCCTCATAACATTTAATTGCTGATGGTCAGTAAAGTCAAATGCCTGTTCAGACATAATAATCACTTGGTGTAAAGTAACTAGATGTACTAAAGTACTGCTCTTTGTGTATTTTTAAGTGAAAGGACTTTGGTACTATGTTTTGAATGGTGCTATATAAATAAAGTGTATTATTATTATAAATACAAAAGTGAATTAATTAGACATTTAAATTACAATGTTTGTTGATAAAGTATATTATTTGATTATGAGTAAAGCATTATGAGTAGATTATATTTCACTATGAATGCCCTCATAATGCACAATTGACCCAAAACAAATAAAATAAAAGGTAAATGTTTACACATCATAGTTCAGTCTAATATTAATCACATAATTTATACATAAGGAAAGTCAATATACAGTTAAAAAAAACGGACTTACTCAGGGCTTTCATTGTAATCTGACTGAAGTAACTTTTGATGATGACGATGGCCTTGATTTTGGTGATGGTGCTTCATTTGTTTAGATTTTGAGGTAGTGGTCTTTCCGTGCCGGTGGTCCTTTTGTTGAGGGTCGCCCATTTCAGATTTGTGCCCTTTAACTCCACCGGTGCCCTCAATGAAGATGTAAAGGTCTGAAATATGTTTCCATCAACTGGTGCTGCATGTGCTGGGCCTGGACCTTTAGAAACTGGCACAATATTGATCCCTGGGGAAATGTCACATAGCTTAGTTGCATGTGACCTTATTGTCTATCTATCCACAGAAATAATTAATTAAAGTTGTTTTTGTATTTTGTACACAAAAAGCTAACTTTTATAAATAAAAATACATTTATTATAAACATAATTAATGCAATGTGACATACAATAAAAAGGAAAAAAATAAATAAATCCCATGCAGTCTTTATGTGCAAAATGCAGCCTTTTAAAATGATTAGAAATTACATTGAATATTTAACTCCAAAAGTACTAGGTTTTGATTGCAAGTTCATTCTAGTTCAGCAGCTATAGTGAATTGAATTCAGATTTACTATCTACATCTATCATGAAGCCAACATCTGTACTTACGTCGTCAAAGAAGCCACAGGAATGAGACAATGGTGATGAACAAAATAACTCTGTCTCTCTCTCAACGATGCACAGTCTAATTGAACTGGGAGGAACATATGAAACCCACACATCAATATACTCCCGTGCCATCCAATGACAGAGGGGACCCTTCTTGCACGTAACTCCACTGTATAATGTTCTTCACATGATGGCTTATGCAAGTATGTTAAAGTTACCTGCATGAATGAGTAACATAATTTACTATACATGCTTCAAAACCAAAAAACAGATCAACCATACAGACTATATTGAGACTAGGGTTGGCTGACACACAACTCTGTTATGGTCCTTTGAAGGTCACGACACAAAAATGGAATCAGAAGTATGGAAGTAGTCTGTGGAATGAACACATAATAATGGTGTGTTAGTTGGAGATATTGGAAATGTCTTACTTCTAGTTAATACACAAAGGAATGAATTAAATGCTGATGGCAATAGATGATAGCTAACATAATTTCATCACAGAGTTGAATCGAGTGTTAGCGGGGCTTGTTTGAACACTGATATCGGGATTAGTTTGCACATTTGCCCACTAATGATACTGTTTATGTTTATTTTTTATGTGAGATTTCAAACAGTTTTGAACAATTAAAGACACTATTTATATCGTAGTTGATCATTATTATCATTTTAAATGGTCAAAGGCAAATGTAATTAGACTTTGCAACTGTAAAAATGCTTGAAAATGGTTTATATTTGCAGGTAAGTTGTAATGTTTTTCAACTCATAAACGTGTACATAATGACCTATTTGCTTCTTCTTCTTTTTTTAAATGCGCACATTAAAATAGATGTTACATAAACTTTACATTTCTGCTGGTTGGACAAATAACCAACCAGCTAACACACATCATGCCAGAAAAACAGACAAAGTAATTATCGTAGGTGACTTTAATATTCATGTTGACGATGATAAAAATAGCCTTACTGTTGCATTTAACTCTATATTAGATTCTGTTGGTTTCTGTCAGAGTGTAAATAAACCAACCCACTGTTATAATCACACTCTCGACCTTGTTCTGACTTATGGTATTGAAATTGAGCAACTATTAGTCGAACCGCATAATCCTGCTTTATCCGACCATTTCTTAGTAACTTTTGAAGTACTGTTACTAGACTACAAAGCATTAGTCAAAAGCTCTTGCAGCAGAAACCTATCTGTTAGTGCTATAGCCACATTTAAGGAAGAGATTCCACCAATACTTAACTCGATAGCATGTCTGCATGTAGGGGAGGAAACTTATACAAAATGTACACCACCCCAAATTGATCATGTTGTTGATAGTGCTATAGATGCGCTGCGAATAAAATTAGACTCTGTTGCTCCTTTGAAAAAGAAGAAAATAAAACAACATAGATTAGCTCCATGGCATAATGCCGAAACCCGCAAAATAAAGCAAAAGTCTAGACAACTTGAAAGGATATGGCGTTCCACTAAACTTGAAGAATCTCGTTTAATTTGGCATATTACTCTCAATGAATATAAGAAAGCACTGCGTAAAGCGAGAGCAGCCTACTACTCTTCATTAATAGATGAGAATAAGAATAATGCAAGATTTCTTTTCAGCACTGTAGCCAGGCTGACAGAGAGCCACAGCTCCACTGAGCCTTCTATTCCCATAGCACTCAGTAGTAATGATTTTATGTGCTTTTTTAACGATAAAATTGTTACTCTTAGAAACAAAATTAATGACCTCTTGCCTCCGACCAGTATAGTGTTATCAACAGCTCCCGGAATCGTAAGTTCTAATATTACACTAGATAGTAAACTAGAATGCTTTTCAGCCATTAACCTTGAACAATTACATTCAATGATTCTCTCTTCTAAACCATCAACGTGCATGTTAGACCCAATTCCAACTAAGCTGTTGAAGGAAGTTTTTCCATTAATTAGCACTTCTTTATTAAATATTATGAATATGTCTTTATTATCAGGCTATGTTCCACAATCATTCAAAGTAGCAGTGATAAAACCGCTTCTTAAAAAGCACAACCTCGATCCAGAGGTTTTAGCCAACTATAGACCTATTTCTAATCTTCCGTTCCTCTCAAAAATTCTTGAGAAAGCGGTCGCAAAACAGTTGTGTGATTACTTAAAAAACAATGATTTATTTGAAGATTTTCAGTCTGGCTTTAGAACACATCATAGCACAGAGACAGCTCTGGTTAAAGTCACAAATGATATTCTAATAGCCTCAGACAAGGGACTTGTCTCTATTCTTGTTTTGCTCGATCTCAGTGCTGCATTTGATACTATCGACCATGACATCCTATTGCAAAGACTAGAGCACTTAGTTGGCATACAGGGAACTGCTTTAGGCTGGTTTAGGTCCTATCTATCTGAACGCTCTCAGTTTGTACGTGTTAACGATGAATCTTCCACGCAAACCAAAGTTAGCCATGGAGTGCCACAGGGCTCAGTGCTCGGACCTATTCTGTTCACATTATATATGCTTCCGTTAGGCAATATTATAAGGAATCATTCTGTAAACTTTCATTGTTATGCGGATGATACTCAACTATATTTATCAATTAAGCCTGATGAAATTAATCATCTAAATAACATTCAAGACTGCCTTAAGGACTTAAAAACGTGGATGACCTTAAACTTTTTGATGTTAAACACGACCAAAACTGAAGTTATTGTACTTGGCCCGAAGAATCTACGAAACAAATTATCTAAAGACATACTAACTATGGATGGCATTAATTTGGCCTCCAGTGAGACTGTAAGGAATCTTGGTGTTATATTTGATCAGGATTTATCCTTTAACGCCCACATAAAATCAATTTCAAGGACCGCCTACTTCCATCTACGTAACATTGCAAAGATCAGGCATATCTTGCCTCAAAACGATGCAGAGAAACTAGTCCATGCATTTGTTACTTCTAGGCTGGATTATTGTAACTCTTTATTATCAGGGAGTACCAAGAAGTCAATCAAGTCGCTTCAGCTGATTCAAAATGCTGCGGCTCGTGTACTAACCAGAGTTAGGAAAAGGGACCACATTACTCCGGTTCTGGCTGCCTTACACTGGCTCCCTATAGAACACAGGATAGAATTTAAAATTCTTCTTCTCGCCTACAAAGCCCTTAATGGGCAGGCGCCATCTTACCTTAAAGAACTCATTATACCCTACTGTCCTACTAGGGCATTGCGTTCCAAGAATGCAGGGTTGTTGGTTGTTCCTAGAATCTCTAAAAGTACAATGGGAGCCAGAGCCTTTTCTTATCAAGCTCCACATTTGTGGAATCAGCTTCCAGTTTGTGTTCGGGCGGCAGACACCCTATCCGTTTTTAAGAGTGCGCTTAAGACCTTCCTTTTTGATAAAGCTTATAGTTAGGGCTGATTAGATTCAGCCCCTAGTTTTGCTGATATCGGCTTAGTTTGTCGGGGGACATCTTACTTCTTCCTTCTCTCTGTCTATACCCGTGTACACTCATGTTCCGATTAACCCAGCTTCCCCAAATGTCTTTATTTTTGGTGTCTATATACGCTGGGATCCGGAGTCATGGATGATCCTGCGGTCCTGTGTCCTGGATCGCGAGCGCTGGATCTTGAGTCGTGGCTGTGGTCCTGGATCATCGGTCCTGGATGGATATCCTCGTGGATTCATCTTCCTATTATATACACACATGCATTTCCAAACATTTGGACTACCTATGTTGCAAATGTATTATCTTTTCAATTTACACACGGCATCTATTGCACGTCTGTCCGTCCTGGGAGAGGGATCCCTCCTCTGTTGCTCTCCCTGAGGTTTCTCCCATTTTCCCCTTTAAACTGGGTTTTCTTTGGAAGTTTTTCCTTGTACGATGTGAGGGTCTAAGGACAGAGGGTGTCGTATTGTCATACTGATATTCTGTACACACTGTGAAGACCACTGAGACAAATGTAACATTTGTGATATTGGGCTATATAAATAAACATTGATTGATTGATTGATTGATTGATTGATTGATTGATTGATTGATTGATTGAAAAAGATTGCAGAGGGAAAAGTGTGCCAAGCAACCCCAGTCTCCCCTGCACAGCTTCCTGTATCTGCATTGCTGTTGATAAACTCAACAAACTTTCCTTATATGGCTTTTTGGACAACGGTGGCAAGTTTAAAGTTATCAAAGTGATAATTTAGGATTTTGTTAATAAACCTCTCAGGCTAACGAACATTTCTTCACCAACATTATGCTCACAGTTTTGCTTTACAGAGATTTCAGTAAATCTGCATGATGTTTTTATTTGGAGATGCCCTGAGCACATAATATGATTTGTGAATGTCTTAAGGCCCTGACACACCAACCTGATTTTGGGAGTCAGAGCCAGAGGCCGTCAGAGGCAGTCGGGCATTCGCGGCGCCCTACTCAGGTTGGTGCAGGGCCGGCCCTAGACTTTTGGGGGCCCTACGCAAGCTTTGGCTTGGGGGCCCCCCTCACTCTAGCACATTCTCACTACACATAACACGGAACCAACTTTTCAATCAATCAATCAATCAATCAATCAATCAATCAATCAATCAATCAATCAATCAATGTTACATTTGTCTCAGTGGACTTCACAGTTTGTACAGAATATCAGTATGACAATACGACACCCTCTGTCCTTAGACCCTCACAACGTACAAGGAAAAACTTCCTGAGAAAACCCACAGTTTAAAGAGGAGAAACCTCAGGGAGAGCAACAGAGGAGGGATCCCTCTCCCAGGACGGACAGACATGCAATAGATGCCGTGTGTAAATTGAAAAGATAATACATTTGCAACATAGGTAGTCCAAACTTTAGTCTTATGATGTTAGCATAAGCACACATATTGTATAAATAAGCATGTAAACACCGTGGACCTAACCTCCTCTAGGGGGGTCCGGGGGCATGCTCCCCGGGAAGATTGTTTTTTTAAACATCAAAGTTAAAAGTATCAATCTGGTGCACTTTGAGAGCAAAATTGAGAGATCTATGGATACATCTCTCAACACCCATATGAAACAGAACTGTAAACAGATTTTTTTCTTTATGGATATTTTACAAATCACTTAAACTGTATTCTTGTTTTGTCATATAGTATTTAATAACTGTTTTTCATGTATTCTCTCTGGCTGTCCATATCATAATGTTCACATAGAAACTAGCTGTCAATAGGAATATCATTCAGAAGAATTATAATTTCCTGCAAAAATCTGTCACAAAAAGAGGTTGCACATTTAAATTCAGGTGTTGTTATGGCAACGTCAGTGGCCAAACAGCCACATTTACTGCTGCAAATACGTTCAAACATGCTGTTGACACGTAAAGCAGTGGCAACTATGCCACCATTTCAGCTGACTTTTTCTCAGAAATACTGTCACATAACATCCATATATTTCAGTGCTAGGTTGATGCTTAGCTAAGCTAACAATGAAACACTTTAACTGACAGGACTCCGGATCAACTGTGTACTGTAAGGTAGCTTCTAGCTTCATGTCGAACAGTAAGTCAACATTTCCCAGAGAGCTTTCTTTGAAATCACCAGGTAACGCTAAAAAACATAACATTTAGATTGTATGACAAAGTGTTTATTTAATATATCTAGCTAGCTTTAGCTTACCCCCGGAATTCAAAGTAACGCCAACGTAGTAATTTATGCTTTACTTACATGTTCGCATAACTTGGAAGTTTACTGACATTTACATACCTTGTTTACCTGGCTCAAGTGGTGGCCCTGGGGTTGTTGTGTGAGCCACCACTTGAGAATTTTCTTTTTTAAGAATTTTTTTTCTTATGTCCATCTTCAAAAACTCTGAGTCAGAACAGTTTAAACATTGTCACAGCTCACAGGATAGGTACCTGTCAGCCAATGAGACAGATGTTTATTTCCATTCAACTCTCTGGTTGGTCTGGTGTCTTGCCTCTGTTGCATTCACTGAACACGGGAAATTACAATCCTGCCGTCCTCTCTAGTGTCATGATGAGGTTCAGGTAAAGCACGGTTAATGTATTATAATATTGACTCAATAATATAATACATTACTTTGAGAGTAGGCAATCTAGGCATATTAACACAATTAATTAAACATATTTATCACGGCGACGGTGTACTGAGATTTTTTTATTTTTTTTTATTTTGCTTGGGGGCCCCTTAAGGCCCTGACACACCTACCCGATTTTTGGAGTCAGAGGCCGTCAGAGGTGTCCCGCACCGTCGTTGCTTTACGGCACATTTTCACACCTCCCGCATGTTGAATCGGCCAAAGAAAGTTGGCCAAAGAAATCACTCTGATTGGCTGTTGCCTCTTTTGAATGACGAATACACACTACCGCTGCCTGCTGGTAAGGACAGTTATTGCCACTCGTCGACTGAAGTCTTTGCATTGTGTTCGTAGGCGGGCGGCGTAGGCGGGCGGCGTAGGCGGGCGGCGTAGGCGGGCGGTGCAGGTGGGACGCCTTCGGTACGTGTTCTTTGGTCTCAGGTTGGTGTGTAGCGGCCTTTAGTGGCTGCGGGGCCCTAAGCGGACGCTTATGTCGCTTAATGGGTCAAGCCGGCTCTGGGTTGGTGTGTCCCACACAGTCGTCTCTTTACGACAAATGTTCACACCTCCCGTGGCCGACTCAACTTGTTGAATCGGTAGACAGTTGCCCAAAGGAAGTCGGCCAAAGAAATCACTCTGATTGGCTGTTCAGCTTAGCGAATCAGTGCATGAGAAGCGAAGCGGAAGTGAGGGACCAAAACAAACGATTAAGAAGGCACACACAGACGGCTAATCTTTTTCATTTGCATCTCACCCGGACGCAAGAGTTTCTTTTTTATCATGCCAGCCTGGAATGAAGAAAGTGAAAACCAACTAATCAGCTTGGAACCCAGACGCTATTTGTTGTGTGTTTATATCACGCAGTCTGTTCTTCTTCTCTCGGTGTATAACGCAGTCTGTCTTCCGGTTGTTGCCTTTTTTTGAATGACGAATACACACTACCGCTGCCTGCTGGTAAGGACAGTTATTGCCACTCGTCGACTGTCTTTGCAGTGTGTTCGTAGGCGGGCGGCGTAGGCGACGCAGGCGACATAGCGGATATAAAAGTCGGGACGCCTTCGGTACACGTTCTTTGGTCTCAGGTTGGTGTGTAGCGGCCTTTAAAGGTAGGATAGGTAATAATGGAGAAACCAGCTCGAGTGCGCTAGAATTTGAAAGTACGAAGCCGAAAAAAATCTGCCCCTTCCTTCAGACTTCCTTACAGAGCCCCTCCTCCAACACACATGAACACGCACATGACCAATGAGGGCACGAGATAAGTTTGTGCACGAGATGGAAGGCTGACAGGCAGGTAGTCCATCCAATTATCTGACCCGGGCTGGCTCAGATAATTGGTCTAGGGTTGCAGTCGAATAGTCCAAAAATCAGCTCCTAACGTCTATCCCTATCGTCTATCCCTTGACCTCTGTGTGAAACGTCACAGGGTTAAGGGATAGTGGATAGGAGAATTCAAAAGGATTTAGGAGAAGAGACTGTGGTACTTTAGAGAATTCTACTGCACTTTCGCTATCCGACGTGTTTATGATGCGCCAGCGGACGTCATAAATGTGCATCTGCTGCTGTGGGGAAACTATGGAAACTACAGTTGTCTATACAGCGGACTACTGTATAATAAGAACGATGGACTACTGTAAACTCATCTAGAGACTCTGCACCGTGCTCTGATGCTGTTGTTTTATGCTTTATGAATGTGGACAACAGAGAAACATTTTCTTCATGACCAAAGTTGGAATTGAAATAAACAAGGAAAGTGAAACTTATGCTCGTCACCCTCTCCCTCCGGTCCATATTAATACAAATGATCCCAAAGATTGTATGAACTATGAAAAGATCTTAAAATCAATACAAATGTATTTATAATAAACGTTAGTCCTTAACATCTATCACTGTTAATTATATGATAATTGGATGACCATTTTAGTTTCCACTTCATTTCACTCTAAATTGCATGAAATTATGAGCTGTTTTGTTTTGTTTTAATTTTGTTGTATATATGTTTATGTATGTTTTGAGTGTATGAGGACCCCAGGAAGAATAGCCAATGCTCCTGCTAGTGCTAATGGGGATCCTAATAAAGACATAAGACTGTGTATATCACCATTCAAACATCTTTTAAAAGTTGAACAAACCCCACACAGCTCAGTAAAGACTGTGAAATGTTGACTTTATTTGATCATTTCAGTAAAAACTAACTTAATATTTCTCTTTTTGATTATAATACTGATGAACGTTCAAAACAAAGCACTTTGGCAAGTTACCGTTTTAAAAAGCTTAATAAGCACGGTAACTTTCATGATATCATTTCTCGGTCATAATCGGTTGTTTCCGTGAACGGCCGAATGTTGTGTGACGGCAATTGCTGCGGCTGCAAGGCATTGTGGGGCAGCATTTTCTCCTCTCCTTTCGTAAAGGGAGGTCCAGTGGTTCCTAAGCTAAAGGAGGTTATAAAGGAAGTTTGAAACCTCCTTTCCTATCATCTAGAGAACTAGAACGGCACTTGTCATGGCTGCCACTGAGGTACTTCCGGGTCATTTCACTCGGTTAGGAAGGTTTAAGCTAAATGGACTATTCGACAGCAACCTAGCTTTTTACAGCGCCACAGCTTCCCCCGATGAAATATTTGTATATATTTATTGTCAAAGCATTTAATTTATTCATTGCTATCGGGATGTTAAGAGCATTCCATGGAATATAACAAAAAGTGTTTCTGAAGTGAATTACCTACCCTACCTTTAAGGTCTGAGTCAATGTACCAAACAAAAGAAAAGACACTGGCTAGTGTTGTATAACTCTACTTTCGGTGTTGCTCATCTAAAGAAGCAGAAACTCTTCTGAATAACTTGAGGCATGTAAGTGGGTGGGTGTCAGATGTCAACTTTTCTTTTCTTTAAAGTCAGAAAATGTTAGTGCCTGGCTTGCTTTGCTTTAGGGAAAATATTCCGGTGTGAACGTCATGCCAAAAACTATACACTTATGTGGAGAATAAACAAATAACATCATATCAGGAAGATTATTTTTCAAATTCTCAGTGTCATCATGTGAACAGAGCAGAAAAGCTGTGCTGCCTACAGTATTAATTGTATCTACAGTGTCAGAGTATTGATCAGGATGTTCCTATTATGTCAGTGCAATGGGCAACCTAATAACTCAGAGGTATTGAGAAATACATCGAATTCCAATAGTGTGACCAAGGTAATTACATATCACTAGGCATTGTGACAATATATTAAGCTACTAGGGATTCAAACCATTTTCTCAAAGAATATATCAGACAGTAAAAAACATTGCTTTGTTATGCACAGAAGTGACAGATCTCTAATCTTTTTTTGTATTTTCGCAACACGTCTGTTCATTGCCGCCGGCAGCTTTCCCTGCATCAATGTCATATGGCTCAGAGCACCCAACAATCAATGGCTGACACACTGTGTGACTGTTTGGCTAACGTAATGGAAATTCAGAAGAGGAAACTAACACTCACACGTACGTGTAAAGACAGGATGTATTGGTGAATATTTAGAACACAGATGTCTACACTTGAAAGGGGGGTTATTACGAGGATTCCCAAGGACAGCATGTGACAACGTTACGAAATAAAGGATGTCATAATGCAGCACTCTAAGTATTGAAGCACACTACCAGTATCATATTGAATGATATGGTGATCTTTCACATGCATTTTTTAAACTACTAATTAAATTACCTTTTAACATTTTGAACATAAGAAAAAAAATATATGAATGGGCAATGGGGTAAAGTTTAAACTGAATATTAATAAAAAAACACAAAGAAACAAATACATTTTTCTAGAGAGGTTACTGATGTATTTGTAAGTAGTATGAAAAAAGATAATCGTTGTAATAGAATGACAATATAATATTGCTGATTTTGTGAATATTTACTAAAATGTCGCAATTATTTTATGGAAGAAATTACAGTATAAAGTGATTGTAGGTCCAAATTGACTAAATGCAACCAATGTCATTGAGATAAATATAATACATGATTCAGAGCTAAGTTGAAGCAGCAGAGCTGGTTGCCCCTGCTCTCCCACAGGACATTACTCCTGGGCTGGACTCACCACCAAGGGGAATGCTGTTCAACATGTTTGTAGAGAAGTATAAGTCATGGCTGAGAGCCACAGTGAGTTAACTCATTAGGTATGTTCCTAAGGGGCAGGTCGGTCTGCTTTTTTACATAGTTTTCAGGGCCGGCCCTAGGCACTGGGTCTGGAGGGGCGCTGCACTGGGAGATTTAAAAAAACTTTTATTAATTAATTTTTATTCTGCCTAATTTTCTGCCCTTGATGTAATACATTTACATTAATAATTGAATAAAGTAAACACCCTTTGCACCCCGGGCCGTCTACATTTTGCATTTGCCCCGTACGATGTGCGCTGTAAGTGATGAAAGTGGGGGATGTTGACTTATCAGGCGCCCGCAGCTCACAGCCAAAGTGAGAGATAGCCTCCGAGCGAGCAAGAGAGAGAGAGGGCGCACATGGATCGGTACCGCGGATTGTTGTTGGATTGAGGCTGATAACTACAGCTCAGTGAGGTAAAGGACTCTGAGTGTTTAGATAGTTTAGTCTAAGTTATCTCATGGGTCTCAAACGGTTTGGTCACAATTTATGTAAACAAATATTTCCAAGGCACACCTTTATAATTATTGTATAAATAACAACAGGTTTGAAATCATTCCAATGTATACTATAGGACAGTAACCAAAAATATCGTTTAAAACTGGAGATATTAAAAAATATGCATGACTAAATAAATGTTAACTAGGTAAAATAAGATGTGAATGAACAACTAAAATAAAATATGTTACATTTATTTGTTAATGGCTATGGTAGGTTATTGGTTATGTTCACATATTATTTGATTATTAAAATGTAAACCGATCTTTTTATATGGGTGTTTATAGTTGTACCCCCTAGATCTAGTCTCTAGTAATTCTGCTCAAAGTGCACCAGATTGAAGCATTTTACTTTAAAATGTTAAAATATTTTTTTCCGGTAGGGCATGCCCCCGGACCCCCCTAGAGGATGTGACGTCCACCCCCCAATTAAGGCATGAGAACCACTCACCTTTCGGCGAAATTCGCCGTTTTTAATCCAAAATAGGTCGTTTGTGTGATTCATGTAGATCTGCAATAAAAATATTTTTGAGGTATGGGGGGGTCTGGGTGGGACCCGGAGTAATCTGCGGCCGCGAGCTGTTATGTGCCATCATGACACGCATGGTGTTCTTTTTTTATATATTATAAATGCAGCGCGAGCTGTGTGCTCGAGTCTTCCTGCCTGTCGGCTCTGCTGCTCCGCGATGATGGTCTAGCTTCAGCAGCCACATTAGCTACGGGTGCGTTCGTTAATATTAACTGTGCGGTCCGGAGTCACTGTGGCACAGACTGGACCGCTGGTGAACAGCTGTTATAACGGGCCGTGCAGGTGTTCAGAGCAGAGCTCCCTGTCGGAGCGCAGAGCGTGATGTGCACTGAAAAGTGTTTCTGTCGCAATATTATCGTTGAGCTAGCTAGCTAGCATACATTGTCACTATCTGCTAACGTTAGCTTTAGCCTTCGTTTTCTAATATTTTTTTCATAGGCGATAAACGGAGGTGGTATAAGTATAGATCTTGTACTTGAGTAAAAGTAGAAGCACTCAGATATTGTACTAGAGTAAAAGTAGAAGTACTCAGATCTTGTACTTGATTAAAAGCAGAAATACTCAGATCTTGTACTTGAGTAAAAGTAGAAGTAGGCCTACTCAGATCTTGTACTTGATTAAAAGTAGAAGCACTCAGATCTTGTACTTGATTAAAAGTAGAAGTACTCAGATCTTGTACTTGAGTAAAAGTAGAAGTACTCAGATCTTGTACTTGATTAAAAGTGGAAGCACTCAGATCTTGTACTTGATTAAAAGCAGAAATACTCAGATCTTGTACTTGATTAAAAGTAGAAGTACTCAGATCTTGTACTTGATTAAAAGTAGAAGTACTCAGGTCTTGTACTTGAGTAAAAGTAGAAGTACTCAGGTCTTGTACTTGAGTAAAAGTAGAAGTACCAGAGTGTAGGAATACTCTGTTAGTAAAAGTACTGCATTCAAAATGTTCCTCTAGTAAAAGTAGAAAAGTATTCTCATCAAAATATAGTGAAAGTAGCGACAGTAAAAGTAGTCGTTGTGCAGATTGGTCCATTTCAGAATAATATATATGATATGTTTTATAATGATTGATCATGAAAGTGTTCTCAAAGCTGGTGAAGGTGCAGCTAGTTTGAATGGCTTTGTATACTGCAGGGTAGCTTGTGAATTTACTCCAGGTGGAACTAAAGTCTGATTCAACACTTGATTAGATTTCACATCATTCATCCACATCTGTAAAGTAACTAAAGGTATTAATACATGTAGTGGAGTCAAAGTACACCATTTACCTCTGAACTGTAGAGGAGAAGAAGAACAAAGTAGCAAAACATTGAAATACTTAAATAAAGTACAAGTATCTCAAAATTGTACCCAAGTATAGTACTTGAGTTTATGAATTTAGTTACTTCACACCAGATGCCATACAGATAGACAGACTCAGCCTTGCACAGAGGCATGACAATAGATTTTCAAAATGCTCAACAGTGCTGCCAAAATTATAAACTGACTGCTACACAATTAAAATAAATGCTTTTATATATTTCTATTAGATGTGACTCTTTAGCGTTTCTGTTATTATTAACACTGCTGCTTTAGTTGTTTTGACTGCTAAAATCCTCTGTTATTCCTAATTTTAAAGCCGATAGTCCGTGGGGTCGGGGGGCTTGGGTCCTTGTCACCTTTTCCATACCTGATGAGTTTGCATCCCTGATAATACTTGGTAAGGAGGCCATAATATTTTTGACTCATGGCTGAAGTTAAGTTTCTCCAGCTCTCCCCAGGTTGGCAAAAAAATGCATCTCAAAATGCATCAGATTGATGCTTTAAAATATGGAATATTCAAAATGTTCTTCCTGGGAGCATGCCCCTGGACCCCCCTAGAGGGATAATATCCTTCTCACCTTTTTCACCCCTGACCCGTTGTCATGCCTGACATGTTCATACAATAATGAATACATTTGAAACCTTCTTTATGTATATAACCAACATGTCAATACGTTTCAGTTTTTGTAGATTTTTCATTTATTCTATTGTGTATTGCTTGAAAGGGGGGGGGGGGGGGGCTAGGGCACCAAAATGTCTAGGGCAAGAATTGCTCACATCTGGTTTAAGTCATTTATATAATGCACTAAATACATTTCAAAAAAGGCTGAAGAACAAATACACTTTTCACTTTCTGATTTTCCTATTTGCATTCCACCACTGCATCTTTGGCCAATGTTGAAAAGTTGACCATGTTTTCGAAAAAATATCAAATAAAGATGGGGTTTGGACGAACTGCAGATTAGGATCAAAAATCAAACAGGAACTTGATCAAACTGTCTCATTATGTAACTATTCCCACTAGGTGATGCCTGCACATTTTTCAGATTGATTGAGTGACGCCTTTTACCAGTTGGGATAAAGTACAATCTGCACTTCTTAAACCGTAGATCTTCTTTATATTTGAAGAAAAACATAAAAGCAGGGTCCTGCTGTAGAGAAACACTATATTAGCGAGTAATAAACAAGTGATTTGTTCTCAATAATTTTTTAACAATTCATAAATGTTGTCAATTTAGTGCAAATATTGATTAAAAAGGAGTGCAGCAGTTTACAGTATACAGACCCAAACATTACATCTACTCCATGGGATATTGTTTACTTTGATCAAAAGTCTGTGATAACACTATCATGCTTATAGTTGCTTCATTAGAACTAGGCAATATAATACCAGTTTGAGCAACTGAACTCAAATGTAATATATATAATTTATAAATATACTCCTAGTTTTCTGACATTTATTCTAAGTGAAGCACAACGCAACTGACATGAAATCCTTCACTGTATTTGCCTTTGCACATCAGTAAATAATGAACACGATTCATGGACTTTAAAAAAACATAATGCTTAAATTCTGCAGTTTTTCCCATTTAATAGACAGACAAAAACATCAGGAAATATACATACAGTATTTATGGCAAACCTAAAAGCAATGTACTCAATTTCAGAAGTGATGCAGACACCCATAATAAGTTATTAGTAGTTTGGAGCATTTCATTCCAGTTGTGAGGGCCACAACTTCTCTAAAGGAGAAACAAGGTCACTGAAATCAAATCAGCAAGTGGAATCTGTAACGGGAGACATTATTAAATGTATCATATACATCATGACTTTTCTGCGAGCTAAAGATGTTTTTTTAACATCAAAAGTATTTATTTAGTGTCTACTGAACTTAAAAACCCAAATAACAAAGATCATTGACATATGTTAGCTGGAATTGTAAATATAAATGCTACCCCACTTCTTCTTCATAAGCTTTCAAAAGCAACAATAACCGGATCCCTCGTCTTTGCACCGGGCCTTGGTCACCTTCAGAGATTTTGTTGCGGCGGGCTCTTCCTGCCGGGTCCCACTGCCTGATGGAAATGAATAGAGCCAGAGTTTGCCTCCATTCTCAAAAAAGGTGCAGCGTCTCTTTTTCATTCTCATTCAAGTTGGGTAAAGGGCTCCCTCTGTTGGGCTGCCAGTGTCACTGAGCACCCATTTCATTTTGTTCTACACAGGTATACTGTATATGTTGTTACACAGAAGGAAAAGAAGAAATCAACGCTTGTTTATCAGTTTTTGCCCACACGGATGTTGGGGTTAAGCAGAGGATCTAAATTTGGGTCGTTGCCCGCGGAGGCACGTCCCAGTTTAGCCATGATGATGATCAACGTAAAGAAACCGAGAACTCCGACCACAAGGAGCATGAAGACCCGCTGTTTCCAGGACAGAGATGTCCGCTTTCCGCCTGTGCGATTTCTGAAAAGATCAACCATGTCAGAAAATCAGGGATCACAATTATATTTGTAGTGACTTATTCTTGGTGAGAAAACAAGAAAAGAGAGCTGCAGTTCCACAGTAGATCATAATACTCACTTGAGAATTTGAGCAAACCAACTTAACGTTGGTCGTCGCCGGTACTTGTCATCGTCAAAGTCAATCTGTGTGACGGAGCTGTGACCAACGTCCCGCGTGTCGTAGATCTTTCTTGGTGACGATGCTGGAGATAAACAACAGATTATTATAGTATGTTAAGCTTGGTATGTGCAAAAAAATTGACCTCAAAATTATTATGAAAGGTCCCATGCTTTTCCGGTCATTACCCGTCCCCTTGTGTGTTATGAACAGGGCTGCACATAACTGGTGCGGAGGTGCGCATGCAAAAAAAGAGCACCGGGTCATTTGAAAAAAGGCGCATTTGCGTACCAACATTGAGAGAGAGAGAGAGAGAGAGAGAGAGAGAGAGAGAGAGAGAAGAGAAGAGAAGAGAGAGAGAAAAAGATATTTGCGAGTTGCATATGAACCTATGATATGAAGTCAGGGCCGGCCCGTAGCCGCGTTATAGATGTTCGCCTAGGGCGCCAGATCTGGGGGGCGCTGCGCTGACAGTTCTGGGAGGGAAGAAAACATTTTTGACCGTTGGGGCTCATCCTAATTTTCGGCCTTGATGTAACAATACTCATAATTAAATAAATGTAACACCCTTTTCACCCTGGTTACACGTTTCATTTGCCCTGTACGATGGGCGCTGTAAGTAATGAAAATGGGGGATGTTGGCTTATCTGGCGCCCGCAGCTCACAGCCAAAATGCGAGTGAGCGAGGGAGAGAGAGAAGGGTGCACCGCCCGGTACCGGCGCTGTTGTTATTAGAATCTGGTGCTAGCTGCTCTAACGGATATAAGAAGAATATGTTTCTACAATAATGTGGAGGAGAGCTCTCTCCAGTCAGACTGAGAGGCTGATACTACAACTCAGTGAGGTAAGGACTCTCAGTGTTTCGATAGTTCAGTTTAGTCTAAGTTCAAACAGTTTGGTCACAATTTATGTAAACACATATTTCCAAGGCACTCCTTTATAATTATTGGGATAAACAGGTTTGAAATCATTCCAATGTATACTATAGGACAGTAACCAAAAATATCCTTTAAAACTGGAGATAAAAAAAAAAAAAAGCATAAATAAATGTTAAGGTAAAATAAGATATGAATGAACAACACAAATAAAATAAGTTACACATTCATGTGTTATTGGCTATGGTAGGTTATTGGTTATGTTCACATACTTATTTGATTACATCCACTTGTCTAAGATGACAACAGAGACTTTCGACCCAAAACCAGCTGTTGACTTGTGGATGCAAGCATCTAATCGCAGACTCAACCAGAGAGAAAGTAGTAGGCCTACATCATCAGCTACCATGTCTGACAGAGAGGAAGACAGTGAGGAGAACAGTCAGGAGTGTAGTGATGACAGCTTGTAGGATTACTGGTCGTGCTAATGTTGTCTTGTGTTCACCTCTGCATGCGTGTTCTGTGTTCACCTCTGCATGCGTGTTCTGTGTTCACCTCTGCATGCGTGTTCTGTGTTCACCTCTGCATGCGTGTTCTGTGTTCACCTCTGCATGTGTGTTCAGTGCCGTGTGTCTGGCAAATAAAGTCAAGACCCCCTCAAAAGTTACGGTTTATTTCATTTTAAGGATGAGCACCAAGCAACATCTCAAGGTGCTCCTTTGAGAACCAGGGCAAAAAAGTGATGTGCACCCCTGGTTAAGAAGCTTTTTCTGCATGTAAACGGTCTGCAAAGTCACAAACCCTCAAAGTACACCCTGTAGCGAGTAAAACTCTAACACAGAAAAGACCTGTCTGTGCTGCCCCAGAAAGCCTCGTTGGAGATTTCTCATTTTCTTCCTGGGTACAGTGACGTGCCCATACCCAAATGGACCCATTGGTCCAAATGGACCAATCCGTGGAGCCGTTACGTCTGCGGAGCCATTAGGTTAAGTCTGTGGATTCTCAGCTGCAGCTCCGCCGATTTCTCCTCCCTGAGACGGCGGGACACGGCGAGGCTGTGAGTTTGAGCACACACAAACTCCCAGCCAGGCTGCAGGTGTGTGTGTGTTTGGGCTGGTTTTGGGCTGGGTTTCGCTGTCTCGCAGACAGCCACTGGGCTCATAGGGAGGGAGGGGGGGGGTAGGAGCTCCAACAAGCCGTGTAGGACAGAGTGAATACACATCCAATACAGAGATGCTGTATGAGAAACCAATGTGATTTTGGAAAATTGCACAATTTAAATCTATGTTAGTATAACTCAACATTGGAATTATGATCAGTAGAAATGGCCATGACATGAGACCTTTAAATGTATTTTGGGGCTTAAAAGGACAGTTATCGCCAAAAATCCTCTACTGTAGGTGATACACCGCACACAAAATATACTATACATTAAAGTAAGACAATGTTAGATGTTCTTTAAAAAAAAAGTGGGAGATAATAGATTAAAAGGGCTTTCCAATGCTTTACCTGTGTGTAGTGTAATTGTGTCACGGGTTGTAGCGGTAGAGAAGTTGACCACAGACTGCTCCTGGATATTTGGATCCCCATTTTTACGAGGGACTACAACCTCTTCCTGTGCTGGAGGTGAGACAGACTCTGGTGGTGGTGGGTTGAGGCTGGGGTTGTAAGAGCTGCTGGGGTAAATGTTACTTTGTTCTTGTGCTGTGGGAACGAAGAGAGTATGATTAAAACACTTAAAAAATACTGTATAATAAACGGGTAAAAGACAGTCCCTAATAAACAAAGTTAACATTGAGGCTCACCCTCAAATGTCGACCAGTCAGTATAATCAGTGACATCGTGAGCAGCCATCTCCTCAAGGACCCCAATGGGCTCTTCAATCTGTCAGTGAAATACGGCCTTTTATTAAGAATACATTTGATCACGAAAGACGATTCTTTGAAGATTTCCCCTTAATGGTAGGGTAGGTAAGAATGGAGAAACCAGCTCGAGTGCGCTAGAATTTGAAACGACGCAGCTGAACAAAATCTGCCCCTTCCTTCAGACTTCCTTAGAGAGCCCCGCCTCCAACACACACGAACGTGCACATGACCAATGAGGGCACGAGATAAGTGTGTGCACAAGATGGAAGGCTGACAGGCAGGTAGGCCGTCCAGTTACTTTAGCCGGGCCAGCTCAGATGATTGGTCGTGCTTTTTACAGCGTTACAGCTTCCACAGATGAATTATTTTTATGTATTTATTGTCAAAGCATTTAATGTATTCATTGCTATCGGGATGTTAAGAGCATTCCATGGAATATAACAAAAAGAGTTTCTGAAGTGAATTACCTACCCCACCTTTAAGAACTGTCTCACAGTAAAATCGTTGCAGTGGCGGAAATAAATTCATTATTGAATAAAGGATTGTTCCTTTCAGGCTATAAACATGGGTGTCATTTCCCTTTGCCGCATCCGTTACAACTTCCTGCCTTAATGACTGAACATTTGGAAACCCAACTGGTATTTTAGCGTTCGAGCTTAACCTGTGTTGGAGTGAGGGTGTATCTGTTGTCGTCCTGTCTACACAAGAAAGGTGTGACCTCTACATAGTAAGCGTAAACATTCTATGTACTGTAATGTTTCTGTGCACCGTTACTGCTTCTCTCTGCACTCCTTGTCTGTAGTTTGTAATTATTCTGTGATTGTTGCCAGTTGTTTTTTTCCACTTGGTAAGGCTACTGTTTCAAATGTATTTATTAAATCTGAGAGCAATCGCATTATAACTATCAAAGCACACAGGGTTGCATCAAGACCACGCATTCTGCACAAGACAAAGGCATTCAATAAATGATAATAACAAATCAAATCAAATAAACTATGTCAAATCTTAATCGGGGACACCCCAACTTTTTTCATATATACAATTTTAGCTTTTAAATACAACCAGAAAACACACAATACTGAATGTGTACTTTCTTGTCACTTGATTTGTTTACAGGACACTTTGTGTAATGATTGTGAGATCACTAAACAAGAGACATAAACACAGCAACATAACAATAAAAAAGGCCCTTACCAGCGGCAGACCTAAACCAGCTCTTGCCCAGTTAACAGACGACAGCTGTTCTTTCAGCACATCAGCAATCGGGCTGGCCAGGTTGGAAGGGGGAAACAGTGGACTCTGACAGGTGGGGCACTGATACCCCGCTGGAGCCGTGTGGAGGGGCAGCCGAGAGGCCAGGTCATTGAGACAGGACCAGTGGAACACATCTGTGGAAAGAAAAAAATATTTAACTTCACAGTAAAAAAAAAATCAAAACATTACACTTGTCATTTGAGATACAAGTCTATCTTAATATGTGTATTTATTTGACAGAGTTGATCATGTTCTTTCCAATGACATTGTAATAGACAGAAACTTGATAATCTTACCGTAGCAGACGAGCCTCACAGTGTCTTGAGCATTCAGTGGAGTACTACACAGAGTACAGTTGGGGTTGTAATCGCTGTCCTGAAGCCATTGCAAATATGACTGCACGATACACTGAATGGGCATGGAGAGATAAAGAATATTAATATGGTGTTACACATTTTTACAAACTGTCTGATACTTGTCCATTCACTGACCTTGTTGTGATTGGAGACCAGGCAATGCTCGCACACATTTACACGATGTTCGAAGCAGAATAGATTGGTCACCTTTCGCTTGGGACACTTGCAGAGACCCATAGTCACCTGTGCTGTGTTGAGGACAAACAAAGAAAAGGCAGGATTGTTATGAATGTATACAACTAAAAGTCCTAGTTCTCATTATTCTGTTAATTACTGACTTGCTTTGTGTTAAGTATAACAAAAGTAAGATGAATCCGTCTTCATTCATGAGAAAAAGCATGTGACACTAAAGGTTTGCAATCAATGTACTTATCCTGATTATTCTAATTTTACAGATATAAGTGAAACAATAGAGGCAAAGATTGAAAGGACTGTATACCTTCCCTTGACCCTGTAATCCTTGTTCCCAAAAAACCCTGGCTGTTGGCATAGTTGTTCATACGAGTGCCTTGTGCACAAGCTTCCTTAATTCTTAATACAAAGTTATGAGAAGAGTTTGAAGCCAGTGTTGTACACTGTGTATAACAGCCAAATCCATTATAAATATGTATCATGTGGATAGTGAAATAATCAGATAAATTATAAAATCATAATATAAACATTTACTATGTGTGGAGTTTTTGTTCTTGTCTGGAACAAATGAATGACATGTTACTAAATTGTTGTTATTTACTGGAACAGCTTTACATAATACATAGACTGTATATATAAAGACATAATACCTGCTCAACTAGTTTTTCATCATTATTCTTGTCAATATGAAAAAGAATGATCATTATGTGATTTATTACCAGACAAAATCCTTCATTGTTTTTTGCAACTGTACCTTTACTAAAAGGCTATGGAAGGGTCAATGTATCATGAATGTATTATGACTTTGATTTAATATTCCTAAAAGGAAGATCTAATTAAAAATATAAATGTATTTTATAACAAATAACACACGAGTTACCTGGGGCAGTCCCAAATGTGGCAGATTGTGATGCTGTATAACAGCAGCACATTTTGACAGCTAAATCATGTTTCGTTAAAGACCAATCAATCAAGTCAACATACCTTATCATTTACTTATTATTAGGCAGTTAATGAGGGCACCCCGCACCAGCTGCTGCTCAAACTGTCCATGGGCGTGATTCGTACTTCCTTGGCTAGTGGCTACTAATCTAATGCTGTGGTTTTTGCTAACTTCAAATAAGTTATCGTAAGCATTTTGGTACTTACTTCATTATTCAACAGAGGTAACCAGGTATTTGTTTTAACAAAAACACAAGATCAGTTCCAACACTGATCTGAGCTAACATTAGTTAGCTGCCTGCTACCTAAGTTATCAGGTAAGGTAACATGGAGGGAGCGTTAGCAAGCTAATGTAGCTAGCTAGCAGTTACAGTAAAGGAAGTTCCAATTTATACAATAAATACATGACATGTTACCTGTCAGACAGACTTCAATCAAGCCCTGTTCGTTGTAGGTAATGGTGTACGGCTGTCATTTAAGCTTCCTAGTCGAAATGACGTGGAAGGCAGGTCCAGAAGCTGTCATCAGTAAACTTCACTGCAGCTAGCTTCCTCCCTCTGTTTATGTGCCACGTCTCTTCCGCTTCTGCGTATCTTCTTCTTCTTCTTCTTTAGTGTTTATTGGCGGTTGGCAAACCAACTTTTAGGTGCATTACCGCCATCAACTGGACTGGTGTGTGGACAAGAGACTGCAGAAAACAATAAACAAAACAAACAAAACAAACAAAACTCTAGATTATTTTAAATGTATCAATTTCTCTTAGAAACGTAATAATCTCACAATATATATTGCCTGATTTTTTCCCTAACAGCCCTGATAGCGACAAGTCATGGAATTTTGCTTTCTTGAGTGTCTGGAAAAGCACATTTCTCGGAGTACTATATTTCCTGCAAAGCAGTAAAACATGCTCAACAGTTTCTGGCTGGCTACAGTGTATACACTTTCCGGTTGGATGCTTTCCAGGGTTTCCCACGCATAGACTATACTTGGGCGGGCCGCCCAGGTATATTAACGGCCGCCCAAGTATATTTCGCGACCCATTTAGCTTTTTTTTTTTTTTTTTAAATATAATTTTTTTATAATTTTTTTTTATAATTTTTTTTTTTTATTCGTCCGTGACCACGACGCCATCTGCGATCGATTAACTTGTGGACAATGATCCCTCGCTCCCTTGCACTGATCTCGCCTCCTTCTGGCCTGTTAAGTGGCCTGCCTCACACAGGGTGACTGGCTGTCCACATGATGTGGCCTGCCGACATGGCCACTGACAGTGGCCATCAAGGGCTTTGATTTATGATCTGTATGACACTGTCATACAGATCATAAATCAAAGCCCTTGATTGGTCTCTGTGTGTCATTCAAGCTCGGGATAAGCTCAGCTCAGGTGAGGTAAAGGACTCTCTGAGTGTTTAGATAGTTAACTTAGTCTAAGTTCTCAGTGGGTCTCAAACGGTGTGGTCACCATTTATGTAAACACATATTAAGGTGAAAAAGGTAAGTTACACTTTTAAAACTTGTTGAGAGAAAACTAGTCTTTGCTGCTGCCTCAAAGAGGAGCAGGGGGGAGAGGAGGGAGACAGGAGAGGCTGATTCAGGAGCACAGACACACTCACAACTATAAATGAACCAAAAATAAATTAATAAACAAGTTTCAGTGTTTTTTTCATATTGGAAATGGTATGTTATTGGTTATGGCCATTATTTTATGATTATTGAAATGTATACAGTTCTGTTTAATATAGGTGTTTCCATAGATCTAGTCTCTATATTTTCCCCTCAAAATGCACCAGATTGATGCATTTAACTCCAAAATAAAAAATAAAATCTTACCGGGGGGCATGCCCCTGGACCCCCATAGAGGATTTGAGGTCTCCCCCCACTAAAAATCACATGGATAGGTTCCTAAATACATTTATAAATACATTTATTTTTTTAAATAGTAACCCATTTCCATATGGTCATGTGTGGGTAGTAGATTTAAACTATAGGGCTATCATTATGGGCCCTGCCTGTACCTGTTCGCTCTGCCATCGCGTGAAGGGTCTGCTAACAAGCGACCAACAGAAAGGTGTTGTTGTTGCACGTCATCTCACCTCTATGTTCATAATTCTGAGTGTTTGTTTGGCCAGAATATCCACCTGTTCATTTCCCTCCACACCAACATGAGCAGGAACCCAGATGAAACGAGTTGCTATGCCTTTGTTTTGTATTTTATATAAAATTAGAAATATTTAATTTATTATGTCCATTCTAAATGAAGATCTGCCTGATCGTATACTTGATAATGCTGAAAAGCTGTCAGATGCAATTATACTATTATGTATTTCTTTCTCCTCTATCCATTTCAATGACAACACCAATGCCAACAACTCTGTGGTGTATACTGACACATGGTCTGTTACCCTTTTCTTTATATGTGTATTACTCACTGGGATATACACTGCTGCCGCTGCACGCCCTGTCTCTGGATCTTTGGAACCATCTGTAAATATGATTGTTGAGTCTGAGTGATATCTTGCAAAATAATTCTGGACTATGCGCCATACTGGTAGTTCTATCTTTTCCTTTAACTCCTCTCGTATATTGAGGTCTACACTTGGCAATGGGAACAACCAGGGTGGAATGGATGAGATTGGAACTGTGGGGCAATACTGTATTTGATTCAAAACTATACTTGCTGCTTTAACATCGCCAATCCATCCAAAACTTGTTAAATGTGACTCATTGTGCTCCCAGCAATCTTTCAAGATACTTTTCGCAGGATGACTATCACTATGCCCCTGAAGGTTTACCCAGTATGCCAACATTAACTTCACTCTTCTTAACCTTAAAGGCATTTCTCCCATTTCCACCTGTATTGCTGATACTGGAGATGTTTTAAAAACTCCACTACATATTCTCAGGGCCTGAGCTTGTAGGAAATCCAGCTTTTTAAGGTTTGATTCTGCTGCTGCCATGAACGCTATACACCCATAATCAAATACAGGTCTCATGAGTGCCCAATATATATTCAGAAGTGATGACCTACTCGCTCCCCACTCCTGTCCCGCCAAACACCGAAGTACATTGTTGACCTTTTTACATTTATTTTGAATGTTTCCTATATGATTGCTCCATGTTAACTCTCCGTCAAACCAAACACCAAGAAATATTATTGTATTAACCTGTTCAAGAGGTTGCTCATACAATTTTAACGATATAGGAGCAATGTTATGCCGTTTTGTAAAACAAATGACCCGCGTCTTAGCTACTGACAGTTTGAATCCCCATTTATTTGTCCATTTCTCCACTTCAACTATTGCAGCTTGTATTTTCTTTCCAACATGTGCTACATTGCGGCCTTTTGCCCACAACGCCCCATCATCTGCATACAAAGATTTTCCCACACTTGGATGAACTTGATTAAAGATGTCATGTATCATTATATTGAACAGCAACGGACTACATACACTACCTTGCGGAGTACCATTTTCCACAACATAAACACTTGAATATTCTGCACCTACTCTTACTTGTATTTTTCTGTCTAGTAAAAAATTCATAACCCAATTATATGCTTTACCACCAATTCCCAATGATTTTAACTTGATTAGTAGTCCTTCCTTCCAGAGCATGTCATAAGCCTTTTCAACATCAAAGAAGACTGCAATCACTACTTCCTTATTGGTCTGTGCTTTCCTGATGCCTGACTCTAAGCACAATATAGAATCCATTGTATTCCTACCCCTACAGAACCCACTTTGATATGGGGACAACAGATCTTTACTTTTTAAGATATATGTTAACCTTTCTGTAACCATTCTCTCCATGATTTTTGCATAAATGAGATGTCAGGGCAATAGGCCTGTAGCTAGATGGATCTGAAGGGTCTTTCCCTGGCTTTAGGATGGGCACTATTATCGCTTGTTTCAACACTGAAGGAAGTTGGCCAGAATCCCACACCCTATTAAACAACCTTAACACAATGACTAGAGTGTTATCTGTCATGTGTTCTAACATTTTATAACAACACCATCTTTCCCAGGAGTGGTTTGACGAGCACTAATAATTGCTCTTCTCAACTCAAACATACTAAAATGCCGGTCCAACTGATCTCCTAACACTTCTACTCTATCCAATATTCTAGGGTTTTCCATGAGTGTATTATGTCTGCACTGCCTGGCTTCCTCTGTAAGGTTATCTGAACTATGAACTTTCCTAAATGTTTGAGCTAGAAGTTCCGCCTTTCCTAAGTTTGTGACAGCCATTATGTCCCCGCTGCTCAAAACTGGCAACTCATAATTCCTTCGAATTCCCCCCACTCTCCTAATCATGCCATCTGCTAATCTGCAAGCTGTACTTCTCTTCCAATACTATTGCAATATTGCCTCCAAAAAGTGCGTTTTTGCGTTCTTATTGTTCTCCTCACTATAGCCTGGGCCCTTTTATACTGATTCAAAGCTTCCTGAGAATGGAGTTTTTTGAGTTGCCTGAATGCTTTATTTCTGTCTTTAATGGATTTGCTACATTCACCATTCCACCAGCGTACACTCTTGGTGCGCCTAACTCCTGCAATTTCCGGAATTGTTTCTTTAGCTGAATGAATGATAACCTTAACCAGCTCATCATTGAATTTATTTATAGCATCATAATTTTCCTCTTGAAGTGTTTTACATCTATTCGTACTTACAACTTGGAAGGCATCCCAATTAGCCTTTCCCAATTTCCATCTAGGAATTTTCTTTACCTTTTCAAACCTTATGTTGGTCCCAACTTTAATCATTACCGGATAATGATCGCTGCCCACTGTAGTATGCTTTACCACATTCCATGTACTTATACCTGCTATTGCTCTAGATACAAATGTCAGATCGAGTACTGTTTCTATATTCTTTGTGCAATTATATCGTGTTCCTTCTCCAGTGTTAATGCACACTAGCCCGTGGTCATCTATAAATTCCTCAACTACTGCACCATTTGCATCTGTGCTACTGCTTCCCCATAGCGAGCTATGTGAATTAAAATCCCCACACCATATTACTTTGTGTTGCAGTGAACCCCCAGCATCCTCTAATATACTTTGATCTCGCTTCTGCGTATTCTTCGTGTGTTTCATTATAAACTAACAGGTCCACTCTGCCACCTACTGAGCCGGAGTGCTACTTTAGATACAAATAAAAATAAGATACAGATGCCATTATTTTTTCAATTAGGCTATTTCAGAGTATGCTTTTTATGCAACAATAAAACTATGTTAGATCGATGACCCACGGTTCAACTACATCTACATTGTAGGCAAGTATTATCCTCTAAACACCGCCATTTTGTGTCTTTCTTCTTCTCTTGTTAACTGCACATCCTCAATCAGTGTGAAAAAGCTTATCACTTCACATCTGTACTGGACGAGGCTCTGCTTAATTCTATGTGCACAGGTCCTTCATAGCATCCTAACTGTGAATTATATGAATGAATATCATAATGCGACCTCATTTATTTTGTGCTCCAGTTTCCTACAACCTTCTATTTGACTTTGTGTATTCACACAAGATGTATATGATGTCCACTATGGGAATGGCAAGATGTTCTAAAATGTATTTATTTTTAATTGTCTCATAATTTATTGGCTTAATGACTACACAAAAATTGACAGCTTAATGAAAATATATATTTTGTGTATATATATGTCCCATATTGTTGTCACTGGTGTTACTTCACTTTAGGAATAGTAAGCTTTTCTAAATCTCTTCAGCACAGTGATAAAGATTTAACAATAAATCAAAGTTCATGATAGCAGATTTATTTATTTTAATCGTGCCATTAAATGTTTGTACCCTTGTGCAGCCATGCATTTGCTAAATGGCATCAAGACTACCGCCTTTAAATCCTAACTCTTGATTTCAAACTTCAATGGATAAAAGATTATAATCATATCAAATTTCACACATGCATTTATTCAAGCGAACATGTTTATGTTCTTCAGTGTGGAAAAGAGGAAACAAACTTGTGAAAAACACATTTCCATTTGCCTGTCTAGACAACAACAAAAATGTTGTTTTGTTGTGCTCTTGCCCTTTTGTACTTGGCACGTTTGTGTCAGATTGCAGTTAGTGTGTTTAGTCAGCAGATGGTGTACAAACTGACAACCAATAAAATATTGGTTATTACCAAAATTACACAGAAGGCTGTTCAATCATTCACCCATCAGCTTTGCCTGTGGAAATAAAGATATTAACCTTTCATCACAAAGTCAGATATAAATCATTTATGTGTATGTGTAGATAAATAGATTATCATAGGCCTATGTCTAAGCCTGTGATTTACTGCAATGGCTTAATTACAAATAGTAAAAAGGCAGAGAAGAACAGATGTTATAAAGACATGTCGTTTTTCTTGAACTTACAAGAAGCAGATCACTGGGACCATTTGAATGGAGCAACATGTGTCTTCATTAGATCTGATGGTATAGTCCTAATGAGAACATTTGAAGTCGGTCTGGCGGACAATGTCTGCCAAATTTCTCCAATAAAGAATGTAAGAGATAGTAAGGGACTATAAATGCAGGAAATGACTTGTCACAAAAAACCTATAGGCCATCCTTGATATACATGAACAGCCATGACAAGCATTTTTTTAAAGGATGGTAATGACATCGATGTGTGCAGTAAGCTGCCTGTCCATGCATAATAATGACTTTTTATCTTTACAGTAGGCTATGCATCTACAGTATGCTTGTGTGTGTAAATAGCCATGCATGTATTTGAGAGGGTTCCATTTTTCCCCTTCACAGTTCACTGCACATGTGAATTGCCTGTAGAGGGAAGTGGCAAGTGGGAAAATGAAAAATAAACAGCTATGGTCTAAGAGGGCGGGGAGGAGGCAGATTCATTACAAGGTCTAAGGCACTGAATCAAATTATGCCGCATAAAATAAAAAGTGCTTAATGAAGCATTGAATGTAAAATTATTCTTCAAATTTGCTTAGCATGCAGTGGGAACAAAATTAATTTGCAAATTAACTCGCTTAATTCTTTCAATAAAGTGACATTTAACAATTAAAGGTAGGGTATGGTAATTCACTTCGGAAACACTTGTTGTTATATTCCATGGAATGCTCTTAACATCCCGATAGCAATGAATAAATTAAATCCTTTGACAATAAATACCTGAATTTCATCTGTGGAAGCCGTGGCGTTGTAAAAAGCACGACCAATCATCTGCCCCGCGGCCGGGGCAAATAATTGGATGTCCTACCTACCTGTCAGCCTTCCATCTCGTGCACAAACTTATCTCGTGCCCTCATCGGTCATGTGCGCGTTCGTGTGTGTTGGAGGAGGGGGTCTGTAAGGAAGTCTGAAGGAAGGGGCAGATTTTTTCCGGCTGCGTACTTTCAAATTCTTGCGCACTCCAGCTGGTTTCTCCATTCTTACCTACCCTACCTACCCTATACCTACTTAAACAACTCTGGATTTATGTGGGATTATCACACCGCCAGTGGCAAATTGTTTAACTTCTTTGAAAAAACTAAATACGAATACATTATGAGACTTAATGACTTGGTGCAAATGAGCATAAACTTGTAGTGTCCTCAGTGATGACTAGACACATAAATCACTGACAGGGGGTAAGGACATGTGGAGAGGGCATTTGAAAAGCACCAGAGCTATCAGATGGAAGGGAAATCTAAAGACAAATGATAGGCATTGGAGGACAAATCTTCCCTGGAGCTGAGGCAGTGGGGTCTGAAGGGGTTGTCTGGTTGGGCAGGGGGACGGTGATTGATTTTGTCTGGCAACTATTGATCAGCTATTAGCTCTATCTGTGAGGGAAAGCGTGAAGATTTGGCCATGGCTTGTTTAATTAATCATTCCCTGATGTTACTGTAAAGGGATTGGCCCTATAAATCAGAGCGGTGCGGTTGCTAATTCTTACTTGAATTATGACATTTGGATGTGTAATACCTTCGAAACATTTTGCAAAGAAAAAATGGAAGAAATGTCAACTGTTCAGAAACACATGCTTGTTGTTGTATTATGTGCCTCTACTGTGATAGTTTAGATAATGTGCGGGGAAAAAGGTGCTTTTCCCCCATACAGCCTGCAGCACCTCTTTTCACCCTCTGTCTGAAACAGGAGCCAAGTCTGCTCTGATTGGTTAGCTGGCCGGCTCTGTTGTGACTGGTAAACCGCTTGGAGATGTGTCGGAAATGTCCCGCCCCTTAACCAATCACGTACAATGTATTGGAGCACTAGCCAATAAAACGACGAGTGTTACTGTTACGTCGTGATGTCAGAGGAGGAAACAAATGAGTCCAACAAATGACTCAACAAATGAGTCGAACTGTGTTTCAGGCAGGGGGGCATAATAATAATCATCATAATAGCATAATAGGGCCCCTTTGATTACATTCAGCCAGTTTAGTTAGTAACAATGATTCAGGTTTCTCACAGAACAAACTTTTCAACATCATGACATATTGGTTTATAAATAGCCTTAAATGCAGTCTTGCACATTTACGGTAGCCCTGCTATTCCCTTCACATCTGCTCTACACACACAGGCGATCGACACAATCTGGAAGTGTTTCATTTATTTCGGGTCCTACAGTACATTTTTATTTTAAATAAGGCTTAACGTATCAATATTGGAATATGATTCGTTCAACACTGAGGTTTCAGTTCAATGCTTCAATGCCCCCCCGCGCAGCACTGAAACACTTGTAGTCCACGCCCACCCGCTAGGTGGGCCCCACCCTCGGGCCTCCTTCCGGTATAAATAGGAAGGCGGCCGGGTAATCTGCTCCCTCTTTTCTTCAGCAACCAGCAGTAGGCCTACTGAAGCACAGGAAGATCAAATCATGAGCAATGATAGTGTCCGCGAGTGTCCCTCGTGCAAAACGGGATACATCATGAGCTATGATTTTCACCCAATATGCGAATCGTGCCTGGGGCCAGAGCACGCGGACGCGGCTCTCAGCCAGCAGGTCGCATGTTCACATTGTGTTCGTCTCCCATCATCAGACAGGAAGCGAAGGGCGGACGCTCTAGCTGCTGCGGGTGAGGAGGACGATTGGCCCATCCAGAACAGGGGCAGCCTGTTTCTAGAGGTGAGTGGGGGGCAGGAGTCGGACGACTCCTACCCCGTCTCACTCCATGGCTCGCCATGCGGCTCTCCCCTCCCCCCTCTTCCCTGGACGGGGGAGACGGGGTCGGAGCGAGATACAGGGGTGGGGGCCGAGCACGCGCTCCCCTTCTCCGTAGCCACGGCGCTACCGGCGTTGGGTGGCATTATGCTGGAGCTGCCGGAAATAATCAGCAAAGCAGCAGCATGCAGAGGCCTCCCCGTTCCCCGAGGACAGGAGAGGGTGGCTCTGGATGACATGGCCGGAGTGTCCCGATCTGGCAGCGCTTCCCCGCCATTAGGAGATACCAGGAAGGGGCAGCGGCGAACCCGAGGACCCTGAGGGCTCCGGTGGCCACCTTTGTCCCCTTCACTAAGGTGGAGGGATTCACAGAGGAGGGTTTTCCAACCACCCCCGCTCTGGAACCGAGCTTAACGGCGTTCTTCGGGGTTAGGCAGGCCAACTTGATCGTCGGACGGTGCCCTATGTTGGCCACCCCCAAAGACCAGTATGTCTCCCGCCAGGCTGACCGGGCGCACCAATGTGCGTTTCAGGCGTCTGCAGCAGCAAACAACATCGCGTTGCTGACCAACTCGGTGGTGACGCTGGTCGAGCGGTTCACCCCAGAGGGTGAACCGCGGCACCAGAGGAGGCGGAAGAGATCGGCAAGGCGGCCAGCACGGCACTCACGCTGTGCGCAGCCGTGGCGGTCTCCCAGGCAAGGATCGCAGCATGACGCAGATCCAGCGCCACCTCTGGCTGCAACAAGCAGCGGTTACAGAGCCAGCCAGGAAGGTTTTGCAACCCCGCTCCGGTCAGCCCGGACGGGCTGTTCGGACCCCAGTTCCTGGCCATGGTTGGCGGCAGCGGAGCAGGTGGATGACATCCGCCAGCACGTCGGCTGGCTCCAGCCAGCGGTGAAGCATCAGCAACACCAGCGGCAGCAGCAGCAGCCAACCCGGCCACAGCGGCAGACAGAGAGACACTCGCAGCAACAGCAGCCGAGGCGTCAGACTCGTCCGTCAGCGGCAGCTGGGGCACCGTCCCGCGCCTCCGCCCCCCCAGAGAAGGGGGGTAAGAAGGGAGTGAGGTACTCCCGAGAAAACAGAGCCGGCCCTGACGGTTTGGGGGGGAGTGTGAGGGAAATAAAACAAGATTATTTCCCAACATGTTGTCTGAGTCATCAGTTGCAAATGTGTTTCACATATCCCCCACCCTGGGTGAACCGGCTGCCTATGACCTATCGGTTAATAGCCAGCAGGGTTCGTTACAAAAGCCTGCGCAATTTAATCTATCGATTAATAAACTGCGGAGCACAGTAACTACACCAGCTGCCTCCAATCTGTTGATTAGTAGGCAGCAGGGTTCGCTGCAGAGGCCTGGTGGTTATAACTTTTCGGTTATTAAACCACAGACCCCGCGGCATTCCTCTGTCCGAGATACACCACCTACACACGGTCACAATAAGCCCATGAGCGCCGTGGTAACGCCTCATGTGGATATCCTCACAGCCCTTTCGCTCTAGGCCCACCTTGGGTTGCCTCACGGGCAGCGGCGGCGAGGGCTCTGGCGTGGCTCGTTGTCATGACGACCACAACACATCTCGAGCGTGTGCACCCGCTCTCAGAGTGTTTCTCGGAGTGGCAGCGCGTGTGTCTGATGGACAGATGGATGAGCAGGCTGATCAGCAGAGGGTACACCCTGCAGTTCCCCCCCTAGTTCAACGGGATACAGGTGACACGCCTGTCATCCCGAGAACAGTGTCTTGCGCTCCAAGCAGAGCTACGGGAACTCCTGTTGAAAGAGGCTATTTCCAGGGTTCCCCAAGAGGAAGAAAATCAGGGGTATTACTCCCGCTATTTTCTTATCCCGAAAAAGACGGGGGGAATGAGACCCATCCTCGACCTGTCAGCTTTCAACAAGGCAATAATGAAAAGGCCTTTTCACATGCTGACGGTCAAAAAGGTGCTAGAGTGTGTTCACCAGGGAGACTGGTTCACCTAGATCTAAAGGATGCATACTTCCATGTACCCATCATCCCGCAACACAGGAAATTCCTGCGGTTTTCATTCCAGGGAATATCGTACCAGTACAACCGTCTGCCGTTCGGTTATTCCCTGACTCCTCGCACTTTTACAAAGTGTGTAGAGACGGCTCTGCAGCCGCTACACAGAGGAGGGATGAGAGTACTATTTTACCTGGACGACCTGCTGCTGCTGGCTCGCTCCAGGGAGGAAGCGGCTTTACAGACGGTACAACTCATATAGCATCTGTCAAAGCTGGGTTTCATAATAAACTGGAAAAATAGCTGTCCTCTTCCTGCCCAGAGTATGGTTTACCTGGGGGTGGAATTGAACTCAGCCCGCATGAGAGCACGACTCTCACGGCAGAGAGTGGAGACGCTGACAGCTCTCCTTCGACGCGTCACACCCCGCAGCGTGGTGACGTCACTCTGATTCCCCTGGGTCTCCTGCACATGAGGAGACTACAGAGGTGGTTTATCAGCCTACGCATCGACCCCGTACGACAGAAGAGGCGCAGGGTGATCATCCCTCTGTCCGTGGGTTCAGACTTAACCTATTGGAAAAGTCCCCACGTCCTGTCAGAGGGGGTAGCCCTGGGCAGAGTTACGTCACACATCTCGGTGTTCACAGACGCATCTCTCTCAGGGTGGGGAGGAACGTGCATGTCGTTGGCAGTGGGAGGACAGTGGCCGGCTCACATGTCTTTCCACATAAACGTGCTGGAATTGATCTCCGTACGGAGAGTAATTCAGCATTTTGCCCCGTTGCTGCGGAATCAGCATGTGTTGATTCGCACAGACAACAGAGCCGCGGCAGCCTACATCAATCGCCAGGGCGGTGTACGCTCAGCGCAGCTTCTGAACACAGCCAGACGGCTGTTGATCTGGGCGCGCGCACACATACTCTCCATCAGAGCACTGTATGTGCCCGGAGAGCTGAACAAAGGGGCAGACCTCATGTCCAGAGGAGGTCCTTGCCAGGGGGACTGGAGCCTCCATCCCGAGCTGATCGCCGAGGTTTGGAGCCGGTTTGGGAGGGCGGAGGTGGATCTGTTCGCTGCACGCGGGAACGCGCAATGCGCCCTCTGGTTCTCCAGCACGGGACCACCGTCCACCCCCCCCCTGGGGGTGGACGCGTTCGCACATCGGCCATGGCCCAGGGGACTGCTGTACGCCTTCCCACCAGTCCCGCTGATTCCTCGGTTCCTGGACCGAGTGCAGGAGGAGCGGCTGTCAGTGATCCTAATTGCCCCGGAGCGCACGGGAGCTTCCTGGTTTCCATGCCTACAGCGTACGCTGTCAGGCAGGCCGTGGGAAATTCCGTGGAGGGGGGACGCTCTCTCACAGGTGGAGGGAGCGATCTACAGTCACCCAGTGATAGGCCAGCCCTTATGGGCATGGCCCCTGAGCGGGAACACTTAGAGAGGTTGGGTCTTTCTCAAGATGTTGTACGCACCATTCAGGGAGCCAGGGCCGCGTCTACCAGAGCGTCCTACACAGCCAAGTGGGCAGCGTTCCAACGTTGGTGTGTAGAAAGAAGCCTGGACCCCATTACGTGCCCCCTGCCTCACGTGCTGTCATTCCTCCAGCTGTTGTTGGACAGGAATTTGGCGTTCAGCACAATCAAGGTATATGCAGCTGCCATATCATCTTGTGACGTGGGTTTCGGAGCAGGGACGTTGTTCAGTCACCCCCTGACGAAACGGTTTCTGCAAGGGGTACGAAGACTCAGACCGGTGTCACGCGCACTGGCGCCTCAGTGGGATTTGGCTTTGGTGTTACGGGCACTAAGCAAAGCCCCATTTGAACCTTTAGAGCAGGTTCCCCTCAACATGTTATCAGCTAAAGTAGTACTGCTTTTGGCTCTAACATCGGCGAAAAGTGATTTATCTGCTCTCTCTGTGGCCCCGTCATGCCTCCGGATCCAAGGGGATGGCAGTTCGGCTGTGTTATGTCCTAACCCAGCCTTTATGTCAAAGGTCATCACAAGCTCTTTTAGGTCAAGAGTGATCACCCTGGACGAGTTTTTTCCGCCTCCTCATAAATCGGAGGAAGAAGCCACATCTCATCTCCTCTGTCCGGTGCGCGCGCTGGCCTGCTATGTGGCGCGCACCGCGGCATGGCGTGGCGGCGCTCGATCGGGCAACCTCTGTCGGCACAACGGCTGTCACACTGGCTGTGTGAGGCTGTGTCACAGGCATATGTCTCCTCTGGGGTGGAGCCCCCGGAGAATATCAAAGAGGAATTTCCTCCTCCACTGCGTTGCACGGAGGAATGTCAGTGGAAGATATTTGAGGGAGGTCTCCCATTCCTCTCTGACGCACCCTGTACTGGGTGTCTTGTCAGAGTGAGTGACGTCAGGGATCCAGCTGAGCGCTCTCCTACCTGTCTGACACGCAGAGAGCAGCTGTTCCCCCTCTATGATCGCAGGATAAGGTGGGACCTTCGTCTCTACTTTCTCACAGCGGCCAGTATGTATTGTTCCCAGCCTTCACCCCGTCGGGAAGACAGGCATGTTTTGCTATGTTCCAGGGACGGTGATGCGCCATTACGCATGGCACAACAGGCAGGGATGTGTTATTGAGCAGGTGTGTCTGTGCTTCTAGTGCTGGACGGACCCAGTGGGGCGCAGACTACATCATGCTTCGCCCTTAACCCAATAGCGATAACCTTAGAGGGCGAGCCATATACGAAATAGACCTGAGGTTACCTACTGTAACCCAGCTTCTATGAGTAAATGGCGCAGCCCTCTAAGCGCCGGGCCCCACTGGCTCTACGAATAGCTGAAGAAAAGTTATATTGTATGGGAGCAGATTGCCGGGCCACCTTCCTATTTATACCGGAAGGAGGCCCGAGGTGGGCGTGGACTACAAGTGTTTCAGTGGTGCGGGGGGTTATTCCATAATCATCTGAAGCAATCTAAAATCCCTCAGGGGTCCAAGTCTCCAGGATGAAAACTACGTTGTTTACCCCATTTCACAGTGAGCTTGAGAATGAAATGTTCCTCTTTGTAGTTGTTGTGTGATGTGTACTTCGTTTGTTTGTGGGTTTTTTTTCCTTTGCGTCTGTGAAAAATGAAAATGAAGCAAACATTTAATTCATGGTCATAACCACATTTAATTGGTAATGTAATCACACTGTGGATACTGTTACTTTATCAGGATGGTGGCTGAGGACCAAATCCTGATGGATTTGCTCTGAACGAAATTGGATTGAGTGATTGATTTATGTATGTCAAGTGAAGGGCAAAGAGACGGACAAAAGAAACCGTAGAGTGTGAGAGTGGGTCAGGGGAGGGGAGTCGCAGATATATGGATGAAGCATGGCCCCCTGATGGGGGACGAAGAGCATTGAATCAGACAGAGATAAATGGAGTGTGAGAGACAGAGAGAAAGAAATTCAGACATATGCCTGCTGACCTAAACCCTTTTTTACTCAACTAATCAATAGAAGGAAATGCATAGAGTGTGTGTGTGGGTGGTTGTGTGCGTGGGTGTGTATACGTGCTTGTTTGGAGGGAGGGAGGGAGGTTCTGTCTGTCGCTCTTAATAAAGATCAGAAACACAGTGACATTACCTCGGTCCTGACTCCTCCCTGGCCTTCCAACCTTTGCACATGCCTCTATTTAATTTCGGGCCCTGTAATCTTATAAAAGTCTGAAAGGTCTGGAGCACTTAGACAGTCATCGTCACTGAGCTCGGCGAGGAAAGTCTGAGTTAAAACGTACAACATCACTGCTGTACTATGCATCCTGAGGTTGTGAATATAATAGAAAGTGCATTTTTGTGCATTTGCTTTACTGGTGTCATTTGGTTGAACAAATAGAAAGGGCTGCATTTTAAAGAAATTAATAAGAAAGAATAAAAACAAACAGTATTTATTTTCTGTCTGACAGACTCAATTTAATATGTCCTTATGGCTAAGAGACAAAATGCACCAGCATTTTCTAAAGAAGAATTTCTTTGACAGATGCCTGGTGCATTCAATTGCTCTGGGCAATGCTTTTTTCCAGCAATCTACATTTTCATTGCACTACAGCAATCAGCTAAAATGTGCTATATTCCACCTAGAAGTCGTTCCCCATGAGCCTTATAATTGGTTCCTCCTGCCGTTTAAGACAAAAAGAAATCCCATACATTCCAATTAGGGAGAAGCACCAGGCTTTATGCAAATACAAGGTGCATAACGACCAGATTGACCCAACGTTCAATTATCCAAACTTCTTGAAATGACAGACACAAAGAGGATGCAAGCTCTGCATAAAAAAAAAATACCTGCATGAATCAGATGAGGCAGTGCCTATAGTGTTTAAAGCAGAGAAACAGCATGCATGCACGGATCAAGTGCTCTGGCTGAAAGGGAGTGAAGGTGTGCAGAGAATATAGGCACCCTCCCTATACAAACACTCAGCTGTTATTGGTCCTCTGGATGGCCTGCAATCACTGTTTAAGTCTTCTGGGATTTATGAGACAGTAAATTAAATTGACACTCCCCAGTGTGCGATCCGCAGTGAGTACGAGATGGCGCTTCCACTAAGATCTCATGATGGATAAAGAAACCTTGAGCAGGGTGTAGGAGATTGTGGTCCGCCCACTTGATTGATTATTACCAGAGTTAGACATTTATGACATTTGATGTGGTGCAGGATGTAACCATCATTATAAACTTGTCTGTAATTATAACAAGACTAAAGCCCCCGTAGAGGCTATGGTTGTGGACATATTGATGCTTTAAGAATAATGCTAACATTAACATGCTAAAATGTTCACACAATAAAAATAACATGCTGATTTTAGGGAGGAGTGATGTTTACCATCTTCAACAGCACAAAACATATCTAAAACTGATACAAATGTTAGTTTTTAAATAATTGGTCATAGACAAATTCAAATGTTGACCAGACAATGCCACTGCATTCTCTCTACTGGCAAGCATGGGAAACTGGTTGCAAAAAGAAATGTGATTGTATAGGACTCTATGAAAAAATGAAGGTTCAGTTCATGTATTACCTCATTAAACAATTTCCCAACGAGTTTATGATCTTGATCGCTTGTTTCAATTGTACTTCAATTTAGCATATGCAAAACCCATGGTCACAAATCTGGGCGTTAAAATTGAGAGTGCTTTTAAATTGGATAAACAAATCAACTCAGTGGTTCAGTCCAGTTTTTATCACTTGAGGCTCCTGTCCAAAATTAAACCAGTATTATCCTTTTTAGACTTTGAGCGTGTAATTCATGCCTTTGTTTCTATGCATCTAGATTACTGTAATGCACTGTATGCCGGCATGCAGCCTGCAGCTGGTACAAAACGCTGCGGCTCGGCTGCTTACAGGAACACGCAAGCATGAACACATCACACCAATTCTGGCTTCCCTCCACTGGCTTCCTGTCCATTTTAGAGTACATTTTAAGATTTTATTATTTGTTTTTAAATCGCTTAATGGGCTGGCCCCAGAGTACATCTCAGACCTTCTACAGGTGTACACCCCCTCAAGGGCTTTGAGGTCGGCTGATCAGCTGCTGCTGGTAGTCCCAAAAACTAGGGAAAAGACCAGGGGAGACCGAGCCTTCTCAGCGGTAGCCCCCAGGCTCTGGAACGACCTGTCCCCCCATGTCAAATTGTCACCCACCCTTCAAACGTTTAAGTCCCGCCTGAAGACCCACCTATTTTCCCTCGCTTTCGAGACAGTTTAAGCTATGTTTTATCGATTGTTATGCCTTTTATCTATTCTTATGTATGCCTTTTTATCTATTCTTATGTATGCCTTTTCATCTATTCTTATGTGTGCCTTTTATCTATTATTGTAATATTATATTTTATTATGTTATGTCTGCCGTGAAGCACTTCAGTGAAACCCTTATGTCTCGTAATACATATCAAATCCTGCATTTTTAATTGTAATTTTCAGGAAAGGTTAAGCATAAATCTAGTAAAAAAACAAACCTGCAAGTTGCTCTTTAAGCGCGTTGTCACCTTATGATGGACAGGCCACTACCACAGAGTTTTCGTCCAGGATTTTGACCTTTTATTGGGTTTTAGGTTCATGAAGGTAAATTGTGACATTGTGGCCACCTAAATTGTCTTCTTCAGCATTATTATTTTCACCGCCCATGTCACTTCTGGTTGCCATGTATAGCTGTAAGGGAAACTTCTGTGTAGCAATGCAGTGGGAGTCACCGACTCATGAAGGAGACACGGGAAGAGCAGGAGCTTTGATGTCAAACACTGATGGTTTATTTAGGAGCTTCGGCCGGAGAATTCACATCACAAGTCCAAGAGCCAGAGGTTCTGACTTCACGGGAGAGTTGCCACGTCAATTCTGGAGCGCCTCTCTCTCGTTAGCCCATTTAACTGGTTTCGCAGAGAGTAATCAACATATTTGAGAAGATGGCCTAAACAGTTGGGAACACTGAGTTACTTGCGTCTGACACTTATGGCCTCGAAGATTTCACACCTTGGAGTCCACAAACACAGAGAAGGAAGTGTCCCAGTGTACCCACAACAATAAACCATCTGACTGTGACCTAGTGTTGACCGGTCATAGAATGGGAATAACAACATTATGGCTGAAGCAGCCTATCTCCTTAAAGGAGATAACAGACGTCAGGGTTGGTCATGCACGACATATCTAGGAGTCTAGGACAATTATTTCCCTAACAGTAGCCAACAAGGCAACAGCCAAAATGCTAAACTAGAAGCTTCAAAGATAGTCTACGAACCAATGAACGACATGAAGCTGTCTACATCCTCCTTTTATATATAGTGTATTGGTAGAAATAATGTATCCATAGTTATAACATAGCTTTGTTGCGTTTCATCCTATATGGAACAAAGGGAGAATGCTGGGCTTTGCCTGCTATGAACTGTGAACTCTTTGTTCCGATGCAATGTCCAGCAGCTGTCAGAGAGTTAGTGAGCCATCTGTGACCGTCCTCACCCAATGGCTCTGGAGGACCCTGTTTAACCGAGCTTAAATTGCATTTGACCATTCAATGTCAAAGCCTGAACACCATAGACATGTCAAGCCAAAGTCATGTTAAAACCTTGTATGTCCACCCGCTGCTTTATGGGATGTAGAGGAAAAAAAGATGTGAGCAAAAACCCAGAGGATACTGTTGTTTTTATCACACTTGACAATGATTTGAACAGTGTAATGGAACTGTTCAGTCAGAGCGGACAGAGATGAACCATTAAAGTGATGTATCAGCATCACGTACCTTGGGGGTGTTTGATCAGAATGGATTTGTCGAAAAATACTAAAATGATTTATCATAAAGAGAAAATGACTCTTGATATAAAGATGAGTAGTCACTATGAATGTGTCACAAAAATGTATGACTCAGGGCCTTGTTACAAAACTGTTGAAAGACCTAACAATGTAAACAGTGTGCCAGTTGCTAAAGAGTGATTATGATTTCGTTTTTTATCTTTTAGATATCAATTCGATATTTGCATTCTAGTTTACAGAAACGTGTTCTGAAAGTCATGAATGAGGGCAAAAAATAAAGATATTTATTTCATTGGTAGGGATGTTATAGGAGTTAGAATGTTGTCGGTAGCTGGGCTGCTGTGTGATATCCAGGCAACTGAGAAACAACAACAATGGAAATCAATGGATCCACTACACACACCACCATTTTATTTTCAGGAATTCATCAATGCAAAGAAGAGAAAAGTGACAGGAACACTTTGAACAAAACAGTCACTGCATCCTGAGAAAATAAGCAACAACGTTCTTACAAAACCACAGGTTGCTATATTCAGCATTTAATTACAAAGGCGTCAAGGCCATTTTAGGTAAAAAGAGGAAAACGTGACGCGGGAGGAGGGGGCGATATTCCGAGAACCATATATTGGAGAATATCCAAGGCTTTTTAGTTGTTAATTTACGACTTGAATCTTGAGTGTTTTCTCAAAATATCTCTCCCTTGGCTCCGTATATTGTTTGCCATGCTCTCCATCTTAGAATAGCTTGTTGGCATGGTAAGAAGGCTTCAGCTGAGGCTGATGGAAGTGTTGGTGATAAAGCATTGGACAAATACAATTGGATCTGGGGAAGGTGCTTCATAAAACATCAGAACGCGTATGGCCACAAACATCTTTGAACAAAGAGTGAAAATCATTAGCTTTTGTTTATAGACAGATAAACCTTAAATTATATAAAGGAAACCAAGGTAAGGTTTTTTTTTTCGTCACCTGGGAACAAGAAATCCTCTCGAAAAATATGTATTTTCCCTCATTAATTTACAGAAATCCCTCCATCCATCTTCTACCGCTTATATGGAGTCGGGTACAGTTTACAAAAACTTACACAGGTAATATGACAGAAATCTGGACAGAATACTTAAGCTGTGAATAACAGCAGATGCTTTTTGTTGTTTGAAATATAAAGAACTTTATGCAGCCCAAATGCTCAAAGCAAGCAAATAAGCTTTTTCTTAATGGCATTAGTTTGTATTAAGGGTCTCCTGCAGAGTCTATTTACTATCTGAGCCCATCCAGAACAACCTAAGTAATATCCCCCTAATCTAATTGTAAAACAGCTAGGCTAAATTGTTCTACACAATGTAATTTTATTCCAGGTTGGAGCACTACCTTAGTCATTTGAGCCACATCATCATGATTACTGCCACTTCAAAATAAATAGCTCACTTCATAAGGATGTCGGGTTACCTAGAGTAGATGTGTACAAACACATTCCTCCTTGTTATTATTCTGATTCAATACACTCTGGGAGAATAACCTCACACCTACACATTCTGTTTCCATTAGCTAATTCAAGAAGAGAATGCTTTATGGCTTTATAGACGCAACTCAAGAACACGATACATGTTGTCTGCAGTTTAAAGAGTCTTTGCCACACATTGACTTTGAGACCTTGGAGCAGACAAGAAGAACAGGAGTGGGCTGATTTAGTTTTTACTGTAGGGTAGGATCATTGTAAAAGTAAAAAGTCTGAAGGCAGGAAATCGTGGCTGATAAATGTTGGTCACAGGCTATTATATAGAAAAAAAGAACTGGCAGTTTAACTGTGTATCAACACATCAAATCTAACAAACGAATGGCATTCTGAAAGGCAGACTTCTGCCAAGGCCAATTATTGTGCTCCTAAGATGGTCCAATATATAGGAAGTCTTTATTTTTGTGAGTTTATGAGAATCCAGATGCATGCTACATAGAGGACATGCAGGATAACTACAGGAAGAAAACAAACCATTACAAGAAACAAGGTAAAGATGCAAAAAAGGTTCCTTGTAGACACAATAAGAAACCTCCACAGAAGATTTCTGGCAGAGAACAATGGGAGGATCTCATACCCTGCATTTTGCCGCCAACGTCCCTTTTGGGTTGTGCACCCGTCCCTGTCTGACTGTGACACGTCACGTGCATGTGCAAACTGCATGAGAATTCGCTTTCTGGCAGAAAAGCTTAGTCAGTTGAAGTTGATTGAGACCTCAAATCTTGAGGTACTCACTAAAATTGTGTGCTGTGATACTATTAGAAAGGACTGTATGTATGGGGAGTGTGAACACTGCAGAGACAAAACAGTTCCACTCTCAAGTACATATGACAGTGCAGAAAGGGTGTCCTATACTCAGTGGGGAACAGAAGATAAGGCAACAATGAATGACCAGGAGGGGCCAACAGTGAAGATAACTGTTAAACAGATTGTTGAGGGCACCCAGGAGCAACTTGCTGAGCAGTTCCAAACACTCCTGAGCAAGTTCAAGAAGCATTCTTTTAATATTAGGCAGCAGTATGCCTACTACCGTGAGCTAAGGAAGAGCATGGCCACTGATGAATGCCTAATTCACGTAGATTTTTCTGAGAACTTTACCTGCAAGTACAATTTGGAAATCCAAGCAGTGCACTTTGTATCATCCCACCAGCAGGCAACACTGCATACAGGGGTATGTAGGTGGCATCCAAGAACCAACCTGTTTCACCACAATATTAATCAGACAAAATATGAAACCTAAACAAAATTCTAAGTTGAATGCATATTTTTGATAACATTTGAAGGCCGATGTTGGATAAAGTTCTAATGATCCCCTTTTGCAGCCAAATGGTCTACTTATGGTCTAGAAAAAAATCTACTTAACATAGGTGATCCTAAACAAGGGACTTCTGATGATTAAGGTTCAACAAGAATTAACTTGAATATCTTTTTGAATCATATTCACACAGACTCCAAGTTGTCTGTGAACTCCAAACAACTTTTTGTAAGAAGGAAACTCCTAGTAATTATTGGGATTGTATGCCTGAGGTGGGAAAATGTGTTTTCTCAAAGGTTTAAGTAGTCCTCTACCAGATGTTATGATAAAAAATGCAATATTTTAAGGTATTTTCTTAAAAAAGGCGAAGACCCAAAAGGCACCCGATTCAGAGAATCACCCAGCCAATGTATTCTCCTTAGAAGACAAGGTGTTCCTATTTAAATACACATTATATTGCTCTTATCCAAGATGATCGGACTGCCAGCTAAGCAAGCCTTAACTGTTGAAATCTTGGAAAAACCTTATTAAACCATCTGCTTTGGAAACCAGGCAAGCCCATCTGCTGTGAGACTCCTCAACGACTCCCATCTCCACCATCTCTATCTCTGCAAGATAACCTCTTTTGGCCTAATTTCCTGTGTCATATTTCTCATATTTCATTCCCCTTGCGTTTTTTCTCCCTGCACAATGAGATTTACAGGGGACGGTCTTAAATCGTCCATGAGAGAGACAAGAAAGAGGTTAGGGCCCAACCTTCAGGTCACAGTTATTTGAGTTGTGATCTGGCTGACTCTGACAAAAGGATACTTTTTCATTTCTATGAGCACAAAAGGGCTTCGGGAGGGTGAGTGCCCTGTCAAAAGATCTGCAAAGACATATGTACTGGCGCTATCCAAGATAACCATGAGGTCAGAAAGGGCTTTCCATTAGACAAAGGCTGCAATGGGCAAATAATGGACTTTGTTGTTGCAATCCTAGAGTACACCCAGAGCTGGCCCGACCCATTAAGCGACATAAGCGGCTGCTTATGGCCCCGCAGCCACAAGGGGCCCCCTAGCAACAACAACAAAAATGAAAAAAAAAAAAATATCTCAGTACACTGTCGCCGTGATAAGTATGTTTAATTAATTGTGTTAATATGCCTAGATTGCCTACTCTCAAAGTCATGTATTATATTATTGAATCAATATTATAATACATTAACCGTGCTTCACCTGAACCTCATCATGACACTAGAGAGGACGGCAGGATTGTAATTTCCCGTGTTTAGTGAATGCAACAGAGGCAAGACACCAGGCCAACCAGAGAGTTGAATGGAAATAAACATCTGTCTTATTGGCTGACAGGTACCTATCCATTGAGCTGTGACCATGTTTAAACTGTCAGTCGGACTCAGGGGCCGTTTCTCAATCGCGAGGAAACTGGCTTCCAAGCCAATATTTCAAGGATACTACGTCATCGAGTGCCGCCGAAGGACTGTTCCAATCTCCAGCATACTTGGAATTCCACAGAGGCCACGTCCTTGGTTTGGGGGTAATTTCGAGGCTGCACATGGGTAGACTTCGCGTCCTTCAAATCCCCACAATGCTTTGCGCACGGACCAATTTCCCCAAATCTGTTGCGGAAAATGTAAGGCGGGGCCTCTCATATGACGCACACCTGCACACTTGCTAGCCTGTTCCACTCTTCGTTTTCCGAATGCCAGGAAGGATTCTTGCCTAGCTTCTGAAGGAAGTGACTCGGAAGACATCTGCTACCAAGCAAGCATCCTCGCGATTGAGTAACGGACAGAGTTTTTGAAGATGGACATAAGAAAACATTTTCTTAAAAAAGACGACAATTCTCAAGTGGTGGCTCACACAACACCCCCAGAGCCACCACTTGAGCCAGGTAAACAAGGTATGTAAATGTCAGTAAACTTCCAAGCTATGCGAACATGTAAGCAAAGCATAAATTACAGCTACGTTGACGTTACTTTGAAACGCGGGGGTAAGCTAAACCGTTAGCAAGTAGCTATAGTTAGAGATATTAAATAAACACTTACAATCTAAATGTAATGTTTTTTAGCGTTACCTGGTGATTTCAAAGAAAGCTCTCTGGGAAATGTTGACTAAACGGCTCGTCCACACACAAGCATGAAACAAATCTTGAAAAATCTTGATGCTGGGCGTGTCTGAAGCTTGGCGATTTTTTGCGAACAACGCGACCAACAACCAATCACATGAATCTCCCGCCCCCGACATACAAAGCAATAGCAATATTAAAACGAAGTAAACTGGATATAAAATCCCCAAACAGGCAAAAACCTACCAGTTTCACCTACTGTCTCTGCCATCTCATGCCTGGTTCCTTCGGTTTGTATCCCGGTAAATAGTTCTGGTCGTAAAGAACCGGGTGATTTGCTACCGTAATTTCTCGTTTGGAATATGAGGAAATTAACTGAGGTCTGGCTCTCCCAGCTTGCACGCGGTTTGATTGGCTAGCGCTTGTACTGGCGGGATTTGCATAAACAGGATTTGCTCAACTTTTGATGCTCACGAGGCTTGCAAAGCCATGCTCCGCTCCCCACAATGCAGTTCGGCGAAGATTCAAAAATCTTCTACGCCACCCCATTCAAGTGAATGGGCAAAGCTTTGAACGTTTTTTTTCATGCCTGTGTGTGGACGGGCCGTTACTGTTCAACATGAAGCTAGAAGCTACCTTACAGTACACAGTTGATCCGGAGTCGTGTCAGTTAAAGTGTTTCATAGTTAGCTTAGCTAAGCATCAACCTAGCACTGAAATATATGGATGTTATGTGACAGTATTTCTGAGAAAAAGTCAGCTGAAATCGTGGCATCGTTGCCACTGTTGTACGTGTCGACAGCATGTTTGAACGTATTTGCAGCAGTAAATGTGGCTGTTTGGCCACTGATGTTGCCATAACATCACCTGCATTTAAATGTGCAACCTCTTTTTGTGACAATTTTTGCAAGAAATTATAATTCTTCTGAATGATATTCCTGTTGACTGCTATGTGAACATTATGAGATGGACAGCCAGAGAGAATACATGAAAAACAGTTATGAAATACTATGACAAAACAAGAATACAGTTTAAAAGGGGAGTGATTTGTAAAATATCCATAAAGAAAAATCTGTTCTGTTTCATATGGGTGTTGAGAGATTTATCCATAGATCTCTTCATTTTGCTCTCAAAGTGCACCAGATTGATGCTTTTAACTGCAATATTTAAAAAAAATCTTCCCGGGGGAACATGCCCCCGGACCCCCTAGAGGAGGTTAGGTCCACGGTGTTTACATGGTTATTTATACAATATGTGTGCTTATGCTAACATCATAAGATAAAAGTTGGTTCCTTGTTGTGTGTAGTGAGAACGCGCGGGGGGCCAAGCCAAAGCTCGCTTAGGCTTGGGCCCCCCATAAGTCTAGGGCCGACCCACACTTATCATTGGCTGTAAGACAACTGATTTTTGATGGAAGCATCTTCATCTCCAAGGGGATGTGGCTCTACATAAGTCAATCTCAAATTCTTTGACTCACAAGTTTACCTCACTATAAAGTAGGAATATCTTCTTCAAGTTTCGCTAACTTTAAAGTAATAGTACTCCACAAATGTATTACAAATTCACAATTTACAGTTATAAATAACAGGATAAAAGAAAAACAATAATAGAGGTAGACTCCAGATGCACCGAATGTTCTTACCATCCAAATACATTCTTTCACAGGCGTGCTGAATGATGATCCCTTGATCATAATTTGGAGGCATATGGCAGGTTTCCATTTTTTGGAGGGATGACCCCAAAACACTCTGTAAGTAAAAAAAGAACGTCAGCAGTATTGAAATCAATATAATGTTAAATAAACTTAGAGAAAGAAAAAGTTATTTTCCACACCATCCATATTGGTATTAAAGGAAAATAAAAGAATATCTTAGAGCAGTTGCATTTAGGATTCAGATCAGGGGGGAGGTGGTAATCCAATAGTCTTCTGTTGCTCTGCACGGGGAATTGAGCTGCCTTTACAAACTGTTCGCAATGCTTCACAACAGCATGTTACATTGTTGATCCGTGCTGATACTCATTAAATCTCCCACAGACCTACCACCATCCCATGGGCGTAGATAGTAACACAAATTGCAGCACATCGCAGCTCTTTAGCAATGGATAAATTCAAGTTGCATTTAAGAAGGAAGATTAAACAAAATAAAACAATGGATGTTTCAAAATGTGTTACTGAAAGGTCACCTATTATGCAAAATCCACTTTTTCATGTATTTTATACATCAACATGTAAAAAGGAAAAAAGATTCGCTCTCTTTTTGTCCTGATCCATTTATATAAAAACCTGTCTGAAAATGAGCTGATCAGATTTTGGCCACTCTATGATGTCATCAACGATTTTGTGGCTTGTGTAACCATTAGCCAATAACTAACCCTAACCCCCCCCCCCCCCCTATCACCTGAATCTCCTCCTAGAGCACCATTGTGTTATTTCTAACCAAATATCTCTCGGAGGGGCGTGGGGTGTTGCTCCTTATTTTCTTCTAAAGTAACAGACTGAGAATCAGCACTTTTGAAACAGGGCTGAAACAGAGGGGATTATGGGTAATGCTGCAATGATCTGTTTGGTATTTCGAGCCAAACACTTCAGAGACATGTTTGTATATATCTGAGACCTATCATATATTGATGTAAAACAGTATGATAGGGGACTTTTAAGTTCAGAATTGGTGGTTCTCTTTCAGTCCTAACACCCGGTAATTTAACTATTCAGGAGAAAGCCGAGCTAAAGCTGCATTCATGATATGTGATTTTTGTAAGGGTTGAGCCTGGGGCCTTGCAGTTATGTCCCCTGCTAGCTGGCTAATGGCTATGCTTCACACAGCGGATTGGTTGCTAACAACAACTTGGTGCGTTGCGTGATGCAGAGGTGTTGCTCTTCAGCCTAGTCGGGAGGCACCGCTCTCTCGTTTTACCGCTTGCCATGTGAATGCAGCTTGAGTGATTGTTGAGCTGCCAATGGGATCAGAATGTTGTCATTCTCAATCAATGTTTATTGTTCACAAGGAAATAATGTGAGGTGCTGTTTCTGTGTCTACAGCTTGCAATCACGCAATAGACAAATGTTTTACTTTTTTCTTCCAAGCACAACAGCCAAAAGTATTATGTGACAGACCCAATTTCACTCCAAATTAAAGAGTGAATCTATCTTTTTGGACACGTCTCATTCCAATTTACAATGAGAAATTGAAATTTGCAAAAACAAATATGAGAAATGTGTTTGTATACTGGTAATAGAGTAATTTAAAACCTGATGAATATTTTTGCTGGCCACTGGCTTCACTTTGCGAATGTTCTCTCCTGGTTAAAAATGCAACAAAGCCAAATTAAACAACTCTTTAGGTTGATGAAATTAAGAGGTAACAGGAGGGTATCCTGCTGAAACACAGGCACAGTCCTTAAACAAGTCTGAAGTTCCAACCCAGGAGAGGCTGATTACTCGATTTCATCTGCCTTGATGAAGTTGTTTATTCAGAGTTGAGCTCGTTCATCCTTATGGAGTTCCAGGCTGCATGTTAACGTCAAGTCACTGAGAGCAGCAGCCTATGACTCTTCTTAGCTTCAGTTTTAAACTCTGCTGGTTCCAAGTGTCTGGCCTCAGGCTGTAGCTGGCAATGCTTTATCCCAGAGCTACTCCAAATACTCATCAAAGTAAAACAAAAAGTAAGGTTAATTTTTGGGTGAAAGCTGAATGAATTTTTATCGCCCATCAATACCTCTGTGAGTGATAAAATATTCAGCTTCCTCAGGCATGAGATGAAATGAACGGTTGCAGAAATAACAAGATTATAAAACTTTTTATTGATCCCCTCTGAAGATGAATTTATAAAGCAAATTCCACACATATCTCAGGTTCACATTTCATTTTTTTTTACGCAAAGTTATGGTACCATTACTTTCTATAATTTCACCAGAAAAAAATATTGATGTGGCTGTGGCCATTGTTTTATTTTATACAAATGATGAGGAAGTACATGTAGACCCACTGTAAAATAGCAATTACACTATATCAACATTCCCCAAGAAAAAAATAATTAGCCGGGCCAGTAAGATGTTGAAGCCAGTGATTTCGGATGCAAGGAAAAATATACATTCCACTGACAGGTTGCCTGACACCATGGTAAAACTCCGGCGGACAAAACAGTTGAGGAAGCACAATTGGTTTCCCCTTTGGAAGCAACACAGTGGTAAACAACTGATGGACAATATTAAACACAAGGGGGAGAAGCTGAGTATGACAAGCAGATTTATGCATGGGTGAACTCCACTGCGCCAGAGCCATCAATTCTCCATCTTTAAAAGTTTCTTCAGCCTCCGTCTCACCGCGCCTGTCATAACATTTATCCCTGCTAAGTGCTAATACATTTACATTTGTAGTGCTGCTCAGTAATAAAATAGGTGGGATGAGTGGAGGCCTTTTACCATTGCTAAAACAAACATCAATGAACTCATCCACGGAGGAGCCACCCCGCCTTCAAGAGGCCCCCGATAGTCCATCCACCCACTCTCAGCTTGGCCACCGCTACACAGTGCAGGTCAACAGTGTTGCGGTTTGAGTCTCCTCAGTTTCACTCACAATTCTCGCCATCATTTCAGGGTTCACTCACAAGAGTCTGTTTCGCACAGGAGGATCCACATTTGTCCAGACTGGATTCTCTGTGCATGCTGTTGTCGCTTTAGGTGTGTGGAGGAAACATTTTGTAACCAAAAGTTATCAAGTGAAGTCACAGGTTAAGCACACAGGCACAACATGGGAAAAGAGGGATACAGGCTGGTCTCTCCAGTCTCAGGTGACTTACATGCTTGTCTTTTGGGGTCTAATTTTCCAATTACATTTTATAAACATTCTGAATCAAGAATTAACTATGCTGCATTTCATGAAAGATTAACCTGCAATTGGCCTTCATGTTATTTTCTTCACATCTCTTATTTTGTTTAAATCCACTGTCTTCAAAGCTGGGTTTCATCAGTTACATGAGTGAAAAAATTAAAAGCAATTTTAGTAAAGACAAAAAGCATCACATACGGGACAAAATAAATAAAGAGAGCTGTGCAGGTTTTGATTACTTAACAAACCACGGATAAAAATAGCAAAGCATTTTCCAAACACAGCCCAGTCAGTACCTCAGTGAATTATCTACACGCTTGTGCTGCACCTCATCTGACGCAACACTAAAATACTGATCTTAGGTGAATGATCTGGAGAGGTATAACCAAGGCTGACCAGCCATGATAAGATCTTCACTCTGCCAACTACTGAATAAGGTAATAACAAGCCTAATTTAAGACAAGTGGTTATTGGGTTGTTTGAAATAGAACAATTCACAGCTTTACAAAGCCCTTTCCTTGGATAGCTGGTAGGGCACATCAATATAGTTGAGGCATTTTGAAAAATGACTTTATACGACTACATACTGTGTATGACCAGTGAGCAGGAAAATACTACCAAAAATGTTAGGTCATCATTTCCTAATCCATTTTGAATTGCCTGCTGTGGCGCCTGTGTGTGAGAGGAACCCTACCTGCACATATGCTTATAAGTTTGACCTTTCCACAGTGTATACATTCTTTGCTTACATGTCACATGGAAAGAGCAGAAAAGAAAGCATACACAGTCCTTTACTAAGATGGTAAGGAAACAGTCAGCTGTGCATTCACACCTGGGACTCTGGCTGCTGCTTCCTGCAGTGATCTGTTCCCACAAGGTTTCAGTTCCAGTTAATCACATACAGTACTCTCAGTGCAGTGAACAGCAGGTATTTTGGAATGAGATACCAGTAGAAGAAGGCACAGAGGGGTGCTTCATAAGTGTCCATGCTAACGGAAATTGTGCATCCATACAGTTTACCAATAACACTGAACTGGATATATAGTACATCATGTGTAACAGTAGTCTATATCCGGGATTCCTCCTTCTCTATAGCCGCGGTTGGTGCCATGACCTGCATCAGAAACATGGTTGTCTCCTTTGTACAGGCCAGTGCCATTAGAGGGGTATATGGTATGAATGATGTAATCCTCTCGTAGGGGTTTAGGCTGCATTGGCTGGCCGGCTGCCAGTGGCGTCATCTGGAACCCTGGACTGCGGATCTCCAAAATGGTATTGTCCTTCTTGGTGCCTGACTCAATATAGTCATCACAGCTCTTCTTTTTTCGCGAGTGTTTGCGAGTGTAGTGGTCACGGGTGCACAAATGCCCAGTCCTATGTCCATACCAGCAGAAGATGCCACAAATAAGAGCCAAGGACACAATGGCGGTAGCCCCACCAACAATCCCTGCCAAGGGCAGAACTGTCATCTGCTTTGAGTCTTCATTCTCATCCTCCTCCAAAGGGGTGGGGTCAGACGTTTCAGCTTTTGCACACACAAGAGCTTCATCGGGGTCAGCATCTCCAGAAATTGCTCCCTTGCTTTCAGAACTTGCAGCCAGGGGCACCATGCAAATAATGTAACTGGAGCGTGGTTGGAGGGAGGTAAGCAGGTACTCACGACGGTCCCCCCGGACCAGAGTCTCTGTAATTGATCCCATTGCGTTCCCATTTCCCAGTCGGAGCCAGCTCAGCCTAAAGGACGAGCTGGGTTGGGCCACGCTCCAGGTAACACGGACACTGTTGTGCGAGAGAGGCTTCACATTGAGGGCCAGGCTCTTCCCCACTCCGCTGCTGCTGAGAGTGTAGTCTAAGCCAGAGTCAGGAAGCCCCAGGCCAGGTCGCTTTGATCGAAGGGTGAAGAGAGAGCCCTGTGGAGGGGTGTGAGTGGTAGAGGTATCGACTCCACCTCCGCCCACTCTGTCTCTGGTCCCCGCAGTCCTCACCAACTCACACTCCTCCATCTCGCTGGCCAGGTCTTTCAAAGCCATGTCTCGCACCCTGTCAGGTCCATGGCAGTTGAGGCCTCTGACAGTGATGGTGTTACCGCGGGCATGCAGCCAGTCATACAGCCAACGCAGGTTGCAGCCACAGTGCCAGGGATTGCCTCGCACCAGCAACTGGCCCAGGCTATCTAGGTCTTTGAACAGTCCCCTCGGTAGGGTCGTCAGATTGTTTCCTGATAGGTCCAATCTAAGCAGCCTGTGCATACCCTCCAAGGAACCACGTGGCATATGAGTCAGGGCATTTTCCTGTAGAGACAGGCGCTGCAGATGGGCGCTGGGCAGGTTGACCGGTGGGGTCTGGAGGGAGTTACGGACTAGGGACAACTCGGTCAAGTTGGCAAGGCGGGAGAATGTGTCATCGGCAATGCGCTGGTTTGCCAAAAGGTTTCCGTCCAGGACGAGACACCTAAGTGAGGAAAGCCCTCGGAAGGCATGGGTAGGGATTGTGGAGATTCGGTTGTCATCTAGACGGAGTTCTTCCAGGGAGGCAGGCAGTCCTGAAGGGATACTGGACAGGTGGTTGCGTGAAAGGAAAAGTAGGCGCAACCGTGGGTTGTCAGCGAAGGCCTGGTCCTCGATGCTTACAGTGGAAATTGAATTGTCATCCAGGTGGAGCTTCTCTAGCAAGGGCATCCTAGCCAGCGCACTACGAGGAATAGTGCGTATGTTGTTGTCCTGCAAATGCAGTTCACGGATGGATGGTGGCAGGTGCACAGGGAATTCGTCCAGTTCATTATCATACAAGTAGACCACACGGATGGCAAGCTGGCGCTCCAAGGACGTGGGCAAACCCGGGTTGTTTATCTGGTTGTTCTGAAGGTAGAGGACGGACGCCGAAGGAGGAAGTGATGGGATGGAGCTCAGACCACGGTCATTACAGTAGATAAAGTCCTCATCGCACCTGCATACGGATGGGCATATCATGTCCCTGTCTCCAATGTACCCTTGTATCGTGGCTGAGGCAAACTGAAGCATGCCAGCACGTAGTGTCAAGCAAAGAAACAGCAGGAAGAGCCGAGCCCGAAGCTTAGCCACACCTACAGGTGCCATTATGGTGAACATAAGCACTGTCTCACTTTTCCAGGTGTGTTGTCAATCCTCAAATGCTTGCAATGAGCTGGATTCCTGTGAGCTCCATCCTGTGAGAGAAAGAGAAATTAGAGTCAGCATTGAGGCACAAATGAATAAGTTAATAGGTACAGGTGACTAGGCATGTGAGGGGATTTCAGCTAAACTTTTTCTGATTAGTTTCAGACAGCACTTTTATTCTTGTCTGTCTTAACAATATAAGAGCCTAAGAAAATGCTACAACTCTCTTATCTTAACAGAACACAAATCTTGCACTCATAACAAGGTTGTTCTTGCTCTACAATTACTGGTCATAGCATCAAAGAGTTGTTCACATATGGCGAGGTCTTTGCAGAATCCGCTCAGCTTCTCAAAACATTTATTCAAAGCAGAAAATAAACAAAAATGAGAGAACTGCGCAGTCCATCATAATGAGGAATTAGCCACAGTAATCCAAGATAACAGACAGTTAGACTAAACTTGAGCATTTCCTGTAACAAAAAGTTTGGAAAAGCAAATCTGTATTGACAAATCAAATCCCACATTTAGAATTAAGCCTTGTGCATACATATGATGAGAATATTCTCCCCTGCTGAATTATTTAAATAGATCTGGAGAGGCTCTATAACTCCATTAGAAGTTTCCAGCAGATGGCTGCATTAGCCAGACAGAGCTGAAGATACGTTTCATTATCAAGACAGAACAACATGTTTTAGCTCAGAGCCGTCATCTTCAATAGCTGAAGTCACATCAAGGGAGTCAAGATGGCACCCGGCACTATAAAACTTGCACAACAACACAAATCATGTCTTCCTAATGTAGTTGCTTCAAATTAAGTACCATAAAACAGTAAAGGAAATATTTAATCTGTAGTGAAATGCACATGATGAGACAACTAATTAACTATTTGTAATGACCACAAGTCGTTTGGGAGTGTTCATGAGCTCGACTCAGAACTTGATTGGCATCACAGTTTGCTGCTGTTATTAATTAAAGGGGACCTATCATGCAAAATGCACTTTTGTAAGTCTTTTATACATGAATATGTGTCCCCGGTGTGTCAGGGAACTCACCAAGTGTCAGAAAACACAACCGTCTCTCTTTTCCTCCATACCCAAATCTCTAAAAACGGGGCTTTAACGGATCTGATACAGACTGATACAGATTTGAAAATAGTGTGACGTCAGTGACGAGGAGCTCCGCCTATATGGCCAACTCTCCACCAATCAGGGGAATGAGAGGTTGCCATGGTATGGTAACAGCATGGTGGTAACATGACGCTCGTAACTCGGCCCCCTCCTTTGCAGGGTGGCGTGGTCAGCTGCAGCGCATGCAAAGACAGGGTGGAGGAGAGGAAAATAGAGCGAAATGAGGCATGGCTAAAATGCATGATCTGTTTGGTATTTTGAAAAAAAAAACGTATAAATATATCTTATATAGGTATGGCCCTACAATATATTATTCAAATATAGCATGATAGGTCTCCTTTAAACTAAGATAACAGTAAGAACATTATTGAATACAGATTTTAAAACTGGTAAATTGCAATAGAGTGACAACATGAGCCCATTCCAGTCTTCAATAACCAGAGCCATTAGTCAAACCATTAAGGCCCACACAGCAGCAAACATGGTCAGGCTGTGTTATTGATTTCCTCACGAATCTGAGGTGATCTGCCACAGCCAGTCGGCTCTCATGTAAATTACAGGATTCCCAGGAGTGTAGGTCACGATAATTAACCAAATGAATGACAATTCTGCTGGAGGTTGACTTTATTGAATACATATTTGCAAACATTTATCTGTGCTTAATCGTTATCACAATATTGAAAATGATGAGAGAAATGATCGTTGACCTTGCAATCATTTTCAAGAGTAAAGAATCGCTGTTCAAGTACCGAACCCTCTAACAGTTGTTCTACAGTTCTAAAATAATTATTGTCTTTGTATGTTTTTTTAATTTAATTTGCCTTTTAAGAAATTGTTTGGTTACAGGGCACACTTTAATACACTAAATAACTACATAAGAATCAACAATTGAGAAAAAGAGAAGAAATAAAAAAGAAGAAAAGGAAAAAGAGAAAAAATAGACCCTCCAGAAAAACGCGGGCAAAAATCCTTGATTATGCGATCAAGCATGCGGGGTTTTATGTGATTTTATGCGGTGAAATTGCGGGAAGTTGTGAAAAATGCGGAAAAAATAAATATTGGGCTGTCTTATACATACAACCTGCCACTAACGTTAAACCCCTTTACTATTCAATGAAACACATTCAATGTTTATTTATTGTAAAAGCAATTGGGCTGTTGATGCCTCGGTGAACGTGAGTTGTTTGGCTTTCTTGTCCGCAGCAGCAGAAAGCATTTTCGAATGTTTGAATGAATCAAAGTGGGTCGTCACCGTCGATGTTCTCTTATGCTCCAACACACAGTTGCACGGGGTGCAGAATAGTTTCCCCCCACTTTCGTGCAAGACATCGGGGTACTGCTTTGCCCGATCTTTAGCAAAGATGTTCGTCGGTAAATGAGATGGATTAAGATTTTTTCATCTTGGTGTTTTCTCTCTCGTGTGAGCTCCACACGTTCACTCTACGGTGTTGTTTACCTTCTGTGATGCGCGAGCTGATGACGTTCAACATTAGATACAACATTAATACTCACACATACATTAATTGTCCTTCCTTCCATCATTAATGTCAGCTATTCTATAACTAACCCATTTTCCCCATCTTTCATAAAGATATGAACTTGGTTTTTTGTTATTAGGGTTATTATTTCCATTCCATTAATTTCACTTACTAGATTCTTCCATTGGTCAGGTCAAATTCTGATATTTTTTGTCAGCTAAAACTTAAGTACACTTTTTGTACAAATAAGAGGATTGAGCCTTCTATTCCCATAGCACTCAGTAGTAATGATTTTATGTGCTTTTTTAACGATAAAATTGTTACTCTTAGAAACTAAATTAATTACCTCTTGCCTTTGACCAGTATAGTGTTATCAACAGCTCCCGGAAACGTAAGTTCTAATATTACACTAGATAGTAAACTAGAATGCTTTTCAGCCATAAACCTTGAACAATTAAATTCAATGATTCTCTCTTCTAAACCATCAACGTGTATCTTAGACCCAATTCCAACTAAGCTGTTGAAGGAAGTTTTTCCATTAATTAGCACTTCTTTATTAAACATTATGAATATGTCTTTATTATCAGGTTCCACAATCATTTATTATCAGGTTCCACAATCATTCAAAGTAGCAGTGATAAAACCGCTTCTTAAAAAGCACAACCTCAATCCAGAGATTTTAGCCAACTATAGACCTATTTATAATCTTCCGTTCCTCTAAAAGATTCTTCAGAAAGCAGTCGCAAAACAGTTGTGTGATTACTTAAAAAACAATGATTTATTTGAAGATTTTCAGTCTGGCTTTAGAACACATCATAGCAGAGAGACAGCTCTGGTTAAAGTCACAAATGACATTCTAATAGCCTCAGACAAAGGACTTGTCTCTATTCTTGTCTTGCTTGATCTCAGTGCTGCATTTGATACTATCGACCATGATATCTTATTGCAAAGACTAGAGCACTTAGTTGGCATACAGGGAACTGCTTTAGGCTGGTTTAGGTCCTATCTATCTGAACGCTCTCAGTTTGTACGTGTCAACGATGAATCTTCCACGCAAACCAAAGTTAGCCATGGTGTGCCACAGGGCTCAGTGCTCGGACCTATTTTGTTCACATTATATATGCTTCCGTTAGGCAATATTATAAGGAATCATTCTGTACATTTTCATTGTTATGCGGATGATACTCAACTATGAGACTGTAAGGAATCTTGGTGTTATATTTGATCAGGATTTATCCTTTAACGCCCACATAAAATCAATTTCAAGGACCGCCTACTTCCATCTACGTAACATTGCAAAAATCAGGCATATCTTGCCTCAAAACGATGCAGAGAAACTAGTCCATGCATTTGTTACTTCAAGGCTGGATTATTGTAACTCTTTATTATGAGGGAGTACCAAGAAGTCAGTCAAGTTGCTTCAGCTGATTCAAAATGCTGCAGCTCGTGTACTAACCAGAGTTAGGAAAAGGGACCACATTACTGCTGTTCTGGCTGCCTTACACTGGCTCCCTATAGAACACAGGATATCATTTAAAATTCTTCTTCTCGCCTACAAAGCCCTTAATGGGCAGGCGCCATCTTACCTTAAAGCAGTGGTTTTCAAACTGTGGGGCGTGACCCCTGGTGGGTCGCGGAGGTACTGCAGGGGGGGCGCGGGAAGATATTTTTATTTTATTATTTTCTCCTTTTAGCTTTGTGAAGCACCTTGAGATGATGTTGTTTTTAAAGTGTGCTATATAAATCAAATGTATTATTATTATTATTATTATTATTATTATTATTATTATTATTCACTTGTAAACAAACACTGCTCCCGGAAACGTAAGTTCTAATATTACACTAGATAGTAAACTAGAATGCTTTTCAGCCATAAACCTTGAACAATTAAATTCAATGATTCTCTCTTCTAAACCATCAACGTGTATCTTAGACCCAATTCCAACTAAGCTGTTGAAGGAAGTTTTTCCATTAATTAGCACTTCTTTATTAAACATTATGAATATGTCTTTATTATCAGGTTCCACAATCATTTATTATCAGGTTCCACAATCATTCAAAGTAGCAGTGATAAAACCGCTTCTTAAAAAGCACAACCTCAATCCAGAGATTTTAGCCAACTATAGACCTATTTATAATCTTCCGTTCCTCTAAAAGATTCTTCAGAAAGCAGTCGCAAAACAGTTGTGTGATTACTTAAAAAACAATGATTTATTTGAAGATTTTCAGTCTGGCTTTAGAACACATCATAGCAGAGAGACAGCTCTGGTTAAAGTCACAAATGACATTCTAATAGCCTCAGACAAAGGACTTGTCTCTATTCTTGTCTTGCTTGATCTCAGTGCTGCATTTGATACTATCGACCATGATATCTTATTGCAAAGACTAGAGCACTTAGTTGGCATACAGGGAACTGCTTTAGGCTGGTTTAGGTCCTATCTATCTGAACGCTCTCAGTTTGTACGTGTCAACGATGAATCTTCCACGCAAACCAAAGTTAGCCATGGTGTGCCACAGGGCTCAGTGCTCGGACCTATTTTGTTCACATTATATATGCTTCCGTTAGGCAATATTATAAGGAATCATTCTGTACATTTTCATTGTTATGCGGATGATACTCAACTATGAGACTGTAAGGAATCTTGGTGTTATATTTGATCAGGATTTATCCTTTAACGCCCACATAAAATCAATTTCAAGGACCGCCTACTTCCATCTACGTAACATTGCAAAAATCAGGCATATCTTGCCTCAAAACGATGCAGAGAAACTAGTCCATGCATTTGTTACTTCAAGGCTGGATTATTGTAACTCTTTATTATCAGGGAGTACCAAGAAGTCAGTCAAGTTGCTTCAGCTGATTCAAAATGCTGCAGCTCGTGTACTAACCAGAGTTAGGAAAAGGGACCACATTACTCCTGTTCTGGCTGCCTTACACTGGCTCCCTATAGAACACAGGATATCATTTAAAATTCTTCTTCTCGCCTACAAAGCCCTTAATGGGCAGGCGCCATCTTACCTTAAAGCAGTGGTTTTCAAACTGTGGGGCGTGACCCCTGGTGGGTCGGGGAGGTACTGCAGGGGGGGCGCGGGAAGATATTTTTATTTTATTATTTTCTCCTTTTAGCTTTGTGAAGCACCTTGAGATGATGTTGTTTTTAAAGTGTGCTATATAAATCAAATGTATTATTATTATTATTATTATTATTATTATTATTCACTTGTAAACAAACACTGCTTTAAAATATCTCATTGGTCAGAGAGCTGTGGGCATAATGCTGCCTTTTGCAACATCCTACTTGTGTGAGATAGGCTTTTCTGCTGTTGCTGCCATCAAAACGAAATACAGATCAAAGCTGAACATTGAGAATGAACTGAGAGTGGCAGTCTCAAAACAACAGCCCCGGTTTGAGAAGATCTGCAAGGGAAAGCAAGCACACACAAGTAATTCATAAGCTATGTGTGGAATAGGAATGGTAAAGTGATGTGATCGTTTGCAACCTGCAGTAGAAATAGTAGTTAATTAATATATTTTCCTTAAAGAAATTTGAATTTAAAAATGTACTACTCAGGGAAGAAGGCCAACCAGTTTTAATTAATTCACAGTATCTATTACAAGCACTTTTGTTCATGTGTAATCCATAATAAAATATAAAATTATAGTTGGATCTTTGTATCTTCTTATTATTAGCAGAGAAAATGTAATGTTTTTACAACAATATACAATTAATCCTACCAATATAGATGGGAACCGGGTTGGGGGGGGTCCCGGAAATATTTCCAATTACCCAAGGGGGGCCCGACTGAAAAAGTTTGGGAACCACTGCCTTAAAGAACTCATTATACCCTACTGTCCTACTAGGGCATTGCGTTCCAAGAATGCAGGGTTGTTGGTTGTTCCTAGAGTCTCTAAAAGTACAATGGGAGCCAGAGCCTTTTCTTATCAAGCTCCACATTTGTGGAATCAGCTTCCAGTTTGTGTTCTATGAGAGACAGAATGGGGGGAAAGAATCCAGGAAATCACATTGTAGGATTTTTAATGAATTAATTGGTGAATTCCTCGGTAAAATAAGTATTTGGTCACCTACAAACAAACAAGATTTCTGGCTCTCACAGACCTGTAACTTCTTCTTTAAGAGCCTCCTCTGTCCTCCACTTGTTAACTGTATTAATGGCACCTGTTTGAACTCGTTATCAGTATAAAAGACATCTGTCCACAACCTCAAACAGTCACACTCCAAACTCCTCTATGGCCAAGACCAAAGAGCTGTCAAAGGACACCAGAAACAAAATTGTAGACCTGCACCAGGCTGGGAAGACTGAATCTGCAATAGGTGTGAAGAATTCAACTGTGGGAGCAATTATTAGAAAATGGAAGACATACAAGACCACTGATAATCTCCCTCGATCTGGGGCTCCACGCAAGATCTCACCCTGTGGGGTCAAAATTATCACAAGAACGGTGAGCAAAAATCCCAGAACCACACGGGGGGACCTAGTCAATGACCTGCAGAGAGCTGGGACCAAAGTAACAAAGGCTACCATCAGTAACACACTACGCCGCCAGGGACTCAAATCCTGCAGTGCCAGACGTGTCCCCCTGCTTAAGCCAGTACATGTCCAGGCCCGTCTGAAGTTTGCTAGAGAGCATTTAAATTTTAGATGATCCAGAAGAGGATTGGGAGAATGTCATATGGTCAGATGAAACCAAAATAGAACTTTTTGGTAAAAACTCAACTAGACGTGTTTGGAGGAGAAAGAATGCTGAGTTGCATCCAAAGAACACCATACCTACTGTGAAACATGGGGGTGGAAACATCATGCTTTGGGGCTGTTTTTCTGCAAAGGGACCAGGACGACTGATCCGTGTAAAAGAAAGAATGAATGCGGCCATGTATCGTGAGATTTTGAGTGACAACCTCCTTCCATCAGCAAGGGCATTGAAGATGAAACGTGGCTGGGTCTTTCAGCATGACAATGATCGCAAACACACCGCCCGGGCAACGAAGGAGTGGCTTCGTAAGAAGCATTTCAAGGTCCTGGAGTGGCCTAGCCAGTCTCCAGATCTCAACCCCATAGAAAATCTTTGGAGGGAGTTGAAAGTCCGTGTTGCCCAGCGACAGCCCCAAAACATCACTGCTCTAGAGGAGATCTGCATGGAAGAATGGGCCAAAATACCAGCAACAGTGTGTGAAAACCTTGTGAAGACTTACAGAAAACGTTTGACCTCTGTCATTGCCAACAAAGGGTATATAACAAAGTATTGAGATGAACTCTTGTTATTGACCAAATACTTATTTTCCACCATAATTTGCAAATAAATTCTTTAAAAATCAGACAATGTGATTTTCTGGATTTTTTTTTCTCATGTTGTCTCTCATAGTTGAGGTATACCTAGAATGACAATTACAGGCCTCTCTCATCTTTTTAAGTGGGAGAACTTGCACAATTGGTGGCTGACTAAATACTTTTTTGCCCCACTGTAAATAAACATTGATTGATTGTATTTTATTTTCCAGGGAGAATGGATATCAGAAAGACCGTGTCATTCACTATTATAGTATATTTCAAAGTAAATAAAGCCTATGTGCCAGTATGCTAAAGTAGTTGGATATCGCAGTAAATGCAGTCTCATGCTTAGATTTATATTTTGGAAATCGTTGGTTTTAACCATTTCAAGAAAAAAATAATATAAGGTTTATGAAAAACTATATTTTGGTTCAGTTGTATTCTTTGTAGTTGGATAACATATTTGTGACTTATAATTTGGGTTCAATGTTCATGCTTCTTTCCTCTGTTCTTCTGTAGGATATTGTAATACAGTACACTTTTCATTGTATTTGAGGCTTTGGACTGCATAGCTTTGGTATTAAATACGTGCATTTTTAAGTGTTGTTATTAACAACATCTATTGTCACTGCATTATCTTCGAAGCTCAAGCCTTACTATTACTAATTTCTTCTTCGATTTATGGTCATCTCCACCATTTCCCGACTCAGTGCTCACTGATCATGAAACTCAATTGCCTCTCTACTCCAATCCTTTCCAAGACACTGAAGTTGGGTCAGTGCACTCTCATTGGAGCTTGAAGAGTACCATAATTAATTAAATATAAAAAGATAATGCTGTTTATAAACTTTTTTATATGTCTATGCATCAAATTCTGTGGAGCATTTTCACAACCTTGTGTATATGTGTTTGGCTGAGTAGTGCTAAAGAATGGATGACTTTTGATTCCCAGGAGCTTCAGTAGAGTCTCTTGAACAGTGGAGTATTTGGGTCAGCCCTTTAAAAACAACATAGATGTGGTGTGAGATTGAAATGGTGCAGACCAGAGCCTGAGGGATTAACGGAGCATATTGAGCCGTGATTCTCTGGATTAATCAGGTTCTACGAAGAATGGCAGACGGTCATTTCAGGATGTCTTTGCCCTATGGTTGCTCATTTTTCTTCCTCTATTATAAAATGAAAAGTATAAAAAGCTTCTCAGTGCTCTTTGTGTTTGTGGATATTTCTGCTTTGGATGTGTTGTGTGTTTGTCTGTCCATGCATGCTCAAATTGCAAAACATTAACCCATATGGGAACAATCTATAAGGTCGCAGTCTACATTTCAGTTATCTTTAGTGGGGAGTGAAGCGGGGATGTGGGGCAATGTGTTAGCTAGACAGCCAGCCGCCTCAGGCACAGTACGACAACCCCCCGAGCTAATACTGGAACCTAAGACTGGATCAATTTACAAAAAAGAAAAAAACAGGGAGGGAGAGAGAGGGACAGAAAGCAGCTTTGAGCAAGACCTTTTAATCCCATCTCACCATTAAGTCACCCACAGAGGACTGGGAAATCTTGAAGAAGCAGATTTTGGATTGACCAAATGGGCTGCTGATGTATCAGGAAATCCATTTGACTGATGGCTGGGAAAAGATAATAGTGGCCCACAGCTTATTTTACATGGCATGCCCATGGATCGCATTTTAGATCTAAAGATTGGACATGTGGAAGGGATGACGCAATACATGATGGTTATGGTGATGACAGAAAAAATGGATCTGAGAGAGAAAAAAAAGAGGCCAGATTAGCATGGCCTATTCATTTTGGGTATATCGTAGAGGGTTTTATTTCTGTAATAGTTCTTGAAATAATCTAATTTAGATACCATGTCTTTGCAATAATGTACTATAATTTCAAGCTATTAAAACATGGAGATATAAAGGCCCTGAAATAAACAAATAAGACAAAAATATGCACAGCGCTATGCCCAAAACGTTTTCGCTTCCTTGAAAAATGCAAAAACATGAGCTTCATTGTCACTTTTGTGTCAAATAAACAAACTACTACAAACTACGGTCATCATCACAAATGACGTTCAAGTGTTTTGAATACAATCCATAATCAGCGCCTCGCATAACACATGAAACAAAATGAGTTCCTGCGTTAGTGGCTCACAACACATTTGAATTCTGAATTATTTGATGTGCAAAAGCATTAAAATCCTTTTGAAATATCTTTTTATCTTCTATTCTTTGAAGATATGCTCTGTGAGAATGCTATAGAGGCAGATTGAATGACATGTTAAAGGCTAAATATGAAATAAATTCATCCCAACCCATACTAAGTCATTTTTTCTTGGTTTCAGCACCAATTTCCTGCCATGTGGGAGAGATTGGATTTGCGCTAAGCAGTTTCTCATCTAAAATGCTGACGCACAGACCCAGGGTATGTGACATATGTGACATACATAGAGATTTGTGTTTCCGGATGAAATAAGTGTTCCTATTTTTGTCATAAAGTCTATACAGTATAACGCAAGTGAAGAGCGCTGTATTTTCTCTTGTGTGAAAATGGATTAAGATTTGAATGAAAAACTCCACCAAGAGCTTAAATTCTTCAATAACATGTACAAAAAACAACAGTTTAATTCCATTTATAATAACACATTACACATTTAAAATTGGCTATGGCTCGTAACCGTTAAACCAAATATTTGGATATTTACGATTATGAGAAGGCAAGGCACTTTGAGAGAGCATATTTTCAATCAATTGCCATATTAACATGAAAAACAGAAAAATACTAATCAATATTGGCCCTAAAACATGTTCATAGTGCTTATTTTTAATCAATATTGCTTTGAAATGATCCTGCAGCAGAGTGATAGAGGTAGTAAAGCAGCAAAGGAGTTCTTCACATAATTCATATAAGCTGTTCTTTCAGCTTTCCTTTTGTTTACTGTTCGGTATGTGGCTCACAGGGTCTTCAAGTGACTTGATATATATAGCGCTTCAGCACTATAACACGTTTTATTTGTACAGCACTGTTATGTGTTCTGTCGTGGTACCAGTCTTATTCCCTGTCCTCCCCTCTGCCGCTGCTGCATCCGGAATTATTTTAGTTTGGTGTTTCTTCCTCCAGACAGCCAGATTACAGGCAGGTTTGGTGAGTAACAAATCACATGTAAGGGGAAAGAAATGTAGCTGTATCCGCTTAGTTACACAGAAAAGTTACTGATACCAAAAAACTAAAAAGAGCATAATGTGTTTGTTGTAAAAGGATTGGATTTTTTATTTCTTCTCCCATAGGGCCTTTTTATCAAATGACTTCCCCTTCCGTATGCCAATTAAGGAAACAAAACAACAGGATTTCTTTGGAGCTATTGAAAAGAAAGGTCTTGATATTTAATGGGAGACTTGCTGCTGTGCCACATTGCTGGATGGTTCAGTTAGTGTGATAGTCTAGCTGTAAAATAAACCTCAGATGTGTCAGTCTGTGCCAGTGATCATAATGCAGTCTTTGATCAATGCCACGCTGACTTCTTAAATCACCTCCACTGCTTTTAATGTTGCTGCTTCTTCCAGTAATGTTGGTGCAGCGCTAAATAGAGGAAACAGTTTATTCCTAAGAAGAGTCTTCTCCATTTTGAGAAACATACTTGATCATTTTAAATGGGACTTTAAAGGCAAATTGATCTTCTGCCTTTGAGTCAAGGAGTCGGATGTGGGTGTCACACTTAAGCTAGGGCTCAGATTCTTATTTTGAGAAGGAGAGAGGGAGGTTTGTTAGCTTAATTGGTTGAATTTAAATGAACTTTGGGAGGCACCAGCAGCTGAGTCACATGACAAGGTTGTGCTTCCAGGGTTTCAAATGTACCCACATCAGAAAAAACATCACGAGCAAGAAAAAGATAGCAGTGCTGTCAGGTTATGTCTGCCAGCCATACTGGAGATTAGAACAGCTGTAAAAAAAAAAAAAAAAAAAATGCAATGTAATGTAATCTCACCACTGCTAAAATGGTGTGAGGGATGTATGTGTACTAGTGTAAACTGATCACTTCACTGCTGCTAACTCCCCCTGTCATGTAGTGGAAACACCTTCACACATCGACAGCAGCAACTGAGGAAACTTTGAAATATTAACAACTGCATCTTTCCTCTTTTTTTAAATGCAATTCAATCATTCATTCTAAATGTAATCAGATGTGGCTGTATTATTCAAAAATAATTGTGAGGAACTCGCATTGTGCTTTTTATCAGCAGGTCTGTGTTTCTGTGTCTAACTAAAAGTAATGTTCCCATTAAAAGTCAATTGGACATTCAATGGACTGTTTTTCTATTTAAAGAGCCACATCATTATTTTGTTTTCATTTATGTCAAAGGAAAGGTTTTTTGTTATATTCCAGCATGTTATATACAGATGTTCACAGTAAAGCTGTGTGTTAAAGAAATAGGATGATATCAGTTTATATAATATTATTGCAGATGTATCAGTATATTTAGTTTTGTGTTAGATTTCTCTGCAATGTGTAGCAAGGCCATTTCCACTCCCTTGTTTCAATTATAATTTGTACGTACATTTCTCTTTTCTCTACAGAAAACAGTACAAATTCTTCTAACCTGAAACAAATTCACATCCTACAACCCCAAAATAGGAAAGTACTAGCAGATCTGTTTCCATCACATGTTGCTGCCATGATCTCAGCCTGCTGCTCCCAATCAACTGTATTGCTCACCTCCCTGCCGGCTTATTCATATTCTCATCTACACCCTCCACAGCACAATTTACACTTACTGCCAATCCCACACTGTACTCCCCAAAATCAAAACATGTTGGTGCACGTTTTCATGCATGCAGTGCGGATGTCTGAGGAACCAATCTCATCCTGCATTGATTGAAAAAAGTACTTGCGTATCTCAACATTTGTCTTCTCACTCTTTCTTGTATTTGTGACATGTGGGAACAATGAGGATGCTGACTGAGAGCCACTCATCCTTCATCCTCACACCGTCCCTTACAATCATGTTTTTCACTGTTGCCTTAAAGAGGCCCTTTTATGCTCATTTTCAGGTTTCAAAGTTGTATTTTGTGCCTCTTGTGACATGTCTCCATGCTTTAATGTTCAAAAAGCTCTTTATTTCTCTCATACTGCCTGTGCTGCAGCACCTCTTTTCACCCTCTGTCTGAAACCAGAGCCCAGTCTGCTCTGATTGGTTAGCTGGCTGGCTCTGTTGTGATTGGTCAACCGCTTAGAGATGTCTCGCCCCTTAGCAGATCACATATGCCGGCTATAAGTGCGAGTAGAAACTCAGGGATTTTAGCCTTTGCAGACCATTTACATGCACAGAAACCAATATAACACACTCCAGAAAAGGGAAACCCATGAAGCATAATATGGCCCCTTTAATGTTCTTCATCTTCCATGTTTCTCTGCATATTCTATTCCAGAGCATTGAATCTGTTGCAGCTTCTCTATCTCTTTCCCTCTACCTAACTCCTTTTGATGCAACATTGGCTTAATCCCATTGTATACAGTCTTTATATCGCCACAAGAGAAATCTAAAAAGGAAAACTAATGCTTGCCTTTCACTGATTAAATAACAAATGTTGGCAAATCCCATCTTGTTAAAATCCAACTTCTCTTATCAAATCTTCGTTTCTGTAGCAATTCGACTTTGCAAAATGAATTACAGAACCATTAAATTAAGGAATGGAAGAAAATGTGCGCAGGCGTTTCTCTGAGCTGGAGATGTGTATTAAAAGCACTCGCACTCCTTTTGTTTGTGTTTGAAGCCGTTTAAGTTTGACTCTCACCATATGAAAAATAACAGTGGATTGATAGATACGTACAGGCCGCCTCCAGGGCTCAGAAAACATCTTACACTTGGGCTCCTCAATGTGTGTGTGTGTGTGTGTGTGTGTGTGTGTGTGTGTGTGTGTGTGTGTGTGTGTGTGTGTGTGTGTGTGTGTGTGTGTGTGTGTGTGTGTGTGTGTGTGTGTGTGTGTGTGTGTGTGTGTGTGTGTGTGTGTGTGTGTGTGTGTGTGTGTGTGTGTGTGTGTGTGTGTGTGTGTGTGTGTGTGTGTGTGTGTGTGTGTGTGTGTGTGTGTGTGTGTGTGTGTGTTCATTGAAAACTCTTCACACTCTTATGACTTCCCACAGTATCACTTTTACCCCAGAAAGCTGGTCGGACTGGGCTCCAAAACAAGTATTATTGTTGATAAATCTTTTTTAAAGATTAAAATATTATTGCTTCAGACTTATTGGTTATCTTTAACATGGTTTATATACGAAAATCAGAACTGGAATGTCACAAAGTACATTAACTCAAGTATGCTACTTAAGTACAATTGTAAGGTACTTGTATTGTAACTTATACTATGTAACAGGTCTAACTTAATAATGTGCAATCTCCCTGTTAATTAACTAATAAATAAACAGAACATTACATAATACTGAGTACTTACACTTTTAAGTAAACTTTCATGTCAATGCCTTTGTACTTTTACTTAAGGTAGGTCACAAGCGCAGGATTTTTACTTGGAACAGAGTGGTTTTACTATTTTGAAGTGCTTCTTTAATTTAAAATAAGAGTCGAAAATGTCTAAAACAAATAAATCCTGTCCTTGTAAACCAATATGTGTTGGCTTTGGAACTAAAAAACAAATTGAGGTATCATGGAGTTAGTATATTTCGTTTTGTTACTGATTGCTTTTTTTGGCCCCCGGCCCAAAAGGAGAAAATGAGGGTGATAATCGAGCTTTATTGGCCACTAACCGTTGATAAGTGATAGTTTGTTTAACGGCTTCCTTTATCTCTTGTTTAATTACTGGCACCATTAAGAAGATGCAACAGCCAAGGTGCTCCTCTGGCCTTGTTTCTATTGGCTTTAGATGTAAGGTCTCGTAACTTTTGGAGTTGAACCAGAGGAACTTCCTTTATTTCAGAGAAGAAAGGAAACTGCCGGTACAGAGACAGTTGTCTTATTTCAGAGCAGAAATTATATTGTAATTTGGGGGTTTCATAGAAGTCTGTTGTAGGCTAATGCTTTAGAAATCTTGATCCTAAAACAAAGGTTCATTGAGTTAGCTTAACAATAGATGGTGTTTAAATAGCGGGAGCACATTCATTCCAGACACAGCACTAAGCTTTCATTACTCTGAAACATAATCATTTCTGATTTAAAAAAACCCAGATTCTAAAGAGACTTCACTTATCGACTGAATGACATTCCTTTTGTAGTGAAAATATATTTTCTAACAATAATTGTTCAACCCAGTTGCCCTCAGTTGCGAGTTTCCCCAGTCGCGAGTTTCTTTTGCAATATTTTCGTAAAAAAATTATATTAAAGGCATTATAAGGCATGAAAATATAAAATATAGGAAAGAAACATCAGTATAACTGTTCATAAAATATTGAATTTTGGTCCAAATGTAACTTTTGTAAAACAAAAGCAAAAATACTAGGTATGAAAATATAAAATATAAAATATAGGAAAGAAACATCAGTATAACTGAGTTCTGATCCAAAGAAATGTCATTACCAGCAACCATGTTGTTTGGAATAGGAGAAAAATAAACAGCTTAATTGTTTTTGCAGTAGAAAATTCATTGTACTGTAGGTTCTGGAAAAATCTTCTTATTTGTTGAGGATTGACTTTCTAGGATTTCCAGCTGACTCCAGGTATTTATTTTTAAAAGAGACAGATGCCTAGCACTCTTAAATGTTCTGTTACTTCATGTTGGGCAATAGGGTTTAAATAGCACAAGGAGACAATACATACAACACAGGTGAGCATTTCAAATTCAAAATACTTTGCTATGGTTTGATCACAGAAAAATGTATAAACTCTTGATATTTCACAGGAGGGGTACCTGAATACATGCTTACTTTTTGTGAGGCTTCCAGGGGAGGAGGTGCTGTGACACCATTTGCACAAACTTCCCAACACGGCTCCTTCAAAGTCAGCGGGCTGTATTTTCTCCGGATTTTGTTGACATGCAGTCCATAAACTCTGGTGCGTAGGGGTGCGTTTTCAGACACAGCTCCTTGTTCTGTGTTTTTCTGTTCAGCCTTGGTGTCGATCAGTTGTCTCCGCTGGCTTCAGATCGGTTCTCTGTGCAGAAAGAGAGTGACAGAAAAATCATAAGGGGACGCAGCTGACCGTCAGTGCCACTCACATGTCAACTGGTTCTGATGAATATTTAATGGCATTACACTTTCTTTCTTTTTGCGTGACTGCCATGCATGTCCTTACTGTATGTCACTGTATGTAGTGTTGCACTTTTTTTTATCTTTATTACTTTTCTTAATCTACTCTTGGTTAGAGGATTAAATGATGTGGTTTTTATTTGCCAAACTTGCATGACATTTATTTAAGAAAGGAAAAAAACAGATGTGTATTTGCGATCACAGAGATTACATTTATTAGAAAGAAACCCAAAAAACGGTTTGAAAAAGTGATTTCAACGCCAAATATAAAGCTACAAATCTGCCAATAAATTTTTTTTTCTTATAATTTAATGGTATCCTCGTTTATGCTAAATCAATACCTTCATTAGCATGAAAGTCATAAGGTTATAAAGTAAATTATTAAGATTTCCCAATGTTTGCTTCTAGCCTTTTGGAAACGGGGGATTACATATTGTAACCCTAGTATTGTAACCCTAGCTATATAAGCACAGGCGGAGCCCTCTACTGGACTCTATGGGTACTACTCTCTATCATGCTATGCGGACATTCACCTACTGAGTTGCATAAACGTAGCCGGCCAATCGGGGCGAGCCTACCTGAATGCGTGCGCAGGCCCACAGTATATACGCCGGCTACGCCTCCCGACTGTCATCCTACACCCTCTTCAGCGAGCGGCATAGGAAAGACAGGGCCCACAGGTAGAGGGCTCCACCTGTGCTTATATAACTAGTTATATATCACACAGGCTCCGCCCTCTACTGGACTCTATGGGTACAGTGGGTGGAGCCCCGATGTATAAACGCCCTGTCGTCCAACAACATCGACCCATCACATTGCCCCTGACCGGTCTAGCCACCGCACAGCCACCGCACCCCCACTTCCTCCAATCCGGTTGTGACCGTGGAGAAGTCGGGGCCGTAGCTTGGATAAGGCCCACTCACACACGCTTACCTCGTGTAGAGTGTGCATGGAAAAAATAGTGCGGAAGACTCTGTATGGAGCTTACTGCACATCATGTTCTCCAGGTCCCTAAGGAGCATGGGAAAAACATAAGTGCACTCTATCCCAGGGGGGGGTCACGGGTCAGCCATCTACTGACCCACAGCCCCCCCCCTCTCACCAGTAATGTGTTGCCCCGGCAAGCTCAGACGACGAGAAGGAGCCAGACATGTCCAAGAGATAAAACGTTATGAAGGGGCCTGGCGTAGACCAGGACGCCGCCGTGCATATGCCCTCCACACTCACGCCGTTGAATAAGGCTGTTGACACAGCCATACCACGTGTAGAGTGTGCATAGACCCGATAGAGTGTGCAATTTAGCCTCCCTGTCCCCAATATGGGGTGGAAGATTAAAGCTACCTGACTGAATAGCCCTTGACCTGAACGAACTCCTTAGGCTCTTGGGAGGGGTTTGGTCTGAGTGTCGCCCCGCTACAGGCTGACGAAAGGCTGACCTGCTGCCAAATCCCTCATGGCAGGACGAAATGGCTGCTGCATACACCTTAATTGCGGAATAAGCAAGCCCCCTGTCAAGTAGGACAGAATAGAGCCCAACGTACACAATAGAGGCTCTAGACTCCTTTCTTCACACCATCACTGGAATCCCGCCCACTTCGGCCTGTAACAGGCTGTGGGGGATCCTGTTCTTGCTGCCTGGATAGTCTGAATAACGTTGTCAGATAGCCCCACCTGTCTCAGCCTGTGCCTCTCTGGAGCCAAGCCTGGAGAGATTGGCCCATAGTGGGTAATGCCCCTATTGCACCTGCGTCCTGAGACAGCGCCCCCCAGACCTGAGGAATCGGCTCACCCTCTCCAGGAGGGGGGGAATGAGATGCAGCGGTGGAAATGGCTCGTGTGCAAATACGTCCACCCCCAAGGGAGGATTGTCCCGCCGGGCCAGGGGAAACCACAGGGCACAGTGGCTGTTGCGCCGGTTGGAGAACAGGTCCACTTCTGCTCTCCCGAACTGAGTCCAGACCTGCTTCACCACCTCCGGGTGAAGCCTCCACTCGTCTGGCAGGGGTCCGCCTCTTGACATGAGGTCGGCCCCCCGTTCTCCCGCCCGGGATGTGCAGGGCCCTTAGAGACAACACATTCTGTGAAGCCCACAACCACAGGTTCTCTACTGCGGTCAACAAGGCTACGGAGCGGACTCCGCCCTGCCTGTTGATGTACGCCACTGTGGTGCGGTTGTCGCTCCTCACTAGCACATGTTTGTCCTGTATTAAGGTTTTGAAGTGCTGTAGGACCAACATCACTGCCTGCAGCTCTAGGATGGTTGTGAACCAATCGCCCGGCTGCACTAGCCCCAGTAACTGTTTTATAGTTAACATATGGAACTTTTTGCAGGCAGTGAGCCGATTCAGGCTGCGAAGATCCAGAATGGGCCTGAATTCTCCTGTCTTCTTGAGCCCTTGTTTTCAGAGGGTGTCGCCTCCACGCCGCCACGTCCCCTCACTGGTTTGGGTGGTAGCGGAGGGGGGAGCGTTAGACCCACACGCTCTGCTGCCATGGCCATCACCAGCGGGAAATCCTGACGGGAAATCCTGACGGGCAGACCTGCGCGGTGGACCCTCGTGGACGCCGGACCCAGAAGCGCCCGACAACGAGAAGTCCTCGTCTTCCTCCTCCTCGACAAATGGGGCCGCCCGGCCCACCGGTATGGCGAACACAAATGGCACCTCCTCGGTCACCTTCTAGTCCTCCATTTCCACCACCTTGAGCTCCTTCTGGTCCTGCGCCTCGTCCGGCGAAACATAATGCGCCTGGAAATGTTCCAGGCGATGCTGGCGTCTGAGCCACGGGAGCGCACGACAGGCACTGCAGGACGGAGAATGTTTGATGCCCTCCACAGTGTGGTCGGGCCCCAAACACTCGAAACACAAGCGGTGGGGATCAACGCCCGCAATTAAGCCAGGGCAAGGCCGAGGTTCAAGGAGTGGAGAGTCCATATTATTTTCCTATTTCTTTATCTTCTTTTACGTTTAGTTCAGTTGTTGCCTCTCGCTGAAGAGAAAAAGGATGACAGTCGGGAGGCGTAGTCGCCTTTTATACTGTGGGCCTGCACGCGCATTCAGGTAGGCTCACCCGATTGGCCAGCTACGTTTATGCAACTCAATAGGTGAATGCCCGCATAGCATGATAGAGAGTAGTACCCATAGAGTCCAGTAGAGGGCGGAGCCTGTGTGATATATAACCCCCACTCTCCCCAGTCCTTATCTCTCTGCCTCTCCTCCACATCGATGCCGATCATGTTTCTTTCTCACAGCTAACATCAACTGCTTTGTGACAGCACGCCATCTTCCTTTGAGTCAGTTCAATTTACTCCTCTTGTCAAACCTAAACTCATCTGATCAGACATCTCAAACTACAGAGCCGAATTGCTCCTTTAACATTTAATCCTCAACATGCCGTCTCCAATGAGCCGTTTAAAAAAGTTTTCCAAGGTAACTGCACAATTTAACCATGTATATCAGGTTTTTAAAGTCTGACAATGTGGGGCCTCCTGCCTCAGAAAATAAATCAAGACAACTGCTGGTAAAAGTATGTTAAATGAGCTATTAGCCATTTCTATTTGTACCCAGATAGCTGTCACTGGATTACTTTTATACTGAAGAAAACTGAAAAAAGGGAAGAGCTGAGCTGAGAGTGAGAGGAGGAGGAAGAGGTGGGGTGAGAGTGAGAGGAGGAAGAATGAGAGGTAGAGGTAGAGCTGGAGGGAGAGGACGTGGACAAAGAAGAATACTCTCTAATGAAATGAAATGTTATCAACCATGGTTTGACGATGAGAGAGGCTGGACGGAGGGTTCAGCCTAATCTAAGCCGATGTACTGTTGCCTCTGTAATCCGGACACTTAGACTTGAAAACAGGTTAGTTACCAGTTTGTAGCTCTGCATAATTCATGATATATCAGTGCTTATATCTGTTGTGTGAAACGTATTTACTTCATTACTGTAATTGAATTGTTGCATACTATAACTGTACAGACATCCTGCACAATGTACTGTGGTAAACTTACTTTGATGCAACACAGACACTGACCAACCACTATATCTTTGGACTGAGAAACAAAGAGGTGGAAGGCTCAGGATGTTCAATGAGGCACAGGAAGCAGCAGTTACAAACTTGGTGTTGGCAAACAATGCCATCACTTAGAGAGATCCGAAGCAGAGTAGCCATGTGCTGAGATGCATGCTGCACGGTGTTATCTTTGAATAAAATATGATTTTTTTCAACAACTCATTTGTATTTCTTCATTTACTGTATTTCTGTAAACTCAAGCAATCTTTCTCTGCAGAAACCTCTCTGTACAGAGCACAGCCCACAACAGATGGAAGTGCTTTAGAGTATGCTCAGCAGTGTGTAGCTGGGTGGTCAAACCATCTAGTCTTATGAATGAAGTGTGTTATATGTGGTGCAAAAGTTTGCATTCGGAAAGTGTTTATGTAGTTTTGAGTGCAGGAGAAATGAGGAGTTTTGCACTTTGGGTGTGTGGTTTTGTGAATTGTGTTGAGTGTTCTGAGAAACTGAGCAATTTCAAAAAAATGTGTGTTAGCAATCGAGAAAAACTGTAATCGACTTTGTGGGCTGTGTGTCACAACAGTTGCTGCAAAACTGTTGATTGTGTTGATGATTGGGACAAATCAGTGAGATAAACTGCAATAACTATTTACCATTGTTTTCTGAACATCTGTTGATTTTACCTCCTACTTATCTTTCTTCTTTCAAATCTCCCACTACCCCCTGGGGTAGTTGTATATGTGATATTGTACCTAAATTGGAACTGAAACAACAGCTGCATAATATTTTCCTGTTGAGGATCTCGCCTATGATTTAATTCCACTAAACTATCAGTAAAACAAAGTGCTGTGATTCAACATCTTCCATGCCAGGTGGCAGATCAGCAAACTGAGCCAAATGATAGCGACAAACAAGGGCATTACAAGGGTGTGGTTAGATGGTGCTTATGTTCAACGTAGATGTCAGAGGAAAGGGCAACTTGTAACACCTGTTTCAGCTACAAACAAACACATTCTGAGGACATCAACCGATGTATCATCATAGCTAGAACTGCACTCGGAGAGTGCCCAACTCCCAAATCTGCATTCACATGCTCCTCGGACGGGTTTGACTTGGGTTTGTTCATGATCATAGAAGATGTTTTGCTTTTTGCGTAGGTGTGGACAATGAGAAAGAGCAGTCGTGACCAATGGGAGGGTTCCCATTTTGCAAGAGGCCACATGATGGCTGATGCATGTGAAAGTGGTCTCCCTTGTCAAGAAGGTTGTATGGTGGACTCTAACTATGTATAAATGTGTGTGAATTATGACTTATGTTATTGTAAAGTGCTTGAGTGGTTGCAGTCCATGTATCATATTTTTGCTCAGGTAGGAAGTCATTATTTTTGACATTACATGAATGTAGCACAAATATGTTATCTAGAGATTGTAACAACAGTGAAACTTAAGGGTGTTTCCGCCAAGTGATTCAGATCCACTGCATGAGTAGGTTCTTCCATGGCCAATGATATATCCTTCAAACATGTTTCATGAAAATCTGGCCAGTAGTTTTTTATGTCACTCTGTTGACAAACAGACCAACAAGATTCCTTGGCGGCGGTAATAACGTTGTAACTCACTATGGCCTGTAAGAGGACTACCTCAAGTAAACACTGTGGCATTTTGTAGGAGATGACACTATAAGCAGAGATTGAGGAGGAGCATGAAAAGGGTCCGCATCTTCCTCTCCAAGGAGGTCCAATGGGGCTAAACGGTCTTTTTGACTACACTAAGTCCCTTGGCACTGTCACCACATCCCATAATTCCTCCTATCTTTGCCATGACACTTAACTGACCTTTAGATTCCCAGCTCTGACACACAGGTTGGGTTGCGTATCTCAAATGTTCTAGCTGAAATCTCCAATTGGATTCCTGCCAAACACCTCCCGATTGACCTTGACGAGCCTGAGCTGCTGTTCCCCTCCTCTGAAATCCCGCCCTTAACAAGAGCCGTCAATCACAATGACACCCGCACAGTCCCACCTTCCCAGACGAATGTTTAGTTTGATCTTAGACAACCAATTGCTAAAGCTGCGGTAGCAGATTTGCTGTGTGTAAAATCTGCTGACTCAGGCGCAGCTTGTACGAACAGTCTTTGTCTTCCATCTGGACTGCTGTGGCTCCGATCTGGCTGAGCAACCTGAAAATAACTGCAACAAAACAGTTGTCAAACTCCACTTAAAAATGTGCTCGAGCTTGCTATTGAAACAGGCTTCACGTCAACATATTTACTGTACACTGCATTACCCGCATCCAACTTTGAGGCTTCAGATATTTTCTTCTCAAATGAGGAATTTAAAAGCACATTTCTAAAGTGCTGATAAAAGGCATTTGGTTCTGTTGATGTTCAAGATATCAAGTGATGAAGAATGCATGTGAAAGTGCTCTCCCTTTATAAGCAGGTTGTATGGTAGACTCTAAATATAAGTGTTTTGGGAATGATGACTAATTTTAAAGAGCGTTGACTTGTTGCAAAGACTAGAAAGATATAGATGCATTCTTTTTACCATTTTATTACTCACACACAGGAATACATTTTTGATAATTTTGATATAACTTGAATGTAGCACAAAGATCCTATTCTAAAATGTTAACAAAAGTGAAACCTAAGGAGTGAATCGGCCGAGTGATTCGGATCCACTCCGAGTTTAATGGGTTCTTCCATGGCCAAATGATACATCCTTCAAACCATTTTCATGAAAGTCTGGCCAGTCGTTTTTATTTAATCCTGCTGACAAACAGACCAACAAGCCTCATTTGCAAAGGTAATAATATAATATTAATTTGTGTAACTATGGCCTGTTAGAGGAGTACCTCAAGTAAACACAGTGGCATTTTGCAGGAGGTGACAGCATAAGAAGAGAGAGGAGGTACATGAAAAGGGTCTGCATTTCCCTTTCAACAGAGGTCCAATGGGGCAAAACCGTCTTCTTTGACTAAGTCCCTTGGCACCGTCACCAGATCTTATAATTACTCCTATATTGCCATGCTGACCTCCTGTCAACATATTTACTCTTAACCAACTCTAAAGACTAAGACTAAGAATTAGTCTTTCTCAAATGAGGCATCAAACAGAATTTCTAAAGTGCTAATAAAGGGCTTCTTTGTAAATTTGCTAGGCAAGAGTTCCTGCCAGTGTATCCACCCCTTTTGTTTGGTGAATGTTTATAAATCCATAGTGGGGGGCGGGGGAATAGAATAGCATTAACATTTTGTTAAGTATGTCATGTCACTCTCTTTACAAGAGTTGGAAGAGAAGATTGTTAATCTCATGTCTGTGTGCTAAATATGAAGGTATAGCCAGCAACAGGGTTAGCTTAGTTTAACATGAAGTAGGTTAGCAACCTGTAAACCTCTAAAGTTCACTAGTAAACAAACTGTGTCCATTTACATGCAGAGAGGACAGTTCGAGAGTTGTGGATTTTTCAATTCAAACAGACCCAGGCTAGCTGTTTCCACTGGCGTCCTTTGTGCTAAGCTAGGCTCTTATATGTCTGAGTTTAGTATGAAGTGTACATTCTGACAGCTGGATGACTGGAACTGGGGAAACAACTGCTTTGTCCAGAGTTTAATACACATTTACTAATACCAATTTTCTTGTTGCATGATTTATATTCTTTGTATGACCTGAAATATATCATGTCAGGCTTTGAGTGATGAAATGTCCAGAGCACCAGTGGACAAAGTAGACAATCAGAACGTGTGTGAAGACATGGGGAGGTGACTGCTCCTAAAGAGGTTAGCGTATAGAGTGGTGCAGTGACGCGTCCTAAAACCCGGAAGTGAGCTGCGCATGGGTACCTTCCGGTTCCCTCGACAAAAAAAGCGAAGCAATTTCTCCATAGGATTTTGGAAAATAGCTCGAAATGAGGTCTGTGGTTGTCACACATTTAAGAGACGGATCACGTTTTGTCGGATAATCTCCACATGTCTACCCTACCTTTAGAATTTTCGACTCATAAATCTATCGATTAGATTTATGATTAAAAAATGATAAAAGTCACTGCACCACTCTATATGCTGCAATACCATGAGTTATAAAAGAGCAGAAGGAGAATTCCTTCATTGAAAGAATGTATCTTAAAGCTTTTTGTAACGGAAAATATGTTGTGCTCTTCTTCCTTCATCCCATCAAGTGTTTTTTGCAAACAGTTTCTAAAGACGGCTGATGAAGTGGTTCTTCGATCTCCCTTTTATCTTGTAAAAGCACTTAAAATCGTACTTCTCTTTGCATACAATCATTTCTCTGAAATGTGGGGTATAGAGTCAGTAAGAAAATCGACCTGCGAGTTTCTTTTGAACAAACAGGGCATGTACTCTTCTCAGCTTACTTCCAGGAAGTAAGCTCACACGGATATCTCCCAAACATTATCTATTATTCAAAGTCTAGAGTGTTCGATTGTGAGATATTGCACAGTGTGTGTGTGTGTGTGTGGAAAGAGGAAAGGTTGCAATAAAAAAACAGCTTATGACCACTCATGGAGTGAACACAATCGGGATCAGGCGAGATTATATTTCTCTGTTGCTGTGAACCCTTTGGTCATTGATTCCATGTGGGTACAAATAAAATATTAAATGTGTGTGTTTTTACCCTGATGTGATTTAATCGTCATAGACAGCAGAGGTACAAAACCTGCCAGGGAAATTATTTGAAGCACACACACACACACACACACACACACACACACACACACACACACACACACACACACACACACACACACACACACACACACACACACACACACACACACACACACTACTGCGCACACAGATACCCTGCGATGTGATCGGACTTTCAATGCAGCTGAGCATAATGTCTATTCACCGACAAGGAGGTGGCGGAGGGCGGAGTACGCCGGGATAACAAAGATGGCAGATAATTGAGACAAAGCTCGCTAAGTGAGATGATTTCACATGAACAGTTAGCGCAGACCTTTTTCTCCATCATTGTCCTGAAGTTGTACTCGTTCTTTCACATTCAGTAGTTTCACTATTCCCTCTGACGCCCGTCTCAATGACGACTGAAAGAGCATTCTCTCTCTCGTTAACTGAGGACTGCATCAGTTCTAATAAGAAAGCTTCTACGTGGTTAATTAAGAGACCCTGTAATGCTCAATTTACTCATCTCTTTCTCCCTCTTGTCTTCTTTAATTTCAATCATTATTAATCTCTCTTTGTTCCCTTATTATGATGTGTGCATGTCTACTTTGCTCACTCCGGCTTCATTCTGAGCCTTTCCAATACTCTCCCTCTTCAACAGCGCTCTCTGATCGTCCATTGCTTTTAACCCTCCTGCTAGAGAGAGAGAGAGAGAGAGAGAGAGAGAGAGAGAGAGGAAAAATGGACATAGGGAGACAAATTAACCGGTTGGAAAAGATATTGAGATGATAAAAAGCTGAAAATAGGGGCCACAAAACAAACATTGGCAGGTATTGAGCAGTGAATTATACACAGGAGGGGAATATAGAGAGGAAAATAAGGGCTGTGGAAACTGAGTGGGACGGTGTTACGTGAAACACAGATTAGTAAATAGACCTACCAGCATTAAAGGAAAGAGAGGAAAAATAAAAGGAAGATGTGTGCATGTTAGGAGAATAAAACAGAGGTGGAGGTCGAGCCGAGGTTGCCGTTCTAAAGGTCTGCACGTTGGAACGTTAATTTAAATGTATCCACTGATTAATTGCCATGTGATGAATTGCGCCCCTTACCATAAAAACGACATGCATCCCAGAGGGAGAGAAGCACGCCCCGACATCTGTCACCCATGTTTTTCCTGCTCTCTGCTTTTGACAGTAATGACTCGGGCCGGTATGATTGGCTGCTCAGCGCCTGATTAAAAGTAGTTTCCTCTAATACATGGATTAACTTTGGCATTTCTAACACAGGGAATCTAATGGTTTCATAACAGTATAGGAAGTAATAATTATTTTCTTTGGCAGTTCGTCTTTTAGCTGTCGTACTGATCATTAAAAGAACTATTTCATCTTTTAAAGGTTAAAGAACAGTAAAAAGGAGACCAAGGTGATGGATATAGCTTATATTTTAATTTGAAGAATGTGAAAATAAAATGGGTCGCTTGTTGTGATGAACCCAGAGAAAATAATCGCCTGGATCTGCAGCTCATGGTTTGGCAGTCCGGCCCACAACTTTACTGTTTTAGTTCACACTTTTTTTATCTTGTTTTAGCTCCAGCAGGCAGTTGTTTTGGGAGAAAAAGTTCAGATAAACCCACTGCACACTTCCTGCTCTGCATCAAAAAGCAGATGACACATAGAGACTAACAAACACAGCGAGTGTTTAGCAGATAGAGCCAGATATTTCCCTCAGGAGATGGTGGAGACCAAAAACAGAGCTAATAGAGAGCTTTTGAGAAGCTGGAGGCAATGAAACTCTGGCTTCTTTACTTGCAAAATAACTTTCGATTATTTGGCTATCATACACTGAACAAAAATATAAATGCAACACTTTTGTTTTTGCTCCCATTTTTCATGAGATGAACTCAAAGATCTAAAACATTTTCTATGTACACAAAATAACCATTTCTCTCAAATATTGTTCACAAATCTGAAAAAATCTGTGACAGTGAGCACTTCTCCTTTGCCGAGATAATCCATCCCACCTCACAGGTGTGGCATATCAAGATGCTGATTAGACAGCATGATTATTGCACAGGTGTGCCTTAGGCTGGCCACAATAAAAGGCCACTCTGAAACGTGCAGTTTTGCTTTATTGGGGGGGTCTGGGGGGGTCCGAAAACCAGTCAGTAACCGGTGTGACCACCATTTGCCTCACGCAGTGCAACACATCTCCTTCGCATAGAGTTGATCAGGTTGTTGATTGTGGCCTGTGGAATGTTGGTCCACTCCTCTTCAATGGCTGTGCGAAGTTGCTGGATATTGGCAGGAACTGGAACACGCTGTCGTATACGCCGATCCAGAGCATCCCTCACATGTCCGGTGAGTATGCTGGCCATGCAAGAACTGGGATGTTTTCAGCCTCCAGGAATCGTGTACAGATCCTTGCAACATGGGGCCGTGCATTATCATGCTGCAACATGAGGTGATGGTCGTGGATGAATGGCACAACAATGGGCCTCAGGATCTCGTCACGGTATCTCTGTGCATTCACAATGCCATCAATAAAATGCACCTGTGTTCGTCGTCCATAACATATGCCTGCCCATACCATAACCCCACCACCACCATGGGCCACTCGATTCACAACATTGACATCAGAAAACCTCTCACCCACACGACGCCACACACGCTGTCTGCCATCTGCCCTGAACAGTGAAAACCGGGATTCATCCGTGAAGAGAACACCTCTCCAACGTGCCAGACGCCATCGAATGTGAGCATTGGCCCACTCAAGTCGGTTACGACGACGAACCGGAGTCAGGTCGAGACCCCGATGAGGACGACGAGCATGCAGGTGAGCTTCCCTGAGATGGTTTCTGACAATTTGTGCAGAAATTCTTTGGTTATGCAAACCGATTGTTGCAGCAGCTGTCCGAGTGTTATTGTGGCCAGCCTAAGTCACACCTGTGCAATGATCATGCTGTCTAATCAGCATCTTGATATGCCACACCTGTGAGGTGGGATGGATTATCTCGGCAAAGGAGAAGTGCTCACTATCACAGATTTTTTCAGATTTGTGAACAATATTTGAGAGAAATGGTTATTTTGTGTATATAGAAAATGTTTTAGATCTTTGAGTTCATCTCATGAAAAATGGGAGCTAAAACAAAAGTGTTGCATTTATATTTTTGTCAAGTCATCTATTAGCTGATAGACTAATTTATATAATTGAATACATTTTTCTTTGTCAAAAACAGGTCCAGCTTCTCCAATGTGAAGACTTTATACCTTTTAGAATCTTTAACAATTCTAGACTAGATATCTTTGGGTTTTGGATTATTGGACAAAGCAAGACATTATTGGAGATGACACCTGTGAGGAATTGCAACAAACATTTTTCTGACAGTTTACAGACTAGAAGAAAAATCGGGAATACAATTGGCAGGTTGATCAATAATGAAAATCATCCTAAATTGCAGCCCCACAAATTGGCTTATTGGTTCACCGACAATTTGTTTCAGCACTTCTTCATAATGTCTTTAACGGACAAAAAGATCTCCTGCAACCCTTCTACAGCCCACAGAAGAACTGAAGTAAGCTATTAAACATTTTTTATTAAGAGGAATACTGTACTATACATCTTCCTGTAGTACACTCCTTGTCGTAACACCGTTCATGAATTCAAATATACCTATAGGAGGCCAATCAGAAATGCTCAAGTCACGGCACACTGAATGTTGCAAACGCTCACAAGCGAGCCGCATTTGAGGCTGTTATATGACGCGTAGTGGGAGACAAATTGCAGCGTTGCAGACCGAAATGGTTCATGGCCTCGGCTGAGTCTGATAAATTCTGCCCGCCGAGCTCCACTAATCACTGCAGCCTGTCACAGACACGCCCCCCTTCCCCAGAGAGACGAGGAGCACACTCTTGATCTCAGGTCGGCTCAATAACACACACTCACATCCATGAATCTAACTCATTTCCTCCTGTTTCGTTCGCTGGTAACAGCCCCCCATATTTTGGGGACTAACATGAAACCAGAAAAATGCAGAGTACAGCACAAAAATATCCATATCTACCATTCTTAATTGTTTCTCTGGTCCACCCCTGTCTCACATATACACACAAACACACTCAGCTCAGCCGTTTGTAAGCTGTATGGTGTAATTGATGCAATGACTGGAAATAAACAGGCAATTTAAGTGCTGGACACCTCACTGCTCTCTCCCTCTCCACTGCTCTCCTCAACCTTTCCTCTTTGTCTCCTCACACACACACACACACACACACACACACACACACACACACGCACACGCACGCACGCACGCACGCACGCACACACGAACACTGTGCAATATCTCACAATCGAACAAGCTGGAATAAGGGACAAGGTCAACATGCTGGGGGAAAGAAAAAAACGTGTGAGATGGGGAGGAAATTAGAAAGGATAAGAATAGAGAGGGACAGAGGGCATGCAGTAAAACAAAGACTAATCTCACAGATGACTCATGTCTGGATGGCCTGTTTAATGACAAATTAACAGCCCAGTGAGAGAGAGAGCAACAGAGCGTGTTATAACCAAACTACCATATCCAGTTTCTGCTGCTCACTTGCTAGCTTCAGAGGCCTGCAGCTCACAGGAGTTGCAGTTCAGTGAGAGCTTTCACCTTCCAAAATGTATCCGGCAAAAAGGTCTTCCCTCTTTGTGTGATGGGTCGCCCTCACTGGACCACTCAGCCAAGCGGACAGTGTTCAACCTCTCCTGCCTGCAGCGACACCAACTAAAAAAGACAGAAATAGCCCAAACTGATCCAACTGGCCATGTCAACCTGACCTGGCTGCAGCACAGAGCAGACTCCATCTTTGTAAAGGTCCTCATTATGGGCATTGTGTGTATCTTTATCCTGACCCGTAGCAGTAGTTATAATAACAAAGCTATATAATTTGTTTCTGCGTGGTCCTGTTAGCATCACGTCGTGCTGCATGAATATTAAGCAGCCAGTTCACAATAAACAAGGTCTAATCATTTAATACGTCCTCAGGTTGACAGATCCCATGAGCGGCCATACTGTCTGCACCTGAGGTAATGGGAAAAGAGAGTCAAGCATAAAATGATAGAGCAGGTCTTGACAAATGTATAGCGGCAGAAAGCACATGGCTCTGGTTTCAGACAGAGGGTGAAAAGAGGTGCTGCAGAACAGGCAGTATGAGAAAAATAAAGACCTTTTTTTAACATTAAAGCATGGAAAAATGTCAGAGTATAGGCACTAAATACGAATATTAACATGACAATGAGCATAATATGTCCTCTGTGGAGTTATTTTAACACAAATGTTGATTCATCTAATTAATCTTCCAACTTCTGTAGATGTTTTCAACCCAAAACCAATCTTTTCCAAATATCACAAAGCAGTTTGATTGTATGAATTTAAAGTGGACCTATCATGCTATATCTGAATAATATATTGTAGGGCCATACCTATATAAAACATGTCTGTGAAGTTTCTTTTTCAAAATACCAAACAGATCATGCATTTTAGCCATGCCTCATTTCGCTCTATTCCAGCCCTGTCTTCACAAGGGCTGAGTCTGTGGCAAATGAGCTGCAGCTGATCACGCCCCCCTGCAAAGGAGGCACGAGCGTCATGTTACCATGCTGTTACCATGCTGTTACCATGCTGTTACCATGCTGTTACCATGCTGTTACCATGCTGTTACCATGCCACGGCAACCTCTCATTCCCCTGATTGGTGGAGAGTTGCCCATATAGGCGGAGCTCCCCGTTTCTGATGTCAGAGATATTTCAAATCTGTATCAGTCTGTATCAGATCCGTTGAAGCCCCGTTTTTAGAGATTTGGGTATGGAGGAAAAGAGAGAGGGTTGTGTTTTCTGACACTTCGTGAGTTCCCTGACACACCAGGGACACATATTCATGTATAAAAGACGTACAAAAGTGCATTTTGCATGATAGGTCCCCTTTAACTAAGCAGAAAATGACACATGTTGCTGTGAATTCGTAGGAGAACGCAAGAAAAATGTGTATTTCTTGCGTATCATATCATCAACAGTTATGTGATGATACAATGCGCAACAAAACGAAAAATCTAAAATTAAATTGACAATATATACATTTCCATGACATTTTAAAAATCATATTTTGGAGGTTTCATCAGTGTGTATCATTGTTGTATTTGGATGGTAAGGGTTTCACTATTTATGGGGAGTTCTTTGAGAGGTCAATGTCTGAGCTCAATCTATAAAGTCCAACAAGTTGTTATGTCTATCATTAAACCTGTTGACCTCCATATAATCATCATTTGGTTTCTGGGGAGAAAAACAATTCTATGTGTGAACAGTGTCTCTCTCATGACCTTTGACCACAACATATTTCCAGGACTGATGACATGTCCTCTCCTGCTATGGGAAATGTAGTCGTCATCCTTCAAAATGCCTGCCCTTGACTCAGCCTACAGAGCAACTCAACCTTGACTTTGTGTCTGAACATCACACCGACAGCAATTTTTCAGAACTAAATAAAAATGCAATTCTTTCACAAGATGAATCGTTTCAGCATAGCCATGTTCTTGTTTTTAAATCCTTTATTTTTCCATTTTGACATCTGTTCTTGAACGATATAGCTATGAGAAGTGTGTAATCTCAATGATTTCAGAATACCTGGATCTTTTTTTTAATGGAGATAAAAAAAGTAGTTTTAACCTCTGATTCACGGAGTTAAAGCACCTGTCACTTCATTTTTGTTCAAATACACGAACATGGTATACAGATTAAGGCTGAGAAAAATGCAAGAAATATCATAAAATATGAAATGTTTTGACCAAATCCCTCCAAATTGATATTGATGAAAATATTGTTGGGATGACCACTTTCACAAAATTAGAATTTTGCTAAATAATCATCAGCCATGTGGGTATAATAACTAAGCCGGTAAAAGCAAATAATTGAACAGCTAGAGGAGGAGTGCAGAAAATCTGCAGTAAATTGTATTTAACACTGACAGTGGAATATTAATGTCAAGATACTGTATGGTTTTTTTCATTGCCTTCTGCTTCCAATTTTGCTCGTACACTCCCTTGAAAGACTTCACTTCCCTATTGCAGCATTATCACTGCAGCCCCCTGAAAAACAACCCCCCCACTCATACAACAAAGGACACACACACACTCATGCATAGGCTTTCTGCAGTGCCTCTACCTCATTGACCACAGTATAATACTTCATTAGCTATATGGCAGATTTTACCGTCTAAGTGAGATTAGCTTCCTTTGTCTCCCTTTATCCTCTGGAAAGCTCCCTGCCATAAAGCTTCTCTCCAGTCACAAAGCCAATAACCTCAAAGTCAGGGGCGGTTCTAGGGGGGGGGCAGTGCCCCCGTAACACTGTCCTCTGACCCCCCTGTGGCCCCCCTAACAATGACAATTTTGTTTTTTTTAATGTATATTTTCTGGTACTCGGTTTGCCAAAAACCGCAGGATTTTGTTGCTGTAATGTGAGATTTTGCAGACACCCTTATGTAAAGTAGAGATGTAATTGTTCATTGCCCTTATTTTTATATAAATATGGCGTTAGTGCAAACATTGCACTATAACTTAAGCTGAAGTTAACAGTAATAACTATAAGATCTATTTGAAATAAATAAGTGTACTGAAACAAATACCAATAACTGTATTGCATTGTTTTCTTATGCGCAATTACTTCATACTGTCTAGTTCTCTTTTTCGTCCTGCATTTATTGTGCCCCCCTCAGAAAATAACTGGCCCCCCCCCAGTCAAATTGGTCTAGAACCGCCACTCAAAGTCAAGAAATGTTATGTATTCCTGGCCTATTTTTGTATAGCCTTTTCATTCATTTATTCTCAGAGAGTGTGCTTTCTGGAAGAGATCCATGGCCATATGACTGTAAAGCACGTTATTAGTTTAAAAGTAAAGAAAGCAGACTCTTGTATAAAAAAGGTCTGATGTAATTTTTGTAAAAAGCTCATAAATTATAAGTGTAATGTGTTTAGATATTTAACAACTACCTACTGCAATATTTAACACCTACAGTATTAACAATCAAACTGCTCAAGGCTGTTCCATAAAGGGCAGCCATTTGTCTTTCTGTGTGGAGGAAAGTTAAAAGATTCAGGAGGCAGACCGGGACCACAGAACTCCAATTTAAACCTTCTGAGAAATGTTCAGCACAATCATTTCACAAGGCACAAATCCTGGAGTGTGGAGAGAGGAGAGCTGGATGGCAGGAGGAGGGAAGGAAATCAGAAACAGTAAACCTGTCCATCTGGGTGCCGTGTGTGTGGGCTGCTGGTTATTGCACCCTAGCGGGGCTCCACACGGATGTGTTGCTGTAATCTGACCCGGTGTGGGCGCTGCGACAAGCCATGATTGCTTCCGTTCGCGTGAAGCTACGAAGTTTAGAAACGGTGAGTTATTAATGTTTCTATGCTGCTTTACCATAGCATTGACCATAGCAGACTGCACGCGAGCACTAAATGGGAAGTATCAATCTGAAACGACACATAGAAAAACTTCAAAAGAGCTGTGAACAAATAAACGGTCACTTTTATAATGAACAGCAATGGTTTTATGTGAAGACTATGAGTATTTAACAAAAAGTTGTTCGCCAAGTCGAAATGTCTCTTTTGTAGAGTACAACGTGAAAACTACTGTTGCACACCCAAGTTAAGCTACAGTACAATTTAGAAGCAAAGCAACATCTCTTACTTTCAAAAATGTTTTGCATCCGTCTACATTTTTCTTAATTATTATATTTGTATTCTTTTATTCATCTTTTTCACAGTAGTTTTTTCTTTTGTTTAAACTCTAATGTTCTTACTTTGTTTGTTTACAGCCACATTAAATATTCATGAGTAAATAAGGAACAATCAAGTAAAAAAAAGGTTTTTATTTTAGTTAAAAAAAATAAAATAACGAATCAGCCCTAATTGCGACTCTACTGGTTTGCGTTTGTTTCAGATTTAATTGACAGTAACCAAACAAGTCAGCATCACAATCCTGATTGGTGCACAGAAGTACAGGATATTGCCATTTTGTGTATGAGTCCTGCCTACTTCAAAACAGTGAGGAAAAAAAGTCGAGGATCCCATCACATTTTAGTCAAAGGAAAATAGATTTTCAGGGCCTTTAATATTTCTGTTCTATTGAAGGCAACCTGGTCTTTTTTTATTTGACAATGAAATGTAAGAAGAGCAACCGCATACATCTTTTTGTTTTCATTTTCATCTTAAACCACCATTTCTTTTAATGATTCCTTGCAGGTCTCTTTGTAGTGTAAGGGCAGTGCCTCTGCTTGTGAGCCATTTCTGTCACGGTTTGTAAATTATTCATTTAAACATGATTGACCAGGGGATTGAATTACGGGATTGATTGATCAGTGGGCTCGTAAAAAGGAATTCCAATGACCACTGGAACCTAAGTGTTACTTAAATGACTGAGGGGCGGAGCAGCAATCCTGCAGGCCGCCGTGCTCAACCAGAGGGGGTTGAAAATGCATCCTTTTACTTTGTCGGTAAGAAAAAAGAAAAGTGGTAGGAACAGTTGGATATTTGTTAGAGGCTAAAAAAAAGAAGAAAGGAAAAACGGTGAACAATTTGGTAATGCGCCCAATGGATCTGGAAATACTTATGAAAAAGGGTTTTCTGTCACTTTAATGAAGAGGGTAAAGATTAGGGCTGCAGCGAGCAATTATTTCATTATCTACTGAGTAGTTCCTTGTTTAATATACTAATGGATTGTGTTAAAATGTCAGTAAATTGTGAAAAAATGCATGTCCCAAAACAGAAGATATTCATTGTACTTAGAAAGAAAAGCAGAAAAGAAGCTGGAAGCTGTTAATTTAGACGTAGGCGCATTCACACCGCAGTACTTTTCCCACAAAGGTTCATGAGAACTCTTTAGTTCTCATGAAGGATTAGGCCAGGGGTCTGCAACCTTTTTCAACAAAAGAGCCATTTTGCTCCTTTTTCCAAAACATCTTTTTGTCTGGAGCCGCAAAACATATTTCATAGTTTTTTATTGTTATATCAGACAAAAACTACAGTTTTTTTGCATTTATTAGGCTATTTATTACATGATATAAAACTGTTAATCTCTAATAAGAAACAAAGAACTCTTATTAAAATAAATTAAACACTCACTTGGGGGAGTCCTCTGCACATTCGAAGGAAAACAAAATATTATTAAAATGGACCCACTTTGAAATAAATAAAACATATAGCTGCACCCTAAAAAGAGTTAAAGGTGGGGTAGGTAAGAATGGAGAAACCAGCTCGAGTGCGCTAGAATTTGAAAGTACACAACCGGAAAAAATATGCCTCCTTCCTTCAGACTTCCTTACAGAGCCCCTCCTCCAACACACACGAACGCGCACATGACCAATGAAGGCACGAGATAAGTTTGTGCACAGAGGAAGGCTGACAGGCAGGTAGGCCATCCAGTTACTTTAGCCGGGCCGGCTCAGATGATTGGTCGTGCTTTTTACAGCGCTAGGTAGGGGTGGGCGATATTGAAAAATATATTATCACGATATTTTTCAAGCAGTATCACGATAGACGATATATATCACGATATTTTTTCATGTCGGTTATTATGGTTATTTTTCAAGTTACTTAACAGTACAAGCACCTACAAGGTAACAGAAACTAAAACAAAAAGGAGTAACAGACCAAAATAGCATTTCAAGCTGGTTTTATTTCTGAAATGAAACCCTGAATGAACAATTCAACATTTTGATATGGCTTCAAGGCACAGTTTCTCAGTATAAAAATGAACTTTCTGAGGTAGCACTAGCAGTGAACATCAATAAACATCAAAAAAAGCATTCCACACAATTTAAACCAATCAATGTTGTGTAATTAACAAGGATAATCTGGTGTGTTTTAGTCGATGAGTAGTGCAGATATCACTGTAAAATCAATCGACAGTAAGAGGAGTACTTACTTCCGGGTGTACAATTCTCCCTTATCCAATGAGAATGGACGCTCACATTGCCTTTAAGGGCAGCCGACACAAACGAATGCCGTGCTTCCATGAGCGTCAAATCCCGACGCAGATGGGAATACATTGCAATCAGTTGAAAGCTATTTGCGTCCCTTTATGAAGCTGAAGGAGCCTAGGAGCATCACAACTGCACGCCACGGACACTGACCAAACGTCGCTCCTGGACGATTATGGAGTGAGAGTGTGTTGGCTAAACCTAACCCTAGCCGGACAGGGGATCGTGTCCGTCTCTGTGGCTTCAGGCTTGATCGCCGTTCAAATGACAGTTTTAATGATCTCAATGGGAATGGTTAGCGTTTCATATGCACGCAAATAAAATAAATATAAGCCAACAGAATCAACCAAGACAATAAATGAAGTGCAATACTGTCTGAATCCTGACTAGACAGCTTTAGAGCATTTATTTCACATCAGTTTATTTTTTTTATAGTTTTTTTTTTGTTCAAAAAAATAATAATTAAAAAAAATGTATCACGATAGATACGATATCTCTGAAAAAGCATATCGTGGAGACCTAATATCGCCACCACGATATATCGTCATATCGCCCACCCCTAGCGCTACGGCTTCCAGAGATTAATTTTTGTATGTATTTATTGTCAAAGCATTTCATATATTCATTGCTATCGGGACGTTAAGAGCATTCCATGGAATATAACAAAAAGTGTTTTCTCCAATAAATGACATACCTCATTGAATTATGACTGAAGATCGTCAGCTGTCTTCCTCTCCTCTAAAGGCTGCAGCACCTTTGACAACTTCTCTCTACATATCAGACATACCGGTAAACCAGCATCGTTTGCTGTGAAAGCAGATAACTCTGTCCACACAGAATGAAATCCTGTGTTCCTCCGGTACTTTTCTTTGATTTATCCACAGTTCGCTCATCGAGCCGGGGGTCAGGTTATTCGCCTCCAAGAAAAGGCGCTCGCGCGGGACCGTAGCAGGATGTGACGCGTATTTTAGTTGACCTAATTAAAACCGTTTTGTTTTTTATTTATGTGTCACAGTATCACCTCAAAATACAAGATACGAAACATTTTCAACCATGCAACACAAATACCTACAAGTCCTACAAATACTTTTATTTTATTTCCTTCTTATTTTTGTCTAAGCTCAAGGGAGCCAGAGCAGAGGGCTTAAAGGGCCGCATGCGGCCCGTGGGCCGCGGGTTGCCGACCCCTGGATTAGGCAAATGCATCCGCTGACGTCACTTTGTCTTCTTCTGCTTTGGGTTTACTGACAGGCCGCAAACAACTTCACGGCGTATACTGCCACCCGAAGTCCCCGGAGTTGGGGACTGGCTTCACTAAAAGCTGCTGGGACTCCCAGCAGCTTCTACTGAAGCCTTCCGAGTAAATCGCCAGAACGCCGACACCTCCTCATCTCCACCGCTCCCATGTTTTCTTTTGTGTTGCCATAAGTTAGTCTTTCTGCGTTTGTGCGCTGGGCTAATGCTAATAATGCTAATGCGAGGATAACAAAATGGCGGCTTCACAAAAGTTTTTGGGAATTTTGGTTTCCATTCCGTCCAGCCAATCAGACATAGGAACCTTTTTCTCCCATGAAAGTACCTGCTCTCTAGCAGGGACGGAAAAGGGGGTAAAAAAGGTTCTGATTAACTAATTTTAGTTCCGGCTCTTTTTGGTGTGAACGCGACATTTCTGAACTAAAGTGGGCAAAGTACTGCGGTGTGAACGTGGCTTTTGACTGAAATATAGACACATAGGTGTAAAGGACCTGTAGGCGTTTATGATCTAATGAGACCCAGCCCAGCCCAGCCTGAACATCATACTACTATAATATATATATATCAATATATCAATAGAGTTTCCAAAGAATACAAAATATGAAGAATAAAGAATAAATAAGAACTCTGTATAATAGACCAATACCACAAAAACAGAAACATAACGACATAGTTTACTATATACATAAAAAAAGTGTGCAAATGTATAAAGTATCCTACATCCATGTTTTCAATTGGGGGGTGGACTCCATATACTCTAGGGCAGGGGTAGCCAACACGGTGGCTGCAGGGGCAACGTGAGTCACCCGCGGGGCATGTTCTAAAAATAGCTCGCCAAGCAAATCCAAAATGTAAAAAATACACAAAACAAAAAAGGAAATGTAATTAAAAGAATCTACCCTATGCATAAACGAAACCTCAAATGGGAAATGCATCTTTGATTGCAAACTGTAGGGAAGGTGGGGTCTCTCCATCTCCAGCTGCCGTGTTTGCTCCCAGCTGGGAAAACGGAATAGGGTGGTTGTGTTTCAGGCGCAGTTTAAGGTTGGTCGTATTGCTAGCTTTTGTTGCTACCTTTTTTAAACAAATGCGACACACCGCCCGGCTCATTCAAGTCTGTAGGTTCGCCTCGTTGATTTGGCTTAAATCCAAAATATTCCCACACCGGAGATGTGGTATTAGGTTTTGCAACCACTTCCATTTAACTTCAAATTCCCCTCGATTAAGTCACAAGTTGTCTCCTGCTTGTCTCTACATGTATATTATTAATTTGGCTGCACTGCTGCACACGAAGTATAAATACATCATATATATATATATATATATATTGTATATAAACAAACACGCATGTAAACGCCAATTTATCAAGCTCAGAAAAGTTATCGAGTCCATTTTTTTATTTTTAACAGGGATGGGTGGCGCAGTGGTCTGTGCGTTTGATCATCAGATCAAGAGGGCGTTGGGGAACTCCAGTTCGAAACCTGCTCCCGCCCCACTGCGTCAGGCCGTTGTGTCCTTGGGCAAGACACTTCACCCGAATTTGCTCCTGTGGGTATTGTCCACAGTAGATGACCATTACATGTATGATCTGTATGTGTAATGTGTATTTGTAAAGCGCTTTGAGAGTCTTTGATAAAGCGCTATAATAAATATAAGGATTATTATTATTATTATTATTATTTTTATTTATTGTACGATAAGTCAATTTATTGATTATCGCGACAGGCCTAACCATAACCAACACATGCCTAACCCTAACCCTTACCCTTACCCTAACCCTAACCATGTCTTCACCCTAAAATGGCGAGTCCCCACACATCACTGTGTAAACAGATTTAGGTCCCCACAAGGATAGCAATGCTAGGTCACGCACACACACAGCCAAGTTTAAATGACACAAAGAGAGGACCCAAACATATAATATATATATTTGTAATTTTGAGGGCTTTATGGTATGCTCTGTATGACAGATGGATCCTAGCTATTTTCTTTTATATTAGGGATGCTCCGATCGATCGTTATCGGCCGATATTCACTCTCGGCCGATTGATCGGTGCTCTCTATAAAGGCCGATCAGGAGAGCCGATCACATGATGTAAAATACATGACACTTTTCTCTGTGCGCGGCAAAAGAAGCTCGCCAAAATGGCTTCACCGGTCTGGCAGTATTTTATGGTGTCCGAAAAAGACAATAAAATAGCGGTATGCAACGTGTGTGAAGGAGAAATCCTGCAGCTCCGCCCGCTGTGACGGACCGGTGAGCGGAGCGAAACACACACTAAGAGTTAGACCTAACACACTTAGCTATTTTATCTACCTCTGGAACAAGCTAAACTAGTTATTAATATATTTATTATTCACTGTCAGGTCAATCATTACTGGATCAGCGAGCTGCATGAGATACTGACAGGCTGTCAGGAGAGAGAGAGAGAGAGAGAGAGAGAGAGAGAGAGAGAGAGAGAGAGAGAGAGAGAGAGAGAGGGAGAGAGGAAAAGAGAGCGCTTCCACTCATTTCTCCCGTGTTATTCTCCAAAGTGAATGTAAACTTGAATAATGTACTTCATTTGAATGTAATAATTATGTTGTTTGTGGAAGCGCATCATGTATTGAAAAATTAATCTGAATTGTTCGATCCGTTACGATTATAAACTGAAGCAATATAAAAATGAGCCCCATTAACTGAGTTTTAAACATCACTTTAAATGGAAGATCCCCATAGGTAGGTGGGGGGACCCACCCAATGATCGGACCAGCGATCGGTATCGGCCGATACTGATTCCGGCGATCGGCCCCAAAATGCCCGATCGGAGCTTCCCTATTTTATATTCTATATATGTTGGGATAAAAAAGAAGATCTTGAGATCCAGGGCTATATATAAAATGTCCGAGGCCAACGACGATCCTGGTAGCTAGGACTTGCTAGATTGCTGCTGGATGTTTACACCTTTAACTGGCACCAAAAGCAACTTTCACTCTGATATCAGATGTTATGTTTCCAGGAGATTATCGCTGCTGCTGTTTCTGTCTCAGTCTCTGATTCTGCCTGTGTCTGTCTCCTCCATCAAAGCAAAACAACAAATCCCTGCATCTCTGTTTTTCATCAGCACCTCTCCTGCTTTATCCCTTAAGGTCCAAGTCTAAGCCTTGTGTTTCATTTATTTTTTATTTTGCGCATTTTTGAGTCGCATGAAGTGCTAGACATGCTCTCCTTCTGCACAACAGTAATCCCAGATTACACGTTGGGATATTTAGTGTGTTTATAAGCACTCCATTAAATGGCACACAGATTCTTAAACTCTGTGTACTTTATGTAATCTTGTGTCTTGTCATTTTCTCTCTGCAACCAGTGACCTCCGCACCGCCATAAATTGTTGTAAAATTCTGCAATCGGGCCTCCACAAAGCACTAATCAAATCCTGTGTTTTTCCAAAGCCAGTCTACATCAACCAGAGAACCTGACCCAAATGCCACTTTCCATTTAGAGTGCTGTAATGAAATGAAAGAGAGGTTTGGCATTGGGGAATTCATGAAAACGAGAAAATGGTGGGAATTATTAAAAAATCACTGCTGCACATTCACATATTCAAGACTCAGTATCAGCTGTGCTCTCTGTAGTGTGAAGCTGCATTTTTCATATATGTGCGTTTCTGAAAAAGAAGGCTGCACATGCTGTTTGTATAATGAAAGGTGCTGTTTGCATATTGCAGAGTCATTACAGGAGAGGTCTTCCTTTAGCTTTGTGATATGAAACTCCTTAATTGAAAACGTCAATGCTTTTTAATTTTTAATTTAGGGAAAGAAAAAAGGACGGAATAACGCTGTAGCGGGAACAAAGCAGATCTAAATTATTGCTCCAGTCAAAACAGAAAAGGAACTATTCATAGCAGCCTTCCAGAAAGAATGCACATCCTAATCATATAAGGAATAGATTTTAAGGTGTCAATCTAACTTTATCTTTAGAAAAAAATCTATTTACATTTTAAATCCGCCCACATGTATTGTTTTTTTGTTGTTTTTCTTTAATCAATTCTTCTCCACGCAGTGCTGCCTTCAATGGATGATTTTATGGCGTCCTCCAGCGTGGACTCTGCCTCCATCCCGTCCCCGCTGGATTCTTTTACTGGCCTTTTGTGGATGAACTGTTGCATGTTTTAATGGCCGCACAGCTCTGCGGGCAGGAGGAACATTAAAGTGTTCTTCGTGTGTTTAAGCTTTCCACAGAAGAGCAGCAAAAGGAGATCCAGAGCTACAGCAGGCAGGAGTCCCGTTCAAATGTGTATTTTCTCAAGTCAGTTGGCAAATATCTGCACTTGTGTTGGCATGCCCGCTGTACCCTACCGGCTGCCAGCTGTCACTCAGGAAGACAGAGATGGAGGATGGAGAACAAGAGGAAGGAGGGGGGGATAAAGGGAGTTGGTGATGATGTGAGGACATGAGCCCCACGGCTTTCTTTCTCTCTTGTTTCTCATTTATCTCTGATGATAACCAAAAAAATGGCAGCCTGACATAAGAGAGGTAGACATCAGAGAGAGAGAGGAGGCAATAATGCTGAGGGGAAGGAGTGAGCGTGATATGGAAAGGAAATAAAAGTAGCTTTTTTCATGTTAATGGTGAAAAAGAATCAAAGCGATTGTTCATGCATTAGTCCGGATAAGTGCACGAACCACAACATTAAGCCTATACATGTATATACCGATGTGTTATTTGTGAATGCTTTTATTTTAATACATGACAAATTATGTGAGAGGTCTCACCTTTATGTCAATTTGGCATTGCAAAATTATGAAATTCTATCTCTGTTTATATCTCCACACTATGTCTATTTTCTGTTATTGTGAAAGCATTTTGCATTTTGGATTTCTTGTATAAAAGCTGCTATACAAATAAATGTGTATCATTATTATAATTGCACTCCAGTAAAGAAATCATGCTGATGGAGTCATTCCCATTGTGGTGCTGTTCCCATTATATTCCAAACACAAGTACATTGCTTAACAGCAAAACAAATTGTTCAGTTGTTAAGCCTTATGTAGTCATTTTAAACGCAAAAAATTGAAGGAAAAGCTGTTTAAAAATTCTGAAATATTGAGGTTACTTGCTTTTCACTGTTTTATATTTTTTGAAGTGATTTTATTTTGGTTTTAGATGGACAAAAAAGGAGATTTAAAGACATTACCTTAGATTTTGAGAGACAGGAAAAGCCTTTTTTCTTCTCTTTGACTATGGCTCCATCAATCAAATTATACAATCACGCGCTGCACAGAAAAATGTTTAGCTTAGCAACTCTTTTGAAGAGTGTCTGTCCACATCATGTGTGGGTGGAATATACTCTATTTCATCACATACTGTACATTGGATTTGACATGACGTTATTTGATATTCTTCGCTCTGCTGCAGCAGATTTACAGATTAATAGATTTCCTGAAGCCTTTCATGTTACATGCCCGGCCATGACACACACATACAACTTTCTCATATTCCATCCCATGGGAATTATTCATATTTAATACATTTGGCTCATACAAAGCAAACTGTGCGTCAATCTGCAGCTAGAGTGAGCAGACAGTGTTTGTGGGTATTCGTCGACACATGTCAGATACAGCTTTATTACGAACAAACTGAACCGAGCATGAATGCTTCGGCTCTTCATAAGACGCTGATTTCCGTGATTTACAGAGTACAAGGGGGTTTAACAGATCACTAAATCACTGCGAGACACATTCTGTGACTTGTGCTGGATTTAAACGCTTTAGTGTCGACAAATGTCAATACTATATCGGGCCAGAGGAAGCTTCCTCCATGTCTCATTTAGAGCCTCGACATAGGGACAGAAAAAACACTGTTTGCTGCTGTTCTTTTGGACATTAGGATTGAAATGTCATTAATTATTACTATTGTGACTTTTCATTTAAGTTGACCTCAACTTCCAGCAGTCTCTCCTGTGTTACACAATATAATTCTATTAACATATGAACAATATTTCACTATTTTTCAAGGCTGCATGCATGAGACTGCATTGTGAAAGAGGTATTGTTATTTTATACTCAGATAAAACCAGCTTTTTATATTCAGTTGATCTTTTGTATTGAAATCCAGTTATGAGATGCATATCTAAAAGATGTCAGTGTGGGAATAAAAGAATGCGTAGGACAGAGCAAATTAAGACCAAATGCCAGAACTACATATTTCCAATGGGAAAAGCTAGCAGAAGGTTTGATTTGCCGCGTTGATGCATCATGCTTCTCCTGCATCAATGTAGCCATAGCCTGTTTCTAAAAATGAAGGACAAATTCAAATGGAGTGAGGATGTCATTTGCTTTTTCCCACTCTCTCAACATGGCAGTATGAAGGAGGAAATAATATTGCCTGTGGTCGAGCAGCAGAGGCTCTTTTGAGACAGAAGAATTGCGATTTAATTCCAGCTCAGTACGCTCTCACAAGCAGCTGCAAGCTATTGATGATTGTTCCCACAACTAGTGTTATTGCACTTTCAATTTGCAGAGCAGGATACCACTTTTAAACTCCATATTGCAAAACGTCAATGCAACGGCGACCGCGACCCCCCTCACCCCCGCTCTCACACAGCTTTTATCTGGGCAGAGCTTTCATCTGAGGATGAACCGGTCACTCTGCATGCACAGCCCCAGTATCGCTGCACACAGCGTCACATCGCCTGTTTTCGGAGGCACAGCAAGAGGTTTTTTTTCCTTATTTTCGAAATGGCAGACATTCAAAATAGTCAGAAAGACAAATGAATGCAGGAAGCTGTGTTTCTTTAGCCTGGAACCACAGTAAATGGTTATATCAGCGCCACAGCTGATGTAATCAGGGAGAGATATGCACAGCACACACAGCCCGAGCACAGCAGAGAGGGGGGGGCAGTTCCTGTCTACTCTTTCTACTCATATGTGTGATTCACTTTCACAATGTGAGCCTGAACATCACAACTTCCTTTACTTATTTACTCGTGGTAGGCCAATTCATCAGGCCAATTATAGCCATTTAGAGCTAATTGGCATCAGCCTTTAACTGCTCTCAAGAGGTTAATGATTTATTCATTCTAGTATTTCATCGAGCCAATACCAGGAAAGGCCACTACACACACATTATTGTTTTTTTTAATTTATGTAATTTCGTGTCTCAGAAATAAAGTACTGCTACTATTTTCTGTTGTTTCTTGTATCAAATCAGTAATCAGTGCGCAGAATGGATATGTTCCCAGTGTTGTATTATTATAGAATATTAATCATGCTAATGAATATGAATCATGCTAATGAATATTAATCATGTTAATGAGTGGGTAGAAGGGGGTATCATGCACCCCCTGAAATATACTTTTAATCAGCTTTTCTATTGTAAAAATTGTGTAGAAAACGATTAGCTATGTTAAAAAGTTGAAAAATTGTCCCACGTATATATTTTTTTCCCAAATTAGTGTTTATTTATCCTAAAAATCGAGTTTCACTCTTTTTACACCTTTCACTATATCTCAGCCATTATTGCAGATAACTGAACAAATAATGTATCCAGATCCATGTTTTGAGGGTCAAGGAACACAATACAACTATTCTTAAAGTGATCACATGTGTCTGTGGCATGCTATTATGCTAATTAGTGCCGCCATTTCAAGAAAATAGCATTTTAGTCTTGTACCAAGAACGATGTATTTTGCACCGACACAGAAATATACTTATAATCAGTGTTTGCGAAGTGGGAAAAGTATGTAGAAAATGATGAGCTATGTTAAAATGTTGTCTGGATGTCCCACATGTATTTGTTATGCAAATTAGTGTCACCATTACCAAAAACTGAATTTTCACACTTTTCACTCTATCTCAGCCAATATTGCAGATACATGAACAAATAATGTGTCTAGACCCATGTTTTGAGGGTCAAAGATCACAATAATACTATTCCCAAAGTGATCACATGTATCTGTGGCATACAGCTCCGGCAGTAACATTTTTTCCCGCCAAAAACAAACAAGTAGCTAACTTGACTACACACACACATTCAACCTTCAAACAAACAAGGTAAGTAGCTAACTCAACTAGAATCATGTTGCATGTGTGGGCTGTCTTTCATTTTGACACACAGAACAATGGGGGCTATCCACCCTTATCCACAATGTAAAGTAATTCACACAGCCTCTTCCCTCTTCTCTCTGTGAGGAGCAGCAGGTTCAGCTTTCAGAACAAAGTAACAAAAAACTAAAATGGCATTCATTTTTTTAAATATATCGTATAGTGATAGATTTAATTATTGTATCATTGCTTTGATACAAAATATTATTCATATACCCCTTTTAGTTGTGAAGATATAATCATTCATTCTGGGCATGTCATTTTCGAGCCTGAGGCCTGAAAAATAGGCCCAGGGCTTAACAGGTTAAACTGTGGAACATGATGGCTGCTTTTGGCTACTTTTCCCACAATAGTTCCGATATAGTTCTGAAAAGTTGCGTTCACACCAAAAAAAAACCGAACTAAAATTAGTTAGTTGTGACAAAGTTTAGATCAAAGATGGTCATCGTAAAACTGAGAGACCTGAATACTTCCCATCTTATAAGAACAAAGAAAATGCATGGGAGCAAATAGAATCACGGGCTGAGAAAATGGGTCTAGTTTGACTTCAAAGACAAGTGAAGGGCAAAGACCTCTTTGCTTGTGAGGCTAAACACCATCAGTCATGCTTTAAATCTTTCCGCACAGCATTAGCCAATTATGAGCGCAGCAGTATTCTTAAAGCAAGAGCTAAGGATACCAACCAAGCTTTCATGTCAGCCTCCTATGAATAGGAATTTGTTTCAGTACTGGAACACATTGGAACTCATGTAGTCCAGCAAATTGAGGTCCTACAGCTATCTTCCTTGCGCTTGCTGTATGTGGAAGAGCTGAAATTGAATGGGTACGAGAACACAAATTATCGCTTAGAGAAACTCCTGAAACGGCTACAGAAAGATCCAATCTAGGAGCATATCCAGTTTACGAGAGTTGACCACGACAATGCTGATGCCATTTCTTTCTGGCTAGTGTACAGCTTAAATTGAATGGGTAGACAGCTTTTAGATGCGCAGCTCCTCTGTCTTGGAATAGTCTGCAAATTAAATGGAAACTGAACAATCTCGTGCCACTAAATGTTTTTAAAGCTCGGTTGGATGCTACTCAATCGGAAGCTATTGGTACCTGTTTATGTGGATAATTATGTAAATGATGCTGGATGATGTCCTTTTGTTCTATTTATGTTTTTATGTTTCATGTGGAACTACTTGAGCAGGTCTCCCTTGAAAAAGAGATCAATGATCTCAATGGGATTTATCTGTATAAATAAAGGTTTGAAATGAAACAGCTTGAAATTCACGGTATCGAATGCCGTTGCACGAGCTTACACTCTCAGAACCACAGACAAGTACAAAAACGTTGCTCTCCTACTCCGCCAGAATATTCTGCAGGCTTTTAGAGAGTCCAAAGACCTACAGTGGCTGCCAACAGCTGACGACATGGAGCTCACTCCTGAAAACCTCCTACCCACAGACCTCGTCTGGTTTCTCAGCATGGTTATGGCTGGCAAGGAAGACATGGAGACGAATGAAAAGATGAAGCGCCTGGTATTCTCCATTGGGCAAGAACTGTGCCGTGCAGTGTCAGAGGGAGAATGGAAGTTACCAAAACACATTATACTCTGAGTGACTGTCAGGCACTTGTTCAGAAGCAAGCAGCTCACCACAATATTACACAGGCTTGGCCACTCTGAGAGCTACGGATTTGGTTTGGAGTTGGAAACTGCCCTGGCAAAGGTCCTGGACAAAGTCTCATCCTATCGGACACCCGCAATTGTGATAGGAGAGGGAAACATGGTATTCCACTGTGAGTGGGACAATTTGAATAAAACCACGCCCAGTGTGCACGGCAGCAACATTGTCAACAGTGCCGGGGGAATCATGGTCCAGGTGGTCAAGCCTGGGTTTGAGAGCAACAAGGTCCGAATGCTACCCGTCATCGACACAAAGTTTAATGATGGCTCATCATTCACACCGCCAGCAGAGAATGACACAGTCTATGCAACTTAGGGCTGTACCCGAATATTCGACTATTCGAATATTCGTTCGTTGGTCAACTATTCGGGTTTTAATTTCATTATTCGGATATTCGTTTTTTAAAATTTTTTCCTAAATGTATGCTATCAATAAAGGCGAATTTCCATATTCTTATACTATATTTATACTTTTGAATTGCACTGTTAAAATGCGGAAATATATACAATCTCAGCCTGTGCTCCTGACATCGCGTTCACTCACAGTCACGAACGCAAACGGCACGCTTCACCTCGCTTCACCTCGTTTCACACACCTGAACACAAAATGCCGAAGACTTCAGCTGTGTGGGACCATTTTAAATTGGACGATGGTAAGAAGAAGGCAGTGTGCCAAATATGCGACAAGAAACTGGCCTACCACGGTGGCACAACAACTCTGAAAAGTCACCGGATGCTGTAAGTACTAGCCTAGCTTAGCTTAGCTTAGCTGTTGTCAAGTTGCCATGATGAAGCTGCTTTATCTGCCGTTTAAACAGTAACGTTACACATGATAAAATCGTGCACTTACTTTGCTTGGAAAATAGTTGCAAGCAAGCAAGCGAATTGTTTTTTTATATTAGTTTTTCAATTTGATCCGAATAGTGAAAATAATAGGAGCAATGTGGGAACATCTGGGACTAAGGCAATTATTGGCATACTGTTCGTTCATTTATTTTTCTTTCTTCATTTATTTAAATACTGTTTACTGTATCGGTAACAAGTATTACACTGTTAGGCCTACTGTTACGGCTATGTTATTAAAAGCATTGTTGTTATAACATAAATATGTGTTTTGTATCTTCAGGTTGTAAAACGTAATTTGGAACCAGATTTGGTCCCCAGGCGCTGCACTGCGGCTCGGTTAAATGCAGAGGACACATTTAGTTTTAATGTATGTATGTATGTATGTATGTATGTATGTATGTACTGAGACAATAAATAAATATAAATCGTAATAGTATGCTCTTTCTGCACTTCTGCTTAACAGCATGTTGTCAGGTGTCTCGGAGCGTGTTATGACATTTTTTTGTAAAAAAAAAATGTTATTTAAAAAAAAATAATAATAATCTTTCCGCACCGAATATTCGCTGCTGATTACTACCGAATATCCGGAGCCCGAAAAATGGTATTCGGGACAGCCCTAATGCAACTGAGATGCAAGTGTACTACATCTGGCTCTTTATCAGGTACATCGGAAGCAATGGACAGCAGCCTGTGCCTGGACTAGGGGACTTCACCTCTGCAACTGGTACTCCTCCACTCAGAAAATCAACAGTGGACTACTTCACGCCCATCCATCAACCGATCACTGACAATACAGTTGTTCGTGAGCTACTGAAGCGTTCTGAGCTAGCCACTGATCAGGTGGATCATAGGTGGGTCCTGAATACATTTGATCTTGGTGTCTGTATGAAAGCCCTACCCATCATCTGGTATTGGCCAGATACATTTGTCCGTCATGTGGTTATGATTGGACCCTTTCTTTACATTCTGGCGGACACCACCCCAAAGGATCTGCCATACCCTAAGGACGCCCTGTTCATTCAGGATGGCATGGCTCTGCTCCATGTCCTCACCAACCTTCCCCCAATCTGTGGGGAGATATGCCTACAAGTGCTTGATCAGATGGTGGCCAAAAAACACTTTTTGTTCTCGACTGACAGTTACCATCCAGGATCTATCAAAGCACAGGAGAGCTTGAGACGTGGCAGTTCAGAGAAGATCATTTTGGCTGGACCAGCAACCAGGAAGCCATATGACTTCAAGATGTTTCTCACAAATGATGACAACAAAAAGCAACTCTGCCAGCTCCTGCTATGAGTATGGAGTGATCAACAGGCAGCTTCAAGGCTGGAAAGAACAGTAATGGCAGTGCTGGTCGTGGAAGGGAGAGCCCATCAACTTCTCTCCTCAAATGGCAAGGTAAATTGAAAGCCCATATTAAAAGTGATTGATGGTTTAATTATACTCTAAGTGATTATCTGTGATTTGTGTCTAGTCTAGTGTCTGATCTCATTATTGATCAAAGTGCAATGTCCCATTGTGTATCAGGTTGAGGTAAGTGAGCTCCCCACAATCTACAGCAACCAGGAAGAGACTGATACAAGGGTGGTACTCTACCTTCATCATGCTGCTGCCCTTGGGTACAAGAATGCTGTAGTCTGAACACCTGACACAGATATCTTTGTGATTCTTCTTTACCACGCTCATGCCATCAGGCTGACTATATACCTGGATACGGGGTCAGGGAAACATAGACAACTTCTCAACCTCTCTGAGCTCGCAAAATCCCTGGGAGAAGACTACTGTGCCACACTTCTTGGATTCCATGTGTTCAGCGGAGAAGACTGCAACAGTGCCTTTAAAGGGAAGGGGAAGGTGGGGCCCTTGAAAAAGCAGGAGAAGAACCCAAAGTTTCACAGGGCGTTCAGTCAACTCGGTGACAACTGGAATGTCAAGCCTGAGGTGCTGAAGCTGTTGGAGCAATTCACCTGTCTGTTATATGGAGAGAGTCGTGAGTCTTCAGTGGACGTAGTCCATGCCAAGTTGCTGCGCAAAATGGTGGGGCAGGACGATAAACTCACTGCCAAGTCTAAGGTTGACCTGGCTCGCCTTCCTCCATGCTATGATGCTCTGAAGCCGCACGTCCAACGTGTGAACCATCGCGTCGCCCTGTACAAGCGAGCTGATGAATCCATTTTAGAAAAACCAAACCCCTATGAAGAGGAGCAGGGATGGATGAGGACTGATGGAGTGTTGAGACCGGTGTGGTCCTGTGGTCCTGTCCTACCAACCTCCCTGGTTGATCTCCTGGACACGACAGAGCGTGAACAGGAAGACGAGGAGGAAGAGGAAGTGGAATTTGACTCTGATGATAGCATTGAAAACGATGATTGAGTATTAATCAGATAGTGGAGAGCCAAACCTTGACTGCTTATCTGGAATGGGAAAGAGTAGTCACATCAATACTTATATTATGATGTTTGACCCTTGCTGTAGGCTAGTACAAAACAAATAAATATTGGTTAAATACACAACATCTGTCTAGACACCTTATGTGTTCACTTACTGTACTGCAATATTGGCATCTCTTAATTTGCATAGCATGCCACAGATACATGTGATCACTTTGGGAATGGTATTATTGTGATCTTTGACCCTCAAAACATGGGTCTGGACACATTATTTGTTCATTTATCTGCAATATTGGCTGAGATAGAGTGAAAAGTGTGAAAATTCAGTTTTTGGTAATGGTGACACTAATTTGCATAAAAAATACATGTGGGACATCCAGACAACATTTTAACATAGCTCATCATTTTCTACATACTTTTTCCACTTCGCAAACACTGATTATAAGTATATTTCTGTGTCGGTGCAAAATACACCCTTCTTGGTACAAGACTAAAATGCTATTTTCTTGTAATGGCTGCACTAATTGGCATAATAGCATGCCACAGACACATGTGATCACTTTAAGAATAGTTGTATTGTGTTCCTTGACCCTAAAGATATGGATCTGGATACCTTATTTGTTCAGTTATCTGCAATAATGGCTGAGATATAGTGAAAGGTGTAAAAAGAGTGAAACTCGATTTTTAGGGTAAATAAACACTAATTTGGGTAAAAATATATACGTGGGACAATTTTTCAACTTTTTAACATAGCTAATCGTTTTCTACACAATTTTTTCAATCTAGAAAAGCTGATCAAAAGTATATTTCAGGGGGTGCATGATACCCCCTTCTACCCACCCAACTAATTAACATATACATTTGAATGTTGTAAATTGTCAATGTTGAGAAAACACTGGGTAGTAGTAAAGCGCTGCATGATATTACAAAAGCATATCATGAGTAAAAAGGACAATATTTGCTTCTAAAAACGTAACGATTAGAAGTCGCATCCTACAATTATGTGTAAATAGTACTCAAGTAGAATACTTGAGTAAATGTACTTAGTGACTTTTCACCACTGATAGATTCTATATTGTACGGTTTCATTAATTTATACCAGCTTTTTAGTGTATTACATTTCTATATTACTGTTTATAGTGTTTATACACTTTCTATACTATAGGACTACTATACTGTTCAGAATGTACATACTTTTGCGTTACTTGTATCATATTTAAACTTATATGATACTACATGACACTGCACTACTGCTTCTACTGCACTTTATAGAGATGCTAACTGCACTTCGTTGTCTGAGTACTTGTACAATGTGCATTGACAATAAAGTTAAACCCACAGCGAACTACTTCAATATCTATTCATGAATTCCAATTGAACTGCATCAACACCTCTGCAAAGCTTGGTGTACATTTTTGCATATATTGCTAAATGAAAACATTATGTGTTTTCGAGCCACTTCACAATCTTTCCATGCTCTCTAACTAGAGGTTGGGACTCACTGATCTATGCCCTGCCATCACTCATATTTTGGCGAGCTACTTTTCCATGGAAGCCTGATGTGAGCCGGACGAAATTGGAGTCAAGTCATGTTTAGAGTAGGGGGGTTATTATGTTGACATGCTTTGGTATTTACTGCTCTTCACAGTGACATCGTACTGATAATAAAATAAAGATAATGTTTATGAACATCCATGTTGGTCTGTTGAAATTAAGAGTGACTGTGTTTTTCTCTCAGTTGTGCACGTACAATATGTGACGGTTGACTCAAAAAGACATAACCTGTCTCTTTGAGTGTGACTCATAAGCGTATCAGCACTATTAAACACTTTGCACTGTGTAATGTACCTTGCACTGTGTATGTCATGCTTATGGTCATTATGGTTTATTTGCATGCTTTCAGTGCTTGAATTCATTAATTAACATTATGATACTTGGATATGACATATAAAGTGATATGTTTGCATGTCCATTTCATGCATCAAAGCACCTGAAAATATGTATTTTAGTGGCCTCTAAATTACATGCCGAATTGAAGCTGGTATAGAAAACATGTTTACATTTTTATTTTACTAAACCGCCTATGAATTATATCCAAAATGACCACAATGTCTGTTGAAAATGTACTCCTTTTCTGTTGATTGGTATTGATTCATTTGTATATCATATTTCATTCTGATTTGCAAACAGCATTACAGCTATCAACATCAATTAGAATACAATTGGAACAGTATTCGTGTCCACTAGTGTTTTATTTGCCTTGGAAGGGTTAGGGTTTTGGAGCGCATGTGCTGATATCGCCATTCCCGCTCTGCCAAAGAAATAGCACTCGTAAAACTCAGGCGTCTGCTGCACAGGATGGCAGGAAGTTTACAATAAATGTCTGGATAAATCCACAAAAGACAGTGTTACCAACTTTTCTCAAATGAAATACACTAATGGCTGCTCAAAAAGTCTCACAAGGAAGATGATGCAATACCAGCATTTACATATAAATCAATATGTATTTATCATCGGAATGGAAGGATTCACTGCATGAAACAGAGAGAGCTGGATTAGTGAGCTAAGACTGGGCTACAGAGATGCTTCATTAGCTGGTGGTAGAGAGACACATCCTGTCACAAGCTGCCCCCTTTTCCTGTCTCCCAGCCAGCTGACTAACGCTGCGAGAATGAGCCTCAGTTTTGTCAGCAGTGCTTCATCGTGCTGTTTACCCTGCACATGTAATGTAACTAATTATTTTGTGGACGTGGCCAAAGAAAGAGGCTGTCCAGCTCAGCGCAGGCCTGTGGCAAGGGCATAAACACCCAAGAAAAGACCTCGCTGGTTCCAAAAAGACATTCCTTCCAATTCCTTTCTTTCATTTTCTGTTTCCTCTAGTGCTCTCCCTGGAGAAGAGAGGGACTGTGTTCGTCCCTGCTCCTGCAAGAAGCTCAAGAACGGCTTCTTTTTTTTTTAGACAACAAAAACAGTTGGATGCAAAGAGCAGTTAAAAGATGACAAATAACTTAATAAAATGTGGAGCATTGCCACAGGCATTTTGCAAGAATTCAATCTCTTAAAAGGTTGAAACTGTCTTCTATTGCGTAAAAGACTATGCATATATAAGAGCATTTGTTCTTTTCTTTGAATACTTGCTCATTTGTGTTGCATTGTGTTACTGGGTAAAATTAGTATTCTTGTGTCTCAGCTTTGTTGTATCAGTTAAAACTAATATTTCTTCAAAACATAGGATAAGAAAGATACAGATTTTTCTCTCCAGGCGTCACCAAGTTACATTTTTTAATGGATGAGCAAATTTGAAAAGATAAAAAGAGGCGAGTTGTCTCGGGTTGTCTTTTTATATACAGTAAATGGTCGTCCCAAAGACACATGTCCTGCATTCCTGCCCCAATTCCTCTTGGATTAAGTCAAGAAAGAGCCAGATATTTAAATTAAACATCCGTCAATATCAGAGCGTTATTTGTGTTTTGGTAATACAGCGCCAACGCATTAGTAACCCTACAGGCAGAGAGTGGTACTGCAACACGGGAGAAAAAGAAAACATAGTTAGCGATGTGGCGGCGCTGTTGTGTGGATTATGATGCGCATCTATAGCAGATGCGCTAACCAAATTCTCTACAGAACCGCTGATCCAAATACATTAGAGCTTGGCACTTTACTGCCTTTGCTTGTTAGCAACACACACACCAAACTAAATATGACACCCTGATAAGCTATAGGAAGCTAGCGAACAGGGGCCCAGAGTGACTCATCATAAAGACACACACACTCACAGTCGCCCAGCATTATATTGCAATGAGTTAACACTGGTGCTTTCCATCCAAATCAATCTGAACTTTATTTATTTTTCCTGCTTCTCAGTCCACCTCCAGTCTGTTCTGACAGGTTTCCACTGACTGCCCACCACAGACACTGCAAACCATCCATTTTTCAGCTGTAATGGCAACAACGGGTAGCGGGAAGGCTGTCGGTCCTATAATGACTGTGCTGTCATGAATATAATGGGTACGCCGTTATGTTTTATGGACAGAGAGTTCACATATTTCCTGTATGAGCAAAAAGTGCTGCAGCTGAGGGCAGCTAGCTTGGTCATCAGTGCTATCTGAATCAGTTGTGTAACAAGAAGGAAAAAGGTGAAACAAAGCCAGTAGGGATCATTTCATTTGTGTCTGTCTGTTAAATCTTTGATGCATGTTTTAATGTTAACTTGCTTTAACAGCCAATTGCAAGTAGCCCTAATGATTCGAGACTGGATTACCACTGGCAGCAACAACATGAGTCTCTGATCTGCTACAGTCACAGCGAGGTGGCCATTATCCAAAGACACAATAATGAATGGCTGCCTATATATTATGCCACCTATTACATAGCTGCTTACCAAATACATTATTAAATCTGACAATTTTCTTTAACCCATCTGTTTTTTTCCTTTGATCGAATGAAGCCTAGTTCAATGCATTCATTCATTCTCTTTTCTCCCTCTTATACTACAGCTGCATCTAATCAGCTGTAACCAATTACATTTAGCCATGATCTCCAATATCCAATCGTGTCTCTTCTGTTATATCTATTCTTCTATATTCTCCCATCAGCTGTCATTAAAAGCTGATATTGCATCATATCCAAGGCCCAGGTTGAGCTCAACCACTTCTCGTCAGATCTTCATCATTGTCTTCATTTCATAACGGTAGATCACCATCAGTGTAGACTTAATGGGGGGTTTCCTATTCTACTTACAGCTTCACCTCCCACTTAAAATATATTGTATGATGGGGCCAAATCGCAATCACCTTGTGCACATGTCAATACATATTCGTTGCCTCAGAAATAAGTCTCTCCTGATGGAATTTAAGTAATTAAAAAGACAGCGGTAGTGCAGTCACTGTGAACAACAGCAACACATCACAAATCCAACAAGACCGCCATGTGCTTTCTCCAGATAAATCCATACCCCCATGCTCGAATGGGGTCTCGCAGTATCTACGCATAACTTCAAATTAGCAAATAACACGCAGCCAAGCCACACAAAGACCCTTACATCACGAATACCTTGCACTTAATTGTGCCTGATGGGACTACAAACAAATGGATAAGAAAACCACACTATTTAATGATCGTGCTGGATTATATGGCGTATAATCTTCCATGCTATAGGTCATTTGATATCTCAATAACGATATACAGCACAAAATACATTTTCGGAAATACTGCTAAAACCTATATAATATGTACTCCAGTCAGTGTGAATTCAATATTTTCCAATTTTCTCATAATGTTTCTCATTAGACTAAAAACTTTAGTGTAAAATTACAGGACAATTTCAAGTGAAATTACAGAGAAATATTGAAAAAATATTTCCAAATATGCACTTTATGTTCATTGCATTGAACTGAGTGGCAATTCAGATTTTCTAAGAAATTAGTAAATTGCTTTCTTTTTTGTGTTTTTAACATTATCTCTATAGTATAAAGATATCTGGATATACGATTTCAGCACAATACATATAATACCATTTTGAATTATTGCTCAGGCCTCTTCAATAACTGTATTATTGCCTAATACAACTTGAAGAGGCTGCATTGTGCCTGAGATAGACCACCAATTGCAAATCACAATTTCTGCACATGTATTGATAGATGATGAAGCCCTGCAAATGAAGTCAGCAACCCTCTGCAGCAGCAGCATCAGTTACAATGCAACTACAGTGATTTTTACTTTCGTTTTAAAAGGTACGGTCAGGTCCTAAAAGTGAGCAATGCAATCAGCGAGGCCATTCAACGTGAATGCCATCATTGCTGCCAGACCCGCGGCTCTGTGCCAGCGAGTCAGAGGGCAGTCCATCCAAGAATATCTCTTCCAACTTTCACAAGATGAATTCCTCTGGAGATGCCATCTGTTTGTCTATCGCCCGCGTACCATGTGCACAGGTTAGATCAAGTTATTGCAGCAGGCATGTCTCAAGTCTCTGCAGTTCCTTATTCTTATGATTCATAATCAGTCTTATGTTTTGCTTCTGTGAAGTGCCCCTCTGAGGTTTCTCAAGACACATCTACCTTCATCCTGATCCCCAGCAAAAAGGATTATTAAATGAGTTGCATTGGAAATGTTGGACGTCATAATCAGACACTTATGTGTGAAATTTGGGAATGAAAGAGCTATTGATTATATTGATGGAACATTGCTTTGTTTGCACACATAACAAGATGCTGCAAAACTGTTAAAATAGGACACGTTTTTCATTTAAATTCAGATTAAGCATTCTATGTGGACACACATGAGCACTTCCCATGGCTGATGCTCTGAAGCACAACATTTATATGTTACATGTTTAGATTTACTGCACGTTGTCTTGATTTCAGCCTGCGGCATTATTACATTCAACTGTTTTACCAAGTTAATAGCAATTTAATGGGCATTCATGGTAGGAGGCACTGCTGCAGGAGTAATATATGCAGTCATTCTGTCCACAAGTCAGATAACTCAATGGGAACCCGGCAGTGGGGGTGGGGTGTGTGTGCACGTTCCGGTTATACAGAAGAACTCACCAACTTTACAGTCCTCACCTAAACCAGAATATTGGTCTATAGAGTATTTCAGTACATACAGAATGTTCAATGAAATCACTGCTTAGATTGTCTCTTCAATAATTGTAATTAATCCAGACATTAAATACAAAGTACAAATATAAAATGTCACAATAGGAAACTTACATTTTGCTGCTTCAATATGCTGCTTTCTATCTTTCATACCCCTCACTGGCCTATTGTAGATGAATGTAGCCTAATTATTGTCTCTTCTCCTTTTTTTGGATTTATGTCCAAACTGGGCCCTGGATCCAGAAACCACTGCCTATATGTGCAGCTGTATGCCAGTTATTCAATAAAACACGATTCCTCAATCAAGAGGCGATTGCATTGTTTCAATCACAGACCTGATTATCTCTTGCACCGAGCCTCAACCAATACGAGTCAAATACTTGTTGGTGCCATCGTAATCAATCGGGTGATCATCATTATTATTATATATTTTGGACAGATCCGATGATGAACGGCATATTGGCAGTCGGTGCACATCAATCAAAGCTCACCTACCGGATGAAGCTTCGTTCGGATGCCACGCTTTCTCTCGGCTGTGTTTGATGCAAAGTCCCTCAGATTCTGGCCGCCCTTTTCCCCCCGCACGGGTCCTCCGGTGTCCTCCGAAGCAGGTGTGACCACAATCTCGCCTTGTTGTATTCCCATATGTTGTCGCCAGCGCAATTATGAATGCTCCAGTTGATCAGTGACTGGATAGCCTGTGTGATCATGTGCTCCTTTCTCTCTCCCTCTCTCTGTAACTGCTCCCTCCGCCCGATTATCTCCCCGCTGCGGCACTGCTACATGGTAATACGGAGAAATAAATAAAAAACGTGCCCGAGTCGCTGGCGAACTTGCGCGCCTTATTATGACAATTAGTCACCGGACCGGTCCGTGCCCGCTCATCCATGCACCTCTGATACAAAAAAATCTGCTGGCTCTCAACTATATCCGCTATTTGCACTGAATAAATTAGCCCCGAGATGCTGCTTTATTTTCTGGGGGGAAAGAGGGAGAAAAAGCTCAATGTAATGTGCCGGCTGAGGCTGGAGAAGAAGAGACTGAGGCGTAAAGGATGGAGAGGATTAAAGCAGAGGGAGGAGGAGGCTGCACATTTGTGAAAGCCTTTCCTCTAATGTATATGTCCTTTGAATAACAGTGAGACACGGTGCATATCTTCCCAAGTCTCTCTGTCTCTCTTTCAGCTGCTTCCTGTGTTCCAACTGAAGTGTGAACTTGTGCATAAAAAGCCGCACAGATCATTGATAATGCTGCAAATGTAAAGTCATCCATATGTATCCATCTATCCATCTACCTATATATCCATCTATCTATGTATCCATCTATCTATCTATCTCTACCTGCAGTGTCTAGAAATCAATCCTTGTGAATAAATAATATCACTGGGAGTCTCACTTGCATTTTGGGAATGGTTTTGGCTCTTGCTCGTCTCCGTCTCACTCCCTCTCTGTCAGACTGATGGATGTTTTTAGTGATGGTTTTTAATCAGACCTCCACTCTGATCTGCGCAGCATGTTGGGCAGGTTATGATTCCGCCTAATCAAGGCACTGTTAGCCCGAGCTTTGACAGCGAGTGTTTGCAAAGTGGTCCACAAATTGGTCAGACATCTGCTGCTCGGGTCCCCAGAGTGGATGTGGACCCCGGCTCGCTGTGGGATGGGGACCTGGGCCGTGTTGTGAAACTCATCGCCGAGATTAAACCAGCTGCTTACATTTCAGTTGTGCATCAAAAACAATAATAGTTTGCTTAAGAGCTCTCCACGAATATTCTGGTGTGTGTGCAGGTCTGCCACGACTTCAACCGTTTGTATACATAAAAGACAGAAATGTAAGCAAAGATCAGTGTCTCCTATAATTACAATGCAGAGCGTCAGCATATAACATCAATGATTCAGTAGGACCTTGAAACATGAAAAATGCAACTATACTCAAATGATTCTCCTGTGCTTGCGTTGCATTTAATGTTATCTTGTAAGCTTCGGATTGATGCATGTGTTTTCTCAGCGAAACAATTACTGTAACATCTGAGAGTGCTATAGCCTGGGAAATGATGATAACCATAGCCCTTTGAACAAAGAGCACAAGGGACTTTGGAGTGCCTGGCTCTCCTCACTGAGAGATGAAGTTCCACAGAAAGTCAAGGAGGCATAAAATAACCTGTTTGAGAAAATGGTTTGCCAGATCGTTGAAATGACTTGAAGTCTAGGATGCAGTTTAATAACCCCTTTTAATTATACCTTTTTATTAAAAAATGTAGTTATGAAATGGGGTTGTTTAAGGTACTTATCCCTGTCTGTGTACTCTCTGTGGTCTCCACCTCCACGTCCCTCATTTTGGACGAACAGAGTTGAGGCACAGGAGCAAAGCAATGTAATGAAGCGGACACAGCGGCGGCAAAATGTATTTTAGCAGCCCAAAGGAATCGTGTTTAGTTTAACACTTCAATGCTTTACCTTGCTGTCAGTCAGCACCTAAGTGAACACATCCAGACGTAGACGAGTACAAGGTAGAATAACTGTGTTTGTCAAACGCTGGCTCGATCCGTTAGTTGGTTGGCGTTTTGTGTGACCTTGGCGAATTCTAACTAACGCTTTAAAAACACCAAAGACACACATTAACTCAACAAACGTAATTATTCAGGCATACCAGCAACCCCTTTGGTTTGCGAAGTAAAATACATGTTTTTGGCAAAGAGGTCTGGTGTCTTTCGAAGTTAATAAAGTAATCAAGGCTTCAATAGTCGGAATTGCTGCTGCCGCCCGTACTCAGCCATACACTGCTTAGTTTCCGTGATCGCCACCTCTTCTAGGTAAAACACCAAATATGGATCTCATACAACTTCAAAACATCTGAACTATCCCTTTCGGCTGCCAAAATCTTCATTAAAATGTAACAACTTTTTATGTTTTGGTTGGTGGGTGAGAAGGCTTGTTTGTGTGTGTTTATAAAAAGTACATGCCCCTGGCAGACTGTTAGTTTAGTTAGATGTTCACGCTCCAGTGCTACTAGATATATACTACATCGGCTGTGAGAAAAGCTACCTGACATTTTGTGCAGGCAAGTCATCGATAGTCCAATCACTGTCATGCTGGCAGGTCCAGACAATTCAGGGGCTCTGCAGGCTGACTGTTGATTTTAACCGCTGCTGTGCAATCGTAAGGTGAGCTGAGCATTATGGACTCTGCTTCATTTATTTGGCTGCCTAGTCTGCATGCATAAGACCTGAGAGGACTAATACGCCAGTTGTTTCTTACTGGCTAATGTCCACAATCTGGTTTGAGTTCACAGCTCGTCAGCATTTAATGTGGACGTACATAAGCTTGCACGTTCTCAAATGTGCTAATTAAATGTACCTGGTTCTCAGAATAAAGGCTATGATGATGATGATGATGATGATGATGATGATGATGATGATGATGATGATGATGATGATGATGATGATGATGATGATGATGATGATGATGATGATGATGATGATGATGATGATGATGATGATGATGATGATGATGATGATGATGATGGCTGATGACGTTGCTGTCCTTGAAGGTTGTGTGTATCTGGCTTTTGTTTGTTTGTTGCTAAATGTGATTTGCCATAACCATGGCCATATTTTAATTAGACTGCAGATTAAATGAGAGCTTCAGTGATGGGATGGAATTTAACACATTGTTCTTTAGAAGGAAATGCACAAAGTCCAAGGGCAATATGTAAAACATCCATAAACTTGAACAATAGTGTCCAGCTGCAGAGATCAAGGCCCAGGACTCGTGTACATCACCATGGTGGAGAACCACTTGTTTTCCTTATCACAAAATAACATATATGACACTGTATTATTTAAACAGTTTAGTGTCTTATCATGCTTATCATAAATAATACATAAATTGACAAACTGCGCATATACTTAATGGATTGAATATGTCCATTGTTATTACATTATTACATTGTACAAGTGCAATCAACAATGATGAACTGAAGAATAAAAAAGAATGCTGCAAGTAACTGAGCTTGTAATACCATTGTAAGTGCTACTGCATTGGCTTCAAATAGGTCAAACATTGAGTACTGAATAGAGATTTCTTTTAAACATGTAAGGCTAGGTGCGGGCGAAAAAGGTTGTTTTTTTCAGTCCGCAACAAAAGATGTGTAGACTCTATGCTGTCCTGAGTTCAATGGGAAGCATACATGTTTTTGATTCCTTGATCCTAGTCGCATTACGGGAGAAGCAAGCCGATTAGTCGATGGGAAGCAAAGTGAGAAGGCTAGATATGTTTTAACTATTTATGGGATGTAGAAGGAGCCTGATCCATTCAAGGCACAGATTTGGACACCAACTGGTAGACAGAGAGTTGAAGAGCGATACTGCATAGGCCTACTGGATGAGCTGCAGAGGTCTGATGGCACTGGCAGGTAGACCAGCCATGAGAGAGATGCACAAGTCAAGGTATGAGATGACAAGAGCCTGGACCAGAACCTGCACGGCTCTGGGTGAGTAGAGACGTGTCCTTCTGATGTTGTATGGAGTGTATTTGTCTCATAATTGTATCACGTCCATGTGACACAACCTCCATCAATAACACAAATGTTAAGAATACAATCCTAATATTTTGATATATCTGTGTACTAGTTAGTTAATGTTAAAAATCAACATGTTCTTACCTAGGTTTTCCAATGTGCTTCTCAAATGTACCTGATTGTCATAATAGAAGCTAACTCTGTTGAAAGCTGTATCTTGTTTATACTGTAGCTAGCTGCTAAGAGATTTGGAAAATGTTAAGCTGCAACACTTAAAACATTTTCTTAGTTTAGCTTAGCTACCATTAGCTAGTTGCTAATGTCAATAACTAATTGTAACAATAGCACAACAACCCAGTCTCACGGCATTTCGTGTTATAGTCACGACATTTAATCTATTGATTCGTGTTCACCAACACGATTTCCCTCTTTTTTTCATCTCACACAGAACGATTTTAAAAGCAATGTATTTCTATTGGTAGTGTGCTGTTTCGTGCCTGCACCACGTCTTTTTGTCCGGTCGGGTCTTGGAAGACCGGAAGCTGTGGGGTTCATAAAAACATTTTCTTACTCAATATCAAGCCACGATTATTGTTATTTTAAATCGTATAATGCCGGACTTTTTTGCTGTCCGCGAGGAAAATAAATGGGGCTCAGAGCCTCAGAATACTGAAATCTGTATTTTTAAATCCTTTTTTCCTTCTAATTTGTTATTATTTTCTAAATAACACACTGTTATTTACTCCACAACAACACACAATTATCCTTGTTTTTATGTATTTGTTTAATTCTATAATCTTGGGCTTTTTTGGCATCCGTCAGGAACTGAATTTCCAAATAAAGTAACAGGAAACAGATGTAGGCGCCAGGCGACATATTTGATAGTTGATGCTTGAGAAGACTAAAGCATATTCATTACTCGTTATTCTATACTAATAGTTAATTATAGACTGTATAATGGCTATTTTGCACATCCCTTTCAAGATTTCAAGATTTTCTAAGGTTTATTGACATATCATATACACAACTACGGTGTAGTTATGCAATGAATGAAAAACTTGGGTCGCAGGTTCCTCAACAGTGCATTACAAGACATCAATAAACCGGTTACAACAGGTCGAAAATGCTGCAGCCAGATTACTGACTCGGTCCAAAAAAACATGCCACATCACTCCGATTCTTTCTGCCCTGCACTGGCTCCCTGTCCATCTCAGAACCCAATTCAAAGTACTGGTCTTCACATATAGAGCTGTCCATGGCCAAGCCCCAGCCTACATCAATGACCTGATCCACCCTCTCACCACAAACACCCTGAGGTCCTCTGAACAAGGCCTCCTAACGGCCCGTCCACACAGCGGCGTGCGTTGACGCTTGCCGGCGGGCGTGTCTGACACTCAACAACAACCAATCACATGAATCTCCCGCCCCAGACACACAAGCACGCTGTTTGATTGGCTAGAGCTTGTACTGGCATATGATTCGATTGGCTGACGCCTCCGTCGTGGCAATGCCAGCAACGCTCCACGTCGCTTCCCAAAATGCAGTTCGGCTAAAAGTGACGTCACCCCATTCAAAGTGAATGGGCAGAAGCGTTGGAAGCTTCAACGCACGCCGCTGTGTGGACGGGCCGTAAGGGTGCCCCGAACCAGGTTAAAGACTAAGGGTGACCGTGCCTTTGAGGTGGTGGCCCCAAGGTTTTGGAACAAACTCCCCCAGATAATAAAAACCTCGGCCTCAATAGAGATTTTTAAGGGGCAGTTAAAGACCCACCTGTTCCGACAGGCCTTTGGGTCGGAGGAGGAGGTGAGTTTGTGGCTGTCTTTTTTTTTTTTATTGGTGTTTTATCATATGTTTTATCCTATGTATTACCTGCTGCTGTTTTATGCCTTTTATTCTACATTTTATAGTTGTACTTTGAATTGTGTCCTGTGTACTGTACTGTAAAGCACTTTGTACATCCGTGTTGAGAAGGGGGCTATATAAATAAAGTTTTACTTACTTACTTACTTACTTACTTATCTATCAATATGTGTGTATACCTCCACCATTAAACTGTCAAATTCTGCACATTTCTTATACTATCTACATACATCTTATAAGAGTATAATTAATACTATCAGTTAAAATAAGTGCTTCAACATAGTTAACATTGCAGGAAAGCAATATATTAGACGTTAAGTACTTAGGCTTAATATTTATCTGTAGATACCCCCAAAGCTTTTCTCTTATTTAAAAGAAGACCTTAACCTAAAGTATTCTTTAATGTTTAAATAAAGGTTAATTAGTTTTTCTGTTTTGCACATCCTCGTATTAATATCTTTGGACATCCGGCACTAAACTGTTTTATTGTAGCGATCACTTACAGTATATTCTTGATTATTTATATTCTATATTTCTATCATCGACCTTCTACTTTCACCCTATTTTTTGTATGTAAAAATAATTCAATAAAGTGCTTTAACCACTAGGCGGTGCACACAAGGTACACACAGCATAGAATCCCATAATAACTTTGTACTATTAGTGTAGGACACTTATGTATGTATAACATCTGAAGATGTGTAGTTTTATTCATGTTTTCACATAATTTTACAGCATATTGCTATAGTATTTCACATATTATAGTACACATTAATATCTGATTTGTAAAACATCACAAGGTATACCCGTCATGTAATGGTAAGCTATTGAAATTGTGATTCCATAGATGTGTCTCCCATCACCCAAAACCCCTGACTATTCTCTCAACTCAGTATTTACATTCTTATATTCAAAGAAAATCAGTAATATCTTTAAAAACTACAAGTCCTTTTATATCAGCTGTGCACCGTTATGGTGTAAATATAACTCAAATATAACTCAAATATAAGTCAGCCGAATTAATGTTGATACTGCAAGGAGACGTATTGTGTGAAGAGAAATTGAAGATGTTGTTTAATTGCTGATATATTTATGATCCACGTCAGATATTCAGTTTCGGTGGCAGTTCTTCCAGTTTGTCCAAAGGTCTTCTAATCAGGGCTCTATACATAAAGAACTACGGCAGATGTGTGTAATATATAATGCAGCCGAACCGTTTATTACAATGTCGTTATGTGATGACTTTCAAAGAGAAAAGCAAGTAGACTCGGATTAAAGTATTATTTTCTTTATTTTTTTTTATGTTTTTCGGATTTCATATCGCATAAACACCATATCACTACGTGCATTGCGGGTAAACAATCCAATCACCGAGCTTAAACCATAGCTGAGGATCTTAGGTAATCAGTTCAGTGTGTGTATCTGTTTCCGGTTATTTTATTTTGAAATTCAGTTCCTGACGGACGCCAAAAAAGCCTGAGATTATAGAATTAAACAAATAAATAAAAACAAGGATGATTGTGTGTTATTGTTGAGTAAATAAGTGTGTTATTTAGAAAGCAAATTAGAAAGAAAAAAAGGTTTTAAAAAATACAGAGTTCAGTATTCTGAGGCTCTGAGCCCCATTTATTTTCCTCATAGACGGCAAAAAAGGTCCGACATTATACGATTTAAAATAAAAACAATAATTGTGGCTTGATATTATGGTTCATAAAAACATGAACCAAACAGCTTCAGGTCTTCCAAGACCCGACCGGACAAAAAGACATGGTGCAGGCACGAAACATAGAAATACATTTTTTAAATCGTTCTGTGTGACACGAAAAAAAGGGGGAAATCGTGTTGGTGAACACGAATCAATAGATTAAATGTTGTGAATAAAACACGAAATGCCGTGAGGCTGGGTTGAGCACAACAACAACAACAACAACAACAACAACAGGAAGAAAGGACAGATAACATTATTGCAAACAACAGCGTCATATATAGCTAACTTTAGCTTATAACAAGGTAACCCGTTTACAAGTAACGTTTTATATCCATAATTTAGGTTATTTTTGCACCTGTGTATTATTAGTAGAGGTCATTTAAAATAATGATCAGGTTCTCGTATTCTGATGGTGGTGTCTGTCGTACGCATTTTGAGATATAGACTTCAGTTTTCTCCAGAGGACACTGCAGTTGTTCAGGTTTATGCATTTTAAGTATTTTGCAGTATTTTCTTTAAGATGTAGTGAGCAATATGGTGATTGCGATCATGATGTTCAAAGTCACCTTTACCCCCTTAATCTTTCAGAGTGCCAAACCGGCCCCCAAGAACAACCCCCTTGTGACATTTTGTTCATCTGTCCCTCATCCAATGCCACTGCTCTCAAGCTATGCTGCATTTATTTCCTTATCCTCACTCTCCACGGCGTCTCAGTGGGAGTGGGAGTATAATTACGCAGTCAGACAGTGTTTACAGACGCAAAAGCTCCTTAATTTATTCCAACAGTTAGCAGTAATTCCCCACTTTAATTTATAGCTCCTCCACGCAGTGGGAAAACGAGAGAGGCTGATAGTGAGAAGAAGGGGGGAGAGAGAAGGAGCATATGGACGTTATATTACAGTATACAATGTGCTTCTACTTACACATGTTAAAGCCATCATCATTCGTTTTACTGCACATTCAAGTTGTTTCCCTCTCCCAATCTATTGAGGGTTTTAGCCCACTCTGTAATGGAAAATATACAAACAGAAAAGATGTTCATAGATGTGTTATTTGTAGATGTTTTTATGTATGGGGTAGTTCAGTTGATCTTTAGTGTCATTTAAACAACACTGCCTGGATGGCAATTTAGTTTTACCAATGTGATACACGTCTTCCCTTGTAATGCTTTTCAGCCCTGGTTTTGGTGTGATTCACCACAAGCGGGGAGTCTTTTCAGGCCAGCAGTCGATTACTCCTGTGTTTTCTTAACATCTATGCCTCTCTAAAGCTGCACACTGGTGTGAAAACTGGCATTGATTACAGTTATACTGCCGCCTCGGACCAGCTTACAAAGGTTCTTATTGACTTTTTAGAAACCGTGTGTTTGGGAATATTTCCAAGGCCCATAACTTTGACCCAGTTTATCAGTTCAAACTGTCCTGACTGAGCACACGCACCTCGTAACCTTGGCTGCTGTGCTCTCAGTGTTCGGTCTCCCTGTTCCTGCCTGTTGGCATCAGCTGATAGAGGTGTTATGATTCTTTTCTTATCAAGCTCCACATTTGTGGAATCAGCTTCCAGTTTGTGTTCGGGCGGCAGACACCCTATCCGTTTTTAAGAGTGCGCTTAAGACCTTCCTTTTTGATAAAGCTTATAGTTAGGGCTGATTAGATTCAGCCCCTAGTTTTGCTGATATAGGCTTAGTTTGTCGGGGGACATCTTACTTCTTCCTTCTCTCTGTCTATACCCGTGTACACTCATGTTCCGATTAACCCAGCTTCCCCAAATGTCTTTCTTTTTGGTGTCTATATACGCTGGGATCCGGAGTCATGGATGACCCTGCGGTCCTGTGTCCTGGATCGCGAGCGCTGGATCTTGAGTCGTGGCTGAGGTCCTGGATCATAGGTCCTGGATGGATATCCTCGTGGATTCATCTTCCTATTATACACACATGCATTTCCAAACATTTGGACTACCTATGTTGCAAATGTATTATCTTTTCAATTTAAACACGGCATCTATTGCACGTCTGTCCGTCCTGGGAGAGGGATCCCTCCTCTGTTGCTCTCCCTGAGGTTTCTCCCATTTTTCCCTTTAAACTGGGTTTTCTTTGGAAGTTTTTCCTTGTACGATGTGAGGGTCTAAGGACAGAGGGTGTCGTATTGTCATACTGATATTCTGTACACACTGTGAAGACCACTGAGACAAATGTAACATTTGTGATATTGGGCTATATAAATAAACATTGATTGATTGATTGATTCTATGTTCCTGCCTGTAAAAAGCTGATAAAGCTGATAAAGGTGTTATTATTTTGTCAGCTGATAAAGGTGTTATGATTTTATCTTGTTATGCAGCATGTTGATGATGCTCTCTGAACTAGCTAAATACAGGCGTCTGGGGTAGAGTTCTTCAGAATTGACGTGGCAACTCTCCTGTGCAGTCAGATCGTGACTGCTGTGACTTGTGATGTGAATCCTCCGGCCGAAACTCCAAATAAACCATCAGTGTTTGACATCAAAGCTCCTGCTCCTCCCGTGTCTCTTTCCTGAGTCGGTGACTCCCACTGCATTGCTGCTACACAGAAGTTTCCCTTACAAATTGGCGTTGTCGGCAGGATACCAACAAATCTTCAGAGACTGGTAAGTGTAATTTCAAATCCATATTTGGACATTGCCTTACCAGAATCTGTGATTGACGGTATCCTAAAAATACCTGTGAAACTGAGCGGCTGTGTTTCGTTTTTGGTTAATGAACATTTGGGGATAATAAACCCAGGGGATCAGTGTCTGGGGACTCAGTCCTGGCTGATTTCCTCTGTGTGTGCTGCTCGGGACGGAAGTGCCATACAAGCATACACAGCTCATGTTTAGAGAAACCTTAAAGAAAGCCATCAGTAAAGTGGAGTTTCTGTATGAAAGCAATGTAAAGATTTGTATTGGACAAATCGCCGAATTCTGGGGGTTTCAGCGGCCAACACAGTAGTTGAAAATAAGCAGCCGGAGATATTACTGCTATCGCCTCTCTGTAAACACGGCTCCAGCTGCAGCCGCGGGTGTGTGTGTAAAACCTCCCCGTGTTTGTGGGGCTGGAGCTGTGCAGCTGAGAGGGAGAAAGTCACAGCCTTTTGTCTATAGCTTTAACTCACACCACCGCCGTCTCTATTAAAAACGAGATGGTCTAAAAGCACTCGTTGTTTGTGACCGTTTTTCTACGTGCATGGTAAGACGGGGCAGCGCAAGGTGCGTGCATCACCCGATGCGCCACAGTTCCCTACACATTGGTAGAGGAGCAGGTGGCGGTCAGGGGTGCATACATAAAATGATAGGCTAATTGATCACGGGTGGGCAGTGTAGAACAAAACTGTGTTTCATCGTTGTGATGAACTCGATGGCAAGTGTATAGGCTGGTCGTGTCGGACTACAGTCAACTGGGCTGTTGTTGGAGAGAAAGGGAAGAGGGAAAAGTCTGTGGGCTCCTGATCGGGGGACACAGCGCCACTAGAAAAGAGTAGTGGTGTCGCAAGAGGATAAGCTAGTTATCGCTCTTGGACGGCTTTCAGGCACTGATCTATGACTTGTATACAAGGGTGGACGCGCGAGACAAGGCGCCCCATCTACAATTCCCCACCCCCTCTGAAACCTCTTAATTCGGACTAAATTGAGCTGGATGAGCTTTGCTGTCACGCTGGTGTTTATTAGAATGCAGGGTTGTTGGTTGTTCCTAGAGTCTCTAAAAGTACAATGGGAGCCAGAGCCTTTTCTTATCAAGCTCCACATTTGTGGAATCAGCTTCCAGTTTGTGTTTAAGAGTGCGCTTAAGACCTTCCTTTTTAATAAAGCTTATAGTTAGGGCTGATTAGATTCAGCCCCTAGTTTTGCTGATATAGGCTTAGTTTGTCGGGGGACACTTTACTTCTTCCTTCTCTCTGTCTATACCTGTGTACTCTCATGTTCCGATTAACCCAACTTCCCCAAATGTCTTTCTTTTTGTGTCTATATACGCCGGGATCCGGAGTCATGGATGATCCTGCGGTCCTGTGTCCTGCATCGCGAGCCCTGGATCGCGAGTCATGGCTGTGGTCCTGGATCATACACTGAACAAAAATATAAATGCAACACTTTTGTTTTTGCTCCCATTTTTCATGAGATGAACTCAAAGATCTAAAACATTTTCTACATACACAAAATAATAACCCGGGCAGCAGCCTCATCCGTGGCCGAGGCAAAGCAGCGGGTGTGGGAGAAGTTCGGAGAAGACATGGAGAAGGACTTTCGGGCAGCACCAAAGTTGTTCTGGAAAACTGTCCGACAACTCAGGAGGGGGAAGCAGGGAACCATCCAAGCTGTGTACAGTAAGGATGGGACGCTGTTGACCTCAACTGATGGAGTGTTAGGGCGTTGGAAGGAACACTTTGAGGAACTCCTGAACCCGACAACTCCGCCCTCTATGTTAGAGGCAGAGCTGGAGTATGACGGGGGATCAACGCCAATCTCCCGCGGGGAGGTCACTGAGGTCATCAAACAACTCCACAGTGGCAAAGCCCCGGGGGTGGATGAGATCCGCCCGGAAATGCTGAAGGCTCTGGGTGTTGAGGGACTGTCATGGTTGACACGTCTCATCAACGTTGCGTGGAAGTCGGAAACAGTACCGAAGGAGTGGCAGACCGCGGTGGTGGTTCCCCTTTTAAAAAGGGGGATCAGAGGATGTGTGCCAATTACAGAGGCATCACACTACTCAGCCTCCCCGGGAAAGTTTACTCCAAGGTACTCGAAAGGAGGGTCAGGCCGATTGTTGAACCTCAGATTGAGGAGGAACAATGCGGATTCCGTCCTGGTCGTGGAACGACGGATCAGCTTTTTACTCTCGCAAGGATCCTGGAGGGGGCCTGGGAGTACGCTTATCCGGTCTACATGTGTTTTGTAGACTTGGAGAAGGCGTATGACCGAGTTCCCAGGGAGTTACTGTGGGAGGTGCTGCAGGAGTATGGGGTGAGGGGGTCTCTACTCAGGGCCATCCAATCTCTGTACTCCCAAAGCGAGAGCTGTGTCCGGGTCCTCTGCAGTAAGTCAGACCCATTTCCGGTGAGGGTTGGCCTCCGCCACCAATCCTGTTTGTAATATACATGGATCGGATTTTGAGGCGTAGTCGTGGGGGAGGGGGTCTGCAGTTCGGTGGACTAAGGATTGCACCACTGCTTTTTGCAGATGATGTGGTTCTAATGGCTTCATCGGTCTGCGACCTTCAGCACTCACTGGATCGGTTCGCAACCGAGTGTGAAGCGGCTGGGATGAGGATCAGCACCTCCAAATCTGAGGCCATGGTTCTCAGCAGGAAACCGATGGACTGTCCACTCCAAGTAGGGAATGAGTCCTTACCCCAAGTGAAGGAGTTCAAGTATCTCGGGGTCTTGTTCTCGAGTGAGGGAACAATGGAGCGTGAGATGGGCCGGAGAATCGGAGCAGAGGGAGCGGTACTGCAGTCGCTTTACCGCACCATTGTGACGAAAAGGGAGCTGAGCCAGAAGGCAAAGCTCTCTGTCTACTGGGCCATTTTCGTTCCTACCCTCACCTATGGTTATGAAGGGTGGGTCATGACCGAAAGAACGAGATTGCGGATACAAGCGGCCGAGATGGGTTTTCTCCGCCGGGTGGCTGGTGTCTCCCTTAGGGATAAGGTGAGAAGTTCGGTCATCAGGGAGGGACTCGGAGTTGAGCCGCTCCTCCTTCGTGTCGAAAGGAGCCAGTTGAGGTGGTTCGGGCACCTAGTTAGGATGCCACCTGGGCGCCTCCCTAGGGAGGTGTTCCAGGCACGCCCAGCTGGGAAGAGACCAAGGGGTAGACCTAGGACCAGGTTGAGGGATTATATCTCTTCGCTGGCCTGGGAGCGCCTTGGGATCCCCCAGTCAGAGCTGGTTGATGTCGCCAGGGAAAAGAAAGTTTGGGGCTCTCTGCTGGAACTGCTGGAACTGCTACCCCTGCGACCCGACCACGGATAAGCGGGAGAAGATGGATGGATGGATGGACAAAATAACCATTTCTCTCAAATATTGTTCACAAATCTGAAAAAATCTGTGATAGTGATCACTTCTCCTTTGCCGAGATAATCCATCCCACCTCACAGGTGTGGCATATCAAGATGCTGATTAGACAGCATGATTATTGCACAGGTGTGCCTTAGGCTGGCCACAATAAAAGGCCACTCTGAAACGTGCATTTTTGCTTTATTGGGGGGGTCCGAAAACCAGTCAGTATCTGGTGTGAGGGGTAGGATTAGGGTTAGGGGTAGGGTTAGGGTTAGGGTAATGTTGTGAATTGAGTGGCCCATGGTGGTGGTGGGGTTATGGTATTGGCAGGCGTATGTTATGGACGACGAACACAGGCCACTCGATTCACAACATTACCCTAACCCTAACCCTAACCCTAGGTCCTGGATGGATATCCTCGTGGATTCATCTTCCTATTATACACACATGCATTTCCAAACATTTGGACTACCTATGTTGCAAATGTATTATCTTTTCAATGTACACACGGCATCTATTGCACGTCTGTCTGTCCTGGGAGAGGGATCCCTCCTCTGTTGCTCTCCCTGAGGTTTCTCCCATTTTTCCCTTTAAACTGTGGGTTTTCTCTGGAAGTTTTTCCTTGTACGATGTGAGGGTCTAAGGACAGAGGGTGTCGTATTGTCATACTGATATTCTGTACACACTGTGAAGACCACTGAGACAAATGTAACATTTGTGATATTGGGCTATATAAATAAACATTGATTGATTGATTGATTGATTGATTGATTGATTGATTGATTGATTGATTGATTGATTACGAGTTCATGTTTGTTTGTCTGATTGTTTGTATGGGGGGTCTATATTGGTGTGTCTTCCCGCCGTCTTGTGTATGTTTTGTAACAACTAATAATGAATCAGTCCATAGCCAGGGTAAAATGAACTAAACTTTAGTTATCTCACCAAAAATAAATGACTTGAGAAAAATAAATAATATAAAGATGTAAAGCAAAATTCTGGTAGTATAAATGTGCTACAAAATGAAAATAAATAGCAAAAGAGTGTTTTTATGTCCTGCATCTGAGTGTGCAGGGGAAAATGTAAACAATAAGCCCACTGTTCAGGGTGTGCGCTAGGTGTAAGAAGAAAAGAAGATGATATTGCTTTAAGAATCCATTCTTAAATGGTATTGCTGGTATGTTAAGATATGTTTGTGACCTTGTATAAATGCCCGTCCTGCGCCCCGAGACCCTCAGAGGCATCACTGCTGGGCGTAAGACCTGCCTGAGGAGATCAGGGTTGCAAAATCTGTTTTTCAGGTCAATGTTGTATTATTTGTTTCATTTATTCTTAATCTATGTATTGTATGGTAATAATGAATAAAAACGTAATGTATTGAACACATTCCGAAACAAAGCAGATAAGACAGAACTAGACTCAGACATAATACTAATTGTGCTGTTGCTGCAAAATGGAAACTTTGTTGATTATCTATTCCAACTGGCCACTGGAATCAGATAATTAATATAAGTTGAATTTCAATTACAGTTTTAAAAATAGTTTAACATTCTTTATTAAACTGCTTCAAATTATTTCTCATATCAACCAATTGGTCTCCATAGACATTACTCAAATTAAAATAGTTGTTAAACTACTGTCAAGTTTTCTGAAACCGAGCTTATGAACAACAGAGTAAAGGTCGCTGGTTAAGCCAGGTTCAATATATTTGTTGAAGTTTTTATTGTGTGCATAATAAATGTGTTAAATTAATTGAGCAATTCTTTAAAAAGCATAATGTTGAAATCTCTTTAAAATAAGTAATTACAGTTACAATTAATTACACAGGCCCACACTTTCAATCATGACACTTCCAAGTCCTACAGATATCAGTATCACTTTTGTGTTGCAAGCCAAATCCAGGGGTTCTACTCGAGCCCAATTTGAAATACCATAAAGAAAAGTATTGAACCCAGCTCGAGCTAAATGTCAAATGTATTTAATTAATGTGCAAGTGTTTTGATTTATTTAAAATGTTCCAGTCTAGCTTCCTTCGAGTTTAGTCTAAGCAACATATAGGTTCTCATAAAATTCTCACTGCTGTGCTGTCCCAAATGTTTTAAACCTTGGGCAGACAAGCACACACACACACACACACACACACACACACACACACACACACACACACACACACACACACACACACACACACCCACACCCACACCCACACCCACACCCACACACACACACACACACACACACACACACACACACACACACACACACACACACACACACACACACTTTGGATAAGTATTCACCTTATCCAAATTGTAAATTGTTGCCTTCCTTAAAGTTATTAGTAATTCAAGATTAATTATTAAATTAAATGTGGTACATAACATAGAATAAATAAAATAACTTTGACTTGATAATTGTGTTCACAACATTAGACCTGTCCTCTAATCTCTACTAGAATAAGATAAGTGTGCATGTTTGGGTGTTTTAACACTCCTGTAATGTACCTAATCTTGTTATCCTTTACAGAGCTGGGAAAATGGTGTATTGCTTAGATTCTGATCCGTGCAAGTCCAATGTTGACTGACTTTAGTTCTAATGTTAATGTTAATTTGATTTCAACCCATAAGTAATTATTTAGATTAACTCAACATTTCACATGATGGATTAGTGTTCCACATTTTTCTTTCCCACTCTTTTGTTGTGCAATTAGGCCAATGGTAAAGAGAGACATTGATGACCTTGTGTCCCTTTTGTTGGTACGTGGTTCCATTTTGTCTATGGCCTTGGACGGCTTCACTAAGAGTCACCCAGTTCTGCCCTGCTACAGTCCGGCTGAGTGCAGTCACAGAGATGGTATGGCTGCTCTACATGAAATTACATTAATGGTCTGGTCCGAGAATGGACACCATTTCCTGCTCCCAGAGAGAATGACGCTCCTCAAAATGAACATTACAGCCGTTGATACTGTCTCACGTGGGTCTGCTCCCCCCCACCGAGCCATGAAACTGAAAGCTTGACATCTGCTTTGAACACCTGTAAGCCTCCCTGTCACACCAGCACCAACCTTTGGGTCAGTCAGATGAGACTAACGGCTTCACTTAGGGCATTTGGTTCAGATACATGACTCTCGTTACCGCAAGCTGTTAAAAGCCCCTACTAATTTTAAAATAGGCCTAATGTCAGGGGCCTCTTAGTTCTACATGTATTCACATTATATGGACAATGTGTCCACCTGGTAAAACTAGAGGCTGCACGAAACTCAGGCTACAATACGACCATTCTGTTATGCTCTGACGATTCAATTGATAGATTCTACATCAAAACAATTAGCTTTTATTGTTTCCAATGATAACGTCACCTTAAGTGGAGGAATGCAAACCTGTTTTCAAATGTAAGGTTTTGAATTTGTTTGACATTTCTCAGTAATAACACCCTCAGACACCCACTATCATTCATGCTATGCCCTCAGTAATAACTCAGATGTTAAGGGGGTTGAAGCTTTTCCTCCCAAATCAGATATGCTTTGTTTTTCAACAAAGGTATACATTTCCTGCATAATATGTGTCTCACAATTGTTTTTTGTAAGCTGCACACACAGGTGATACTGAGTCTTCTCAAGTAATAGATTATAAACTACACCATGCTTAAATAGACTCCTAAGTTATTATTTCATATGTGACATATGTAAGAAAAGGGAGGGAAGAGTCAATTATATTGAGTAATTGATTTTATATTGAAACATTTATTTCTCAAACCTGTTTTATGGAAGAGGAAAAATATATATTTCTGATAAACTAATATTTTATCAAATGGTGAATTAATATAACATTTAGAATAATTGAGAAGGGGTGATATCGACAGGGACTAGCTCACCTTTAAATTACAATAATATTCCTCTGCTTTGGACTGATGAGTATGATTCTTGCATGTTAAATGACTAACGCAAACCTTACATTTATGCATGTGCATGTGTCAGGAAGGCTCCCAAATAATTCTGAGGGGCCTATCCTATTTTTGTAATTAAATGATAATGTGCTAATCCATTACTTTGAGTTGTCTGCACTCAGGAAAACATCCCTATCAAGTGTTAACCCAATAACTAGGACAGCTCTGAAGGCCAAGGGTCAGAGAGAGTGGGTCACACTCTCCGGCTGCAGAGGGCACCCCAGCCACGGGCAAGGAGGCACGAGGTCGTTCGAGATGAGAGGATTCTAATCTTCAACTTTCTGATGAGATGGGATGCTTCTTCACCATTCTGCTCGGTGGGCTCAGGCAGACAACCCTGCAGGACGAGCGAGGGCTTCAGAGGCTTCATACAGGTTACTTGTTTCTTGGAGGAGCAGATGTCTTCCTAACCTCTCCCATCACGGGGGGAGACCTGGATGCGCGACTTGGAATACGCAGTTGCACTGCTCTCAAGCAGATAGCAGAAGGAATGCAGGCAGATGAGCCTCCGTTTCACTGGGGGATCATACAGTGCTCACTGAATGAGCCACACAAAAGCAGAGTAATTGGGGGGTTGAAATATGGTGCTCTGATGAAGAAGAGTTTGAGCCAATCAGCACCTCAGTGCTAATCTACAGTATCAGGATGCCTTTACACACCAGACACTCGTTGTCATAAAGAGAGGAGGAGAACGAGTCAGAAAGACTGAAGGACATGTTCTTCCAGCTCTCGTACAAAGATGAACTTTGAATTGATTTTATATCTTGGATGTTTACAGATGTACAATTAATGACTGTTTTTATATTTCCAATGACCAGACATGTGTTGAATAGTGGTGATTAATATATTCTTGCCGGATCAGATTACACTTTCGCAATAAACAAAATTAATTAATTAATATTTTCAGATTATAATAGATTGAATAATAAGATATTTCTACTAATATCACATATAATGTTAATATCCTTAATCGTCCAGCAATCAGGCTTAACAACACTACTCTTTAATGTATTATCCATGCACAGAAAGACCTACAATGATGTTTCAAGTACTGGATTAATTTCAGTTTTGGCCCAAAACAAATATTTTTGCTATTGTGCACCTGTGTTGTATGTGTGTTCATTACTATGCTTTTGACAAAAGATGATCCAAACACTGATGAGAGATGACTTTTCTATTATGATTGGCTGTATCAATCATTGTGATTGAATGTTTCAATCTTAATGTGATTGTTATTGATGTAATTGATGTTGTGTAAGTCCACACTCAAATCTGAAGATTCCCATTGATTTAAGTATTGAACAAAATATTATTAGACTAAGGTTTTTAGATTATCAAAATTGATAAAAAGAGAGACACGGTTGGGGAATATTTTTCCAAGGCCCATAACTTTGTCCCAGTTTATCAGTTCAAACTGTCCTGACTGAGCACACGCACCTCGTCACCTTGGCTGCTGTGCTCTCAGTGTTCTGTCTCCCTGTTCCTGCCTGTTGGCGTCAGCTGAAAAAGGTGTCATGATTTTATCTTGTTATGCAGCATGTTGATGATGCTCTCGGAACTAGCTAAATACATGGGTCTGGGGTAGAGTTCTTCAGAATTGACGTGGCAACTCTACCGTGCAGTCAGATCGTGGCTGCTGTGACTTGTGATGTGAATCCTCCGGCCGAAACTCCAAATAAACCATCAGTGTTTGACATCAAAGCTCCTGCTCCTCCCGTGTCTCTTTCCTGAGTCGGTGACTCCCACTGCATTGCTGCTACACAGAAGTGTCCATTACACCGTGTGAGGCAAGGTACAAAACCTTAATGAAGGCACCCAAAGACTTCTGTCAAGAAACCCAAGAAAAACAGCCTGCTGGACTGCAGCAGCTGGTACATAAAAACGCCTCTCCATCCCAAGCATGAAAGTCTAGCAGCGATGCAGCTGAGGATTTCAGAACAGAGAATTAGGAAATGTCTGCATTTGAAGGCTGTCGGTCAAATTTTAGACATATCCACAAAAGTGTATTTACAAAACCTATATAACACACTACAGGAAAGAAAAGAAAAAAACCCAAAAGCATAAAATGGCCTCTTTAAGATTAAGTCATTGTTCAGGAGGTTTTTCAAGGGAGCTGATTATCCAAAGAGATCTCATCTTTCTCATCCAAAAAAAACAGACCGTTAAGCATTTCATGTTAAAAATCATCGTTTCCCTGTCAGGCACACGGTATGCAAGCTCACTGCTAATGTTTGTATTTTAAGTTATCAGAAAAACAAGCTGAGCAGACATCCAATGACTTAAAACATTCACCATTAAAAATATAGGGTTAATACAAACAGCCTCTAAAAATTATATTCCAAAAATGTTGCTGTAAACTATATAAAAATGTAATATATGACATATTTTGGCATTTAACAAATCTGTGTGGCTAGAATGTTCATGTATAGAAGAGAATCACCAGACTAATTAATGAAACAACGAATATTGTGCAAGAGTTAGAAAGGAGATTATGTAAAGGGGAATGAGGGTTGCTTCAGAGGCTAGAGGGCTGTCGCAAAAATGGAACATGAAGATATTGCTTTTGAGGAAAAAACACAGACGCTGATTGCCGTGTTGACTGGGAGCATGGAGCAGAATTCACTGATGATGAACCACCAGGGAGTAGTTGGCGCGATGTTGGGTGTAGCCACAGTTCCGTCGCCACAGGGAATGAAATGATCCTGTGCACTTCAGTAAATAAGCTGCATCTGTCACTGGTCACACATGTCAGCAGTAAAACCTAACAAATTTGTCCGAGAGTTGTCTCATCTGGCAAGTCTCTTCAGTAATTAGTTACAGCAGACTAAATGATATCACTGGGTCGTCCTGATGAGCCAGACACTATGTCACTGTGACCTGGTTTCAGCCTCGCTATAGAAACTTGAAAGCCAAAGACGTCTCACTTGGATGGATGTGAGTACAGGCAATCTGCAGTCAAATATGTACTTTATACTTCATGAAAACTATTGGCATGTTGCCCATTAACTGGGGCAAGGTCCCCAAGCGGAGGACTCAGGTTCAAAGTATCATCCCCACTGTCTTACCATGTATTGCCGTGGTCAAGGTCTTATTTAACCATTTATTACTACATGTGGAAAAGTATGAAGACTAAAAGATGTTACTCTCACTACTTCAAAATAGTTCACCGATTCTGCATTGTTCTCATTTATTATTGTCAGATTGAGTAAAATAAGAACATATACTTGATTTTCTGCTTCTTCAGGAGCATAAGGGTGTTGTTTGACCTTATGTGATTGACAACACAAACAAACCACCAACAAGTGTCTGATTCTAATATTGCTTAAATCTGATTGGTGCATGGAAATGCGTGACAACAGCTACAACAGCCCAGATAGAAAGGGAAACCTGCATTGCCACATTTGAAACAACATGTTTAACATCATCAACATCTTTCCAACCATTTACATCTTTGACAATTTAAGATGCTGTTAAAAAAAATCAATCTACTGGGATAAACCCTGCAGCCATCACTTTTTTGTCATTTCAGTGCACGATCATAACCTTGCACATGGTTCAGTTTAAAACCTTTTCTCATGCGACAAAGAATGACATGACTTAAGTCAGTCAGTTATGTAGTCAGAGTGTAATGTAGGTATTAAATGGGAACATTAGATGGAAGCCTGTGAGACTGACAGGAGGAGGATCAATCAATCTTCTATTACGTTTTTGGATCCTGTGTTTCTAGAGGTTTTTTTACACCCTATTAGGTAAACCTAGTAAGTGAACAAGGTATAAATCATTGAAGTAAATTACCACAAAAACCCTCAAGAGCTTATACAAACCTCATAAAACACAATCTCAGAACAATTTGTGTATTCAATGTAGTGTACAGGAAGCCTACAGTGGGCCATTTCACAGTTGGCTCAAGGCTTTCTTCATTTTAAATACATTTACATATTCACAATTGCTACAGTAAAAAGATGAAAAACTGAAGTTTAAATTTCCCTTCCTGTCACATCATCCAATTTTAAACAGCGAGATAAATCTGAGAAAATCATGTAACATTTAAAGGACTGCTTATGAACACGGGATTTCAGTCGTGTAAAAGTAATAATGGGTTTTGTGAGAACAATGTGTCAGATTTCCATCCGTATCACGGTGCTATGAGGCCTCAAACTATACACCACGTTTCCTCTCCGTCATTTACAAAGACATTTCCATTTTCATTCTGCCTTTAAACCATTCATCCGGCTGCCTTTTCTATACATTAAAGACACATAAAATGAGCTATGGATGCATAAACCACGTCAATCAGCACTTAAGCAGGAGGAAAAACAAATGATACAGCCTTCAAAAAAGCAGGTGATAAACAAGAGTGGGAGGTAGGAATTAAAACATTCATTTCAGACTTTAATATCCCTTTTCCCCTTTCATGCGGTCAACAATCCGTGCTGCAAAGGGTAGTGATCCATTACAGCATGATAACAGTCGAGATGAAATGAGTCAGACCACTCCATTAAACCTGAAGCAGCTGTCATATTCCTGCAAACTAATACATCCTTACTGCTCTGGAGTGTCCTTGTGTGTCATTTTAATACATGTAAACATGATATTGGTCTCCTCTATAACGACTGCCCTTGTTTCCCCTGCTTGACTAAATATTTCTGGTTCCCTCTTCCTGCAGTTGTGGCTGGTCTACTTCAGACTGCAGTGTTAAATGGCCATAGTTTGTGGAATTGCCCCGCGGGACTCACCAAGGCACAACCAAATATTTACAGAGGAGCACATTCTTTAATCCACATCCCAGCCATCATTGGTCCCCTGCAGAGGCAAATGTGAAATATTCTTGGCTCAGAGCACAGCAGAACGGGCGCAGAAGAGAGGTAGTGGAAGTCAGAGTTAAGGAGGCCCAGCATTACCAAATGTTGGAGGTTTAAGCATCGTAATAAGACTGTCAATATTTAGCATTATTTATTTTAAACCATTATTTATTTTAAACCAATTCCATACAAAGTCCATATCCAACAAGTATATACACCGGGATCCGGAGTCATGGATGATCCTGCGGTCCTGTGTCCTGGATCGCGAGCCCTGGATCTTGAGTCGTGGTTGTGGTCCTGGATCATAGGTCCTGGATGGATATCCTCGTGGATTCATCTTCCTATTATACACACATGCATTTCCAAACATTTGGACTACCTATGTTGCAAATGTATTATCTTTTCAATTTACACACGGCATCTATTGCACGTCTGTCCGTCCTGGGAGAAGGATCCCTCCTCTGTTGCTCTCCCTGAGGTTTCTCCCATTTTTCCCTTTAAACTGGGTTTTCTTTGGAAGTTTTTCCTTGTACGATGTGAGGGTCTAAGGACAGAGGGTGTCGTATTGTCATACTGATATTCTGTACACACTGTGAAGACCACTGAGACAAATGTAACATTTGTGATATTGGGCTATATAAATAAACATTGATTGATTGATTGATTGATTGATTGATTGATTGATTGATTGATTGATTGATTGATTGATTGATTGATTGTGTGGGTATGTTGATCCTGATGTTTTCTTTCTCTCTGCCGTAGAACTTCATTCTTCCCTGATAAGCCTTCGAGACACAATGTCAGGGGATTTTTTAACTCAAGTTGAGGCAATATAAAATTGATATAGCAGTCTATTCACGTCACCTGCTTTGAATTATGTAATATCGCCAAACATCCCCTTCACTTTTGAACAAACCTTGAGTCAATCCCTCATTCAATGTCTTGCTGCTGGAAATCCTTATGAGTGCACGAATTGTCTATTAATTTGCTCCTGAAAATAGTAATTTCACACAGAATTATATGAATTCCTTTTGCTATGAACTTAAGTACAGAGTAACATCTTCAGTAGGAATGAATAAGCATGGGGCTGGGTTGGGGATTCAACGTAATGAGAGACTGACTATGGCAGTGTTGTTGTTTTTTGGGCGGGATCTCTTGACAATAACAAAATCATAAAAAATGACAACCCTTATCCTTTAATAGGTTATCAAGGGTGAGTAATTACCAATATAAAGCTCATCCCCCACAACCGCTGGGGACTGTCTGAATTACTTATCAAAGATTCATCGTTGATGAATCCCAATTAAAGAGTTAATTTTCCACACCACTGAGCTAACTTACCCTGTCCAACAACATACGGGACGGAAATACTAGAGGCTAGCAAGGGAGACAAAATCCCCCGAGAGGCATATGGTTGGGGGGTGGAGTGTATTCCTTTAGTACTATACCTTCCTCACGGACAACATACATGTGTATAGGCCTATCACGAGGTGTCCCAGGAGAGAGCAGTCGTCTATGAAATGGTTAAAACATAAAAAATAGATAGTATAAGCACAAGGCTGTTCGAGCTCCTTCCAGTTAAAACTAAAGCACTACTTTCACTTTTCATTAATACTCTGCATACCCTAGAATACATTTCAATGGAAAAAGTATCTGCCGGCATAAAAAAACAAACCAATGATATTGATGCAATCTGGAACCCATTTATTGAAACATGTAATTAATAATCCTCAGTCCGATTTCACCAACCACCCCTTTCTACTTCTTTAAGGTCATGCTATTATTTATATGCCCCCCCTTCCTATGAGACTATTATATTGTTACTCATTTCATTTTAATTATAATTTTGTCATGTATTACTCTCTTTTTGTCCAATCCCCCAGACGCATGCACGCACGCACGCGCACGCACACACACACACACACACACACACTGTTTTTCTTTTCTTTTTTTGTCTCCTTGTATATTTTGTTATTTGTCTTGTATAATTGTAAATGCTCCTTATTAAAAAAATAAATAATTAAATACTCTGCATCAGAGACCGGGCCCAAGGGTGCTACAAGATTTATCATTGTTTACTGTTTTTAAGAATGTTTTACAGCTATTTTTAGGCAACATTTACATACATTACATTACAACATATCACAACAGAAACAAAAACCAATAACAATCTAACTCACTTTATTAGGAACTGTTTAATATTCACTTACACTTTAGCTAATGCCATAACAACACATGATAGCCTGTTGTCATAGTAACTAAACACACTTTCTTGTCTTGGGAGTTTCTCAGGATCTCCACAATCACAAAAAATGTTGACCATCAGGAAAAGTGTTGGAAAATATGACAGTGTAAACACATCTCAGCCCTCAGCGCCGTCTGACAGGAGTGTAGCAGAGAACAGACACAAAACAACTATCAGACTCATCACTACAGCTAACGGCTGAACGGGCGGTCTTTATGGTGCCGTGTGTTCCCAATATCATATGTGTGATATCTGTCATCCCTGGGTATTTTTCTCCCACACTCACCCTGCCTGAATCACCTCTATTGGACTCCTTTGTTTACTTCAGTTAGTGATATCATTATTCTATTGGCTTCTATTGGCTAGCCCTCCAACACATTGCACATGATAGGCTAAAGGGCACTTCCGACATATCTCTAAGCGGTTGACTAATCACAACAGAGCTGGCCAGGTAACCAATCAGAGCAGACTGGGCTCTGGTTTCAGACAGAGGGTGAAAAGAGGTGCTGCAGTACAGGCAGTATGAGAAAAATAAAGAGCCTTTTGAACATTAAAGCCAAGTAAATCACAGTAGAGGCACAAAACACAAATATGAACCTGAAGATAAGCATAACATGTCCTCTTTCAACTGCATGAGATTTGGATGGCCTTGAACTTAAACACTAATAACTTGTGACTTCATTGGACCTACATTTTGACCTGGAAATATTTCAAACCTTCCCCGAGCTCAAATATTAAAACAAGTGTTTTTTGTGACTCACAAATCAGCACATTTCTCTTAATTTTCAAATCAACTTTTTAATCAAAATGTGTGGTTCAACATTTTTAGAGAGCATATTATGACTTACTTGACACTCAAATGAAGGACTTTTCAGCCTTGACTTTGGACTTGAGTGTAAAGGCTTGAGGAGTAATCGTGACGTGCTAAAGCAGGGGTGGGGAACCTCCGGCCTCCGGGCCGTATACGGCCCGCGAGACAATTTGGTACGGCCCTCGAGGTAATTTATAAACACACGCTAAAAATAAAAAAATGAAAGAAATCTAGACCGCAAAAAAATTAAACAAGCGAGTGCCTGTTTTTCCTGGCCAAGGTCAGGGTCCTTGAACACAACACGAGCCCAGAGCCATAGAGAGATAATATATATATAATATATAATATATAGAGAGATTATTATCTCTAGGGCTCTGCACGAGCCTAACGTGTCATCACGTGGTATTATGTCTCGACTGACAGGGGTGCAGTTCTGACATTGCAGTACCGATAAGTCCATACACATGCCGCAGTTTCTGCGTGTCTGTGTCTTTAGTTGAAAGCCCAGTGGCGATCTGCTCACCTGTCATACTGATCAGACAGTCAATAACTGTGTTGTTATCATTAGCATCTGGTTAGCTAGCTATGCTAACGAATATAAGAAGAATATTAAAAAAAAAAAGAGAATAAAGTAAACAGGTATAAAATACTATATGACAGTTATTAATAAAGAAGAATACAGTTTGAAATGGGAGTGATTTGTCAAATATCCATAAATTAAAAGAAAATCTGCTTACAGTTGTGTTTGGGTGTTGAGAGATGTGTCCATAGATCTCCTAATGTTGCTCTCAAAGTGCACCAGATTGATGCTTTTAACTTCAACATTTAAAAAAAAATCTTCCCAGGGGAGCATGCCCCCCGGACCCCCCTAGAGGAGTTAGGTCCCCCCCCCCCACTTAAATCATATTCACATGGATAGGAAACTAAATACATTTGCACACAACTTGTGTCCATATCTTTCTGTTTTGGTGGTCACGCCACACCGTGCACGTGCATGCATACGCGACTAACGCGAGTCATGGTGAGATATGTGGATTAAGAGGTTGCTTTTTCTTTTCACAGAATGAAATGAATGGGCTGTGATTTTAGTTTTTTTAAGCAGAGGTCAATAACTTGTACGGCCCTCTGAGGATATTGTAAAAATTGAAATGGCCCTTGAGAGGAAAAAGGTTCCCCACCCCTGTGCTAAAGAATGGCAATTCAAACTTTTTTAAATGTATTTGTATATTTTACTTGAATTTGATATCAAATACGATATATTGTATGATGAAACTGAAGGTGATGAGACCCATCAGGGTGGTATATTAGTAGCTCAGGGTGCCATGAAAACATATTTGCTTTGAATGGGGTGCTTTTTTTTCTGGTGCAGTTATTGTGTCTCACAGAAGTAGACCTTTGGGGTAGTGCTTAAACCATAAATTGTTCAACATGTTATTCTGTCATTAACAAACCAACAAAATTACCAGCTTCTCCATTTTGTATTACTCGATATTGAATATGTGAGTGTGTTGACTGATGTAGCAATTTCTCAAATATCTCTCTGGACTCTTATAACTTGTAATTAGCATGTCTTTCAAGATAACTTTCAATCAACACCCGTTTAGGGTTGTGGGTTGTTTTGAAGCTCACCAAGGATCCAATTCTTCTCATCATGACCTTTCACAGAAGTTATATTAGAGTATAAAGCACATACTGAGAAAAATAAAACGTTTCATTTCATAAAATGATTAAAAGAAGAGTAAATCACACCCCGGGAAAATGCATGTAATCGAAGCTTAAGGTAATAATTAGTTGTTGTTATAATTATATAATCACGGTAAATGTTTGCGCAGATCGATTATCTCTGTATTTCTAAGTCTTCACCTGGTTGTGTGGTTCCTTTTATGTCCTGTAAGCCTGTTCTTTACCTCAGTGCTTTAAACCTACTCGTTGGCCTTTGGACTTGAATAATAAGAAGCAGAGCACTATCCAGGGTATTTGTATAAATTAAGAAATGATGAAATAGCCTCAGCCTTAAGCGAAGAGGGTGGCAATAACCGAACAGCAGATAATAAATGCGAGTTAAGCTGACAGAAATGAGGGTGCATATCGTTATCTGTAATTTAACGGTGAAAACGGTTATTGGGCTGTGGGAGATTGAAATGTTAGGTACCTTTGAAACTGGGTTATTTAAGGAGAGAGCTTCAGTGGCAGTGACGGCCCTCGCTCTCCCAGCAGGAGCCACTGGGGAGGGAACCTGAGGGCAGCTATCGATCCAGGAATCTGCTCTGCATTTGGGCAGCGAGCCTCGAGTGCCATAAACTCCTTTATTTCCCTCTAACCTTCGTGAAATGGTTTTATGGCAGAAGGAGGCAGAACATCTCCAGAGTTTTCGCGGAGGTCAGAGCTGCGTTCATCTCCCTAGTGCTGTAAATGGCTTACTGCCAAGCTGAGAGAAAAGAGCTGGATGTTGCCGTCGTGGATTTTTCTGTCATATCTTTCTCAACAGTCCCTCAAAGGGCAGCAACATCTGCCAAGGCAACATCTGCCAGGACCTCAACGGGATCAAAAAAGGTCACCAGGGACAGATGTTGTCCCTTTTATACCTGACCATTAACAGTAAATTAGCTTTGGCTGAAATTGAGCTCAACGTTGGCTTTGCTAGCTAGACATTTGAAAATAAATTAAACATTGCAATTTAAATTAGACAAGAAGGCCATTGGATTATTTAAATGTACACCTGGACACTGTAGTTTTGAGCTGACCTCTCTCAAATGGCAGTGTAAGTGATTTTTAGAAGAGACTATCTTGAGCCGCGAATACAAGTGTGATGCCTACAAGTATGTTCGTATATCCAGCAGTGGGACCCTGACTGGGGTATTTAAAAATTAAACTGCAGTGCCCATGTTGGTTGCAATGAATAAATCCCACCCAACCATCGCCCCCCTCTGCAGCATCATTTCCCAGCTCCTCCTGGGGGATCCCGAGGCGGTCCCAAGCCAGATGTGTTGTATAATCTCTCCAGCGTGTTACGAGTCCACCCCGGGGTCTCCTAATGAATAAATTGCATTCCTAAAATGTGTTTTATCATATACACCATGTTCTTTTCCAAGTTTGTCAAGCAAAGAGAACTACTAAACATATAATTTTGGGGGGGATTTGCCACACGAGCACAGTGTATCTGTTTGTACCTCTGTGCAAGGGGGGGAAATACATGAAATAACTGAGGCGACGCACGAGGAGGAACTAAATTAATAATGAAGATGCCACAACAGAGATCTCTTTCTTCATCTTGCATTATCACTACCCTCCTCTCAGCCTACACACACACACCAACTCCTCCTGCACCCAGCATAGGAATCCTCTTGTTGGTAATTATTATGCTTTGCTGTTTCCGCACAAGGGCAAGAATGCATTTCATGTGTCCTTCAGCAGCTTATTGTGCCAGTTTCAGCACATGTGTCCCATGCATTGCCGCTGAGAGGCTTGAGTGATAGCTGTAGGCGCTCTGATAGCCACTCTGCACACACAATTTAGTGCCTGTTAATAAGAGCGGCGGAGCCCACAATAGAGTTGATTGTATTTCCTCTGAAACGGTGGTCCTGTGTGCTGCATGTGGACCTTGTGCGTGCCTGTAAATGCACTCATGCATTACAAGGGCTTGACCCAGATCACAGATAGACATAATAACGCATGACAGGTTGTCCTTTTGAAAGCCCTGTGCCCTAAAAGGCAGACTGGCCATTCAGTCTCCATTTCTAATACCCTTGTGAATAAAGGAGCAGTCTGTTACCAACGTCAGAGTTTCCCTTTCAATATCACCGTGTGTTCATCTGAATCTTTTATTACCACATGTACTATGAACTCTAACTGGTTGTTCCGACATTTCTTAGAAGCTATGATACATTATTTTTGTGAAATATTTAAACAATGTTTGTTGTCGCATCAAATGGAGGTATTTTATTTGTGTTGTGCATCATTTTATACATATTATCCTCAGATTCAGAATGTCTTTACAGACTTTGCTTTAAGATGTCACTACACCAAAATAATGAACAATAACATTATTTTTGTGCTATATGTAGAAATATTTTTTTCAAGTATCTTTTACTTTGTTTATTGTGTGTCTTGTCTTTTGAAAAATGAATTGCCGTGTGAGCACAACATTAAAGATGCATTGGAACAGCTTATCCCAAAAACTTTAAAGGTGCTCCTCACCAAACAGACAATACAACTGTATTATTAAACAATCTTATGTTTGGAAGTGTACCACACATTCCTCTACTTTGGGTTATTCAGAGCTGATTTATCCACTGAGTGGTGTCATCTGAAGGGCATATAGGAGGGAAAGTGACAGGCTCTCCTGGTAGAGCATTAATATTGTATAGTTCATGAACCAACAGAGAGAATGGTAATCCGAAAATCTGTCTGATTCTTAGTTAACAGGATTTTGTGCAGTTATTAATGTTGAGGGTTTGTGGAGGAGAAAGAGGAGCAGGAATGCAGAGCAGCCGATACTGTAGGCTGGCCTTCTCCTAAAACTCTCTGGAGGTACAGTGAGCATGCTGGGTAAAGAAAAGTGTTCTGGGAAAAGATAAATCATTCAAAATGCAGCTCTGTGAAATTCTGAAAGCCAACCAGTATGGTGGTTTTTAGAGATCAGTTCACGGTAACTTAAAGCAGCATGATTCTGTATTTTGGGTTTATCACCATACAGTTTCAGATTGCAGTCCACTTTTACACTGCTGCTGCCATTAAAGCCGCTGCTAAAGTAGATGTGCATTTGTTGTGATGAGATTAACATGTCGACACTTTAGCTACACAGCCACACTTCAAACAACCAAAAACAGTGTGTTGCCATGCACACGCTGTTTTTGGTTGTGAAATAAATGGTTTTCAAAGCTATAACTTTATCGTTATTGGAGAGTGCAAGCGCCTGGTTAATCACAGTTTAGCAGTCCCTCTGTGATATTGAGTGGCAATCACCACAGCAACAACACAAGATATAGCAACCAAGCTAATATTACTAAACCGGTTCTGGCATGACACTGCTGTACCTTTCAAATTCTGCCCCCCCCCCCCCCCCTTCCAGCGGTACACAACTCACATACTAGCAGTGTGAACTCGCACACCCCTATTGCTCAAAGTTCCCAGTCCTGGCAGCATGGCTAACTAAGCTAACAGCTAACTAGCAGAAGAGAGTCAAAGTTAGCAGCAATTAGCTGCTAGTGTTACTCTAGCTAAATCCAAATTATTTCTGTCCATAAGAAAAGTCCACACATCTCTGGGATTTGAGGCAGTGGACTTCAAGGTGAAACAAAAATATCTCAATACAATATAATCCAGTTTCACCTAAATCAATTTATAGCTGTAAACGTTATACACTTCTGGCGGGATATCGTACCAACTCACCAAGTCACATTGTGAAAAAAGGTGTTGGGTGCCCAGATAGGAACTCACAAAGGTACCACTCTCCTTAAAGTTAATGTTATTTTTAAGTCAAATAGTTACAAAATGTTCGTTTAGGAAAGTAAGAAACAGGTGAAAATCAGTAAATGTTTTGGTCCAATGTAATAATGGTACAATTCCAAAAAACGTAATCCCAAATAGACTTCAGTGTATGCCTTAGCTTAGAGAACACTTGTATTCTAGTCGACCTCAACAATGCAATTATGATCAGTATAAATGGCCATGACATAAGTCAGAACAAGGTCGAGAGTGATTACAGTGATTGTGGAGGCTGCAACAGTTGCAGTTAATTCAGCTCGCTGGTCTGCAAGAGAAGTTTCATTGGGTTTTATGTCAGATAATTCAGGGCAATAAATATAAAATTCACAACATGAAGTCAACATATTCTTTATCCAGCGCTATCTGGAATACCTGATGCATGTTAACAAACTCACTGCATTTATTCATGGCACCGTCTAATGTTCCATCCAAATCTGTGTGCTGGTTAGTATTCATCTCTCTCCATAATCTAGTCTGTTAACGTTTCTCGCTGTCTCCTCAAGCGTTTAACCTTGTCAGAGATAGGCTTGGATCCATTATGATTTCTTGAAAGGGTTGAGCATTACGGGGCTCATTTAGAATGACTTCCATTTTTAATAAACCGCCGATCAGATACCGAGAAGGTGCACTTAACAATGCCGGAGAGATATGCCTCATAATTTATATTATACAAAAGCTAAGGGAAATCATACAATGATTCATTGTGGGAGCTCTTTTCACGCCACATGCTCTTAGTTTGACGTATTCAACAAATATAAAAGCTGCCTCATCATCCTTTCATGATTACCCCTCTGAAGGGATTTTTTTTTTTAATATGCTGCAATAATGTTTACATTTTTGTTAACAGACTTGGGTTATTTGTTTGTACACGGCATCACCGCTGCCAACTGAAGCTATAACAGCCTGAAATGGCTTGTTAAAGTGGATGTTACTGTCTTGCCGGTGATTTGTTACAACACATATTAGACTGGTGTTTGTATCACTGCACAATCCTGCCTAAAGGTGGACATGCGCTGAAAGGTAATGATCATATCTCAGCTGAACCAGAAATGATGGGATGAGAATAAAGCGGGCAGGGTTAACAGACAGTGAGAGGGGTGAGGGGTGCCAGAGGGGTGCCAGAGGGCAGGGTGAGGTTAATGGAATTGGTGGCATCAAAAAGGGAGGCAGGGAAGGCTGCTCAAATGGTATGTGAATTGAAAATGCATTTTAAGCCGCTGAATCAATACTTAGTTTCTCTGTTCTGATTCCGTTAGTCAGGGTTGGAGAGGGTGGCGGCAGAGAGAAACTCAAAAGACCTTTCCATCTAATACGTGCCTCTAATACTCTCATAAGAGAAATCCCATTGTGTCGACATTGTCATATCGCTATTTGTTCCCCCTCTCTGAGCTTCAATGCTATCCTCCCAGTCATTAAAGCGAAGTATGCTGCTGGAGAAATATATATATGTCTTCATCCTCTCTGTCTCTCCAGGGTCGCCCTGCATGATTAAGTGGAAGCAGCTCTGTGCGCATTGCATGAGTCACTTTTCTGACATCTATCCACAGATGTTAGCTACTGCAAAATTAAAGTTGCTTGTGTAAATGCCACAGAGTCAGAAGAGGACACGATAAGAAGGAAGGAAGTAGACGCACACGGCAGAGGATCCTTCTCAGTCATTCATCAGAACAAGGATCGTCAGCCATCTATGCACCCTGCAGCTCATTGAGCATACTAACACTCAAAACAGAGAGAAAGAGGTTTCACTCATTAGCTGGAAATTATTATTTTGCACACCGCTGGTAATTTACAAACTGTCAGTGGCAGGTGAAAGAATCTTAACTGGTTGTCATTTCCAACTTTAATCAAAGGAAGCTGCAAGCAATGAAAATGTGTTGACCCTTGGGTTAATGAAAGCTTTCCAATGCAAGGACATGAACTCTAAAAATGCACAGTCATCCAGCTCAAAACTTCGACCCTGACATTAAGGAGATAATCTGACACCCATAATTTATACAAAGCCTGCTTTTAGCATGTTTAGTGTTCCTTCTGGCTTCTTGTTCAGGCCAAATGTTCCACGCTGAACAGCAGACACCTACAGCTGTGAAAATAGGGCAAAAAGATGACTCTGTTTTTCGACAACCTAACAATGCATATCAATGAAGTTGGAGGACTTCTGCGACAAACAGCGAAAATAAGAATGCTCAAAAGTGGTACAGTGGAACACCATGAGAATGCATCACAAATACCACTAGAAAACTACTTCTGAAAATATTATAAAAAATACATGACAAACATGTATAAAGGTATAGTAGCCGTGTAGTACTGTCCAGTCTCCATCATAAGGCACAAGTGGAGATAGTGTCTTGATGCTTGTGCATTGACCTGTTTAATAGATACATCTAAGCCCACGTCTGTGTGATCCACTCTGAAGACTCATCAATAAGTAAGGTACTACAGCATGATAGTGCTACTTCAACATGTTTCCGCCTTTTGTGTGCGTGTGCTGCCGACTGAAAGAAGTGCACTCAGTTCTTGGGTAACTTCCAAGACGCACATCCTGTAATTGATGATTTTGATCAAGTGCTCCATTCAGATGTGTCTTTGTCATGCTCAATATATTACATTTATTCTGCAAATCATCCACCCGGGGTTTGATTTGATTAATGACTCAATGACACATTATATTCATTGAGTATTCAGTTATCCAATGCAATTGCTCATTGTGGCTCCTGTAGCGGCCAAAATCATATAGAAATAAAACAGATAATTAACTATAATACAGCCGCTGAGGCACTAGTTAGCCGATCTTACGCAGGGCAATGATCCAGGTCCAGACAAGATTCTCCGTTGTGTATTTATTATGATCCAATATCATTGACAATGAACAGGCTTCCGATGGTCGGTTCCTTTAAGCCTTTCCTAGGCTTTCCTTTCTTGTGGTTGGAAAACCCTGTGGCTCGAAACACCCTGGTAAAAAAGCGTTTGCCTACTAGTGCTCTGGCTCCCACCACCCACCTGTCTCCATACAATTACACCAGGTGCTCTAATCACCCAGTGCCCAAAACATGCCTTCAAAATAAAAGCATAGAAACTACTTTAACTTATGACGCTAACTAAGAATACATATAAATAAATGATAATAATAATAATAATAAACATTATAAACAGCAAGAAAATAAATGTTAAACTATTAAATAATATAAAGAGATATATATAGCTCCAACAGCTCCTGTTGTCAGTGCCAAGCCCCCTACTGACCCCCGGTGGTGCGGAGTTAATGGTGCAGCGCTCAGGACCACGGACAGCGTCAGAGCTCAGGAAACTTATCAGTGAACTAATAGAGCGGTGTGGCTTCTTAATGGGCATCACATTACTCCAAACCACATCTTTTAATCGCCTGTTAAATATTTGATTCAGCACTCTCGTCAGTTAAGACACTTATTGTACCGTTTTTTTTTATGTGATGCTTACATTGGACAGCTGTTCAGGAGCAGCTTCTCTCCTACATTAAGTTATTTCATTAACTATTGAGCTCTTGAATTGTCAATGTAACCAGAAATATGTGACAAATCAACTTTATGTCTGACTTATTTAAATGTGTTTTTTAATATAACAAAAATCTGTCATGGTGGCAGGTGACCTTAAAGTTGTACCTGCAACAGCCAACATTGACATTGTAATTGGCAAGTTTCACATGCTTTTCATTTTTCTTCTCTGCCTACAGTACACTGCTGTCTTTAGTGCACTTCTCTCCATTGCTTAGTTTAAGCTGCAAGGTCTCCCGCCACAAGGAACTGTAACACTAACACAGTACACAAGACTGCTGTCCACAGCCGTACATGTATTGTATCGCAAAGGACATGTATTATTTGCTACATTGCAATTGCTACTAGAAAGTTAATAACAGATTTGATGACACTTGCACGGGTGTCTGCGGAACTATGCTTAAAATTACAATTTAATCCTGCCTTGTAATTAATATTTAATTCCACACACAATATAAATGTGGTTTAATCTACCATGCCATCAGAGCTGTTGTTCCCCCCCAAACAGTTGTTGGTGTTCATTCTTGTTGTGTTTCAAAGTGTGAGTCTTTATGTTTGTGAACAAGCTTCCTCCTGCAGAGTCAAAAGTCCTGCCCTTCAGAAAGTGCAGCTGTTTGTGAGCGAGGCGGTGCCAAGCACAACGGCCTCTGCCGCAGCACACGAGCGAAGAGTGCGATTAGCCCAGAGACTCAGCTGGGAATTCTTCTGCTGCCAGCGATCAATGAGCGGCCTGCAAAGCATGCCAATCACATTTATCGGTTTCTCCTTGCTTTTGTGTCATCACCACCAATATGATATCACCTTTGTGGCTCCATGACAGTGCCCGTCTGGGTTCAACACAGACTGACAAACAGCAACTGTATGGATTGCGTTGAAATCTAGGACAGATATTCATGGTCCTCAGAGGATAAACCCTGATAACTGGTGATCCCCTGACATTTCATTCGGCTCACATTTATGGCCAAATACCTGCTAAACAAATAGCCTTTGTATTGGCTTCAACTGTCCAACACGCTTAGTGCAAATGGTCAAATGAAAGCCGCTTGGATTCTTAAAGCTTCACCTGCTAAAACAATAATAAAAGAATCAGCATGACAGCATTATCGTTTTGTTGTCATAGTTAGGAAAGTATCTAGCCGATGTTCTCTTTAGGGCCACACACCCTTCACAATGTATTTGACGGGTTCCTGGCATTACATTAGAAAAGGTGTGATTTAGTGAGACGGTGTAATTAAGTGTCTTGTCCTGTGTCATGAAGGTGTTCTATCAGAAGGCGGCCAATGCCTCTGCAACCTTTTCCTTCCTGTCCTGTGTCGGCTGTGTCCCTCCTGTCCTGCGCTGTTAATGGCTGTCTAGACCTGAGCAGAGGTGGACAAAGACCTTAGATATGTTTACTTAAATAAAAGCAGTATTACTATAGTGTAGAAATACACCATTAGAAGTACAAGTTCTATGTTACTTTACTAAAAAAATATCAGCATCAAAATATACTAAGTTAGAAGGTATATACTAAAGAGCTCAAGTTAACAATGGTCTTTTTGTGTTATATATTATAATAAGTGCATTTATATTTTATGGTTCACATAAGGAGCTTTTTGAGTGCTTCTTTTTATTCTGTATCTTGAAAAATACATCAATAATACAATAATTAAAATATGTTGTATTATTAATCTTAATCTTATTCCTCCTATTTAATGGCCAGCACTGGTTCCTAGAAATGTTTCGACATTTCATGAAGTCTAATGGGGAAACGTAGCCGGTCTGATATTAGGAATGTAATCATAGCACTGCCTTTTAGTGGGCATAGCAACACAGCAGCCACCTTACATTACACACAATAATGGCTCTCTGCTAGCAATAGAGAACCTTAGAAAAATAATTGTACTCATCTTTAGAACGGTGAAAAACAACAGCAGTAGGCTATATTGTGCATTACTCAGAACTGCCCTTAAAAGCCCGCACAATGACCATTTGTGCATCCCTCTATAATCATATATTCCATTCCATTGCATTTAGCTGACGCTTTTATCCAAAGCGACTTACAATAAGTACATTCGACCAGGAAGACACAACCTTGAAGAAAACAGAATCATATAAGTACATCAGGTTTCATATATTATTTACAGAGGTAGGACAAGTACTCAGATATTGTACTTCAGTAAAAGTAGAAGTACCAGAGTGTAGGAATACTCTATTACAAGAAGGTCCTATATTCAAAATGTAGAAAGTAGAAAAGTTTTAGAATCAAAGTCCCAAAAGTAAAAGTAGTCGTTGTGCAGATTGGTCCATTTCAGAATAATATATATGATATGTTTTATAATGATTGATCATGAAAGTGTTCTCAAAGCTGGTGAAGGTGCAGCTAGTTTGAATGACTTTGTATACTGCAGGGTAGCTGGTGGATTTACTGCAGGTGGAACTAAAGTCTGATTTAACACTTGATTATATTTCACATCATTCATTTAAATCTGAAAAGTAACTAACAGTATTAAATAAATGTAGTGGAGTAAAAGTACATGAATTACCTCTGAATTGTAGTGGAGTAGCATCAAATGGAAACTTGTGGCTGTTTTGCATCTAGTTCTTTGTGTGTTTACCTTTGGGTCAGTCTACGGTCATGTTACGTGTCTTTAGACGTGTTGTGGTCCTTTGTAGTGAAGTGTATGCTTTAAGTTGTTCTGCATCAATTTGTGATTTGTAATTCATGAAGACTGTCAGGGAACTAGTTTAATGTAATGGTGTGGTGGCAGTGAAAAGTGTTGTTGAATCACACCAAAACTACAATACAATTTCATCAAATGCACTCAAGGGAATAGAATACCTCTAGTTTTGGTTCATGTGTATTTTGCAAATAAATATTTAATTTACATGTTGTACATTTATACAGCTATTTATTTACATACATATATAAATAATACAATATATACATCAATTACGAAATGAAATGAATAGAGGCTGGGGGGGGCTCTCCTTCTCGTTCAGGTTTCAGCGGGCCTCAACAGATCAGTTCGGACCCTCTTGCTCGGTGACTCTGACTCAGGAGTGCGGGCTCTCTTGAGACCTCCACTCTTTGATTGGCTGAGACAGACTTCCTCGCTCGGCCCCTCGTCAGATTTAAACTTCTTGCTGGAAGTTTCTGAGTGAGGCGAACGAGACCTCTTTGTGGCCTGGTGACTCGTCGGAGATGGAGCAGCGGTGCTCACTGAGGGCTGCGGCTCTTCACTGATAACCCTCCTGCCAGGCTCCTGAGGCAGATCCCAGCTGAAGTCCTTCTGGGACATGTATCGAGCTGAGGTGCTCATCCCCTCTCTGAACATCTGACAGCGGCATGCCACACTGTGGACTGCAACAACACAACATACAAATACGATTAATAATTTCACAAGACAAAGCTCCATTTCTCCTGAGTTTAGAAAAAGAAAACATACCGATCTCACTGAAGCGCTGGAGAGTCAGGTCTATTGCCAGGTGTCGGCCCCCCTGTTCATTGAACACAAGTCCAATCAGCCACTTTGTTCTGACCGGCGCTCTGAAACAGAAATACACACCAATGAGTTGAGTTGGTAAAGAAACTGTAACAAGTTAATAGAAATGAATATTATTGGCTTAAGGGCTGCTGCTTAAGAGAAATGATCAGCCTGTGCTAATTTTCTCTCTGAAACAGGAAGAAGTACACACCAATGAGTGGACAGAGTAAACTACTATTATTTAATATTCCGTAAATGAATAATATGCAAGATACCAACACTAATATAACCATAAAACCACTCGTCCTTACCTGGCGTTGCCCGTGCTGCGTTCAGGGTAGGACTGGACCTTAATGTGGGCCCGGGACACCAACACATTTCTCTCCAGATCTACCACCAGGTGTCGGACTCTAGACTCCACCAGGCCAACCCTGACCGATTGAACAAAACATCAGTTTCAGAGAGCACTAGAGTTGGTGGAAATACAATGTTAAACCTGTTTTCACCTTCAGAGAAAATGATGCATAAAAAGCATTCTCATCGTGGACAAAAACGCTTAAATCCATTCCAATTGTACTCAAACTGGGCTACTCGTGTTCAATGCTCTGTGCACTCGCCATGCAGGATGCTGCTCCTCTGTAGCTGAAGTAGCTTGCAGCAGAACGTAATGCCTTGAAACATAAGAGACAACCGTTGCAATACACGTCACAGCATTGAGCCTTTGTGCACAGGCTGGCATCTTACTACATCAATCATATTCACTTGAATATTAATCCTGGTTGAACAACGGTCATAGTTGAAGGTATTTCTGACATTTAAAACAGGCCAAGCTACAGCACATTGAGTAACATCACTAAAATCAGCTTACTAGTCTTCATTATAAACCGTAACCATTTTTTCTAAAGGTAAAACCTGTTGACCCTTTAGAAAGTGAGGTGGGACGGTGTTGAATTTGTGTGAGTATTGTTCAATCTCAACAGCACAACTGCTCACTTCTTATTAAAGCTGGTACACGTCTTTAGAGATATCAAGGAAACTGCCTGTACTGACTATCCAACTGTTCAAACGTGTGCAAACCTAGAAGTAAAATAAAACAAGACGGATCAAAACACACGGCAGATTTATTTAAACTGGACAATATTACAAATGCAGTGAAATAAGGAACTCCACCAGGAACAACTCATTCGTGTCAGACCGAACACGTTAACAGCTTCTTAAATCAGCTTTTCTCCACATTTTGAATGAATGAATATACACACAGCACATAAAACAATCAGCATTCAACTATTAAATAAAGGTTTCATATTTCTTATAGGTTAAAACAATTATCCACACAAAGAAACACATGATCTAATTCTTAAACCTACTTTACTACTTCTACTAACACAATTCTGTCTAAATGTTCAGTTAATAACAGTAAACAACAAAACCACAAATACACCCTCATTAAGAAAGTGGGATTCAACAATTCAAATCAAGTACAAATTGAAAGCAGTCGCACATTACAAAGAAAGAAACAGCAAATTACAAACATTTGCACGTTCATTCACAGAAGTCATTGAAGAGTTTGCATTTAGGTCAAAAGAGAGACGGTTAAAAACACATCTATCAGTTACAGTATGCAATATATAAAGACTCTGCCTTAAGTAGCTGACATTAATATAAACTCAAATACCAATTCACGCACTATAAAGCACAACGTGTGAAAACAAATACATCATTCAGATGAAAATAAGCAGAACAGTATTTTATGCAGTGTGCATTTTCACACTGTTCCATCTTCATTAAGAAAAAACACTACGTGACAAAACATCAGATATAATCAATCAATCAATCAATGTTTATTTATATAGCCCAATATCACAAATGTTACATTTGTCTCAGTGGTCTTCACAGTGTGTACAGAATATCAGTATGACGATACGACACCCTCTGTCCTTAGACCCTCACATCGTACAAGGAAAAACTTCCGGAGAAAACCCAGTTTAAAGGGAACATGGGAGAAACCTCAGGGAGAGCAACAGAGGAGGGATCCCTCTCCCAGGACGGACAGACGTGCAATAGATGCCGTATGTAAATTTAAAAGATAATACATTTGCAACATAGGTAGTCCAAATGTTTGGAAATGCATGTGTGTATAATAGGAAGATGAATCCACGAGGATATCCATCCAGGACCGATGATCCAGGACCACAGCCACGAATCAAGATCCAGGGCTCGCGATCCAGGACACAGGACCGCAGGATCATCCATGTCTCCGGATCCCGGCGTATATAGACACCAAAAAGAAAGACATTTGGGGGAGCTGGGTTAATCGGAACATGAGAGTACATAGGTATAGACAGAGAGAAGGAAGAAGTAAGATGTCCCCCGACAAACTAAGCCTATATCAGCAAAACTAGGGGCTGAATCTAATCAGCCCTAACTATAAGCTTTATCAAAAAGGAAGGTCTTAAGCGCACTCTTAAAAACGGATAGGGTGTCTGCCGCCCGAACACAAACTGGAAGCTGATTCCACAAATGTGGAGCTTGATAAGAAAAGGCTTTCAAAGATCTGCCTTCTTTGAAAGCATAATTATACTATTAGAAAAAGCATCAAGACAGATACAAAAATGTATAAAATATCAGAGCTAAGAATGACTAATAAACTTGGAGATGTCAATATTTAAGAAAGTATATATTGTGTTTGCTAATACACACATGTTCATATTTTGGCAGATTATTACATACTTACTTACGTACTTCCTGAGGAAATTGGGCTTCTCAAAGAGTTGGGACCAGCGGGCGATAGTGTGGCCTGTGAGAGAGGAAGGGAAAGCTTGTTAAAAATGAATCTCCTCTGTGTGTGCATGATTTCCTGTAATATTCCTAAAGATGTGAGTTAAACATTGCTAAATCATGGCAACCTAATCCAAGTACAGTGCAGTGATTGAAGTTGAAATGCTTATTTCTGACCAACTGATTGTAAATCACAGGACAGCTCTGAGACTGTGTGCTCTGTGAGCTTCTGATGGATGTCTGAGTGGAGACATACCGCGCTGGATCTCCTCCTTCATGATGGCGAGGGTGGAGGGAGTCACGTTGAAAGCAGTGTTCTGCATTGGGTATGCCGGTGTGATGATCGGCATAGAGTGGGAGCGGTCTGCCAGATTAACCTGGAAAATGCATCATGTTCAGCTTGCAGTTGCTTTTGGGCAAATGTGTTAGTTAACTGATATATTTTATATTTGTAGTTTAAATTCTGCCGAGGCCTTACCCTTGCATCCCACACAGGAAGGTTGAAATGACAATCCTTCAACTCCCTCAACATGATGGGGTTTGGCCACTTCCTGTCACAAAACAAGATTTATACAAAATATGGTTTAGTGGATTTTTTTCTTCTGTTTTATTGGAAAGAAGGCTGAAGAAATGGGACAACTCACCACATGTTGTACTCCTTGAAAAACGTTGTGACCAGGGTGGAGGCTGAGGCGTTCGGGTACTCCTGGCAGATTCTGGCTACCAGAATGGCCCAGGAAACGCCGCCAAGGAAACCCAGAGAGTTTGAGTATATGTTTCTTTCTGAAGAGAAAGGATGAGAGAACAGATTAAGACCTCCACTTCACAACGTTACCTCATGATTACACTGGCATGATCTAATCTGCTCCAACCCACTGCAGATGTAGTCAATTAGGTTTATGGCTGTTTTAGTATTTTCTGATTCATTTAGTCATACAAGAAGAGATCTCGACTCACGTTTGGCCCAGAGCTTTATGGTCCTCAGAGCGAGTCTGAAGTTCTGAACATTCGGTACGAGTCTGAGGATCTCCTCTGTTACTCTGTAGCCTACAAAAAACAAACAAGAGAAAGATTAATATCAAAAGAGTTACTTTAAAAAGGCAGACCAAAATACCTCACAAAAACGTTCCTGACGGGTTCAACTGTCAGGTACTAATGCTGCAGGATGTCCCCGCAGGTCTCGAACATGATGCTTACCATTCAGACTCCTCACAGAGTGGAGGTCCGTCCCCTGTAGCCAATCCTCTCGGAGCAGGTCCATTTCCTGTGGGACTCTGTACCTGGCCACCCTGGCAAAGACTAAGTCTATCTAGGATCAGGGGTGGTTCTAGGGGGGGACAGGGGGGCACTGGCCCCCCTAACACTGACCTCTGACCCCCCCTGTGGCCCCCCTAACAATTCATTTTTATTTTATTTATTTTTTTAAATGTTAAATGTGTTAGTGCAAACATTGCACTATTACTTAAGCTGAAGCTAATAGTAATAACTATAAGATCTATCTGAAATAAATAAGTGTACTGAAACAAATACCAATAACTGTATTGCATTGTTTTCTTATGCGCAATTACTTCATACTGTCTAGTTCTCTTTTTCGTCCTGCATTTATTGTGCCCCCCTCAGAAAATAACTGGCCCCCCAGTGGCCCCCCCCAGTCAAATTGGTCTAGAACCGCCACTGTCTAGGATGTAGCAGGAGCACACAAACAAAGATGAATACACATGCTGACAAACCTTTGATTGAAGAATACTGCAGAGACAACATTTCTTCTTAGGTCAAATTACCTCAATTCCTTCAAAGGTCAGTTTAACGACAGGAACGAATGCCTCTTCAATGACCTGAAGACAACAACAGTCAGTAACTTGCAACAGGGTAAAAAAAGTAACTTAATGAATGTCTTATAGACGTACCCGACTACCCGTATGTCTTTGACCTCTCTCTGCCTCATCAGTTTTCTAACGAAAGAGGAGAAGAAGTCCTTCCTCTGGAGGAAACCCGGTCCCACGCAGAGGACGTCGATGTCTGCGCCTTTCGAGGCGACCCCCAGGTGATGGGAGCCGAAAGGGACGAGCTTCCCTCCAACCTTTATTTTTATTTTTGTATTGATATCAGGCAATGATACGACAGATTATCCAATTATTAATTAAATGTTTCGTTTTGTTATTACATTCATTTGTATAGTACTGTATCATGTCTGTATCACCTTTTGTTTCATTCAAAAAATAAATAAACTAAACTAAACTAAACCTTCTGCGGGACAATGTCTGGTAAATTCTACAATAACAATAAGAAATAAAAACGATGTTGCCAAAGCAATAACACATTTCAAAAATAATTTGAGGGCTTACTTTTGGAACAACAATATTTTATAAATATAGATGTCTTACCATTTGCAGACACATCTCTGTGAGCCACTCTTTGAACAGTGACTCCAGTCTCTGGACCACATTCTCTCTGCAAACAAGACACAAAGAGCATTTTCAGACTTTGTAATTCATCTGAAGTGTCGTGGTCTCGTTCACCTGGGCATTTGCTTGTTAATGTTGTTTTAAAGGAATATATCCCCCCCCCAAGTACCCTTAAAATCATAAGCCTACCTCTCAAAGCTGTATTAATGACATCTTAATGAAGAAATATATAAATATGCATCTCACCTGTGTCTCAGCTCCACGTAGCTCTCAAAGCATCCGAATGACTCGAGAATCTCGATCAAGTCATTTTCTTGGGCACTTTCCTCCTCACGTGTTGGTGGGGGGGGGCCCATACACCTTTTGTTTAGGTCTGGATGGAGCTGTCCTCCTTGTTCGTCTGAAAAGGCACATATAGATGTTAGTGCACTATTAATACAACAGTCATGACAAATACATATAAAGGGAGATAAACTATATTACGAAACACTGGTTGAGTGGAAAATAAGGTGACTCAACCCCCCCATTGTGCTAAGAAATCTGAAAGTAATGATGTCAACTGCATATATTACTGCTAGCATATGGTATATATCAATACAAGTCCAAAACATTACAAAATACAAGTTGAAGCAAATTAAACAAACAAGTTGACTTGCAAAATGTAAAACATTTTTTAAAAACAATCAAAAAACAAGACTCAAGTAGGCTACTTACCGAGGCATTGTAGCAACAGTTGAGCTCACTAAGGTTGATATATTTATCAGGTTTTGGAAATGAGTTAAAAAGGTCTCTCTCTGCAAACAACAGCTGCTCTGCGTGTGTTTGTGACTGAGATGAGTTTATGAACACTGACTGGATTCGTATCGAGCTCACCATATGACGTCATCTTCTCGAACGGAATTTAAGAACCATGGCACGTGAGCCCAGAAAAAACGACACGTGACTCCGAACTGTCAATGTTTTAATGCCGCGGTAACTATGTTTTCTTTATATAAAACGCATCATGTTTCCAAGTTAAATGTTTAATCTAAATATAAATCTTAATATAGTGTTGTTTGCTATAAGTATGAATAAAAACCCATATATTTTGAAGTGATACAATAAATGTTTTCTTTTATAAAAACTTGTTTCTAAGTAGGCTACTACATTTTGAAATGTACTTTCGAATTATTAGATATCAGCTAAGTAGGTATTAGTAACTTAAGGTAGCCTACTCCGTTAATATAGTGTAGTAAAAGTTAAACATTTACCTCTGAATTTTAGTGGAGTAGAATTACAAATGAGCATAAAATGGAAAAACTCAAGTAGGCTACATTAAAATTGTACTTAGTAGGCCTACAGTACTTGATTAAATGTATTGGACTGGATATATTTTCGGTATTTTAATTCCTTGTTGACACTTAAGGCAGCATAGGTTGAGATACCACCTGTCCTCTGGACCCTATCCCTTCAAACCTCCTTCAGACTATCGCTCCTGATATTCTACCGTTTCTCACCCATTTCATCAACACTTCTCTAACTTCTGGTCACTTTCCAAACGGTCTCAAGGAGGCAAGAGTAAACCCTCTCCTAAAGAAACCCACTCTCAACCCGTCTGATGTTATAAACTACAGGCCTGTCTCTCTCCTCCCGTTCCTGTCTAAAACACTTGAACGCGCTGTCTTTAAACAACTCTCCTGTTATCTCCATCAGAACAACCTTCTGGATCCGCACCAGTCTGGTTTCAAGGCAGGTCACTCCACAGAAACTGCCCTCATTGCTGTCACTAAGGAACTGCACACTGCTAAAGCAGCCTCCCTCTCCTCTGTCATCATCCTGTTGGACCTGTCTGCTGCATTCGACACGGTGAACCATCAGATCCTCCTTCGCACTCTCCAAGAACTTGGAGTTTCAGGCTCTGCACTTTCTCTCCTCACCTCATACCTCAAAGACCGTACCTACAGGGTAACTTGGAGAGGGTCCGAGTCCGACCCTTGTCAATTAACTACAGGGGTCCCTCAGGGCTCTGTTCTTGGTCCCCTCCTCTTCTCCCTGTACACAAACTCGCTCGGATCTGTCATTAGCCCGCATGGTTTTTCATACCACTGCTACGCTGACGACACCCAATTAATTCTGTCCTTACCCCGCTCAGAGACCCAGGTCGTCGCACGCATCTCTGCTTGTTTAGCTGACATCTCTCAGTGGATGTCTGCTCATCACCTCAAGCTCAACCTTGACAAAACTGAACTGCTTTTCCTTCCGGGAAAAGATTGTCCCACTCTTGACCTGACTATCAACATCGGCACCTCTGTTGTTTCCCCGACCCAGACTGCAAGGAATCTGGGTGTGATCCTAGATAACAACCTGTCCTTCACTGCAAACATCGCTGCTACAACCCGTTGCTGCAGATACACGCTTTACAACATCAGGAAGATACGTCCCCAGCTGACCCAGAAAGCGACACAGGTTCTGGTCCAGGCTTTCGTCACCTCACGCCTAGACTACTGCAACTCCCTCCTGGCTGGTCTACCTGCATGTGCCATCCGACCTCTGCAGCTCATCCAGAATGCAGCGGCTCGTCTGGTCTTCAACCTTCCTAAATTCTCCCACACCACGCCGCTCCTCCGCTCCCTTCATTGGCTTCCGGTAACTGCTAGAATTCACTTCAAGACACTGGTACTTGCGTACCATGCTGCGAATGGATCTGGCCCTTCCTACATCCAGGACATGGTTAAACCGTACACCCCAGCACGTGCACTCCGCTCTGCATCAGCCAAACAGCTCGCTGCACCCTCGCTGCGAGGGGGACCCACGTTCCCATCAGCAAAAACACGTGGGTTTGCTATCCTGGCTCCAAAATGGTGGAATGAGCTCCCCATTGACATCAGGACGGCAGAAAGCTTACACACCTTCCGACGCAGACTGAAAACTCATCTCTTTCGACTCCACCTCGAGCGATAGAATTACTAACAAAGAACTGCTAACAGAGTACTTATATACTAATAAAGGACTGGCTTATCTATAGCCAGTTGAGTAGCACTTGAAATACTTGGCTCTATGAAACCTGATGTACTTATATGATTCTGTTTTCTTCAAGGTTGTGTCTTCCTGGTCGAATGTACTTATTGTAAGTCGCTTTGGATAAAAACGTCAGCTAAATGCAATGTAATGTAATGTAAAGATACTAATACACAAACGACTGTTTTGTGGGTGAAGTAATAATTTATTGCGGTAATTATCTGTTAAGAAGCTCCACTGTAGCCTAGGAACTGAAATAACAGGAGGTAGGTGGGGTAGTTTGAGTGAAATTAAACACTGTTAAAGAGGTTGAAATTGCTCCACTTACTGCTTGTTGCTATAACTGACATACTGCCACTACAAAATCCACACAACCCCTTTTCTTACCTGTCCTTCGTGCAATATGCCAAAAGTGGTGCTTATAGTCCAGACTTTCCCTCTCTCTGTTATGAAATATGTACGCTTTTTTTTTTTGATTATCAAACTCTGTGCACTAGGTATCAAACATCAGTCCTTTATTAATCACAAACATTAGACCAATAACATCAGTAAAAAGACAAGTCACACCATTTATTTAAAAGTTATGTTTATTTTTGCACCAACCAAAAATATTGGCGCAAAAGTACAATTCCCAGTTACAACATCAGTGACAGTGCATCTCAGTAAAATGGTAAAGCTCAAAAAAAGGAAGAGAAATAAAGAAAAATATCATTTACTACAACAGAATATAAACACCAATTAAAGCAGTGTCTTAAGTAAAAATGTCAAATACAAACAACCAGTTACCTTTAAAACAGACAAAGGTGGCAAGCAACATGAAAATAATACAGTCAATTGTAATAATGCATATCTGACTGGTACAGAAACATAGGTACAACTAACCTCCCAGCACCATTCAATCACACATACTGTATGTACCAATGTATGTTCATTTGCACTAATTGGCAACTTGTGAATGAAATCGACACACACACAAACTCACACACACAGCTGGTAAACAACAATATCCAATTTAATTATCAATCCCATTACCACGGCAATAAATCAATTACACGTAATAAATATTAGCAGAAGCACCTTTAAAGCTGAAATGTGTTTTAATTGATCAACTGACTGCGCAACATGTAAAAAACAAAAGCCAACAACATCAGATAACTAATATACCATTAAAATAATTCAAATTTTAAATCATTACATACATTTGTTTTGCTCTAAATCAAGAAAGAGTATGTACAAAAGTTGCATGATGGTCTCGTCAGAGTCATAATTAATTCTCATTCTTTAACATTATTCGTGTTTCAAAGCCATACAATGTGTAAAAAGACCCTTGAGCTGAGCGTGATTCAGGGGCAACAACTTTCCCTGTATCAAATCAAATTGTATTTGCGATGGTCTCATAGGGAAAACTGTAACACCTTTTAAAAATTCAAAAGCCGAAGGCGATGAACAAGGGATTTTGCTCCAATTTACGCGCAAACACTTAAGCTGCAATTGTTATCATAGAAAACATTGTGGGTGACATTTCCTTAGTAAGCCAGAGCTACCAAAATAAAGATCTTACAGTTTATCATCATCACAACAGATTAGCATGCTAGAAATGTTCAGAGCGGCACAAAAATGCGAGTAATTTACAGCAAGTAATGAGGAAAACTATTCCATGACTACTGTTGAACACTTAAACCTGTTCAAGCTCTACAAATTGCTTGCAAATACTTTATTAGAGCCATCGATCAAGAGATGTGGCCCACGATTTGTTCAATGAGATCTGTGGAGACTGACTGCATCCAATAGAGACGATTTATACAACAAAGGGTCGGATCGTTTGTACAAATCATATCCTTTTCCCTCTGCGCTCAGTCCTTCCAGCAATTAGCCTTTCTTTTTTACCATTTAAAAATTCTTTGCAAATAGCGCAAGAGGAAACTATTTAGATATTTACAGAGCACAGTGCCTATATGTGGCACAGCACTTGGGGCCGCAGATTTCTGCCAATCATATGTGTGGCAACATTCAAAATAACTAAATACAATCAGAGGATAAAGCCTGTGAATCCCTGGAAGGACTTTTCATTTGCTTTCGTGCACATTTGTGTGTACTCACAACGGCTCAATAGATATTTTCACTGTGTTGCTGTATATATGGCTTCTGCTCATTTATGGCTCCTTTTCCCTTTATCCCTATATAGTCAGGCACTGTTTCTGACCCACAGTGAAACAGGTACATTTCTCATATTTAACTTTTAGTGTGTAATATCATCACATTATAGTAAGTGTATACTGAATACGAATAGTTTTCTCACGGCCATACATGACTGTGCAATCTTAAAGATGCCAAACTTCCTTTCTCTTCCATCCACTCCAGAGAAAATACATTTTGTTTCGGGAGAAAAGTTGCTGTTAAAACATGGAATTCAATGTTGTATTGAAAACTTCACACTAACTCAAACTAGTCTTTTGGTTTGTCAGAATGTTTTTTGGACACTGGAGGATGTTGTGTTGCCAGTATAAGTACATACCTCTTCCCTTTCCCTGTGATCTCTCCTCTGCCAGTGAGGCTAGCTCTGCTTTGGGCTCACAGTCTGCTTTGGGCTCACAGTTTCCTTTGGGCTCACAGTTTGCTTTGGCTGTGCTTTCGATGCCGTTGCAGAGGCAGAGGAGGTGGAAGATGAGGAGGAAGAAGAGGATGAACTCCACCGGGTCTCAACGCCTGTACTTGTCATCTTCAGCTTTCTGCGTTTTGCAAGGGGAGCATTGTCAACACTTTTCAGAAAGAAGCCCTCTCTCTTGCCACGGTTGAAAGCCTGGTGAGGGAGCGAAACAAACAAAGAAAAGTAAGATGAAGTTCAGGCGATCTTTTATTTTAGGAACTTTACTAAATTGTCAACACAATGCTTTTACCTTGTAGGTGGCGTTTACATAGGTGCGGACAGTAGGTCCACTAGACTCCAGCACATCTGGAGTGCATAGAGGAGTGGTGGACATGGAGGCTCCACCCTGCAGCCAGCTGTTCTCCTTCAGATCAGAGAGTTTGAGACGCATCTCCGGGTCCACTGTCAGCAGGCCTTTAAGGATAGAAGATGGTTTAATACACTCATGTATCGACTCCTTTAAAGCAATACAACAATATATATTATCTATTGTATAACAATAATGAATATATAAAGTTTAGACTGACATATTGTTGACTGATATACATGATAGGGAAATTCTGTCCAGGGTCCTCTTACTTGTGGGGTTCCCCAAGGCTCTATCCTGGGCCCCATCCTCTTTTTATTGTATATACTGCCCCTAGGTTCAATCCTCAGAAAACGTAATATTCCCTTCCACTGCTACGCTGACGATATTCAGATTTATCTGCCTCTCAAAGGAAATGACAAACACTCACTACAGCAGTTGATGGATTGTCTGACAGAAATGAAGTCCTGGCTGAGCAGAAATGTTCTTAACCTCAACGAGAGCAAGACTGAGGTCATCTTTTTTGGACCCCAAACTCCACCCTCTTCTGTTGACATTCTGGGTCCTCTTAAAACAAACATCCTCCCCTCGGTCATGAATCTTGGAGTGACTTTTACTAACACTTTTAAATTCGACAAGCAGGTCAGCAGCGTAGTGAAATCCTGCTTTTTTAAATTAAGAGTATTGGCCAAAACCAAGTCTTTTTTATCTTTCAAAGACCTGGAGAGAGTTATCAACGCCTTTGTGACCTCGAGACTCGATTATTGCAACGCTCTATACGTGAGTATGGACCAGGCCTCAATTAAACGCCTGCAGCTAGTGCAGAACGCAGCGGCACGTCTCCTCACTGGCCACAAAAAGCGTGACCACATCACCCCAATTCTGGCCTCATTGCACTGGCTTCCAATTCGGTTCCGAATTGATTTTAAAATCCTTTTATTTGTTTTTAAAGCACTAAATGGGCTGGCTCCGGCCTATATAGCTGAACTCCTCCAGCGCTACACCCCAGCCAGAGCGTTAAGGTCTGCTGACCAGCTGCTACTGGTAGTGCCTAAAACCAGGCTAAAAACCAGAGGGCACAGAGCCTTCGCGGCGGCTGGCCCTAGGCTCTGGAACACTCTGCCCCTCCATGTGAGGTCGGCCCAGACCCTAGGGGTTTTAAAATCAAGTCACGACTCATGACACTTCCCTGTGTTTGATTTTTATATTTGCTGTTGTAATTTATTGTCTTCTGTTTACATCGGTAGTAATGTGTTATTTATTATCTGCATGTGCAGCACTTTGGCTCGACCGAAAATCGTTTTTAAATGTGCTATAGAAATAAAATTTGATTTGATTTGATTTGAGGGTGGATAAATCACTATTTCTTTTGTTGGAGAAAAAATAAATACATTTTTTGTTTTAGTTAACACAACAGTAGAGTTTTTGGTCATTTTCAGGATCATATTTGTGTTTTGTGTCTCTACTGTGACATGTCTCCATGCTTTAATGTTCAAAAAACTCTTTCTTTTTCTCATACTGCCTGTGGTGCAGCACCTCTTTTCACCCTCTGTCTGAAACCAGAGCCCACTCTGCTCTGATTGGTTATCTTGCCAGCTCTCTTGTGATTGGCCGATCACTTAGAGATGTCTCGCCCCTTAGCCTATCATATACAATGTGCTGGAATGCTAGCCAATAAAAGTGTTACGTAGGGATTTCCTATGTTACACAGGTAAACAAAGGAGTCCAATAGGGCCCTTTTCATAACTATAACATTGTATTGTAGCCCTACATTTTCAAGAATGTATTTTATTTCCCTGTATAAGTGACAAAACAATTCGATATGGAAAAAAACATTTGACAGCTGATGTTACAAAACCTCCATCTCATCCAACGGGCAGGCTACAACAAAGCACATTCTGTTCAAGTTATGTTATGTGGCCCTAATAAATGTGTCACCTACTCACTATATCACATACCTTTAACAAGCTCTTTGGCATCCTCCGACACGCCCTTCCAGGCCTCCCCTTCCAATGAGAAATCACCCTCCTTAATTTTTTGCATGATGTCTGCAGCATATGATGAGGTCATCCCCCGCTGCTCACTCTGAAATGGCACCTGGCCTGACAGCATGGTGTACTGCAGAAAACACACACAGCGAGTCATTAGTACTTCAGTTAACCTTACTGATGGGACAGAATCAGCAATTTGTTGGTTTAAATTACCAGGATGACCCCGAGACTCCAGAGGTCACAGGCTTTGTCGTATCCTGCACTCTCAAAAAGTTCAGGAGCAGCGTACTGCAGCGTGAAGCAGGGGGTCTGCAGGGGGGCGCTGCCTGCAGGGCACAGGCGGGCAAATCCAAAATCTATTACTTTCAGCACGGATTCCTCCCCCTCATCTGCAAACAGCACGTTCTGCAAGGGAAACAAATTAGAAGTCTATGATCATCCCCTTTTTCTTTACTTTTTAACACTGAAAAAGCAAAACCTGATCAATATTTTGAGTAAATCCTAGTACTATCACTATATACTGCATATTGGTATGTTCCTGAACTTATTGTTTGCCTTACTTAGTGTTCTGTTTGGTATTTTCTTGCCCAGTGCAATACATATAATAATAATAATAATAATAATAATAATCCTTATATTTATTATAGCGCTTTCTCAAAGACTCTCAAAGCGCTTTACAAATACACATTACACATACAGATCATACATGTAATGGTCATCTACTGTGGACAATACCCACAGGAGCAAATTCGGGTGAATTGTCTTGCCCAAGGACACAACGGCCTGACGCAGTGGGGCGGGAGCGGGTTTCGAACTGGAGTTCCTCAACGCCCCCTTGATCTGATGATCAAACGCACAGACCACTGCGCCACCCGTCCCTCATATGGTGCAAAGGTGTAAGTAGAGGGCAAACAGATGGGGGTTTCATTCAAACGAGGCAATGCTAAATGAATTGGTGAAAATGAGTTTAGATGCTGTTGGACAACAGCTCTTTAAACATCACCCATCTGACCGAGACTCATCATTTGGTGATTCTGTCAACAACAAAGTCAACACTTAAGAAGAAATGTGAAGCAATTATGGAATAATGTAGATAAACAGTTTTAATTAAACACCCTCCAGCCTGTAAACGCATTTCGATTGGCATCAAAACTAAAAGTGTATGCGTTAACGACAGGCATCTCCGTAAAACAAGCGGAGCTAGAAGTTAATGGGTGATTCCTACCACTATCTGTCATTCACAGCTGCTTTATACTATATGCAAGCCTTTCCCCTTCAGTTAATTAAATCCCACAGCCATCTGAACACGGCCGCATGCGTGTGTGATAAATCTGCAGCCTTCATTTTGAAAAGTGCTTCACCGCAGTAGAGATATTATGCACTGCTGTCCACTGTGTTTGCCTCGATTAAATGTTCAAATGATGCTGCCAAAAATAACAACATCCTCAGGGCACACAGAACACATGCAGCTCACAGTGGAAAAAATAGAGACCATTAAACTTCACTCTGTGACGACTAATTCTCTCTCTCACCAAATATCCTTGGCCAATAATCCCACGTGCCATGGCTTCCTTTCTAATATTTAACTTCCCTGGAACCATTTACATTTTTAATTACTGAAATGTATTTTTAATTATGGAAGCAATGACTTCAGACTGAATAATTTAGGAATGAATCAAATCATCAAAGTCCAGCCCACCTCCGGTTTGAGGTCTCTGTGCACGACTCCGGCCTCGTGCATGAAGCTGACAGCTGAGAACAGGCTCTGCAGCAGCTGACTGGCCTCGGCCTCTCCGAACAGTTTCTTCCTCTTGATCCTCTCCAGCAGCTCCCCACCTCGCAGAAGCTCCATCACTAAATATGTGTGGTACTGAGAGAGAAAACAAAGGAAGAGTTCATACAATGGTCATTTTTACATATTACTCTCATTGTCAGCTTCATACTGTATCTGTATCTGTTCCTCCACTGAGACGTGTCTCCAAGCTTTAAACTCATACTGCCTGTTCTGCAGCAGCTCTTTTCACCCTCTGTCTGAAACCAGAGCCCAGTCTGCTCTGATTGGTTAGCTGTTGTGATTGGTCAACTGCTTAGTGATGTCCTGCCGATTAGTGGAACAATGTGTCGAAGCACTAGCACCAATAGAAGCGCAAGGGTTACATAGTGATGTCACTATGTAACTGAAGTAAACAAAGATATCCAATGGAGGCGTTTCAGGCAGGGGGAGGGTGAGGGAACTTTAGGAATGTAGCCTTTGCAGACCATTTACAAGCACTAAAACCTACACGATAAAGAAAACCACAAAAAGCATAATAGGCTTTTAATATTTATTTCAATAACAATGTGAAAATGTTTTAAAAGTTACCATTACCTGTTATTTTATTAATCATATCGCAATATCAGTCATGAATAGTTATGTTTTCCAAATCAAATGCCGTATATTAAATATCATGTCATTGGTTTCCTCCACTGTACCTGATCAGTGTAGACTTCTTGCAGCTTGACGATGTTTGGGTGACTCTCACATTGCCGCAAAGCAGCCACCTCCCTCTGGGTGTTGGCCTCCATCCTAACACAGTTCACACGTGTTAAAAAGGACATGCTCAGACCTAAACTGTCAGACTGTACATCATTACTGTAAGAGATAGTTACACACCAAAACTTGAAGCTGTAACTAAGACGGTGTAGCAGCATCACATCTCCACTCACCTGCGGCTGACGATCTTGACCGCATACTCGTGTCCGGTTTGCTTGTGTCGGCATTTCCTGCACACAGAGAAGCTACCCTCACCCAGGGGGGGGCCATGGAGACACAGCTCATAGTGCTGAAAGAAATGGGACTCCTGAACAAAGAAGGGATGTGATGAGTCACAGTGAACTATAAGTGCTGTTTGTTTCCTTCATGTGTGCATAGCAGTGTTAACGAGACCTGACAAGTCATATTGGAAAAGGTTTGCTATATAAATAATATGACTCATAATTTTCATTTATACTAACATTACAGGTTTTCTTTTCTCTACCAAACTGTGATGCATTTTGGGTTATTAAAGTAGTACAAAGGTGATCCACTCAAAAGCTGACCCTAGTTTATCCAGTCCTAAACAGAGACTTAACACTGTAAAAGCACCCGATACTTGTGACATTTCTTTCATATTGCCTAACAGGAAAACACGCAGTGAAATCATGTGGGCAAACTTTGGTAAATAAACTAGCTTCTCTTCCTTCCTGTCCTCATCGTGAAATACTACTGAGCCTATTTTTTTAAATCAGCCTAGAGTTTAGAAAGGATCGAGGACAGTTGCATAGATTTTACAAAACCGACTTTCTACAGTAGTGCAAAGAAAAACTACTAACACTAAATCCTTTAAAACCATAACCCAAAATGTATTTATACGATAAGAACCACTGGTTTAAGTTAGGCACCTCTAACATGGCACTGCGTTGGACAGATGCTGAAGCTGGACGATCCGCACCGATCTGGGATTGCACAAAGTCTCCCATCACCGCATTCTTGTTGAACAGGATGGAGGGAGCAATAAAAGAGTAACCCTAAAAGGACACAGAGAAGCAATGTTAGGTGTATGACCAAGAAGTCAACTTTGGAAAATCACCTTTGAGAGAGAAAGAGAGAAACGTTTTAACCCAACCACTTTTACATATGCAGTTCTAGTTGCTTCACTTGTGGTTTGGACTTACAGTATGTGCATCGCAGTGTTTGTTGATTGTTGTCTAATGCTTTAATAATTCTCATCAAATTAGTTGCTGACATATGCCAGTCACCCTCATGATGTATTACACAGCTTTGTAATGATGCTTCCTGTATATATATTGTCTCTTAGTAGACAAAGTAAACAAAATCTACTTTAAAAAAAAAGGTTCGACCCCAACTGTTAAAGGTCCCATGTCATGCTTTTCCGGTTATTGCCCGTCCCCTTGTGTGTTATGAAGGTTTTTATGCATGTAAACGATGTGCAGAGTCAAAACCCTCAAAGTACACCATGTAGGGAGTAAAACTCTAAAACAGAAAATACCTCCCCAAAACGCCTCGTTGGAGATACGTCACTGTCCATTTGATTCTTCCGGGAACATCATGATGTCATGTCGTCCCCGGAACGAAATGGACCAATCCGTGGAGCCGTTACGTTACGTCCGCGGAGCCGTTACGTTAAGCCCCCGCTGATTGGTCCAAATTGACCAATCCACGGACTTCCTCACACACTCAGTGCAGGCAGCTCTGCTGATTTCTCCTCCCTGGCTGCAGACTGATAACAGACAGTTGGGATCGCCGAAATTCTCTCTGCAGACCCATTCTCACAGTGTTTATCAACCTTTTTCTTACTCAATATCAAGCCACACTTATTGTTTTTACTTCGGCTGTGACTTTGTGTGTGCTCAGGAGGAGTTTGGCTGTGTATCGCTAAACTAGGAAATCACACCTCCACGGAGTTCAGCGCGATTCACAACGTCCCGACTGGTCCCGACCAATCGGAGCACACTGGGCTCACAGGGAGGGGGGGCAAGAGCTGCAACGAGCCGTTTAGTGGAGAGAGTGAATACTGCTGAATACACATACTTTACACAGATGCTGTATGCGAAACCAATGTGAGTTTGGAAAATTGCACAGTATAAATCTATTGTAGTAGACCTCAACAATGGAATTATGATCAGTGGAAATGGCCATGACATGGGACCTTTAAGGCCCGGATACACCAATCTGACAACAAAGAACTGACACAGACGGACCCCAACTGTTGCGTCGCCTCGCGTCTCTGCGTTTTGGCCATGTGTCGCACCGGAACACACCGCAAAGACTTCAGCCGACTGCCCGCCGATTCAACATGTTGAATGTCGGTTTTCGGCTGAAAAGACCCGACGGTGCGGGACACACCAATCTGAGTAGGGTGTGTCGACGCTCATCGTCGGCCTGACGCCCACCGACGCCGATAATCGGCCTGGTGTGTCCGTGCCTTTATAGTGATTTGCTTCACGTACGTCATCATGTAGTTGCTAAATCTGTTTCCATTCCACTTTATCACATTTTATTTCAATGGTACAACTAATTCAATATCAGCAACGCGTGCAAAAAAGACGTAAGCGATATTTGGAAAATTCAATGTTTTTTACGTTTCAAACAATTTTCTAAAAAAAGCTGGTGAATAGAATTGCGAAGCGAGAGAGAAAGGGCAGAATATATAAAATCCTACACAATTTAAATATATATAGAAAATGCATAAGACATCTCATCACACAATAAGATTTTTGATATTCGACAAGAACAGCAAGCACTGACCTGGAACAGGCGGTCGGTGCTTGGCGGCGTGCTCGCAGGAGAGTAGACCGGATCCATCCCAGTGAACTCCTCAGCAAAGTTCCCCGTGTCCAGTTCACTCTTCAGCTCCGGCTTGAATGGACTTGGCAACTTCTTCTCTGCTAGGTCCGCCCAGTTCAGTCCCTGTTAGGAAAGACAGAGCAGATGAGGAGGGTTGTGAATGAATGAAAATAGGTGACAGGGGAAGGGAGATATACGAGAAACAGTTGGGGTGGGTAGGACCTTGAAGAAGGAATGTGCTTTGATGTCTTCAGACCCCCGGGGTCCTGAGCCCAGCCTCCTGTGGGGATCTTTCACCAACAACTTCCTCAGCAGGTCCTGAGCGATGGAGCCGATCATAGAGGGGAACGGTGGGTCACAGCGCAAAATCCGTCTGACAGTAGAATGGTGGTGGGGAGGGACAGGGAAATCAAATAATTACCATTTAGAGGCAACTAATTCTAGATAAGCTTTGATATTTCAGCTGTTTTAATGATAACCACCTGTATGTGTTAGGAAGGTTGATTATCTGAAAGCATGTGTTATGGAGATGGAGCACTCACTTTGACACCTCACTTTGAGAGTTCCTCTCTCCCTCCAAGGTAAAAGGTGAAGCCCCCGTCAGAAGCTCAAACATCAGAATCCCAAGGCTCCACCAATCCACTGACTGAAGGAGAAAACAGTTTAAAATGTATCAAATAATGGAAATGGGGTGAAATAGGGGCAGATAAGAGAACCATTGTGTATTTATTGAGCGGAACCTGGGTTGTCTGTTATGATACCGACTGCCTTCAACCACAAAAGTGAATCTTATCTTTGAGTGTTTGACAATTTATCATAGCCCTGCAAATGCAGTGTGCACCAACGTTTTCATGACTCAGCATTCGGCTTTTTTTTTTTAAGGGGTCTGCAAAGGCTAATATCCAAAAGTTCCCTCCAGACGTCTCCTACAACCTGCCTGAAATGCCTCCATTGGACTCCTTTGTTTACTTACATAACATGGTGACATCACTACGTAACACTTACGCTTCTATTGGCTAGCATTCCCATACATTTTACGTGATAGAGATGTCCCACCCCTTAGCCTAAGTGGTTGACCAATCACAAAAGAGCCGGCCAGCTGACCAATCAGAGCAGACTGGGCTCTGGTTTTAGACAGAGGGTGAAAAGAGTGAATCTAAACGTGTCCCAGGAGAGGCACAAGATAATATTATGAAACCTGAAAATGAGCATAATAGGGCCCTCTAACTGCAATCTCTTTACTGATTCATGTTCAACTCCTGTGGATCTCAATAGAATAATTACTTACCAGTTACTACTACTCTTCAATCTTCAACGTGACCAAAAAAACACCAACAACATGTTTGATTTACCTTGCCATGCCCAGATTTCCCCCTGATGATTTCAGGTGCCATGTACTCAATGGTGCCACAGAAAGAGTATGTCCTTCCCTTCTGTACGGAGGAGAAAGGGAAGATATAGTATAAGTATTAAAAACAATCTTGTATAAATAAAATATTGTTCTGATTGCAACAACAGAGGTTTTACCTTCCATGTATCACTGTCCACATGTTTAGGTTTTGGTATCATGTTTACATACCTCTTCTTCCAGAAACTCCTTGCTGAGCCCGAAGTCTGTCAACACCACATGGCCTTCATTGTCGAGAAGAATATTTTCCAATTTGATGTCTCGGTACACAATCCCAAGCTAAACAAAAAACAGTCAAATAATGAATCATCTTCATTTCTACAGTGGCAGTCACAAAAGAACTTAGTAAACCTTTTTAAAAACAATGAAGACAGAATGAGCCATTATCAACTGGTTATTGTCAGTAATTGCAGCATTTCCCAACTCTGTTAAGTAATTCAAAATGAGGATATGAGTCACTAAAGATGCTTTTGCTTAGATTGCTTTATTTGAAGCTATGCAAAGGAACAACTCATAAAAGTCAAAAATCTACTATATCAGTGTTTTGCGATGTCACGGTTTTTATTTCTTTAAATGCACTGTCTAGCATCAAGGTCATAACTTAGAAAGTTAGAGACCACTGTTAATATTTAAAAACAGTGAATATGTTCATAATGTTCTCAAAGTAAACTTGAAAGTAAACTACATTCCTTTTATCCAGAACCAAATGACAGATAGTTCTAGAAAATCTGGTAAATAGTCAGGGAGTTGGTGGCTACCGAGTCATTAATAAAAGACCACCAACAATGGGACTTGAATGATAATGTGAATATCTGCTAAATGTGTGTGATTAGGCAACAGTTTGTGAATTCTTCACCAAATGTAAAAATGATACGTTGGTATCTCTGTAAGCGTGCTTTGTCTGTCTTCGGCATCTTTGTATCCAAAGAACTATCCAAACACTACTCCGATCTATTAATATAGCTTAAAATCACAGAGCTGGAGGGATAAACACCCACCTTGTGCAGGTGCTCCAGAGCCAGGATTATTTCCCCAATATAAATCCGCACAGCCTCTTCAGGAAAGTGGTCCCGCTGGTATAAATGAGTGAACATCTCCCCGCCGCTCACATAGTCTGTACCCAAACACACAGGCAAATACACAGAGAGCTTCAATAGACAATTTACGAAAATTACCCAAACACAAATTATGCCAACAAACAGAAAAACAGAAACACGAAGAAAACATCTATTCAGCGCTTCAAGACTGACGATCAGGAGTTCTTCATGTTTGGCTGCAGTGTGTGTCATCACTCACTCACCCAGGATTAGGTGTAGTTTGCTTTGCGTCTGAAAGGCATAGTGGAGCGTGACCAGGAAGGGAGACTGGCGGATGTGCTCCAGCACCTGCCTCTCAGTGCGAGTATGCTCTGTGGTCTTTGCCTTTTGAACAATCGCTGCTTTCTTTAACACCTAAAGTAGAGATCAAAATCAAGTTGACATGGCAAATAAGCATGAGCTGTGCAAGTATTCTAAATACATGTTGTGTAAAAGTAAAATGAGTCAAAGATTTACAATATGATAAATTGTTTTCCCGCCTTGAATAGTATTTTAAAGTTGTGTCTCAGAAAGAACTGTTTTGTCATCTTATTTAGGTGAATATTTTTAGACAAATTGTCTTACCTTCATTGCATATAGCTGGCCCACATCGTGGCCGGTGTTCTTCCTGACCAAAAACACTTTTCCATAAGCTAGACAAAGACAAGCAAATACATCATTAAGGCATTATATAATAACTGGAATAGATTCATAAAGCATTCCTGCACATTAACTTTATTAAGGTGTTGCTGTGTTGATTAAAACAGCCTTTTACTTTTCTCATTGGGATTCATTATGAATCAGATTTAATAACGGAGACATCAAGAGCACATGGTATACCTTCAAACAGGCTGATAAATCTTATGCTGTGATGATGATTTGCAATCTTCATATCAGGATATGAATGTTAAGAACAGTTTCACCAGAGCATCAAGTCATCAGGGATGCTTTCTCATACAAGCTACAAAAAAATCATTAAAAACACTACCCGTAAGATAATTAATGACAGAAGTAAAATACCTCCTGTCTGCTTTGCATATTCCTCCTACATCTAATCACGTTTTAACTCAGGTACAATAACAACTGCTTCTATATGTAATGCTTCATGTAGACACTTACCTCCAGTGCCCAAAACTTTGAGCAGCTCAAAGTTCTCCATGCCGACCTTCTCAGTGTGACCTGTGAGGTTAGCTAATGGCAGAATTGTTGTTTTAAATAAAGAACAAGCAGACACGTTTAAAAAAAGGCATTTGCATCTCTGAAAATATGCAAAAAGACCCATAATGTTTAAATTGTGAGGGAATGAATTCAACACAAAGTAATCCCTGATTTTGACATTCAGAAGTGGACAAAAAATACCATGTAGTGGCAAAAATATCACAATATAAGAAGAAAAAGACACATAAAATTTGAATAATGATTCAATGTTTAAGTCGCTAGGGTAAGATCTTTCCAAATAAATTAAAAACGTCTTCTGTTATGCAACACCATAAAGAAGTAAGTCACTAATGTATTTAAATTGAGAATATGTTTTTGTATTGACCGAATCAGATAGAGAAGCAAGCATAGTTAGAAACAACTTACAGTATCATGAAATCCAATAAAACATTACCATAAGATCCATTATCAGACGATACCAAGTGTATTCATTTCTAACTCTGCAGAGTTTAATCAACAATGACAAAAATACAACAATATAAAAAATGTATATATGTTACACGTATGTTGAATAAATGGAATGATGGAATAAACTACGGTGTTTTGAGGTTTATATAGGTAGGGTTACATACAGTAGCGTATAACGTGTTGATTACAAACAGGTGCCTTGACTTACCATTGGTGATTTGATGCTTGACGGTGCAGGCCTTTTCATTTGTTTTTGTATCGGAGTCATCACTACTATCAGATGCGTCCCCAGACATAACTTAAATCAGGGTATGCTATAGCCTATACAGACTGTTAAAGGTAAACTTGATAGCTAAATATTGATTGGTGTATACAGGATGTTTACTTTATCGTTCAGCAATTAAAAACATCTATTGTAGCTGCATTACGAAGAAAACGGGGATTACCGAAATGACCGGACAGCTGTGTTTTCTAGACAATACTGCTGTCCAAAAGTTAATCCCCAAGCGTTCAACATCCTAATGTTTTGCATTATTTATCTCGTGATTGGATGAAATAAATTACAAAACACAGACGCGTAGCTTTAAAAAAGCCTCCTACTGGCTGCTGTTCGCTTTATTTCACTATTAACTATGAGAAATATAATCACAGCGGCAATTGAGTATGTTAGTTACAATGAAGTTTAAGTCGCTAGCGTTAGCATTAGCTGCTTCACATAAGTCATTATTGATAAGTTAGCTCACGTTATTTAGTAATAACGTTAACGCCAGTTTTACAGAAACGTCTGTTCAAAATCACCTGTTGTTCGGTGCGTAAACACCTACGTCGCTAGATAGTTAGCATAATTGCTACAACAACAAGATATGTTACCTGGCTAACTAGGATGGTCCTAGTAATTTGGCAGACTAGCAGCTAGCTAACACATTGCTGCTCTTGCCCGTCAAAGTGTGGACGTTAGCTTACGCTAATGTTTAGTTAGCAATGTCAGCTGGCTTCTTCAGATATCATCTACCAGGGCCAGTTAAGGTAAATCCGTGTCGTCTTGGACACCGTTAAAGCCAAGTTAATAATTCGCATATACAAATATTAACACCTCACTTTATATTTTTCATCAGAGGGTAGCTAACTGCTAAAACCAGGATGCTTTCGACACAACCTGGGCGACGGTCAGTCACGTGAGACGCCTGTGTGGGCGGAGCAACGCTCGAGTCCTCAGGAGAACCAGTTAGATCAGATCCTGTCTCAACGATACATTTGACCTGAGGGACAGGTCCTTCAACTCTGAACAATTTGCCATATATCTCTCAACAGGAAGCATACCCATTTACACTGATATTTGGATATACAATCATTTCTAATTGTACTTTTTATTTATGTATTGTAATGTTTTAAAATCACACATAATTAGACCTTAGAATGTAGGTCTCCTACTGCATTGAGTTATTGTTGGTCTTAGTACAAAAAGCCACCTTTAAATTTCATGAAGTAACTGCATATTTCACTGTACATCTGATGTACCATAAGTAAGTTTCACCTGTAATGACAGTTTCATAAACACCATCCGCCACATAGTAACTTGGTCGTTGTGTGTAGTTTATCACTATGGGACTTTAATGTAGAAGCAGACAAACAAGATGTATCATAAAGTGAGATCATTGTGACCCCCGTTACTCAACCGATAGCTGATGGTTTAGAAAGGTAAATCCACCCTTTGAGACCAGTCAAAAGCATCTTTAACATGAATCATCAACACACTTCTGCCTGTGCTAAGGTAAACTTGCTCACCAAATTACAACACTGTGAGCAGGACTGTTATGCTAGGTCAACACATCACAATCTTTCTACAGTATTCTTGCAGACAGCAACTGGCACAAGAGCTTTGCCTCCAACATTTTAATTTTTGACTAACAGTACAACAGTACAAAAACAATAACATGGCTGCCTTAATTACTTTATCAACCTCAATCTTAAATCACTCATCAGTTTCCCTACACTCTAAATGGCATCATGAAATGCACTTCCAGTCCCAGTTATGTTTCAACATCCTCAAACACATTTCTGATATTATTATTTCTGATTCTGATTAGCTGTACACACATAATACATTCAACCAAAGAACGCAAGGCCGAATAAACTAACCTGGAATATGTCAGATAGGTACAAAAATAATACCAAACATGTGAGTGGCCAATAGATTCAACTTTCTACCTGTGGCGGGAGATCAACCAGGAAGGAGCTGAACAAACCTGAGCGCTCAGCTTTAAAAGCACCATGTTTAGTCAAACTTAAAAAAAAAAACAAGAGTTAACAATGTTGACAATTTCTTTGTTATCTCCATTACAATTGTTTTTTTTTAATATTGTTTATTTCCTTAAACCCTGATTCAATAGGAATATAGCAATATCTGCTTACGGGGGGATTTCCCCTTTAAACACGGTGTGTGCTGCTGCACTAAATTGTGCCGTTTTATTTCACGTAATAGAGCATCTTTACACATGAATCTAGATTTTTTTCAGATAATGTTTCCTGGGGTCCACAAGTCTTCCAGATGACATACAAGATGCTTTCTTTAATACATTGAAAAAGTTGTGAAACTGATTAAAAAAAAAAAAAACATACCATACACACAGTCTCAGGGAGACTAACGACAATATAATTTTGAATTTGAAGGCAAGAAAGGAGGATGTTATTTTTTGAATGGATTTGCACGTTGTCTTGGAGTCTCTTGGTTATCATCAACGAATGGCTATCAGTCCGACATCAATGAGTTTCTGAATCTTCTGAGCAATCACTGGATTCTTTAAGTGTCTGAGGAACGAAACAGAAAAAAAGAGACATTAACTTATCTGTGCTGAGAAATAGGAAGTGACTTGAAAAAAGTTGCTGGACTTACTCGCTAAGCGCCTGAGGGTCCTTCTGCATTTGCTCAAGGATCATGCGCATGGCGGGGTCACTCATAATCTGCTGCACCTCTGGGTCAGACATGGCCCTCTTCTTCACGTCCTCGGGACTGTCAGTCCTTATAGACGTCTGACTGAACATACAGCGCTGTATTCCCTCTGTGGCCTCCTGAATGTGGAGTAATGGAAGCAAAACAATTGATCATTAGCAAGCATATATGAATAAGTCTCCATCGTCAGAGTAGTTGTTTTATAGATTTAGGTGTTGAGCATTTGCTTAGATTTGATGGTCTCCGAATCAATTCCTACAGATAACAATCAATTACCATGTTCCTGTTTTTGAGAAAGATGACAGAATATTGAATCTATTATTCTGAGTCACACTACACCTGAAAATGAAATTCAGGTAATAACTTATCATTCAAAAACAAGACTAAGTACTTAAATATGTATATTGTTAACACGTGGCTTGTGTGGTCATTTAATCTTTTAATGCTTTGTCAAGCACTTTGTGACTACAGTGTGTCTGGGAAAAGCACTTTATAAATAAATGTTACTTACTTACTTATATTCATGTAAATTATTATTTATTATTTCCCCAGGATTACGGAGTTAGCAACCTGTGAAATACCTTTGAATTAGATTCGAGATCCAGAGCCTTCTGGTAGACCTCCATAGCTTTAGTGAAGTCTTTCATGGCCTCCAAGGCAGCACCTTTACGCGTGTAGCCTTTGACTGTGGAAAGATGTAGTTGAATTAGGTGTAAAGTCAAAAAGGAATTTTTATAAACTGTTAAGAGTAAAACAAATACAAATCAAATAACACTTTTATTAAAGTAAAATGTGAAGTGTTTCTACTTACTGAAACTGGGCTCAAGTTTGATGCACTCTTCACAATCCTGATAAACAAAAACAATATCATAAGGTCATTTCTTTGCTACAATCTCTTTTAACTGACTAATGAAGACGCAGGGTGAGGATATGGTGTACCTTCAGGGCAAGTTGAAACTCCAACAGCTTTGTGTAGCAGGCAGCTCGGTTACTGAACAGTTTGGCGTCCTTGGGGTTTCTCCTGATGGCCTCGGAGTACTGTTTCATGGCTACGGGGTAGTCTCCTGTGGAAATGTATAAGTTCATCTTTAAAGAAGTTCTTAAAAGAAGAATTAAATGATTATCCAACGAGCATTACAACTATTACATACCTTTTTGGAAGGACTCATTGCCCCTGCTCTTCGATTCCAGGGCTAATTCGGGGTTGATATAGGCTACTTTTGCCTCCTCCTTTAATATCTTCTCCGCCTGCAGATCCAATCACAATATCAAGGTATAAGTCAAATGCCCAGTTATGTTTTTATTCCCGCTAGACTTTTCCTTTTTTTCCCATCAGACTGAAACTTTACCAATACTGTCTAATGTTCTGAGTGACAATAACATTTATTTCACTTGGAAATCAGCTTTCACTGCACCTGTTGGCACTTCTTCAAGACATCCGGAGTACGGTGCTCCGTCAAACTCTTGTTGAAATACTGAACTGCTTCTTTGTATTGTTCCTGCTTGAAGTACGAGTTACCAATCCTAGCCAAGGCCCTATACAAAGAGAAGGAGGAGACGGAACAAGATAAACATGTCATTACATCAGAGAGCTGGAGCGCTTGCTTTCTTACCCAAAGACTCAAAAGCAAACCACGAGAATGAGGAAGCTTTTCATTCGAGTAGTGGACAGTTCAAAAATAATTAGTGGTGCACGATAATTATTGGCCCGATATTAGGAATTATGACGTCATCCAGATAAACCCGATAAAAGTATTAATAGCCCCGATAATATACAATATATTTTTTGGGTAAAAAAAAGAAAAAATACTGCGGTGTGGGTGGATTGGGATGAGGGGCGCTTGTTTTTCACTCGGCTCCTCCTGTTTTGCCAGTACTGTGGTATTAGTGGTTTAGGAAGAGGGGAATTTTTCACAAATCCAGTGCTCCCTAACTCATGCCTGGCTGTGACGTAAATGGTGTGCGGCCGTGAAGCCAGGACAGTAAACAAACATGTCGTCGGTAGTATGGGACTATTTCAAAGTTTCAGAGTTAGATAGTTCGCTTGCTATTTGTATTAACAAATGCAATGCAGAAGTTCCACGAGGAGGGAAAAAGGCAACGAGCTATAATACTTCCAACCTGATTAGTCACCTGAAACATCGCTATCGCTACGATGGTGTGTTAAAAACGTACGAAGACGCCTGCGTTGCTAAACTAGCGGCGAATCCAAAGCCAGCTGCAAAGGCACCGGGGCTTTTACCTATCGACGAGGCTTTTGAAAAAGGCAAGAAGTTTGCCAGAGTAATGCCAGGTAATAGTTGTTTCCATTTCTTAATATGGACCACTCATTGTTCAGGGAAACACATTGTCATTGACTGATTGACTCAATTATATTTATTTGGGAAAATAAATATGGTCACGTTGAAGAGTCAAAACTGTTCTTGGCTTTGTTTTATTCATAGTAGTAATGCTCATGTCATTTGCTCACTACTAGTCTTTTTTTTACCACCAGGTGTGCAAAAACTACAGGTACATTTAATATATATATATTATATTATTATCGGTATCGGTCTTGAGAAGCAGGAAGTTATCGGTATCGGTTTCAAAAAACCAATATCGTGCATCCCTAGAAATAATCATTCTTATGAAACTACTTGCTAAAACAACGGTTTAAATTCCACCTTAGTGCTTGTGACCACAATTAAAAGGTTAAGTAGCAGTAACATCACCATGTCCTCTTTGGCCATTATGAAGTGTGGAATAATAGAGCAACATTGACACATCATGGTTTCCTATAAAACACTTTTTCTCGTCAAATGCTGCCAAAATCCCAACCTGGGGCCTCATTTAGAAACGGTGCGTAAGCTCAAAAGATGGCGTGCGCTAGTTTCCACGCAATGTTTGCGATTTATAAAAAAACAAACTTCAAGGGAAAACGTGCAGTCCTCCACACAAACTCTGACCCATGCGTACGCACTAAGCACAAAAACGGGAGACGAGACACTGTGACACCGTCGGCAGAAGGAAGAATGGAGATAAATATGTGGAAATAATACCATAAATAGAATGTTACCTCTCATTTATCATATATGAAGAATACATTTCCACAAATTGATTAAAGCCAATTTTAAAATGAGCCGGTTTCTCAAACTTACCTACCCCACTTTTAAGCCCCGAGCCTGTTTTTCAGGTCTCAGGCTCGAAAATGACTTTCCCAGAACAAATGACCATATCTTCCCTTCTAAATGGGTTAAATTAATAATCTTTTTTCTCAAAGCAAGGTTACACCTGCGAGTTGGATGTAGAAGTGTCAGAATCAATATAGATGTTTCTATTTTAAAGTAAATTCAGATTGAACACAGTAAAACAAATTAAATGATTGTGTCCGTCCAAAAAATAAAAATGTACTTATAGTGAAAACCACCCTTGAATGATGGGATGGTAGACTAAACGCTTTAGGAATCCACACTACAACATATAATAAGTACCTTGTATCAAGATTGATACAAAACAAGTGAACGTTGACCTTTCTAGAGAGATTTAGAAGAAAAAAACCCACTTTTTTTGTGTGAAACTTAGAGGTGTCACACATAATAACTTAAAAGTAAATGTAACAACTACTACAGTGCAACAAAACAGGAAGATTAAATGTGGACTCTTAAACATAAGATCTTTAGCATCTAAAGCAATATTGGTAAATGATTTAATATCAGATTATAATATTGATATATGCTGTCTCACTGAAACTTGGTTGAGACATGAAGAATATGTCAGCATAAATGAGGCCACTCCACCCAGTCATATCAATACTCATATTGCCGAGGCACGGGCCGAGGAGGTGGAGTTGCAGCCATCTTTGACTCAAGTTTACTTATCAATACTAAACCAAAATTAAATTCTACCTCCTTTGAAAGTCTCGTTTTTAGTCTTACGCATCCGACCTGGAAAACTGTGCAGTCAATCTTATTTGTTACAGTGTACCGTGCACCAGGTCCTTATTCAGAATTCTTATCAGAATTCTCTGAGTTTTTATCAACTTTGGTTCTTAAAACAGATACAGTAATTATCGTAGGTGACTTTAATATTCATGTTGACGATGATAAAAATAGCCTTACTGTTGCATTTAACTCTATATTAGATTCTGTTGGTTTTCGTCAGAGTGTAAATAAACCAACCCACTGCTATAATCACACTCTCGACCTTGTTCTGACTTATGGTATTGAAATTGAGCAACTATTAGCCGAACCGCATAATCCTGCTTTATCCGACCATTTTTTGGTAACTTTTGAAGTACTGTTACTAGACTACAAAGCACTAGTCAAAAGCTCCTGCAGCAGAACCCTATCCGTTAGTGCTATAGCCAAATTTAAGGAAGAGATTCCACCAATACTTAACTCGATAGCATGTCTGCATGTAGGGGAGGAAACGTATACAAAATGTACACCACCCCAAATCATGTTGTTGATAGGGCTACAGATGCGCTGCGAATAAAATTAGACTCCGTTTGCTCCTTTGAAAAAGAAGAAAATAAAACATAGATTAGCTCCATGGCATAATGCCGAAACCCGCAAAATAAAGCAAAAGTCGAGGCAACTTGAAAGGATATGGCGTTCCACTAAACTTGAAGAATCTCGTTTAATTTGGCATATTACTCTCAATGAATATAAGAAAGCACTGCGTAAAGCGAGAGCAGCCAACTACTCTTCATTAATAGATGAGAATTAGGGCTGGGCGATTTTTTCGGTTTTCACGATTAATTTGCATTTTTACTTTCCTACGGTTTGTGAAATGGCTGAACCGAAAAATCGTGATTTTAAAACATTTCTAGACTCCGCAGATTTGTTTTGCTTTAAGGGACTCCGTAGTAGCTTACTCTCTCACTTTCCAGAACGCGCACAAAACTCAGCCACATTGCCTGTGACTACCCGATCTGCAGCTCTGCCCGATCTGCTGTTGTTATGCTGTGTTCGTTGTTCGTTGTTGAGCATAACAGAGGACTCAGACATTGTACATTACATATATAACTAAACACGCCTTTTCTCCTCCTTATTTCTTTCATGACTTTTCATTTAATATGGTTTTGAACACTGTAATCAATACTCAATACAGGAAAAACTTCACGGCTGGTTTCATTTCTGGTAGTTCCGGATATTGTCTCATGCTACCCACGTCTGTAAACAAACGTATTCAAATAAACTGTACCTTCATTTAATATTCAGCAATAATAATATCTCGACGTCTATACAGTAGTTGTAGTGTTGGAATCAGTAGGTTTTGGTGTGCAACACTCCTTGTCATATCGCTACTAAATTCACCTCTATAGTAAATGGTATATTAGCCACATGCTAAATGCTAACCGGAGATGAAGGATTTTCAGAATAAAAGCTTAACAACTGCGCACGAGAACTTCTGGTTTTTCAGTATAAAACAGCATTTAAACTGACGGTATGTTTAAGGTACTTTATGCCATAAAAAACATTGATTTTAATTTATAACACTGTGCGCATGTGCAGAGATGCAGATCAGGTAGTCACATAGCCTACTTCAATCACATTCACCGACAGAGGTACCATAAAAATGTCCACGAACACAGATTAAGAACTCATTCCTAAAAAAGGTGCTACTTCAGTTGTATGGAAGTGGTTCGGGTACAAGCGGTCATACATAGAACAAACAACTGTTCTGTGTAAGGTCTGTAGAAAGACAACTTCCTAGAAAGTTAAAGGGATGTTATTTTGTTTGAGGGTATTTTTTTATTATTCATTTCATTATCATTATTTATTATTTGTTGCATTTCATTTTACAAGTTTTTTCAGGGATGGCCTACAAGAGATTTTTTTTTCAGTTTGATTTAAAAAAGATCTTTGCACATTAATGACAGCCAAGTGCCGTGGTGCTGTTTTTATATTGTTGAACAACTGATTTGTTCACATAGGCCTAGACTACTTGGTAATCTCATTTATTTTTATTGTGTTAATAAAGAAAATATGTATTGAAATTTTGCCTTGGTCTGGTTTGTTTAGAAAAAAACAGAAAAATAGGTTCGATTGAGCCTTCTATTCCCATAGCACTCAGTAGCAATGATTTTATGTGCTTTTTTAACGATAAAATTGTTACTCTTAGAAACAAAATTAATGACCTCTGGCCTTTGACCAGTATAGTGTTATCAACAGCTCCCGGAAACCTAAGTTCTAATATTACACTAGATAGTAAACTAGAATGTTTTTCAGCCATAAACCTTGAACAATTAAATTCAATGATTTTTTCTTCTAAACCATCAACGTGTATCTTAGACCCAATTCCAACTAAGCTGTTAAAAGAAGTTTTTCCATTAATTAGCACTTCTTTATTAAATATTATGAATATGTCTTTATTATCAGGCTATGTTCCACAATCATTTAAAGTTGCAGTAATAAAACCTCTTCTTAAAAAGCACAACGTCGATCCAGAGGTTTTAGCCAATTATAGACCTATTTCTAATCTCCCATTCCTCTCGAAGATTTTTGAGAAAGCGGGAGCAAAACAGTTGTGTGATTACTTAAAAAATAATGATTTATTTGAAGATTTTCAGTCTGGCTTTAGAACACAGAGACAGCTCTGGTTAAAGTCACAAATGACATTCTAATAGCCTCAGACAAGGGACTTGTCTCTATTCTTGTTTTGCTCGATCTCAGTGCTGCATTTGATACTATCGACCATGATATCCTATTACAAATACTAGAGCACTTAGTTGGCATACAGGGAACTGGTTTAAGTCCCATCTATCTATCTGAACGCTCTCAGTTTGTACGTGTCAACGATGAATCTTCCATGCAAACCAAAGTTAGCCATGGAGTGCCACAGGGCTCAGTGCTTGGACCTATTTTGTTCACACTATATATGCTTCCGCTAGGCAATATTATAAGGAATCATTCTGTAAATTTCCACTGTTATGCGGATGATACTCAACTATATTTATCCATCAAGCCTGATGAAACCAATCACCTAAATGAAATTCAAGACTGCCTCAAGGACTTAAAAACGTGGATGACCTTACATTTTTTTATGTTAAACACGACCAAAACTGAAGTTATTGTACTCGGCCCAAAGAATCTACGAAACAAACTATCTAAAGATATACTAGTTATGGATGGCATTAATTTGGCCTCCAGTGAGACTGTAAGGAATCTTGGTGTTATATTTGATCAGGATTTATCCTTTAACGCCCACATAAAATCAATCTCAAGGACCGCCTACTTCCATCTACGCAACATTGCCAAAATTAGGCATATCTTGCCTCAAAACGATGCAGAGAAACTAGTCCATGCATTTGTTACTTCCAGGCTGGATTACTGTAACTCTTTATTATCAGGGAGTACTAAGAAGTCAGTCAAGTCGCTTCAGCTGATTCAAAATACTGCAGCTCGTGTACTAACCAGAGTTAGGAAAAGGGACCACATTACTCCTGTTCTGGCTGCCTTACACTGGCTCCCTATAGAACACAGGATAGAATTTAAAATTCTTCTTCTCGCCTACAAATCCCTTAATGGGCAGGCGACATCTTACCTTAAAGAGCCTGTGACACGGTTTTCCCCCATCATCCAAACCCATCAATTTGAGTACATATTGTCCCCTTGAAAACCGTTACTGAACTGATTTTGGATATTTGTACTTTGATAACCATTAATCTGCCCTTCAATGTTGACAATTTTCTGGATCTTCTCGCGGATTCTTCAAGTCCCGCCAAATGATGGGTGACGTCATTGCGGGCACAGCGCTCCAGCTGCACCGTCCAGGATCCCAGCATCTGCATGTAAACCTTTATATATATATACAGTCAGATGTAAACGCACGACGGCGTACACAGCAGCAAGCTCAGACAGCTTAATGTTGAACATGTCTGAGAGCTCATATGAGGCTGAAGGATCGGTTTATGTTGTATCTGTTAGAAGTTTAGGAATGAGGTGCGTCAATATGGGCGATCATATGGTCATGTAGCCAGTGGTGGAATGGGGCTAAAAATCATCCCAGGACTCTCGACCGGCCCACGTCGGTACCGCTAGTAAATTGTCAACGGGGGGAGTGGGGGATGTCAGGGGCGGCGGGTGCTGTAGATAGTAAATGTAAATATTTGTGTCACTGCATCCTGGTAAAATACAAATATAATGTATAATGTCTGTGTCTTTGACATTAGCGCTGCAAGCCACCTGTGCCCTGTACTACGAAGCCAGTTCAACAGACCCTGGATATGTTTGAGTAACAAACAAACTAACAAACGAGATCTCGCTAAGTGGTCCTACGACGCTGGTTATCAACTCGGTAAATCAAGCCAGGGTTTCTCTCTCCAGCTGAGAGCGCGTTCACGTCTAAGACACGAGTGGATCTGACTTTAATTACATTTGTCTCGAGTGTTTCGTCAACATAATGTGTTAAATAATACTTCTGCATACAGTCTGTGACACTGTGAGTGTTGCACGGCCAGATGAGGCTGGAGAAGCTGACTCAGATAAGGAAATATATGATATATTATGATATTATATGATCGATGATCTGATTGATGATGTAATATGAATGATAAGTGCGACACGTCGGCGTATTCTCTGCATACGGCAGTTTAAACTGTATATTCTTTATCCTGTAATATGACTTGAGAGATTTAAACTCCGCACACTGAGTTGATCTCTTTTCTATAGACGCCGAAGGCGGGCAGCGTCAGGTAAAAGAAGTTATTTAGCCTTCTCAAACCTGAGCCTCACGCGCCGCCTATGGGGGATGTGCTAGTTACTTATCCGACCGGCCCACTTCGGTACCGGCCCATCGGGATTCGTCCCGATGGCCAGTCCGCCACTGCACCCAGCCCACGTAAACTGTCAACGGGGGGAGCCTCGCTGCGGGGAAACGGTGGACCTAGTGTCCCGATCGGAGTGGGAATAATAATAATAATCCGTGCATTTTATCCATTAATTTCCCCAACATTGTGGTAAAAAAAAACACACGTTTAATCCATGTTGTTGGTGTACTACAACTACAAAAAGCATCGGTTTGTTTTTTCATCAGGAAATGCAGACCGGCTCAAACAAACGATTTTTAATCATCATCCTCAAGATCATTTAATGTATCATATGTTCGCCGAATTGACATGAAAGCAGTAATAAATGTAGTTTCATCCACTTGAGTTTACAACCACAAAAATAATCGATTTGTTTTTATATCCCATCCGACGGGAGGAAATTCAGCAGCTCTCACTCCCGATTTTTAATCCTAATGTAATCATCATCTTCACCACGATCATTTATGTTTATGTCGCCGAATTGACATGAAAGCACTGACATATATGAATATACTGTAGTCAACTTCATTAAAACGTTATTAATGTGCCTAATCTCAGTAATTCACCATTTCTACGCATGACAACACACTTTGTCCGTGTTTTGCTCTAGAAGCGTTCCCGCATTGACGTCACTTCCGGCTTCCCCCAAAACTTCCAAATGAGTCGAAGGAATTTCCCCGCGATGTTCGAAATTATTGATATTTAACGGTATCGCTTTTTCTTTTTTAAACTGACGGTTCGAGATTACTAGTAGCCCAATATTTCATTGCACAACAGTTGTTGGGATGCTGTCACAGGCTCTTTAAAGAACTCATTATACCCTACTGTCCTACTAGGGCATTGCGTTCCAAGAATGAAATCTTGTTGGTTATTCCTAGAGTAAAAGTACAATGGGAGCCAGAGCCTTTTCTTATCAAGCTCCACATTTGTGGAATCAGCTTCCAATTTGTGTTCGGGCGGCAGACAGTCTATCCGTTTTTAAGAGTACGCTTAAGACTAGGGCTGAACGATTAATCGATTTTAAATCGAAATTTGAAATGATGTGATTATCAAATCGCAAAGCGTGCGATTTTTATAAATTTGTTTCCTTCTTCTTGTGTGTCTGTCATCCACACCAATCAGAAGTGCTGTGCTCCACATGTACCAGCCATTGTTAATCAATCAGAAGTGGCCCATGATAGAAGGTGATAGACAGATTGATCCAATCACCTGCCAAGTATTTTGAAAGTACCTGCCCTTTCCAAATGGCTTCCAATAGAGCTGTCCTAGATGGTTTGGTGAAACAAACCATCTGAGTCAGGTTAGTAATGCTCCATCACATGTTCTACATCTATTACAGGGTGAATCTTAAACTGAAGCTTGACTTTAAAGCAACCCAACGGAAGTTTCATGTAAGTTTAGTTATTTCACTCGTAGCTCGGGCTGCGGGGGTGCTAGAGACGGGAGTACGTTGATACGACCTTCCTAGCCGGAGTTATGGTCGCATTTTACAATAAACTTCTGTTGGGTCGCTTAAAAATAAATATCGCAATTCGAATCGCAATATTTGTCAGAAAAACCGCAATTAGATTTTTTGCCAAAATCGTGCAGCCCTACTTAAGACCTTCCTTTTTGATAAAGCTTAGTGATAAAATAAAAATAATCTAATAAGAGTGCATTGACATAGATACGTTGTTCCTCTTCACCTATACATTTTAGTTCTTACTCTTTCACTTAAATCCTAAAAACTTAGATCTTATATTTAAAACTTTATCCAAACCTTTCCCCTCTATGACCTCTCGAGGTTTATTAGAGGGTAACAGGTTGCAGAGAACACCTAGCTCGGCCGGGGAGTGTGGAACGTAGTCACTGACCCACTCCTACCTCTGACAAATTCAGGTTCCAATGGGGGACCTTTTTCCCTGTGTGTGCCTCTCCACCTCCGTTTCCTACTTCTTACTTGCTTCCCTCAACCTATCCTATGGGAGTGCATGTATGTAGACACGTTAGTTTAGCTGCTATAGGCTTGGACTGTTGAGGGGGGCACCTTACTCCGTCTTTCTGGCTGTTTGTACCCGTGTACTCATGTTCCGATTAACCCAGTTTCCCCCAAATCTCTTTTTTGTGCCAATACATACGCTGGGATCCTGAGTCGAGGCTAATCATGTTGCTATGGTCGTGTGTCCTGGATCCTCTATCCTGAGCACTGGATCTGAGTCCTGGACTTCGAGTCGTGGCTGAACCCGTCTCTGCGCTCCTGCCAGACTCTCACCATACTACTTCACTGATGGCTCCCACAAGATTGCTGATATCCTCGTGGATTCATCTTCTTATTATAGACACATGCATTTCCAAACATTTGGACTACCCATGTTGTAAATATATTATCTTTTCGATTTACATACGGCATCTATCGCACGTCTGTCCGTCCTGGTAGAGGGATCCCTCCTCTGTTGCTCTCCCTAAGGTTTCTCCCATTTTTCCCTTTAAACTGTGGGTTTTCTATGGAAGTTTTTCCTTGTACGATGTGAGGGTATAAGGACAGAGGGTGTCGTATTGTCATACTGATATTCTGTACACACTGTGAAGACCACTGAGACAAATGTAACATTTGTGATATTGGGCTATATAAATAAACATTGATTGATTGATTGATTCTGGGGTCATTTGACCTATCTCTGGCCCCATTTTCTCGATTTTGCTGATTGACATCTCTTTCTAACCGTCAGAGCCAATGGAATCGAGGGGAACTCCCACATACTCCTTATTTGGTAATGTGTGTGTGTGTGTGTGTGTGTGTGTGTGTGTGTGTGTGTGTGTGTGTGTGTGTGTGTGTGTGTGTGTGTGTGTGTGTGTGTGAGAGACTGACGCATAGCCAAAACCGGAAGCTGCGATAACTCTGGTGGCTACCATTAGCAGCTAACTTTTACTCCGATGTTTACATAAAAATGGAATATAAATTAAAAAAAATATTCCACAGAAACATTATCAACCTATGGATTAACCGATTCAGCCGCGTTTTGTCTCGTTTTAATGCCATTGAACAAGTCTTTTGATCAGATTGACAGCTAAGGTGAGACGATCTCCCGTAAAAGCTACGGGTTGTGATGTCTGCGTTTGCTTCCCCTGTCACGAGTTCGGATCACTCAGTGATGATACTATACCTAAATAATCTGTGGAACCTCAGCTTTAATCAGATATCTTGTATGTGCAGCTACGATAAGTAATAAGGGTAGCTTTTATCTTGAGTTCTGTGCCAAAGTGCGTTAGCATTTTTCGCTCAGGGGTCATTTAGATGCTTCAGAGATGCTTTAGAGACTTGTGTTTTGTTAAAAATGGTTTGTATCGTTAATTAGCTGAGATTATTCCTGTTAATCTGGTATAACACATTAATAGGTTCTTAAATATTAAGATTCCCTGAGACAGTGTCGTGAAAAAAACATAACTTGGAAAAATAAATACAGAAATGTATTCTCATAAATGATGCGGTAAACAGAAGGACAGAATTACTTTAAACTGACGCCGGTTTGCATTTCTATAGGTTGTATTGGAGCATTGTTTTATATACCATCATGTTTAATCATGTTTTATGCCGTTCGCCAATAGCCTACTTGATAAGTCGCTCGTAAAACACAGGAGGTATGGAAACTAAGAACACCATGTGGTATATTGTACAGCTAATATAACACAACACATTAGTTGTATTTCCTTTAACTGGTAGATTATGGATATATACAGTGGGGCAAAAAAGTATTTAGTCAGCCACCAATTGTGCAAGTTCTCCCACTTAAAAAGATGAAAGAGGCCTGTCATTTTCATCCTAGGTATACCTCAACTATAAGAGACAGAATTGGGGGAAAGAATCAAGGAAATCACATTGTAGGATTTTTAATGAATTAATTGATACATTCCTCTGTAAAATAAGTATTTGGTCACCTACAAACAAACAAGATTTCTGGCTCTCACAGACCTGTAACTTCTTCTTTAAGAGCCTCCTCTGTCCTCCACTCGTTAACTGTATTAATGGGACCTGTTTGAACTCGTTATCAGTATAAAAGACACCTGTCCACAACCTCAAACAGTCACACTCCAAACTCCACTATGGCCAAGACCAAAGAGCTGTCAAAGGACACCAGAAACAAAATTGTAGACCTGCACCAGGCTGGGAAGACTGAATCTGCAATAGGTAAGCAGCTTGGTGTGAAGAAATCAACTGTGGGAGCAATTATTAGAAAATGGAAGACATACAAGACCACTGATAATATCCCTCGATCTGGGGCTCCACGCAAGATCTCACCCTGTGGGGTCAAAATGATCACAAGAACAGTGAGCAAAAATCCCAGAACCACACGGGGGGGACCTAGTCAATGACCTGCAGAGAGCTGGGACCAAAGTAACAAAGGCTACTCTCAGTAACACACTACGCCGCCAGGGACTCAAATCCTGCAGTGCCAGACGTGTCCCCCTGCTTAAGCCAGTACATGTCCAGGCCCGTCTGAAGTTTGCTAGAGAGCATTTAGATGATCCAGAAGAGGATTGGGAGAATGTCATATGGTCAGATGAAACCAAAATACAACTTTTTGGTAAAAACTCAACTAGACGTGTTTGGAGGAGAAAGAATGCTGAGTTGCATCCAAAGAACACCATACCTACTGTGAAACATGGGGGTGGAAACATCGTGCTTTGGGGCTGTTTTTCTGCAAAGGGACCAGGACGACTGATCCGTGTAAAGGAAAGAATTAATGGGGCCATGTATCATGAGATTTTGAGTGACAACCTCCTTCCATCAGCAAGGGCATTGAAGATGAAACGTGGCTGGGTCTTTCAGCATGACAATGATCTCAAACACACCGCACGGGCAACGAAGGAGTGGCTTCGTAAGAAGCATTTCAAGGTCCTGGAGTGGCCTAGCCAGTCTCCAGATCTCAACCCCATAGAAAATCTTTGAAGGGAGTTGAAAGTCTGTGTTGCCCAGCGACAGCCCCAAAACATCACTGCTCTAGAGGAGATCTGCATGGAGGAATGGGCCAAAATACCAGCAACAGTGTGTGAAAACCTTGTGAAGACTTACAGAAAACGTTTGACCTCTGTCATTGCAAACAAAGGGTATATAACAAAGTATTGAGATGAACTTTTGTTATTGACCAAATACTTATTTTCCAGCATAATTTGCAAATAAATTCTTTAAAAATCAGACAATGTGATTTTCTGGATTTTCTTTTCTTATTTTGTCTCTCATAGTTGAGGTATACCTAGGATGAAAATTACAGGCCTCTCTCATCTTTTTAAGTGGGAGAACTTGCACAATTGGTGGCTGACTAAATACTTTTTTGCCCCACTGTAGTTGCTGATTGAAAGCCGGAAGACAAACCACCAAATACAAAAAAATTATTCAGATCCAGTCGTCATGACTCCACTCCGGAGGGATTTCCCGATCATTTCTTACAGTTACTCATCAAGGGGGTGTCTCCTGTCCCCGGCACAAACACACGGCCTGAGGAAGGTTAGGCTATGTGTCTTTTTTTTGTCATTAACCTTTTTTGGACCACTTATTTATTTATTTTGGTGACGATCCGACCTCCATGCTGCTACTCTGGTTCAAACTGCATCCACCAAACAATATGATTTATCTCGACCTCCCCAAAATAACCAACATCTGACACGGTGTGAGATGTCTTTTTTAGCTGTTCCGTCGTAATTTCCTGCGATCTTCTTCATAAAGTCAGTCAAAATGAATGGGCGTTTCTTTGACTATTTATAGGCAAATATGGGCGTTACGTGAAGCCCGCAAAAGCTGCGCCGCATTTCGAGTTGATTGTGATTAAAAAACAAAAAAAAACAAAAAGGGAAACCGGCGTAAGATGTGCCGTACGCAAGTCCTGCGCCGGTACGCGGTCTTTTATGAATCGAAAATGTCTGTACGTATTTATTTGCTTTGTCCTACTTAAGAAACCTTCCCACGTCAATCCTACGCAAGGCTTTATAAATGAGGCCCCTGAACAGACCGTTTATAAATTAATGAAGACATTTTGTCATACAAGAGTCAAGACCCACAAAATACATATCCTGCCCTCTATGTTATGAGGCAGTGTGTGGGTACATTCACTCAAGTAAAGACATAAAATAAATAAAAAGACAAATGCTTTTTACAGAACTCACTTTGCAATTTGTCTGTAGTCTTCCCGGTTCTCCCTGCCAACATCGATGGCCTTCTCACACAGCTCTCGGCACTTCTCAAAATCTCCCTTCTCAAAGTAGACAGCTGAAGGGATAATGAAACAAAACGGAGTACACATTTAACAGTGGTGGAAATGATAAGATCATAATAATCATGGCAGTTCCTACATTTTGGTTGAACTGAGGCTCAACTGTTGGCAAGTTTAATGGGTCAATATTTCAAGGACCAATCCTAAAGTGGAAAGGAGATTGAAACATTTTCCCATTTTATATCCAAAATGTGAGAAATTCTAGAATAGCCAGTTTTAGGCACGTTATGGGTAAGTGAGCTCAAGTGTGAAGCCATCTAAGGTGTAAGAATAATTACCTCCTTGATTCGATATATACGTCATGTTGGAGGGGTCATGTTTGACTGCTTCTTCGTAATGTTTCAGCGCCGCTTCAAAGTCCTTATTCTTATATGCAGTATTCCCAAGTTCCTTCTCCCTCACGGCCTGTTAAAAAATAGGTAATTAGAAAGAGGCAAAAAGGCTTGAAACTTGATAAATGTGAAAAACATGATGTTTCGGTTCATCATACTTTACCTTTCTCTTGTTTTCAGGAAGGTCTTCGTCTCTGGGAGGAGGGGGCTGAGTGTTTTTGGGTTTGGGGGGAGGAGGGGGAGTGGTCTCCTCTTCTTCATCCATCTCAGAGAGGTTCAGTCCCAGCAGCACAGACAGAGTGGTCATCACTCTGGGATCCTGCAGCTTCCTGCAAAACAGTCCACAGTATTCAGGGCTACCGCATCTTTTATTTAAACTTAACTAGTTTCTGATTTATTAAGATTTATTTAAAAAGGCTCCTTGAGTATAATAATTGATTTTGGAGCTCCAACATAGAAGATGATCTTCCACAAAAATCAATACAATAAATGGAAAGAAAGTGGGCTTACAATTACTAAGTAACGTGGTACTGCTTTTCCAGAATTGTGTGCAATTCTACCTAAAGTAAGCATCTTTTTGTTTCTCTGTACTGCCTCAAGACATAATTTGTTAATCATTAATCAAAGAAAGTTGTTAAAAGTGACACATTTCTGAAAATACACATACGTGCCAAGCTCCGATGGTTTGCTCCTGAGCTGCTCCAGCAGTTCTCTGTAGCTGGGGTCGGACAGAAGTTCACGGGTCCTTGAGTCAGTCTCCAGCTTCTGATACAAGTTGGGCATGGCGAAGGGGTTCATCATTGATTTCTCTGGTAGAGCAAAAATGTATTAGTGTAATTTATATGGTCATACAAACCAGTCACTGCTCCATAGTTTCTCTTTTGTTAGCTGGACTTAGTGGACACACTGTACATTTATATCAAATGTACTATGCCCTTCAATAGTGTTTTATTTGCCAGATAGTCTACATATGTTTATATTCATGTTTTTTATTTCTCTGGAAGTTTTTCCTTGTACGATGTGAGGGTCTAAGGACAGAGGGTGTCGTATTGTCATACTGATATTCTGTACACACTGTGAAGTCCACTGAGACAAATGTAACATTTGTGATATTGGGCTATATAAATAAACATTGATTGATTGATTGATTGATGGTGAACTTTAATATTTTCACTCTTCCGTTTAATATACTATTTGAAGATGTTTATATTGTATATTTACGATCAATAAAGTTTCTTATCTTATATAGAAGCGTTCAGGATGCTAACATATTTTGCACTGAGTCAGGATTAAATACAGCAGAGCTTCCTCCGTCACCCCTACTACTCGTCTATTGTCTGAATGAATCACAATGCCCCAAACACAAGTGGACTGCCTACTCTGCTTTGGAGCCCTCACAATGCTATTAAAGCAGCCATCTTTCAGGGTATATGCAGGAATCCTGAAGTCAAATGTAATACCTTTTAAGACCCTTTCCGTACATTTTAAGACCTCATCGACACTTCGAGTTTTAACCGGTTACATTGGCGACACACTTTACTATATACAGTATCGATTGTCCTTCCTCCTTATCTCCCAACCATTTGGACACAGACTTGCATTTCTCCATAACGATGTTGTTTAACAACGGGCGTAAACAGACCTTCACGCGCTATCAAGCAGTGAGCATGCGATGTCCCGTTCAGATGACGTCCAATCCAACGGGATGCCATAAATAAACTACACAGAATCACACTACACACCAACGCAATGATTACATTCAGGCATACTTTAGAATACAGCCTCTTTGGACAATTTATATCCTTATTGAAAACAAGCTTCAAAATGTAATACCTTGAAAAATGTCGTTTAATACTTTTTAATAGCCTTAATTTTCGCGAAATTTATTTATCAACTTTTAATACTTTTTAAGACCCCGCGGACACCCTGTCTTTATATCGACCCACTCACAAGGGAAAAGTGACTCACATCATAATACGATTTTCTCTGTAGAATATAGAACATCAGAAATACGACAGTTAGTACCTGCAAGCCGGGCCTCAATGTTCTGTAAACCCTCCTTTAGCTGCTGGTTGGTTGGCTCTTGCCGGAGTCCCTCCTGGTAAGTTGCTTTTGCGTCATCCAATCGGCCAAGAAATTCCAATGCTGCAGCTTTGCGGGAGTAGCCCTGGTTGATTGGAAATGCAAAGGATATAGATTGCATTCACAATTTGATTTGCTATGTATTTGGTACAACAGAATAATTGCAAAACAATTGACATCTCACCTTGCCCCAGTCAGACTTGATCTTGATGGTCTGACAGGCGTCCTGGAGAGCATTCTCGTAGTTGCCTTTCTTGGCATAGGCAGCAGAGCGGTTACTGAACAGGACATGGTTTGAAGGGTCAAGGGCCACGGCCTCGGTGTAGCAGCGTACAGCCTCATCAATATTCCCTGCACTTAGCGCCTTGTTGCCCTGGTCTTTCAATGCTGAAACCTAAAGAGCCATGCAAAAAAAGAAAATCGAGTTAAGCAATGAGATAATATACAATACACCTGGATGCATTCTGCTTTGGATCACTTTGCAGGGAAATATGTTTCAAGCTTCTAAACTTTATCTGAAGTATTTCTGCCGATTCAGTCTCCCTGTAAGCGGAGCGCTGCAGCCTCTGCCGTCAAAAGAAATGTACCCCAGCCCGGCACAGAGAAATCGTCTGTCCGAGGCAAAAACACAAATACTGACTTTTTAAATTGCACTTTTCATATGCAACTGCACAGGCCCAATTGCAGCAGTGTTTTAAACTGTCATCGGCTCTCACTGCAGCAGGAAAATAATCTCTCATCTGCTCTTTGTGTTGACCATAGACTGTAGCTATATATATATACACGTTTACATGAAGAGTGAGCATGCACTGGTTTCATTTTCTTAAGATGGCCCTACATTTAAAAAATGTCTGTTCCAGAATATAAACACTGCCACACTTTCGTTCAGATCTAAAAACCAGTTAGGATAAAAGGACAGCAAAGCATACTGATGATGCTCTAGAGAGCGGGAGATATTGAATATGTAAAGTGGACCTATCATGCTATATTTGAAAAATATATTGTAGGGCCATACCTATATACAGGCATGAAAACGGGTCAGGGGTGAAAAAGGTGAGAAGGATATTATCCCTCTAGGGGGGTCCGGGGGCATGCTCCCCCGGAAGAACATTTTGAATATTCCATATTTTAAAGCATCAATCTGATGCATTTTGAGATGCATTTTTTTTGCCAACCTGGGGAGAGCTGGAGAAACTTAACTTCAGCCATGAGTCAAAAATATTATGACCTCCTTACTAAGTATTATCAGGGATGACTCATCGGGTATGGAAAAGGTGAGAAGGACCCGAGCCTCCCGACCGCACGGAATATCGGCTTTAAAATGAGGAATAACAGAGGATTTTAGCAGTCAAAACAACTAAAGCAGCAGTGTTAATAATAACAGAAATGGTAAAGAGTCACATCTAATAGCACTATATAAAAGCATTTATTTTAATTGTGTAGCCGTCAGTTTATAATTTTGGCAGCACTGTTGAGCATTTTGAAAATCTATTGTCATGCCTCTGTGCAAGGCTGAGTCTTTCTATCTTTATGGCATCTGGTGTAAAGTAACTAAATTCATAAACTCAAGTACTATACTTGGGTACAATTTTGAGATACTTGTACTTTATTTAAGTATTTCAATGTTTTGCTAGTTTGTTCTTCTTCTCCTCTACAGTTCATAGGTAAATGGTGTACTTTTACTCCACTACATGTATTTAATACCTTTAGTTACTTCACAGATCTGGATGAATGATGTGAAATATAATCAAGTGTTGAATCAGACTTTAGTTCCACCTGGATTAAATCCACAAGCTACCCTGCAGTATACAAATTCATTCAAACTAGCTGCACCTTTACCAGCATTGAGAACACTTTCATGATCAATCATTATAAAACATATAATATATATTATTCTGAAATGGACCAATCTGCACAACGACTAATTTTACTGTCGCTACTTTCACTATATTTTGATGAGAAAACTTTTCTACTTTTACTTGAGGAACATTTTGAATGCAGTACTTTTACTAACAGAGTATTCCTATTCCTACACTCTGGTACTTCTACTTTTACTCAAGTACAAGATCTGAGTATTTCTGCTTTTAATCAAGTACAATATCTGAGTACTTCTACTTTTAATCAAGTACAAGATCTGAGTATTTCTGCTTTTAATCAAGTACAAGATCTGAGTATTTCTGCTTTTAATCAAGTACAAGATCTGAGTACTTCTACTTTTAATCAAGTACAAGATCTGAGTACTTCTACTTTTACTCAAGTACAAGATCTGAGTTTTTCTGCTTTTAATCAAGTACAAGATCCGAGTACTAATACTTTTACTCTAGTACAATATCTGAGTGCTTCTACTTTTACTCAAGTACAAGATCTATACTTATACCACCTCCGTTTATCGCCTATGAAAAAAAAACTATTAGAAAACGAAGGCTAAAGCTAATGTTAGCAGATAGTGACAATGTATGCTAGCTAGCTAGCTCAACGATAATATTGCGACAGAAAAACTTTTCAGTGCACATCACGCTCTGCGCTCCGACAGGGAGCTCTGCTCTGAACACCTGCACGCCCGTTCTAACAGCTGTTCACCAGCGGTTCAGTCTGTGCCACAGTGACTCCGGACCGCACAGTTAATATTAACGAACGCACCCGTAGCTAATGTGGCTGCTGAAGCTAGACCATCATCGCGGAGCAGCAGAGCCGACAGGCAGGAAGACTCGAGCCCACAGCTCGCGCTGCATTATAATATATAAAAAAAGAACACCATGCGTGTCATGATGGCACATAACAGCTCGCGGACGCAGATTACTCCGGGTCCCAGACCCCCCCCATACCCCAAAAATATTTTTATTGCAGATCTACATGAATCACACAAACGACCTATTTTGGATTCAAAACGGCGAATTTCACCGAAAGGTGAGTGATTCTCATGCCTGTATATAAAACATGTCTGTGAAGTCAAAATACCAAACAGATTGTAGCCATGCCTCATATTGCTCAAACCCCTCTTTTGCAGCCCTGTTAGAGAAATGCAGATATTGGGTCCTTAGCTTGAACAAAAAGAGAAGAGGAGGCGGAGCTAATGCCTAATCAGAATTCTACCGGAGATAAAGTTAAATTCGGTTGTGATAAAACGCCATCCTGTTTAAACCACGTCAAGGATTATTTCTGAAATAGTATGGAGCTCAAATGCTTTTTCTCTTGCAGGTTTATCACAAGGTGAATTCTTTTTTTATTTCCTGCTTTTTAAAAAAAACATGTGCTCTTCAGTACAGGTTAGCTCTGAGTGTTAGCGAGGCTTGCTAATGTAACCAAAGACGTCCAAAACACATCAGGCATTGTTTCTGATAGCAACTTTCTGTGGGTCCGCCGCCGCTATTACGTCACAGCGGATGGACTCTATCCGCTCGTTGTACACCCGTTTTTAAAAGATTTGGGTACGGAGGAAAAGAGAGAGGGTTTTATTTTCTGACGCTGTGTGAGTTTCCCGACGCACCGGGGACACATATCTATGTATTAGGGGTGTAACGGTACACGTACCGAAATTATTCGTTACGGGCCCTTCGGTTCGGTACACGTGTGTACCGAAGTGTACCGAACGAATATAACGTTAAACGTAAAAAATTGAGAACGTGAACAACTTCTTGGAAGTAATCTCAGGTGCTGCGTCGCAGCATTCAGAGTAATTTGCTCCCATTGTGTTCAACGCGTCATAGAGCGAGCAAGTCAATTCATTGGACGAGCTGGTCAGAGGGATGCGTTCAAATGTAGTCAGTGATTTGAGGAACTGTCGAAATGGTGAACGCAGATAAAGTTGAGCTCGAAAATCCTCCAGCATCATTGAAGTCTCCGGTTTGGGAACATTTTGGTTTCGCAGTTACGTACAAGGATGACGGACAAAGACAGGCGGACCGAACCAAAGCTGTTTGTCGGCATTGTTCAACTAAAATTGGTTACGCGGCTGGCAATACATTAAACTTGCACTCATTTAAAAAGGCATCACCCGAACGTGAATATCACCGGTACCAAAAGACTGAAGTGCAAACCCAACTCCCGCTAGCATTTAAGCCTCCACCACTCGCAAAAACTTCAGACCGAGCCAAAGCTATTACAAACGGCAAATATCCTTATGTTGCCATGTTAGCAAAGCGCTACCTGGCTGTATCTGCTACCTCTGTCCCTAACGAGAGGGTGTTCTCCACAGCAGGAGACATTGCTAGTGCCAGCAGATCTGCCCTTTCGGCAAGCAATGTGGACAAGTACATGAAAATACAATGACAAGCAAGTCATAATGTCAAGCTGGCTGCTTAGGTACTAGTACAGTAAAGTTCAAATAAAGATTATTTCAGTTCATCGAAAAGCTGCACCTTAATGTTTATTTTATTATATTTTATATTTATTTGAGTGAATATTCATAGTTTAATAATAATTAAAAACCCAAAACTAATAGTTTATGTTTTGTGAGTACTAGTACAGTAAAGTTCAAATACAGATTATTTCAGTTCATCGAAATGCTGCACCTTAATGTTTATTTTATTATATTTTGCATTTATTTGAGTGAATACATTATTTACAGTTTAATAATAATTAAAAAAAAATATGTTCTGTTTTGTGATAATTTTTTCTGCTGTACCGAAAACGTACCGAACCGAACCGTGACCTAAAAACCGAGGTACGTACCGAACCGAAATGTTTGTGAACCGTTACACCCCTACTATGTATACAAGACATCACAAAGTGCATTTTGCATGATAGGTCCCCTTTAAGCAAGATTGTTCCCAACAAATCGTCACTAGTTGGTTACTAATACTACTTATCACAGTGCATCTCCACAGTATGTGACAGAATGAATTACACACTAGCTGTTACTCTGATCTAGTATTTCTAGTTGATTTATTGTTTGTTTATCATTATTATTTTTATTAATGTATGTTTATGTATGCACCAAAAACACCAAGACAAATTCTTCACATGTGTTAACCTACTTGGCACCTACCTGTTTCTAATGTCTGTTACTGATTATATTTGACAAATCTATTTTCACAATTCTTTACCTAATTTTTAAACCAGTCGCAACTATGACAAAATATAAAATCTGTAGAATTAGCCAAAATGATGATAAACCAAGCACTACTAGCAGCATCAATAAATAATTGTTCACAGAATAGTTCATGGAAGGAACAGATACGAATGTGTATCTCAGTGTGGTCTGGTTATTCATGATTATGCTTTCTTTTGGATTGTGTCATATGTGTATAATGAATTCCAAGTATACTTCATTTATCCATAATTTAAATGGGGGCTGGAATGATATTATAGTATAGTTTTGACGAGAAAAAGCTGGTAATTCAAGGGTATTTGATGGAGACACTGTGGGTTTGCAAAACGTATTGCTTTATTTTGATCTATAATGTAAAGTGGAACATTTACATTTTACATTTACGATGACTTATGACTTATCAGGTAAGGCATTACAATATAACTGTGGTGGAAAGTAATTAAGTACATTTACTCAAGTACTGTATATATAACTAAGAGGCCCCTGTGCTTTACTTGAGTATTTTCATTTTCTGCTCATTTAAAACTTCTATCCCACAATAATTCTGATTGTTGAGATTCAGACTTTTAAATAATATATAAATAGGTTAAGTTTAATTTACTAATTTATACACAATAGAAACACAATAGTACAGTTTTTAAAATTAGCTTAAGATGTACCAGACGCAATATATATTAACTTCTTCCACTACAGTATATTTATTTGTAGGATGATTTAGCTGAACTGCGGGAGTTAACGACAAACTGCGGCTGTAGCCATGACAGCGGCGCCGTGTGCATCTAGAATGATCCCCGGTCTGAGAGCAGGCTGCTGAGGAGCCGATCCAAAAATACTCTGCAGCATGTGCTACTGGCGGACCGCCGCATTAGCTGTCGGCATCCTGACACAATATTTTAACAGATATACATCTACTGGCCCAATTATGATTTTCATTTGTCCGTCACCTTATCAATGATAGAGTTCACATGGTGAGCTATGACACAATGATTCAGTAACTCAGGAGTTATTCAAAGCCATTATGCCGGTGATTTGCTAGGAGTTAGCAAGACATAGACAATGGCTACAGAGGCATGCAAACCTCAGTGTGATATTTGTCAACGATAGAGCAGCCGTAAGAAGTGTAAGTCATATGCGTTAGCTTAATGTTAGCTAACCTTATAGCGTGCAATTGCAAATTAGCAAGAACCGCACGCAGATGCGTGTTCAGTTAATCTTGTTGAATTAGCACACTTTGAATTCCGGTTAAACTATATCGCAGAGTCGCATTGTCAAAATATGGTGTGTTGGTTTGGTTACAACCTTAATCGAAAACATCAGCCAAACAGCTAATACACATTACTACCGGATTGACGCTAAGCTAACGAGCTAACTAGCCGACTGGTAAAGGCAAACAGTGAAGTCAAGGTGTAGAAAGGTGTCTACATTACATTACTTAAGTATTTAACTTAATTAATCTCTACTCTACTCTAAGTTCTATTGTAAAGATATGTAAAATTGAAGGAAATAAACTAAAAATTAAGATAGTTCTATGCCACTCACTTTCTCCATGGTGCAAGCATGAGGTTCCTTCCAGAAACTACTGCGTACAAGCGCCTCCCCCGGAACAACACGCAGGTTGCCAGTTTGGGATGTAGGAAATACGCGATCAACGCTCAGATTTATGTCTCACCAGGAAACTTACTGAAACTTCTGGAAGATAATGGAACAAAACAACAATGTGTGATGTGTTTCATGGTATATTCTAAGGGGAATTGGCTGACTGATAATAATTTAAGGATAGATCAGTTGGTTGATGATCATGGCTGGACATTAGAGGGCAAACCTCGACACATAACATAAAAGTCAATCATTAGGACTTTTTAATGACATGTGGAAGGAGTACACACAAATACTATCTTAATACCTTCATGAGTGAAATATAACGTGTGGAGATTTATGGCATCAAATTTGATAGTCATTAATCGATACTCATTATTTATGGCACGATTATATTACACAAAATGATATTACAGTTTCATATGATGTAGAGAAGATCACCTTTAAACATATGGTGCTATGGCCAGTTATCACTGCTATGTTTTCAAATAGTTTTTAATACAAGAACTGACAGTTTTACTATTTATCTTAATCATTAGCAGAATCAGAAAATATACCCATGGTAGACAATGTCCTATTCAAATTATAGTCAAGACAAAGACCGGACATCGCAAGTATACCAAAGAAATAATAACTGGGTTTTACCCTACAATAACATTGTTTGCGGATCTAGTAGCACCCTTTTATTACCTCTTATGGCTGCTATCAGACAAGTTTCTTTGTCAAAGCATAGTCTTCTTCTGGAATATACTTTCAAAATAAACTCCATAAAGACATCCTATTTTGTATCTTTTAAAAAAAAACTTAAATTTCACATCACACCTTGTTTGCTGATCCATTTGCAAATTATGTAATGGAGTCCATCCTGAATAGAGCATTCATGCATCTGTTGCCATGGATTCACAGACCGAGGAAACACAAGACAGAGAAGCCATGTGTGTCAAGTTCAGAGAGCGGCCTTTGGGCTTCAGCAAGGATGCCACACAGACACATTGCAGCTGAGGTTTGCCTCAGGCTCAGTGTGCAACGAAAGGCTGAACCGAGTCGCCCTTGCCCTTGTCTTTCCCTATAGACCTTCTAAAAGTTGCGGTACCCCTACCCGAGGTAGAACAAAGCACAACCATGTTTTTTCATTACTTTAATATGTCTAGTTTATGAAACGGATGGTTGTATACAAATATTTGACTGCACAATTATTTGTTTTGGTTAATGTTTGGAACTTTCCCATAAACAAAAATAGTGAAAATGTGGACTCCTCTCAAGGGGGCCGTGTTGGCCTTATCCCATGTATCCCTGGAGATAATGATCAGGATGTCACCAAATGTGGCCTAGATGTTCACAGAGACGGTTGTGGGCGGTGGTGGTGAAGTCGATAGGGACTTGGCTTGGGAACTGGAAGGTCACCAGTTCAAGTCCCGGCAAGACCAAGTGCTACCGAGGTGTCCCTGAGCAAGGCACCGTTCCCCACACTGCTCCCCGGGCGCCGTTCAAAATGGCAGCACACTGCTCCTAACACTAGGATGGGTCAAATGCAGAGAAATAATTTCCCCACGAGGGATTAATAAAAGTCCATCTTAGAAATGGAATAGGACATTTAAAATGCAAAAGGTATGTTTATGCTTTTCTGTCATTTTTAAACTAAAGAGTCCAATCACCCAAAAATGTCATTTATCACATTTACCAGAGCCTCTTATCTTTTCATAAAAATTGTTTTTTTGACTATTCACTTCACCCTCTGCTGTCACCAGCCTCTAACAGCTAACCAGTCCCAATGGGGCCCTGCGTACCTGTGTGAAGGGAAGGACACAAAGCATTGATTAAGAGATCAAAACATATTATATACCTACATATTATATATAATAATGTTTTTTTATTATAATCCTTATTATCTGCTTTATGTTTCAAATGTTTCTATTCTAAACACAGTTTTTGTTTGTATTTTACATGATCTTTGAATAACACAGTTTATACTGTGATCCCATGAGCTAACAGGTTTCTTGGGATAATATTTTCCCATGATTTAAATAAACATTTTCAATTATTAGATTGGATAAATCAAAGATTAATCTTAAATGAATGATAGATGTTATATAGAGTATGTTTATGTACACTGGGGTCCTTTCTATTTGTTATATAGCCTAAAGGTTATATAGCCTAAATGTATGGAATACAAATAATGCATCCAAAATAAAAAAGAATAAAACACAAAATAATGCAGAGAAATAAACATGAATTATCCTCAATGTGAAACCAAAAGTTAACATGTTGTCTTGTTAGTACATTACTACATCATGTTATCCTCCCATATACACCTATATCAAAAACATGTTTGAACCCAAAATGCAATCTTTCCTTAAACAAAGCCAGTTTATGTTATTGCATAAACCCAGTAACATCTTGTTTCAATAAATATTAGCAGGAGCATAGCACAACATTTGGACCCTGTGCAGAAGCATCCTCTATGGTCCCCTCAAGGCATCAACAGCTGGGTCAATATCACTATAAAGTAACTTTGGTATCCCTATCAGAATCACTCAGTTATCATGAAAATGTAGCAGAATAATGAAACTCAGAGGTCTTATTATAAAAGGCCAAACATTTACACACATATCAGTACAATGATAAGTCTCTTGAAATGTGTTTACTTCATTTTATATCTTATTTTTTCATTGGATGTACGTGGTTTTGGCATGTCCCACACACTACTCTGCTAACTACAGTGTGTGTAATAAGTGGTTAAATCATTCTACATTTAAAAAATAATTATATGGTTTTATTTTCCACAATTTGATAAAACGATGTATATTCTATTTTCATAATAATATTGAACATTTTGCATGTGTCCCTGACATTTGCTGTCCACCCTGTCATTAAGGGGTAACTGTCCCATAAAAAAACCTCTGATGTTTTCAGTGACATTACTACCACCATTTTGTCCTTCCTCAATGGAGGCTGAGACATTCATTTCATTTCAAACCTTTATTTAACCAGATTGGTCCCATTGAGATCATAGATCTCTTTTTCAAGGGAGACCTGCAGCATATAGGTTCCACATGAAACATAAAACAATAAAGGACATTATACATTATATTTACAGGATACATAGTTATAGACATTTACAAGTGCCCATTGTATCAGCAAGCATTTCATTTAGCCTAGCTTTAAAAACATGCAGAGGAATGAGATTGCTCAGTTTCAATTATTGCTGAAGATTGTTCCAAGCAAGTGGAGCTGCGCACATAAAAGCTGTCTTACCTAAGACAGTCCTTGCTCTTGGCACATCTAACAAGACTACATCATGTGACCTCAGACAATAGCTGCTTGCAACTCTCTGTGTTATCAGAGAGCAGATATAATATGGGAGTTTACCCAACAAAGCTTTATAGATAAACGTGTACCAATGACTGAGCCTCCGTACAGAGAGTGATGGTAAACCTGCCTTGGTATACAGTGTACAGTGATGTGTAAGCGCTTTACAATTTGTGACAAATCTCAGAGCACTGTGATACGCAGCATCCAATTTGCTCAGGTAATTGGCAGGTGCATTCATATACCTATATGTAACAGGCAACAACTTCAAGTTTTGTTCCTTGCGTAGTTACAATATCTAAAACAGGCTCTGGTGTCTTTTTAGCTTTTGAAAAGAGCATTACCTTGGTTTTATCCACATTTAAAAGAAGCTTTAATTCAGAGAGCTGAGTCTGAATAGTGTTAAAAACAGCTTGTAATTTAACAACAGCTTCTTTAATGGAGGGACCTGCACAATATATCACAGTATCATCCGCATAAAAATGTAAAGTAGCTTCATCCACATTATCACCTACACTGTTAATATATATGGAGAATAAAAGTGGTCCCAAAACAGAACCTTGTGGTACACCATTAGAAATGTTTAACCATTCAGAAGACAGTCCATCAAAATGAACACATTGGGACCTTTCAGAGAGGTAGTTCACAAACCACCCCACTGCATTGCTGGATATGCCAATACTGAGTAGCCTCTGCTTTAAAATGCGATGATCAACGGTGTCAAATGCTTTGGAAAGGTCAACAAACAGAGCTGCACAACTCTGCTTATTATCTAAAATAGTAGTAATGTCATTTACCACTTTCATTGTGGCAGTGATGGTGCTGTGTTTCTTTCTGAATCCTGACTGATGTTTAGACAGGATATCATTTATACATAAAAACTCCTTTACTTGTTCACTCACTAAGCGTTCGAGCACCTTAGCCAGAACTGACAATTTAGAGATTGGCCTATAGTTATTTAAAATAGTTGCCTCCCCTCCTTTCAGTAAAGGCAAGACATAAGCAGACTTCCATACTTTTGGAATTGTGTTCGTGCTGAGGGAGAGGTTAAAAAGAGAAGTAAGAGGTGGAGCAATAAAATCTGCAGCTATCTTTAAAAAGAAAGGTTCTACATTGTCCGGGCCAGCCGGTTTCCTAGGATCTAACTTGGATAATGCTTCATGAACAATACCAATAGTTAAAGGAGTAAAACTGAAAGGGTTTTCCAGGCCACATTGTTCAGAGTCAAGGATTGGAGCGTTCACAGGAGCCACACAGCCAAACAGAGAGCCACAAGACACAAAATGCTCATTAAAGCAATTTAGCATAGTAGCCCTGTCTGATATAGTGCCAGATGCTGTGGTGAGGCACGGAGGTAGCTCATTTGGGATATCACCAGTGGAAATCGATTTTATGGCTTTCCAAAATTTCCTAGGATTATTCAGGTTTTCTGTGGTAACCGACAAATAGTACTTTGATTTAGCACTTTTTATTTGAGATGTGAAGCTATTTCTTAGCTGCCTAAAACGCAGCCATTCTACCTCTGAGCCTGATTTCCTAGCCTTAGCCCAAGCATTATTTCTCTCATGAAGGAGACTGGACAGCTCAGCAGAAAACCAGGGATTGTTTCGTCCCTTCACTCTAAATTTACGCAGAGGTGCATGTCTATCTATAATTTTCATAAAACCAAGATAAAAATAAGACCATGCAGTTTCTACATCAGCACACAAATTGATTCTACCCCAATCAAAATCAAACAGATCATGTAAAAAACCCTGCTCCACAAAGTGTTTTTTGTCTCTCTTTGTGATGATACGTGGTTTAACCTTTTGGACCTTAGTGTCCCTAATTGTGGCTACAACACAGTGGTCACTCACATCATTAGCAAATACTCCCACAGATGAGTATTTATGTGGAACATTTGTTAAAATTAGATCAATTAAGGAGGATTTATTTGGGGACTTAATATTTGGGCGAGTAGGACTGTCTAATCTGGGTAAAATTCAATGAGGTACACAGGTTTTTAAAATCCTCTGACACAGAAGTTAACCAGTCCCAATTAAAATCACCAAGCAGCACTATTTCCTTGTAGGAAAGTTGTGATAACAGTTTTGCCAATGACGATAAAGAGTCCTTGACAGCCGAAGGGGCCCTGTAGCAGCCCACCACCATGAGCTGTTGACCCTTTGTTACCTCAATATTCACGGCTAAAAATTCTAGCTGTTTACTAACAGATTTGGAAACCATATTAGTTACACAAAACTTATTTTTCACATAAATGGCAACGCCACCACCTTTTTTAGGCCGGTCAGTACGATATACACTGTAACCATTTATGTAAATGTCAGAGGCCAAAATGGATTTATCTAGCCACGTTTCTGATAAGACAATGTCATCAGCATCAGTCGAACTCGCCCAAATACTGACAAAATCTAATTTAGGTAATAGACTACGCATATTTAAATGAATTAAACCTAGCCCAGATCTAGATATAAAATCAGCAGGAGTAGCTATTTGACTAATACTGCTAGGTGGACCGGGATTTGGCTGTACATTTCCTGATAGTAACAATAATAAAAATACATTGGCTATAGTTGCAAAGTACATTTTTTATACTTATATTTAAAAAATTGTAATCATATTATTTGTGTAGGAACTTTTGGTTTCACATTGAGGGACATATTTGATTCCTGATGTGTCATTATTAGAGAGATAGAATAATGTGAAGAATATCCTTTTATTTTGGCATCTTATGCAACAACTAGGTACATTTAAGGAAAATTGGAATAATAAATAGAAGGCTAGATGTCATCTTCATTTCACTGATCAGCTCCGTTTTGAGAGATTTGGGTACGGAGGAAAAGAGAGAGGGCTTTGTTTTCTGACAGTTTGTGAGTTCCCTGACACACCGGGGACACATGTATAAAAGACATATAAAAGTGCATTTTGCATGGTAGATCCCCTTTAAATCATGTGAAAATATTATGCCAAGAAACCTGTTAGCTCATGGGATCACAGTATACAGTATCAACTGTGTTATTCAAAGATTATGTAAAATACAAACAAAAACTGTGTTTGGAATGGAAAAGTTTGATATATAAAGCATATATATATATATAATAATGATTATAATAAAAAACATTATTATATATAATATGTAGGTATATAATATGTTTTGATCTCTTAAAGGTGGGGTAGGTAAGTTTCAGAAACCGGCTCGAGATACACTTTTTGTTATATTCCATGGAATGCTCTTAACATCCCGATAGCAATGACTATCTTAAGTGCTTTGACAAAAAATCCATACAAAAATGTCATCTGTAGAAGCCGTAATACTGTAAAAAGTACAACTGATGGCCTACCTGCCTGTCAGCCTTCCATCGGGGCACAAACTTCTCTCGTGCCCTCATTGGTCATGTGCGTGTTCGTGTGTTGGAGGAGGGGCTCTATAAGGAAGTGGCAGATTTTCTCCGGCTGTGTATTTTCAAATTCTAGCGATCTCGAGCCGGTTTCTCAAATGTACCTACCCCACCTTTAATCTATGCTTTGTGTCCTTCCCTTCACACAGGTACACCCACAGGGCCCCGTTCTGACCGGTTCTGACGGCCATTTTGGCTGCACTGGTTAGCTGTTAGAGGCTGGTGACAGAGGCTGAAGTGAATAGTCAAAAAAACAATTTTTATGAAAAGATAAGAGTATCTGGTACATATAAATGACATTTTTGGGTGATTGGACTCTTTAGTTTAAAAATGACAGAAAAGCATAAACATACCTTTTGCATTTTAAATGTCCTATTCCAATTCCGCCTATGATTTATGTGTGTTTAAGTGTTAATATTACAAAGATGGTAAAAGGTATTGATATAATCTTTGCTTTATTGTATGCCTCTCTGTGAACATAGGCCAAATGTGGCAACATCCTGATCATTATTTCCAGGGATACATGGGATAAGGCCAACACGGCCCCCTTCAGAGGAGCCCACATTTTCACTATTTTCGGTTATGGGAAAGTTCCAAACATTAACCAAAACAAATATATTTTGCAGTAAAATATTTGTATACAACCATCCGTTTCATAAACTAGACATATTAAAGTAAAGAAAAAACATGGTTGTGCTTTGTTCTACCTCGGGTAGAGGTATCTCGATAACTAAAGCCTTTTTGGGGGTTTGTTCCTCCACTAAATGGTTTGATGACCCCTTTAATAAATTGACCTCTATAGATTATTAGTCAACACATGGACAGCAAAGAGGTGAGTCTCTAGTTGAGATGCTTTTTAAGATAGACAATTGGTCCGCTATATTTGTTTGTGAAGTGCCCATAAACTTAATTAAACTGTGCTGACAGATTTTTTTTAAATAAGGGAAAAAAGCTTTTCTAATGCTGATGGTTTGTGTGAAGTAAGTGTTTTTGTGTTATACCAGGGCTGCCGGTTTTTTTTGTTGCCTTTTTTAACATCGATTTAGAGGAATATCTCAATTTAAATGAACATTAAGACTGTTGTGATGTCTCAACCCAGTCTCACAAAAAACGTGTAATAACTACGTTAGTCCACAACGTAGGACGTAGTATTTCTACAAAAACGCCTCTGAAATTGTAGGATCCCTACGTTTTTTTTCACCATTCATTCCAATGGCTATGTCACGTGATCTTCAAATTTCTCCCTGCAGAAAAAAAAAACATGGCCGAACTTTGTTTTATTCTCGGTGTAAAATGTCTATTTTAAAGTTAGTTTGGCCATTAAAATGCGTTTTGATGTAATTTGATGCGAGAAATATGAGTTGTTATTTCAGATTATGTGTGCAGTGGATGCACATGATCTTTAGTTTGCTAGTTATTACGAAGATTACTTCAGGAAATTGTGTCTATACAACGTTTTCATTGTCACCAAGGTGGTTGCTAGGGATGCTGCTATCGATATTATTTCTGTTATGTTGTGTAACTGTTTAATGGTGTTATCTTTATTGCTACCCCCTTCCCCGTCAATGTATAGTGTTGGTCCACAGCGCAAACGTATTAGTTTAACAAAATCCGCATCTAAAATTGTGGCATAGATACGTTATTTTCCCCTGTGCAATTCTCCATTTACTCAACAATAACACATAATTATCCTTGTGTTTATTTATTTGTTTGATTAATAAACACAAGTTGGAGTCCGTCAGGACCGAGGGTCGGAGCAGCTCATTTGCTTTACAGAATATTACACCCGGAAGTAAGTATTCTCTCCGCTTCGCTTGACAAACCCCGTGATAGTCCTCAAGCTCTGTGATTGGAGAGTGTGCCGAGCGTCGAACAGCACTTGAAATGGGATGGAACCACGGCAGACTGTCCAAAACTGGATTTGAACGGGTCCACCCGTCCCCCCCTCCGTCCCCAGAACTACACATGCTGGCTATTGTGTTTCGCAACATGCTCTATGGCACTCCTCTGGGAGTTGTAGTTCTAAAATACGTTTTCGTATTTCCCATAATAAGAAGTTGCCAGTATTAAACTGTGTACATCCCTGGAGGTTTAGGGGATAGGAAACACTCAAATGTAAAACATATAATTAATAAATGGGTGAAAATTGCTTGTGCCCATAATGGGTAGCATTACCCACAGGACAGCTAAGGTCAGAAGAGCTTTATTTAACAGCTGGTCTTATGTCTGTGACCCCTCCTGTTGTTAATTGATGAGCCTGAAACATGCACTTGTCAAGGTTCAGAGGCACATTTTGCAAATATGGCAGTAGCCATCGATCATCTTAAGATAAGATATACTTTATTGATCCCAAGTTGGAAACATTTGCGTTACATCAGCATGTGTAACAGTTGTAAATATGCAGTGGTGTTTATTTGTAAATAATTTAGTATAATCACACAAATTCTGTGTTTTATATTTAATAATTCTGTGTTCTTTATTTATTGATTGTTCAATACCTGACAAGGCCGGAGATGAAAAACTTTGGTCGCAGGTTCCTCAACAGTGCATTACAAGACATCTATCAATATGTGTGTACCTCCACCATTAAACTGTCGTATTCTGCACATTTCTTATACTATCTACATACATTTTATATAAGAGTATAATACATATGTATAATATCAGTTAAAATAAGTGCTTCAACATAGTTAACATTGCTGGAGGTATACACAAAGTTTTTCATTCATTGCATAACTACACCGTTTGTGTATTATGTCAATAAACCTTAGAAAATCTTGAAATCTTGAAAGGGATGTGCAAAATAGTCATTATATACAGTCTTTAATTAACTATTAGTAGAGAATAACGAGTAATGAATATACTTTATAGGGATCCTATTAATATCTAATAATAAAAATAATGAAATTCAATAACATGCTTTAACCACTAGGTGTCCCTTTATATCAGCTGTGCACTTTTATGGTGTAAATACAGCCTATCTACCAAGTGGATCAAATATAAAAGTCAGCCGAATTAGTGTTGATACTGCAAGGAGACGTATTGTGTGAAAAGAAATGTAAGATGTTGTTTAATGGCTGATATATTTATGATCCATGTCACGTTTTCAGTGTTGGTGGCAGTTCCTCATATTTGTCTAGAAGTCTTCTCATCAAGGCTCTATAAATAGAGAACTACGGCAGATATGTAATATTTAATGCAGCCAAACCATGTATTACAATGCCGTTATGTGATGACCTCCAAAGAGAAAAGCAAGCACATTCGGAATAAAGTGTTTTCGGTCTGTTTCCGGTATTTGTTTATGACGATGTGATGTGAGACTGGAATTGCCCAGGGGAAAATAACGTATCTATGCCACCATTTTAGATGCGGATTTTGTTACGTTTGCACTGTGGACCAACACTATACATTGACGGGGAAGGGGGTAGCAATAAAGATTACACCATTAAACTGTTACACAACACAACAGAAATAATATCGATAGCAGCGTCCCTAGCAACCACCTTGGTAACAATGAAAACGTTTTATCGACACAATTTCCTGAAGTAATCTTCGTAATAACTAGCAAACTAAAGATCATGTACATCCACTGAACACATAATCTGAAATAACAACTCATATTTCTCGCATCAAATGACATCAAAACGCATTTTAATGGCCAAACTAACTTTAAAATAGGCATTTTACACCAAGAATAAAACGAAGCTCGGCCATGTTTTTTTTTTCTGCAGGGAGAAATGTGAAGATCACGTGACATAGGCCAGCCATTGGAATGAATGGTGAAAAAAAATGTAGGGATCTTACAATTTCAGAGGCGTTTTTGTAGAAATACTAGGTCCTACATTGTGGACCAACGTAGTTATTACACGTTTTTTTATGAGACTGGGTTGGATGTCTTCACCCCCATGCCAGCTGCTCTCCCTGCACTGTCGGCCTCCTCATGCTTATATAGTGTTAATAATTGACCAGCACAAGTAGAAATGAAAACAATTGTAACAAATAAAAGTTTGACAAATAAAATATATTTATTTATAAAATGTCATTATAAAGAAAACATAGCAGCCTTTTAAGAACCAATAGCAGCCTTTTCCTTTAGTGCATTTTTTTTTTTAAGAGTAACAAAATTAGAACCAGAATAATATATATATATTATAAATAAATAAAGTGCATGTCTTTGTTTGTGTGTTTTGGTTTACATGACATGTCTCATGTTGTAGGTGTTTGTGGCAGATTTTGATGCCTTGATGACAGAGGGAGGGGGCTCCCATTTGAAACACTGTGGCTCAAGGTTTGCCATCTTCACAGTCATGATGGATCATAGAGTTCCATCAAGAGCCAAACTGTTTCGGGTTTTGGTTTTGTTCAGTCCCACCACAGAGAACACTCGTTCAGCATCAGCATTTGGATGTGGAAGTACCAACACCAACTTGGCAATACGGGAGAGCCTCCCAAATCTGCTCATACCGGTCACCTTTGAAAAATGTAGGAAGCCTAATTACTCTCAAGTATTTTTGTATAGAATGAAGTTGATTACGTCAATGGGTATTTCAAAGGGTGCAGAATAATTCTTACCTTATTCTTCATTGATGCCATGTTCCCCCAAAAGCTCTCAATGTCGAACGTGGCTGGGTCTTCGGGCATGGCAATGTCCATGGACTGGTAGTCCAGAGACTCCTCACTCAGTTTGTCACGCTCGTCAGGTCCGTTGTATGGGAGAAGTTCAGGAAACCTAAAAGGAACACAATGTGCACTGATCTGGTAAAGTAATGTAGCTGAAACGGGTTGTTTTTCAGATGTGGTCATTAAACAGCATCTATTAAGAAAATGTTAAGAAAATGTGACAAGAGCCAAGAGTCTTTAACCTGCTCTACTTATTAAGCATATTGAGATAACTTGTGTTATGATTTGGCACTATAGATAAATGTACTTGACTTGATACCCCAACTAACCTGTCGACAAAGTAGAAGGCGTCTTCCACTCCACACTCTACCCTCTGCTGGACATCCAGAAACATTGGCATGTTTTATCAGGGGCTCTCTGATGGGGAGTTTCTTCATGGCATACTCCACAGGACTCACCAGAAACGCCACTGCTGTCTGCAGGAACCTCTGCGGTGTAATGTCTCCTGCATCAAGGAGCCTGTTGAGTGTAGCTCGAGTAGTGAAGCCGATCACCAGCTTTTCTCCTACGACAGACACAATAAATCAACAACGTCACAGAGGTCATTAAGGTGCTGTATGCGATTCTGGAGAAAGATTGATGCAATATGTTCTCATTCCCAACACCAACATGTCAGTATGAGACTGGGAATAAGACCGGTGTTGAGTCACTTTAGCAATTATCATCAACAACCACAATAGCTAACTTGAAAGCACCCCTTTAAGTATCTTCATCACATCAGTGATTGATTGAATACTTTATTAGACAGAAATGCAAACAGCACAGGTACAGTACTGTAAATTCCCTTAGCTCATTATAGTAAGTATCCATTAGCTCACACACGCAAATACGTGATGATTTAACTAACACTGCTATTATTAGTCACGGTTGTTTGTTGTTAAACCCACCGCAGCAACCTGCCACACTGCTCACCAGCAGCCTGTGTAACGTTAAGTCTCACGTAGTCAGACCCACCGTTGACTTCATCAAAATAAAAATATTTGTTAAAAATAATGTGGTTACCTACCGTTTGACCTCCCGCTTCAGATGAAAATGTCAGTCATGGCATTATTGAGGCACTGACACAGACGTTTCACGTTTACTTTTCGATTTCTCCGCCATAGAGTTAGGTTGTTGAGGTAAAAACAACCAGCTGGCTGTGTGTTATGTATATTGTTTTGCTCCTGGCAAGCAAGAGGAAGAGATTACAGACTATACATGCCAGTCTATAGATTGGCCAATACAATTAAATAAGTCCTACCTATAGGTAGTCCAAGCCATACATCCTTCTAAACAAAACAGCATCCTGGATCTGGTTCCATACTATGTACATTAAATATATGTATTTATTTAATGTAAGTGGTATCTAATTATGCTTACTGACAAGATACCACCTACTCGTTCATAAAAAACGATCTCAAACAAATGATGGGGCTGATTCATAGAATCATACACGGCATACAGAAAAATTAGTAAAATGTGCCTGGAAAGTTGTGTGCCTCCAAATTAAAAAAATGCACCAATATACGTTACATAAAGTAATGTTGTCCATATTTTCAAACAAAATTCATGGCCGATTAAATGCTCTTCGATTTAAAAAGAGGAGATCCAACTTTTCTTGTGGAACGTGAAGGCAACACCTGTTTTGGCGCGGGTCGTTTTCCAGTGTGATGAACTTTGTCGATGAGGTAGCAACTTTTCTTATTTTGCCAACAAATATTTAGTAATGGATTTACTAATAATTTGGGGATGTAAAATTGAAAGACAGTTAAAACTTTAGTTGTATGCTAGGCTACTAGACGAGTTGTTTAGAGAATAAGCTAACATTAGCGTGTCAGCTAACTATCATAAAGCTAAGCTAGCTAAAAAGCTGTACAGTTGTTGCTAAACTGACAAAGCAACCGAATATAAACTGGCTTAAATTGTCGAGTCTTTCCAACTGAGTTATCCCATCACCTGTTAACTTGTGAAGAACCAAGTGAGGGACCAATATAAACCAGGACATCAGTTTTATTGTATTATACTTTATATATACACAGTCTATGGTATTATAGAGTAAAAAACGACCTGCGTCTCCTCGTGTACCTCAGGTAATACCCCCATCTCAGGTTGACTGGATGAGCTATTTTTCTCCAGCCACCACAATGAGGAGACAGGAGAACCAGCAGCCCAGGCAAACAGCAGGTTAGTTAAATAGATACTTTACAACCCCTCACTATTCATCTCCATTTAATATAGTCCTGTGATATAATGTAAATACAAAGAGTGGTGTAAAGTAACTAAGTACATTTACTCAATGTGTTGTACTTAAGTAATCGTTTGACATATTTGTACTTTACTTGAAATGTTCTATTTAATGCTACTTTATTCTTCTACTACAATACATTTCAGAGGCAAATGTTGTACTTTTTCCTCCACTACAATTTTAACACTCACAGTTACTTTTTACATAAAAAACACAGGATATGCTGATATAGTTTAATGCAGTAATGTACTACTAATCTACACAGTATTTCATGTATCTTCCTTTGTTCCACATTGACAAACTAAAATACTGAAGGCTCTTACATGTATAAAAACAGCATTATATAATACACTTAATAATATAATAATGTGAAAATATCAACTGTGCAACAAGTACTTTACTTTTTATACTTGAAGTAAACTTAGCTGATAATACTTCTGTACTTTATTTTATTATTTGTATTATTTATTTTATTTTTTATAATAAATCGGGTTCACATTTTATTTTTTATTATATACATAGTATATTTTGATATAGTATACTTTTGTACCTTTACTTAAGTAACATTTTGAAACACTTTTTCATATGATTGAGTACTTTAAGACCATATTATTTGTACTTTAATCAAGTAAAGGATCTGAGTATTTCTTCCAACACTGAATAGAAATAACTCAATACAAAATATTGAGTCTAGATGATAAGTACACTTATTGTTATATTATACTAACATTATAAATATTAACATTGCAGTCAGTCTGATATGCTGATATGTTTCCTCTGCTGTGTCCATCAGGCTGCATGTCTGTGCCGCTGTTCAACCAGAAGAAGAGAAGCAGAGTTCCTCTGACCTCTGCTCCCTCTGAGAATGAATTCTTCTCCCACAGTGAATACAATGCAAGCAGCAGCCCAGCTGCACCTCACAGCTCTTCAGGTGAATCATTCAGCTCTTTAAGCTTGCACTGTATTTCAGTCACTCACCAGGTGGCAGTATATCCAAAGAAAAATACATTAAAAAAAGCAATTATTGCCTTTGTATGTTTTTTAATGCCTGACTGCTCAAATTCCCCATCTACTGCTGAATCACACCATTAAGTCCATTTTATGTTAAATATAGGACAATATTGTAAAACATCTCCCCATTAATTAAGATTCAGAGCTGCAGGTGGCAGAGGATGCTATAAGATTTCCCACTGAGAATGTATTTTTTCCCTCAGGTACATTTGGATGTTATCAGGCCTCAGGTCCGGCCTCTAGTGCTGCACAAAGCCCCCAGTGGAAAAGGCAGGACGTCCCACAATCTGCTCCACCCCCGCAGTACGTCAGCAACAGACCTGCTCCGGGCCCTTCTCCTCCAATCAGAGCCTTTAAACCCATAGCTCATCCATACAAAGTTGGAGGCACAAGGTACCTTTTTTAAAATGTGTTGACCGTTAGTGTAATCAGTTAACCATTCAGACACATGAGATACAGTTTTGCATGGGACATAAATATGGTCACCACCACTACTGACACAGGCAATACATAAGCTGTCACTATGAGCCGCAATATGACTGTAAATTGATTTGCTCACAACCAATAATAATGTACCTGGCTAGCATGGAAAATGTTTAAAACCACAGATGAATTAACTAAAAAGTTGCCATTTCAAACGTTGATTGTGACTGTTGTTTGGTGTGTGCTTGTTTTATTTATGTCTTCACATTTCCAGCTCTCAGATGGGACAGCCCAGCAACCCAGGGAGACCGCGGGAGTTCAGCCCTGGTGTTAACTCCACACAGAGCAAATTTAAAGATCCCCACTTTAGCGAGAGTGCACCAATGAAGCCAACCCCCCATTCTGGGTTCTCTCCGATGGCTCAGCAGTCATCCTACAGACAGCTCACTCTCAACAATCAGTATCCCAAGCAGCCCAGACCTCTGGCTGCTCCTGTGCCCACCCCCAGCAGGCCCTCTGCTCCCCTTGCAGCGCAGCCACAAAACAAATCCTGGAACTTTACCAACAGCTTCGGCCCGCAGAGACTTCCCTTTGAGGGAAACAGCAGCACAATTAAATCTCAGGCTGCACGACAAACTCACAACCAGGTAGAACAAATATCTGCAAAGTGTATAACTGATCATTTTAAATAACTTAAAATGTGCCAGTTATGTTCCATAATATTGTCCTGATCACTGCAGCATTTGATTTTATGCTCAGCAGGACAAAGTTGCACAGAAGCCAGCCTTCGAGACCTCACTGAGGATCCTGACTTCAGTCATTAATGGCATGAGACACTGGAGCCAGTTTAAAGACAAAGTCCCATACTTATTTGAGATATTTGGTCAGTTGAATCAGAATTGGCAGTTGTATCTGATGTGACTATTAAGTATCTCTAAACACATTTCATCTGACAGGCTGTGCTCTCCTCCCTCAGCTACTCTCGACTCTGCGGTCACACTGGGTCGCCACGGAGCCAAGAACTTCCTCATGAGAGACGGGAAGACGGTGGTCCAGTGTGTCTTCTACGAAACTGTGAGTTCCCTTTCGCAGTGAATTCATTCATTTGAGTTTTTCAGAAGACTAAGTCCCTTTGCACTGAGTCATCTTTTTTGGAAAAGATGACTTGGTGTTTATATTGATGATTATGCTGCATTTTGTTATTCTGTTTATATATTGTATATTTACAGGGCTCGACATTATAAATGGCCCGCTGGCCCGGAAGCACTATTTAGACACCCCGGGCCAGCATAACGTACTTTCCACTTGCCTGCTCGGGCCACTAAAAATATTGCTTTAAAAAAAAAAAATGGTCCTGTGGTATCAGTATTTTGACTAGCAATTTTGTTAAATTGTTTCGTTTATTAACGCTACAACATAGCGTTTCGTGAGGCAGTTGTCAAGTTGTTGGGTGAAAAGCAAACAGCTGTGAGCGTGAGCAGGCTCCCGTGAGCGTGAGCAGGCTCCCGTGAGCGTGAGCGCGCTCCTTCACTACAGACTTCGCAATTGCTCCACCTAACCATTCGCCAAAATGTTTTTAATACCAGCGGTAACCGGACAAGCGCCGGGCAAAAAACAATCTTCAAATAAAAGAAAGTCACCGGAGGAGTTAAAGGAGAGTGACAGGGAGCATAAGAAGAAGAGGGAGAGAACGTTTCAGCCACACTGGATTAATCGATGGAGTTGGCTTCTATAGAGTGGTGCAGTGACGCGTCCTAAAACCCTTTTATAATTTTCGAATCCAAAAATCTAGATTTATGATTCGAAAATGATAAATGTAGTAGATTATCCTGAACAAAACATGCATTTATCAAACAGGTTTGTTTTCCACAGACCTTATTTCCAGCTTTTTTCCAAAACCCTGTGGAGAAATCCCGTAGCTTTTTTGTGGAGGGAACCAGCAGCTAACTTCCTGGTTTTAGGACGCGTCACTGCACCTCTCAATATGATGCCAATATAAACAAGGTATTTTGTCGGCTTTGTACATCAATGCCGACCTATGCTGACAAGTAAGTGAAGAGTAGAAAATAAAAAGGTATTGGCTAGGGAAATGTCCCAGCAGTTTAGGATAATGAAGGTTCTAATCTAATCTATTACATATTTCTAACTACTAATGACAGGAAGGCAGAAAGCGCATTATACAAATAATAATACTCATAATAATAGCAGAATCTTTTTAACAATGACCACAATATCATTATTTTAATAAACCAAATATGAACAATTGAGGAAAATTAGGAAGAACTGATGATTCAAATGTTGTAGTACAAGTAGTAATGTAGTTTGTGCATAAATTATTATTGCAACAAATGTGTTAATTTTCTTCATTATTAGTCGATTTTTTTGCAGGAATGCTCCGGGCCAGTGGTTACAATGGTGGGGCCAGTGATAATACAATTCCACCGGCCCTTAATGTCTACCCCTGATTTAACCTATTAGTATGTATGAAAACTATCATCCTTATTTTCAAGAGCACAAATATAATTCATATATATATGTTTCCCACAGATCTGAAATATACTTGGGTTGTTTATTTATTGACTTTTCATTCCTGTATAATCATTTTGCGCAAAGATGGCACTGTTTGTCAGAGCACTTCATCCTTCTGGGATTTCATGAAGAACAGCTCCAACGCCTGTGTGTATGGGAACACCTCTGGTGCTGGTCCATTAACTGCCAGTGTTTCCCACAGATCTGTTTCCCACATATCTGTAATATACTTGGGGGGGTGGTGGTGGCGGGGGGGTGAGGTGACATGCAACAACATTAACCTTTCTGTTGGTCGCTTGTTAGCAGACCCTTCACGCGATGGCAGAGCGAACAGGTACAGGCAGGGCCCATAATGATCGCCCTATAGTTTAAATCTACTACCCACACATGAACATATGGAAATGTTTTACTATTTAAAAAAATAAATGTATTTATAAATGTATTTAGGAACCTATCCATGTGATTTTTTTGGAGTTAAATGCATCAATCTGGTGCATTTTGAGGGGAAAATAAAGAGACTAGATCTATGGAAACACCTATATTAAACAGAACTGTATACATTTCAATAATCATAAAATCATGGCCATAACCAATAACATACCATTTCCAATATGAAAAAAACACTGAAACTTGTTTATTAATTTATTCTTTGGTTCATTTATAGTTGTGAGTGTGTCTGTGCTCCTGAATCAGCCTCTCCTGTCTCCCTCCTCTCCCCCCTGCTCCTCTTTGAGGCAGCAGCAAAGACTATTTTTCTCTCAACAAGTTTTAAAAGTATATCTTACCTTTTTTATTTATTCATGTATATTTTACTAATCACATTACATTTCATTTAGCTGATGCTTTTATCCAAAGCGACTTATAATGACCGATTACAGTGACATTCTCCCTGTAATAACTAAGGGCTAAGTGCCTTACTCAAGGGCACACTATAGGTGGTGTTCCTGGCGGGATTTGAACTCACAGCCTTCCGATCTTCAGCCCACCTCACTATCCATTAGACCAATGGACCCTCTCAAATGGAAATATTTGTTTACATAAATGGTGACCACACCGTTTGAGACCCACTGAGAATTTAGACTAAGTTAACTATCTAAACACTCAGAGAGTCCTTTACCTCACCTGAGCTGAGCTTATCCCGAGCTTGAATGACACACAGAGACCAATCAAGGGCTTTGATTTATGATCTGTATGACAGCCAGTCACCCTGTGTGAGGCAGGCCACTTAACAGGCCAGAAGGAGGCGAGATCAGTGCAAGGGAGCGAGGGATCATTGTCCACACAAGTTAATAAGTTAATCGATCGCAGATGGCGTCGTGGTCACGTACGAATACAAAAAAAATTCAATTAAAAAAAAAAAAAATACCTAAATGGGTCGCGAAATATACTTGGGCGGCCGTTAATATACCTGGGCGGCCCGCCCAAGTATAGTCTATGTGTGGGAAACCCTGGATGTACAGAAACACCTTTTTGGTAAACTATGAGAATGAAGAAAGGTGATTGAAGATGAGAAATGATTGTAAATGTATGTATAAATGTAAATATGTAAGTAGGAATATCTTGCAGAAATGATTTAAAGGATAATCATTGATCAGCAGTAAGTAACGGTACGTCCACACGGCAGCGTGCGTTGAAGCTTGCCGGTGGGCGTGTCTGGCGCGCGACATACAACCAATCACATTCATCTCCTGCCCTGGACACACAAGCACGCGGTTTGATTGGCTAGAGCAGGGGTGGCCAACCAGACAGAGGTTAAGAGCCACATTTTTTCTCTGTTACTGCAAAGAGCCACATCAAACACACAGTCACTGATACCGGTTGTTTCAGTTTTTTGTTTTCTGGAGACAAGATTTCAACCACGTCACTGATGCATTTTTGTGGCACTGGGATATATATTTTTTAAATCCTCTGGAGCAGAGAGAGGAGCTGTGGATTATTGTTATTGATTAATGCATCAGTGTTTCTTAGGGTCAAAAACACTAAACTCACAACTTAAAATGAAAGCGTTTAGTTTATTTAATAAAAGAGCACATATTCAATGTGAAAAGTGACAGTAGTCATAGATTATTTGCAATTTGGTGCAACATATATATTTAAAAAAATAAAATAATATATATATATCTTTTTTTAAACACCTTGAATTTCAGGGGGGGCTCCGTTGGCGAGGCGCAGCACCCCTCCAAGACAATGGTAGGGCAAACACTGGATAGTGTTTAATCAATTACTTAAATGTAATTATTGTGCTTTATTTCACACCAGAACCATAACCATAACACAAACTTTTAAACAATGAGAACAATAAATTAAATAAATGACAAGAATTCGTATTAAATAAAATTAATACATTTCTCACAGACAGGCCTCGTGGTGTCCGTAGGCTTGCCCTCACTGTCAGAGATATAGCTAAAATACTTCCAAATTTCGCTTCTGGCGTCTTTTTTGTCAACAAGCCGAGGCGCATCGGCAGTTGCACTCCCACTTGCAGCCATGCTTCTCGTTTTCTCACATGCTCTGGCAGCTAGCGCGTGCACGAGAGAGGGGAGGCGTGCTTGAGAGGGGCGGGACTGCAGGCACGGCTGCAGTGCAGGGAGTGGAAGCAGAGCGCTGAACACACACAGCTCTTATTAAAATGGCGCTTTCTCACCGGAGTACTTTCCCCCGTCATTCTTAAAGTACCGATACTAATGAAACGGAGGAATCGTAACGTTTTTAACGGCAGAGTATCGCGTTATACCTTTCAAGTATCGGTACACCGTGCAACACTAGTCAGGAGTCAGTGTCTCTCCCCCAAACTCACACATATAAAATTCGATATGAACTGAAGAGCCGCATGAAACTAGGCTCGATATGAGCCGCAAGAACCGCGGGTTGGCCACCCCTGGGCTAGAGCTTGTACTGGCATATGATTTGATTGGCTGACGCTTCCGTCGAAGCTTGAAAAGTTGAACTTTCTCAACTTTCAAAGGCAAAGCGACGCGACGGAACCACAATGCAGTTCGGCAAAGCGTGACGTCACCCCATTCAAAGTGAATGGGAAGTGTCTGTTAGGGTTCCCGAGAAGTGACTGAAGATGAGAACCCGCTATGCAAGCACTACAACTGAGACTGTGGTGAAGTGTCAAAAAGGCTTTATTTTGTCCACGACACTGACAAGGAGTTGACGAAGCACACATATGCCCCTTTCACACCAGCGCTTTTTCAGCTCCGGCTCGGAGCTAGAGCCTGAAAAGCGCCGGTTTTTCCTGTTCACACCGCAGCGGCGCCGGCTCTTAGCTCCGGAATCGGGTTCACATCCAGCTCCAACAAATTGTTGGTCTAGAGGCAAGAGCTTCGGAGCTAATAGGTGGCGTCGCTTACGTCTCTCTTACGTCGAGGCGTGCAGGAAACTAAACCCACCTCCCCTGAACATAGGTCGACTGTTATGCCTGCCTACAAGCAGTAGTGCTTATAAACACACTTTATAAAGTCAGGCAACACTAACCAGGCTTCGTGTGATTCTGTTTATTTGTACCTTACTTTGACCATCCGTTCACTGTTATCGATCATTGTGGAGAGAGGCAGACGTGTTGTTTTGTATTATTGCAGCTATCGGATGCAAGTAGTCAGTTTAGCTTCGGTTGCTATGCTAACATCACCCGTTTTATACCAGAGAAACTTTCATAACAGCGTTGTGATACCAAACAGTGTCAATTCAGACTGACACACATTCACTTAGGCTAAGGGGAACTGGGGATATGCATCAGCTGCTTGTGTGAGTCGGACAGTGAATACTTTAGAGCGGCCGCTGCAGTGTGAGCCAGAGATGTTCACAAGTCTTTTTTTGCAAGTCCAAGTCAAGTCTCAAGTCTTTGGTCACAAGTCCAAGTCAAGTCTCAAGTCTCTAAAAAAATAAAAGTCTCATGTCTCTTCTGGTTGTAATAAGACTTCTATTGTCTGCTGCTATCCAGTCTGTTAAGAATACTGCACAGCTATATCTAAGAAATTCAAAGCATTTACTGTGTTATTATACACTGGGTCTCGAATGACATCTTTTAAGTCTACTATTAATAAACATATTCCTCTATCCTCTCACTCAAAGCCAGTGTCATGGTAACCTGATAAACCTGTAACATTAACGTTACGTGGTCAACAATAAACCTGTAACCTGCCTATAAACCCACAGATGTATTTATGTATGTAACTATGTATTTTTCTACGGTTAACGTTAGCCAGTAGATGGTGGCAGCGGAACGTAATGATTAACGTTACCGACCTTTTTTATGTCATGTCAAGAGTTGGATGTCAACGCCACTCAACTCAAACAAGTGTGACAAGCAAACATTCACTCATCTTTTCAAATATTCAGTTACAAAGCTATTAGCAAGCTCAGTTAACATTACATAACTGATGCTGAGCTAAACATGTTTGCTAACCGTCCATATGCGTTAATGTGACTGACCTCTCCGGGTGACTTCTCAAGTGCCTGATGAAATCCGACGTTGTTGCGCCAGCATCCTTGATTTTGATATTGCAGACTTTGCAGTGTGCGCTCCTTTTGTTGGTGCCGCCAGCGTTTTGTTCGAAGTGTTTGTAGTTTAACCTAATTACAAGCGGCACAGCCGCAGGTGTGCCGCCGGTCGCCATGGTGTTACTACGAGGTAGTAACAGAGGCGCGCACGTCTGCGTAATGAGCCCGGCTAAAATAACTGGATGGCCTACCTGCCTGTCAGCCTTCCATCTGGGCACAAACTTATCTCGTGCCCTCATTGGTCATGTGCGCGTTCGTGTGTGTTGGAGGAGGCGGGCTCTATAAGGAAGTAGCAGCCTCTAGCAGATTATCTCCGGTTGTGTATTTTCAAATTCTAGCGATCTCGAGCCGGTTTCTCTCAAATGTACCTACCCCACCTTTAATACGCCAAAAATAGAAAACACAATGACTGTTCACGAGTCCCAACACACGAGTCCAAGTCGAGTCTGAAGTCTTTTGGTCACGAGTCCAAGTCAAGTCTCAAGTCTCTGTGTGTGCGACTTAAGTGCGACTCGAGTCCGAGTCGCAGACTCGAGTCCCCATCTCTGGTGTGAGCTAACCGGGAGCTAACGGGAGAATAAACTCCCGTGGAAGAGCAGCCAATACTGCAGCGGTCGGTAAATGCTGCTGAAACACATTAATAAACAATGAACCACGGCACTCTGGAGCAAAGTATAAGGTTGGAGAAGTCGTTATTCAATTTATTCTGGCTTCGTGTGATTAAAAGCAACACGATCATCGACCCAACGCAGTTCCCCGTTGTTGTGAGAGCGCCGTAATGGCTGCCGTTGGGGAGCAAATCAGCGATGTAAACGGTGACGTCATGACGCAGCAGGGGCAGCTCTGGGGCGCCAGTGGGCGGTGTGAACAGAGCGGGAGCTGAAAAGGGAAACCGGAGCTGAATCAGAAAAGCTCCCGCTCGGAGCTAGAAAGGGAAAAGCGCTGGTGTGAAAGCCGCATATAGAGGGAAGACGTGGAGCTGGGCTGCTCAGGAGGGGAGGCTGGACGTGGCAGGCAGAGCGGCTGGAGTATGTGGATCTGGAACAGGAAAAACAAGCAGGATTAGGAAATGATCTCCCTTCACTAGGAGCATCAAAAAGTCACTAGGAAAAACCACTACGATAGTTGGACGATAGTTTACCACTGAAGAATAAACGAAGAACTGGTGAAGTCTGAAGATGGGAACCAGGGTTTTAAGCAGGTGCAGGTGAGTAGTGGCAATCAGTGAGATGAGCTTCAGCTGAGGAGGTGAGTTGGCGGGAATCGGAATGTAGGTAGCCACGCCCAGCCATTGAGACAGATACACTAGAGCAGGCATCCTCAAAGTACGGACTCCGGTCCGGATTCGGACCGAACCACAACTGTCTCTGGACTCTGAGCAAATTATACTTTTCATATGTATTATCTGTGTTATCTGCGAGACATCGCCACAACGCAACGAGTCAAAATGATCCGCTATGTCCATAGACTGCAAACAGCGCTCATCGGACATTTATGAGAGAAAGTCTCTAATGTCCGAGTGCAAGTGAATGCAGCACAAGATGCACGTCATGTACCCCTCCCCCGGTCCTGGCGCGAGGGTGGACATATGATTGGCGGCGATTTCATTTGAACGGGACGGTGCAAAACGAGAAGCATTCGGACCCAAGCACTGAAGGAATGAGGTATTTGAGGTCTACAATGACAGAGAAGAGCCTGTCAGTTTGGCTGTACTCAGCATTGAATCAAAACGCACTAAAGCTGTTGATCTTAATACGTTTGTGAGGCGTTTTGCTGAACAACATGGTAATCGCCGCATTCAGCTGTGATACACGTCAACTTGATGCTCTGCTCACGGATGAGCATACAAAACTATTAAGATGATGACCTTACGTGTGTAAATTAATTTTTTTCTTTGAGGGGGTCTTCCCCCAAAAAACAGTTTTAAGTCCTGAGAAAGTCAAATAAGACGTTGTGTAAAACTACACTGCCCAGCCAAAAAAAAGTAACCACTTTGATTTAACTAGGTTAGTAGGTAAGGACATTCCACTGGATAACAACTGAAGTATAAAAGAATGCATGACTGAAGTGATGGAGACCATGTTGAAGGCAAACACAAAGAGGAAATAACAGGTCAAGCTAATCCCCCTCTCAGATTCCACAGCAACCAGAAGAACATAAATACTTGCTGGTGATTTGATTCATCAGCTTTGTGATGGAATAAAAAATGCACAGCTTAGCTGTGGATGAGTCCACACCACTGACATTGCTCAGTTGCTGGTGTTTGTGAGTTTTTATGACGAGGCAAAGGGGGAGTTTGTTGAAGATGTGTTGGGCCTGACGAACCTCAGTGGACACACAGGGGGGGGGGGGGGGGGGGCAAGACATTTATAAAGCAATAATGGGAATGCTGAATGAAAGAGGGTGCGGCTGCCTTTATTCATAACTGTGCAGCTCGTACACTGCGACTCTGAGGGGTCAAGCACAGACACAATAACAATGAAAACTGCTGCATACAGATTCTTTTTGTTTTTGCAACCTCGTGTTAAGAATCTTGTTGCAATTGTTTAAAAGTTTGAATGACCGCAATAAACGGACCTTTGTCTTATTGAAACATTTATTTTGGACCTTTAAGATTTGTATTTGAGTACCCCTGCACTAGAGGCTTCTCAATACTCAAATTTCCCCTCCTCGACTCTTCGGTCCTCCGGTAGTGACCCGGAAATGAATTTCAGCGCGCCATTTTGAAGGACGTCTCATTTCTCTAAATGCACACCGAGGATCGAGCGTCGAGGAGGCTCTCTGGAAGAGCTATAACCGAGGATACACTGATGGTTCCTCCACGGCTCCTCCGCGGATGCATTTCCGGGAACGGTGGAGGCTTGACGCACGGCCGGACTTATCTCAGCCAATGACAGCTCTGCATGCATCCCCTGGATATTATTTTAGAACCTGCTCTCATCGGGGATGCGATGTTTACAGTGAGAACAGCTGTGAGGTGCAGAAAGCAGAGCAGTGTGTATAATATATATCACTCAGTATAACATGCCTACTCTCTTTATTTGCTGTAGTTTAGTAGATATCTGCAAACAAAGAGTCGATATTTTTCTAAAACCATTTAGTGCTTCACATAATAAAATACATAACGGCTGTAGCCTGATTATGCTTTAGGAGCTGTAGATGTGTGTGGTACAGTGTGTAGGTGTGTGTGTGTGGTACAGTGTGTAGGTGTGTGTTGTACAGTGTGTCGGTGTGTGTTGTACAGTGTGTAGGTGTGTGTTGTACAGTGTGTCGGTGTGTGTTGTACAGTGCGCAGATGCGGCGGACAGACATGTCTCAGTTGGTTTGGTGTCCTCTGCTTACTTTTAATACTTGTAAATACAACTTTTGGCCCGTAATTTCAATTCCCCATTTCAGCGACCAGAGAGAGGGGGGGATATATCCAGTCTCTGATTGTGTTACGTTATTATGAGAGTGCTCTCATACTTTAAATTGCATATATTTATATAAATATATTTGTGTGTGTGTGTCCGCATCTGTAGCCTGGTATTGTCTCATTATACCGCACTCTCAATGAATTCAAAGTAAATATGTGGGGGAACAATGTTCAGCTGATCTAACAGAGATTATAAAATATGACAAAACACTCGACAGATGATGCAGCTGTTGCCACGTAATAATGAACGGACGTCGCTTTAATATGACCGCTCAGAGGAGAGGAGTTCTCATTTCTTTAAACGTCTGCTGCTTCCTCTCCTCGGTTCCCCTCCTCGGTCCTCCGCTCGCATCTCCTGTGGGCGGGACTAAGTCTCGAGGAGGGGAAATTTAAGAATTGAGAAGCCTCTATAGACTAACAGACTGAACAAACACAGAAAGGGGAAAAAGAAGGAGGAAGTACTGCAGATCCTCACAGCGTCTCCGTTGAAGCAACGCACGCTGCCGTGTGTGGACGGGCCGTTAGAGGTGGGAATTAATAAGCATTTGCTTCCTCCTGCTCCCTTTCGGACACATGATTTATTATTATTATTAATATGAACATTTTTATTGAATATATAAATATTATTATGAATATTGATAAATACTGTATTCTAACAATACGCTATTCTGTTTTTTTCTATTTAAATATTTTCTTTTTTATCTGTTCGAAATAAAGATTTAAATGAAAATGAAATCCTTGGTTAGATTTAGAGGCTTTCACATCTATTTAAATAAAACGATCTGGAGGATTTACTGAATCATTTGGATTCTGATTCTGGAACTATGTTGCTCTTCTTCCTTTTCACTTGACATTGTTCCCCAATAGTTCAGTGTTATTTTTATCGGATAAATCTTGCATCAATGTATTGTTGATCATTTTGTTTGATTCGTGATGCTCGATTTCTGTTTAGCTCCCCCTAGTTTTACCTGTGAAGTGAGCTGTCAAGTTTAATAGGTTAGGATTTCTGGGGTGAAATCAGAGTTCCCGTTAGCCGGTAATTACCGGACTACGACCGGTAAAATATGCCGAAGACCGGCAAATCTAAATCTCTCTGGTCAAAGTGTCCGTTCAAAATAATTTCCGTTTAGCGCAATACCACATCAGTTGCGCAACTTGCGCCATTTATGTGACAGACAAAAGAGTATGTGACAGACAAGAATAGTCAACTCTAATGTCTAACACTTAATGTGGAGAAAGATGTACTGTATGGGTTGATTGTGCGTTGATCTGTTGGTAATGCTTCGGGGTTCCGGTGGGCATGTAAACAAATGCATAATGCTGCGCTATACTTTGCGGCCTCACACGGTTGCATAGCGACGCTTATTGTTTAGGTGTCTTTTAATAAGCAGGTAGTCCTATCATTAGCTAGAACTAGCTGGATCTGATCGATATGGACATAAACGCGAGTGAAGTCTAATCTGACGGGAGAGCGATCAGCTGCTGCTCACGAGTCGACACGCAGCTCTGCATGATCACACGCAGCGGTGAGCGGAACAAAACACACTTCATGTTAGAATATCACACGTAACTATTTTAATGACCTCTCAAACTACCGTAACTAGTTATAGATATGTTTAGTTTTACTGTCGGGTCACTCATTACTGATCTGCGAGCTGCATGATACTGATGGGCTGTCAGGAGAGGGAGAGCGCTCCATTTATTATTCCCGTGTTATTGTTAGTTACTGTACACTTTTGAATAATGTAGTTAATCTGCTATAATTAGTTTGTTTAATATCGAAACATATCAATTTGTTTTAAAGCTCAATAAATAACAAAGAAGACCTTTGACCGGCACTTTTCTCATTTTGTCCGGAAGATTTAAACTTTAACGGACATGTTGACCGGCGAAAAAATATTCTAACGGGAACTCTGGGTGAAATGTCCTCATAAATCATATTTTTGTTGCTAAATGTCACCCTTTTTTTATGCATCAACCCCTGCATATTGCCGTTCTTCTTCTTCCCCTAAAAAGGTTTCCAGGGCCACATAACATCATCAGCCACAGACCTCTGGCTTTTTGGGAATACTAACAAAGAAACTCTGGAATTGAACTTGACTTAATGAATTTTTGCACCTCTGTTCCAACAGGAGCAGGAACTGCCCCGTCTGATCCGAGGTCAGGTGCATCGCTGTGTGGGGAACTATGACCGCAGCAGGGACGTCCTGATGTGTGTGTCTGTCCGCCCCGGCCTGCCCTCAGAGCTCAGGAACGCTCAGGAGGCCGTGAAGGCCTGCGACGCTGAGATGAGAGGGCTGGTCAAATTACTCAGTGAGGTCTGAGAAACATTCCTGTGGCATCTAAACCAGTATGACACTGTTCAGGAAAATGATGCTAGTGTTTGATGAGTCGTTATATAGTAATAGATTACTCTAGTTAGAGGTAGTAGTTTAAAAAGAATTTTTTAGGTTTTATCAAAGTTTGTTTTAGCTGTGAAGGGCGCTGTAGTGCTGTTATACTGAACTTTAACAGTTGAATTCCTTTGCAAAGGTTTGGCTTTGATGTTCTTATATTTATTTAACTCAAAATGAAATTAAAGCTTCTCTTTTTGTAAGTTCTGAAATATTTTTTTATTAAAAAGAAAAGTCACAGAACAGCAAACATCGTCTGGAGGTTAATGCAGTTAAAGCAAACACGAAGAGGTAATATCTCAAAATATATCTTTGAAATACGGGGCAGTTAGGAATAATGTGATATCAAGTACAGTTAGTTTATTTACAGTCAAACACGACAATGGAGAAAAACAATAACACTACTCTACCAAAACAGTTTCACCAGTGCTGAGACTTTACACACAATGGATCAGCAGAGAGGGGTCCCTCAGCACAGTATGAGGTCAACACAATACCAACATCTCTCTGACCTTCTGGCAAATATGGCAACATAGTCACAGTCACTGTCTTCATGTCAGGACGAGGACATTATGGGAAATATTCAAATATGAACTCATTAGCATAATCCAAACCATAATTCAACACTAATACACACTAACACCATCTAGAAAAAGCCGTCTAGCTTGATGAACTTGGCAGTGTACAGGGAGAGGAAGTGGAGAAGGAGACATTTTGTCCTTGGAATATGACAGGAAGTGTGCCAGCGCTTGAAAGGAGAAGTGGATTGGCAACAAAAAAATACATTAGCTTACTTGAGGAGCTAATTACTATAAGCTATGTTTTACACATGTGAATAATGTGTCAGCTCAGCACAGATAACCAAAAGTTCAGTTCTTACAGCGCCCCTCCTCTGCCACTCAATGATGAGATGAGAGGATGCCAGGAATTAGTCTATCGCTGTGTGTCACAACCTGTATTATAGCAATTCAAGTGACTTTCCTCTTATAGATAATTGGGGGAAATGTCTCAAAATTAAAGACAAGTACACTGCTTTCCTTTTTTTCTCTGCCGTTATACCGCCAAGGACATCATCTTTTTTTTTTATGCTCCAGAACATTTTCTCCAGTTAATGAGATCATACTGCATCAAGTAAAGATTTAACCTCTGAGAGGGAAACATATCATAGGAAAAGAAACACACCACACAACAGGATCCACAGTCTTTCAGCAGAAAAAGATGATAACCTGATCATTGTATTGAACACTTGTCTTGGTTATGTTAAAAGGCACAAGTTGGTCAGATCACATTTAAAATCTAGATCAATTGTTCTACCATTAACAAAGCCTGTCTTATCATGCATTTATTTTGACAAAAATCCTACATCTCTCTGCCTTTTGCAATCGTTTTCTTCCTGAATTAGAGTGTTTAGTATTGTGTGTTGTAGACAGACAAACAACTGTTTCTTAACAAGCGAGTTACACTACACAAAAACATTTCTGGGGGAAAAGGAAAGAAAGCAGTATTCCAACATAACATTTTTAGAGATATCCATTTGTCCTTTCGGCAGGTCTGATGCTGTGTCAAAAGTCTTTGAATACGTCTTTTCACTCCGGCTGGTTCACTCCCCGGTTTAAACAGGGGTGTGAACAGTTAGAGGAGCCTGACCTGAAGATTTCAGGCACAAAAAGTCTGCAGCGCCAACATCCTTCACAGCGTCAGATTTCTCTTTTCTTCCATCAGTTGTCTTAAATCCAGACAATATTTACAGTCCAAACGCTCCATCGTCACTGGATGCAACTCCATTCATTGTATTAGTCCAAAATTCTTTAAAACCTCTTATTGACACATTCGAGTCACACTGCCACAACATCTCATGCGTCCACTCTCTTTAAGCGGCCAGCCTCCAGTCTGTTTTGGAATGTTACACATGTTGACATCACAAAGGAAACCAAGGGGAAAAAACACAATTTTAGCAAGTCCTGTCATGTTTGTAGTCTTTTTCTCAAATCCTGTGAGGTCCTGATGAAAGTGATAACCCACACAGTAATATTGTAATGTAAAACATTCCATGTAAATGTCACAGAGCAGATGCAGGAAGACAGTGTTCGAACAGCATCGCCTCCAACAACGGGACGCAGGTGTCTCCCCGTGACATTAGAGAGAGGGAATTCAAACCAGACAATGCACTATAACAGCGTGGGCAGCGGGGTGGGGGACAGGTGCTCCTTCGGCGCGTATTTGGCAAAAAAGGGCAAGAAGACGGTGAGCATGACTCCCACGATGGCCAGCATGTAGCCCCAGCCGATCCCACACTCCCCGGCGTAGTAGATGTCAGACTCCCCGCAGAAGGACCTCACCAGAGAGGAGTTCAGGCCGAACGGGTACACCAGCAGACCGGCCCCCATGATGAACACTGAGGGGAAAGGAAATGAGGGTTAGATGGAGAACAGAACAAAAACACTTAGGCCACAGCATTAACGATGGCACAGTAAATCAAGCCTGTTGCAAACAATCTGGGAACGTGTTTGGTAGTTATTTATATTTTGAGCAACAGTTCATAAACTTGTCCAACCACCTCAGAAAAATATATTAAAATAATACTTTAGAAATGCAGATACTGTTACGTGCTTTTATCTGCGACCACCTTGATTATTGTTGTTTATAATTTCCTGTTTATTATTTGTAACTTTTAATGTTGGGCTTCATGTGGTTTATTATATACATTTTTTATTCTAACTTTGAAGCACTTTGTACTTTCACACTGTTCATAAGTGCTTTATAATTATACAGTTTAAAAAAAAAAAAAAAAAGTTGTATTATTTTGATATTCCTATATGGATAATTAATTTAGCACAAAAGGTTCAAGATGCAAGGCTTTATTGTCATGTGCACAGTAGCTACAGTGTAGATATGGCAATGGAAATCTTCAGGTCAGGCTCCTCCAACAGTGCAACATGAATAGGACATAAAACAAATACAAATAAAATAGTGCAAGAGAATTTTTGAGATGTGCAATGTACAAAATAAAATAGAAATAGTGCAAGAAGAGTCCATATACAAGTAAATGGAATGTGATATATAGATAAATAATTAGCAAGAAGCAAACCGATGAATGTTTTTGGATGTTCTTTACAGAGTTCAGGTGGTTTTAGACCTGGTACTGCGAACCACAAAGATTGAAAGATACAATAATAATTCTAAAGTCTGATCTTGCATAGATAAAGTCTTATGGTTTAATTCAGAGTGAATATATTTAAGGTATGTTAAAGGGTTTATTCTCCTTAATAAAACACACGTCTTGTTGTATCCACTGTGCTGCTGTGGCAGCTGAGAGCCACATGGGGGCAGTAAAGCTTCAGCAGAGACAGCCCACAGTGCTTGACAGACAGTTAAGAGTGTCATTTAGATACTTCGTCAGTGCTGAAGGGCCTCCATTTGCACTGATGATTTGTTCCCTTGTGTTGCACATATACAATAAATCATGACCTAGATAGTTTTAGAAGTCCTGCAGTGGCCGAGCTTTTAATGTATTGAACAACAAAAGCGCTGATGACCTTTAACTGCCAGAAACTTCAAATGCAAAATGATTCATGTCTACATAAATCCATTTGCACTCCTCATTTAAAAAGAAAAAAAGAAGCTCCTGGTGCACTTCTGCTTCGATCAGCTTTCTCTTCCTCTCTCCTCGGAGCCGCTCACTTTTACAAATTGAGTCTCAGGGCCCCATGCTGCAAAGCCGTTATTGACTGTGCTACGGGCTATCATTGCTGCTAGTCATCCCGAGTGCCGGCTGGATTTCCATCCCAATGCTAGGTGTCAGGGGTTACTGGGAAGGCTTGAACTCTTGAAAGTGAGTAGAAAACACAACAAACATATATTTTAGTTCTGCTATTGATTGAGAAGGATGTCGTTTTTTCCAACTTTCAAGGGGGCTCATGTGAGGAGGTATCTGTTTGAGGATCACATCGATGGTTTGTGTGGGCAGTGAGGAGGAGAGAAAGCTTTTCCTCATGCTCTAGTTGCACACTGGGGGCTTTAGGATTGAATGTTGGGGGGGGGAAGGATGATAGGGAAGTGTTGTCTCGCCCCCGGTGCCTTCATTGAGTCTCCTAACCCTGCTGCCATGTTACATCTGCAGGGGCCCTGCCTAATGACACTTTAATGACCTTCTCTATCAAGCTATCATTGGCTTTTATGGAAACAAACACAAAGCAAGCGCGCAGAACCCCAAGTCCTCTTACCTGCTAGTCTAAAATGATAAGACAATCTTGGACACAAAATGGATAATTGATTGAACAATGCATCATACTGGGGTCCAGGCAGCAGGGTCTAACAGGTGTCAGGCAAGCAGGGCGGCTGTCTGCATCAGATAAGATGCAGCTCTGGATCTCTGTGAGCTTTTAATGAGGAAGAGAACTGCCGAAAAAGCTGCAAGAGGCTAATTCTAAACGGATCAATTGCATCCTTCAGATCTGAAACCAAGCCGAATCATTTACACGTCTTAAAGGCGATTTTACACATCAAAGTGTGTTTACATGTCTTGCAGTAAATGCCAGAACACATGATGCATAATGCAGAACAATGAAGTCTACATTTTGTGACAAACCTTTAATTAAAGGCTAGAGAAAACCTAAACTGCACACTGCAGGGTGGATCAACTTCATTTCAACAGAGTCTTACATGGCCCAGTAATCTAATCCTATGAGGATGGGCGTGTGATGAAACAGGCTGACATGACACTTCATGCAGCGAGACTAAAGCCTCAAAGTGATTATTACTCGGCAGCTAGGAGACTGTTTTACATGTGGGCTGCAACAAGTGAATGCCTCGGTGCTGTTGGCAACATTGACTACGTTAAGAAAGGGAACATTTTCTTTTGTTAAATGGTACTGTAATGTTATAATATTAAATCACAAAAAAACTAGATTAAGCTTTAAAAAACGACAGCAGTCAAAAGGTTTTGTTTCCCCCCCCTTTCCTGTAGTGGGTTATTTAGGTTTCTGTGCATGTAAATGGTGTTCAAAGGTTAAAATCCCAAATTTCCCTCCAGGGGGAGTTTCTCTCCCACGTCCTCATGAAATACAAGATCGACCTCCCCCATTACTTCGAATAGTCCCTTACAGCGGTCTTAAAGAGCGGTCCACAGCAGCCACCAGGCAGTAATAAATTACAAGTGCTTCCATCCATTACGCTCTACTTGACCAAACGAGCGGACAGTTTATCCAACGTCCCATCATCGGTCTGGATTTGTAAGAACACGAACCAGGAAGCGAAATCCGGTCCTTTCTCCGAAGAGATGACTGAAAGTGAGGAGGTGTGAGGAAAGAGTGTCAGCCTGGATCACATGAGGGCTGCTGAGTAACCACGGCGATCATAATGGCTCAGAGATTATGAGACAGTGACTAAAGGAGAGACCTCAAGTTAAATTGGGCAGTGCACTAATGTGTCCCAGTTTCCGTGAAACGTTTCAACGCAGCGACAAAGAAGGGGGGTAGGATTTAAGTTTGATTATGAGTTCAACCTAAACCATATAAAACTTTGTACAATATACCCTCGTTCAAATTAAGCTTGACTTTTCTTTCAATTTATTTATAATCTGTAAACAGTACCACCTACTTCTATCGTTTGAAAAGGTCACTAGAAAAATATATACACACAGTATAGACTCACTGGACACTTTATTAGGTACACCTGTTCAATTGCTCGTTAACGCAAATATCTAATCAGCCAATCACATGGCAGCAACTGAATGCATTTAAGCGTGTAGACATGTTCAAGACGACCTGATGAAGTTCAAACAGAGAATCAGAATGGAGAACAAAGTTGATTTGAGTGACTTTGAACGTGGCATGGTTGTTGGTGTGAGACGGGCTGCTCTGATACCTCATTCACACCAACGGTGTTTCAGGGCCGGTTCGGAGCTGGAGCTTAAAAAGCACCGGGTTTTCCTGTTCACACCGCAGCGCAGCGGAGCAGCCTCTTAGCTCCGATTTGTTTCAAGCACCAAATTTTGTCCGGCAAGAGCAAAAACACCGCATACGTCACGCTTACGTCGAGGCGGGGGCAGGGGCGGGATCAACTCCTGAACAACAACAAAAAGCCCGCGTTGTATCCAGTTTGTACACAACGATGGAGAAACTTAACAAGCAGCAGTGGTCCACTGAAGAGACCAGCTACCTACTGGGAATCTGGTCTTTCGAAGAGGTACAGAGGAAGCTGGAGCACAATCGGCCATTGTTGTTGTTGTCGGTGTCAGCTGCGAGGGGTTTCCGTACGGTTTGGCTTTATGAAGCAGGCACTCAAACGGTTACGTCATGACGCAAACGATGACGCAATGACGCAGCACCAGTCGGACTCTGGGCGGTGTGAAAAGAGCCGGAGCTAAACCGAAGAACCGGTTCTGAACCTGAAAAGCTCTAGCTCGGAGCTTGAACCGGAGTTGCGTTGGTGTGAATGAGGTATGAGTTATTCAGAAACTGCTGATCTACTGGGATTTTCACGCACAACCATCGCTAGGGTTTACAGAGAATGCTCTGAAAAAAATTCCAGTGAGTGTATATACTTTGTTTTTTTACAATGGTGTACTTATCTGTTATTTATTTTTCACCTATTGTGTTATTAATAACGTGTCCCTACTTTGTTATTTTGAATATGCAAGGCTCTTACTTTATCTGGACTATTCTTCTGCTGTTGCAATCAGGTTAATTTCCCCATTGTGGGACAAATATAGAAATTCAGATTCTGACCAATAGTTGTACCGACAAGTTTCTCTTCCATTCAAAATGTGACGTACTTGCAATCAGTTATTGTTAATATCGTCCTTGATATTTTTCTTGGATTTCTTTGAATACACACTTCAGCAGCTTTGAAGTGCGCCCAGGCTTCGGACTGAGGGAGTAAAATATCGATTTGGAAAGGAAAAACAGACGCGTCCGAGGGAACTAGATTACATTGTTCATCAGCTTCTGCTTTTTTTTCTTACACGTAGCTGCAAGGCTGTGTAGCCCTTTGTGAGCACTAATGAATAGCAAATACCTTTATGTGCCTGTCTCTCCGATTTTGTGTAAAGGTTTTTTTGTATGTGGCAAGCGTAGTAGAGTAGAGAAACATTAAATGAAACAGAGGGAGAAACATTGTGCCACCATTCAAAGACTCCACTTGTGCAAACTAAACTAACCTTGAGTCTGGGGGATACAGAGCCGCTCCCAGACGGAGAGGTGGTTACCCAGCGGAGTGAAAGAGAGAAAGAGATTGAATGTGTTTGTGGGGACGGGAAGGTGTGTGATAACCTGGCGTCCAAGCGTGACACTAACTCACTTTCATCACAGAGCTCTTACACCGGCTCGGATTATTACACAAGCCGAGAGACACACCAATCATAGGATTACCCGTGTGTCGTATTCTAACATGTACGAGACTCCAGCTGCTCAAACGTCTGGAATGTACTCTCGTCAGTAAAATGTCAGAAATCAAATATACTGCAGCGCCAGACATTCATACACCTTGTATCTTATACAGAAACTCATTCTCCCCAAGATATAACTAATAAGAAATTCAATTCTGTGAGCTGCGGGGAGGCTTCATTACGATGCAAGGACCTCTGCTCCGGATCAAACTCGATTGGCACCGTGTGCTGACTGTCAGTTAGTGATGGGAAGGGCTGGATTATACTCAACAGGAAATGTGGTTGCTATCTCTACTGCACACAGCGGCAGCAGAGAGAGTTTACCTTTTGTTCATTCAAGTATACCACAATGCAATCAGGCAAACATCTCTTGAACTCCTCCAACATGATCAGTTCCCTCAGAGCAGCATAATCCGCCGCTTTACATGAAGCAACCCACTTGGTGAACATCATTCCCTTTTCTCTGGCGAACTCGACATGAGTTTAACTGGGACCCTTCCTATGATTTCTAAACTTCTGCCGATAAGCTTCAGGAACTAACTCGTACACTCTAAGTATGGCACCCTTCACCATGTCGTAGTCTAGACTGTCCTCTAACGTAAGAGCAGCAACCGCCTCCTGAGCTCTCCCATAAAGTTTGCACTGGACTAACAGAGCCCAGGCCTCAGCCGGCCACCGTAGTGCCGCTGCAATGCGCTCAAAAGCACCAAAATACGCATCCACTTCAGTCTCACGGAAAAGTGGCACTAACGAAATATTTTTGACTACGTTGAAAGCAGGGGGATGAGAAGGAAGTGGGAAGCTTCCTCCGGCATTACCAAAAGCAACGGATGCGCGCAGCTCGGAGTCTAGCTCCAGCTGACGCATCCGGACTTCCTTGTCGATTTCAAGCTTTCTTATTTCCAACTGAAACTGCCTGTCTTGCTCCTTGTCTTTTGCCTCTAACTAAAAAGACGGACCTCTCGATCACTCCCTTCCTCAGAGTCTGAACTGCCAGGAGACGGTGTATTGCAGCGAGGCAGCATGAACGGTGCTTTAAACTGCCCACCGCCCTCACTGTCACCACCTTTTCCTTTAGCAAACGAAAACTCCGCCTCATGCCTCTGACTTAACTTATCTCCAGATAGGACATTGGTCACAGCGAGATTAGCTGGTGCAGCCAGTATAAGTAACCCCCTTTTCACCAACTCATCCACTACCAAGGCCTTCAACTCTTTTTTTAATGATTGTTTATTCACTGCGAGACTGAAATGTTGCGCTATCTCAAACAAATCGTCCTTACGACACTGATCTAACTGCTCATGAGAAGGACAGACCAAAAAGGACTCCAAATTAAAAGTTGCCATACTCAGGTGAACTGCTCACAAACTTTACCAATTGTTTTTAGCTATAAAAACCACCTATAACCCCAGGAAAGTTATTGATCCCGGACGAGCCCCCATGTACAGTATGTTACGTCCCCCTCTAGGGGTAGAGGAAAACAACACACACCAGTTGGAATTGGTATAATTATAAAGGGTTTATTTTAAATAGTCGGGTAAACAAAAAGGCCAAAAGGGCACAGGTTGATAAATAACCAACAAAAGGAGGACTCTAAAAAAGGAGTCTAATTGCATACAGGGAAAATAAATACTCACACACTAAATAAAGAACGAAACAAAACCTCACTTTAAAAGTGGTACAACTAACAAAGGAAGGCTGTAAGACAACACAGCTAAGAGAAACTAGTCCATGCATTTGTTACTTCTAGGCTGGATTATTGTAACTCTTTATTATCAGGGAGTACCAAGAAGTCAATCAAGTCGCTTCAGCTGATTCAAAATGCTGCGGCTCGTGTACTAACCAGAGTTAGGAAAAGGGACCACATTACTCCTGTTCTGGCTGCCTTACACTGGCTCCCTATAGAACACAGGATAGAATTTAAAATTCTTCTTCTCGCCTACAAAGCCCTTAATGGGCAGGCGCCATCTTACCTTAAAGAACTCATTATACCCTACTGTCCTACTAGGGCATTGCGTTCCAAGAATGCAGGGTTGTTGGTTGTTCCTAGAATCTCTAAAAGTACAATGGGAGCCAGAGCCTTTTCTTATCAAGCTCCACATTTGTGGAATCAGCTTCCAGTTTGTGTTCGGGCGGCAGACACCCTATCCGTTTTTAAGAGTGCGCTTAAGACCTTCCTTTTTGATAAAGCTTATAGTTAGGGCTGATTAGATTCAGCCCCTAGTTTTGCTGATATAGGCTTAGTTTGTCGGGGGACATCTTACTTCTTCCTTCTCTCTGTCTATACCCGTGTACACTCATGTTCCGATTAACCCAGCTTCCCCAAATGTCTTTCTTTTTGGTGTCTATATACGCCGGGATCCGGAGTCATGGATGATCCTGCGGTCCTGTGTCCTGGATCGCAAGCGCTGGATCTTGAGTCGTGGCTGTGGTCCTGGATCATAGGTCCTGGATGGATATCCTCGTGGATTCATCTTCCTATTATACACACATGCATTTCCAAACATTTGGACTACCTATGTTGCAAATGTATTATCTTTTCAATTTACACACGGCATCTATTGCACGTCTGTACGTCCTGGGAGAGGGATCCCTCCTCTGTTGCTCTCCCTGAGGTTTCTCCCATTTTTCCCTTTAAACTGGGTTTTCTCTGGAAGTTTTTCCTTGTACGATGTGAGGGTCTAAGGACAGAGGGTGTCGTATTGTCATACTGATATTCTGTACACACTGTGAAGACCACTGAGACAAATGTAACATTTGTGATATTGGGCTATATAAATAAACATTGATTGATTGATTGATTGATTGATTGATTGATTGATTGATTGATTGATTGATTGATTGATTGATTGAGCTAAGGTAGAGGACAACAGTCAAACAATACTAAACTAGCACATCTAATCAAAATAATACTGACAAACACAGACCACACAAGTTAACCACTGTTAACAGATTTGCACACAAACTAGCAACTAGCGAGAGGCATCCGCTCACACAGCAGAGCCTCCAGAGTGATGATTGTCCCCAGGCTTTGTAGTCATCTCCAGCAGGTTTGCGCCGTCTGTGCGCTGCGATTGGAGTGCGTCGGATCCGGCGTGCTCCAATCACAATCTTCGGGGGCGGACCAGAGGATGGACAGCCAATGACGTTAGGGCTACTGCGCAGCTCATTTACATGTCACACACACACAGCTGAAAACATGAAAACACTCAGATTCAGACAGATTACCGAGCAGATAGAAGGCAGAGACCGTACAACAGGGCAGACACTTTAAAGTGTTTTATAATGGGGATTTGGGAAAAGAAAGACACTTAGACAAATAAGACAGGATGTGTTATATAATATACATTAAACCCTTGCAGCCAGCAGGAACACGAATATATTACAAGAGACGAATGCGCTGCTTTTATTCTCCGACCTTAAAGTCAGGCTGACAGTCCGCTCCCCTGGTATGAGCGCAGTCACACGTGCAAATACAAAAACAGTGGACCTTTGGGTGCCACTTACATCCTTGGTGTCACCAGCACCCAATGGGTACTCTCGCCCCTGAAAGAAACTTCTCATCTGGCTGCCGTCCAAACAGGGACATTATCTGCACTTCACTTCAAAGACACACGAAAAAGCACGCACATTAGACCGTGGCCTTACATTACCAGCAGCCTGTTTGATGTCACATTACCTCGCATAGCAAAGACATCAACACACAGGCCAGCAGGAGGAACAAAACCACCATTTTTTTCTCCTCATATAAGTATTCTTGCAGGTAATGTTGTATGCAAATAGAAAACAACAAGAAAATGCCTCTAATAAATCTTGATTTGCCAACTCGATACTTATTTGTTTGTGTTGCCGGCCATGTTTGTCATTGACAGGAAACACATGCTGGAAAGAGTCAAGGAATGTTGGGTAATTACAGACGCAGGCCTACAGCTATACATCAGAAGCAGTGTTCTTCTACCATGTTCTTTATCATGTTGTCTCCGATTCGCGTTCTGCATAAGCAAGCAGTTTCCACCAATAGAACAGGTGTCTAGTCCCATGCAGACAATAAGCCAGATGTGATCAGGAATGCTGATGTAAATGGAGTTGCTTATTTACAGAAACAGCCCGGGGCGGTCAACACTCAAGTGACCTACCTACACTCACTGATATATTATACACCTCTATTTTCACATTTAATTATCTTTAATAGTGAGAAATGCCCTCCAAGTGTATAAGTATCCAAGGTGATTTAAATGTCTTTTTTATCAGTCTAAAACCTAAAATGTTCACTTAAAGTATCAGTATGTACATTCTCTACTTTAAAGAGTCCCCTCCTGCTGATGTTCAGGTGTATATCAGTATGTAGTGTCTCTACTTTAAAGAGTCCCCTCCTGCTGATGTTCAGGTGTATATCAGTATGTAGTGTCTCTGATTTAAAGAGTCCTCTCCTGCTGATGATCAGGTGTATATCAGTATGTAGTGTCTCTACTTTAAAGAGTCCTCTCCTGCTGATGTTCAGGTGTATATCAGTATGTAGTGTCTCTACTTTAAAGAGTCCTCTCCTGCTGATGTTCAGGTATATATCAGTATGTAGTGTCTCTACTTTAAAGAGTCCTCTCCTGCTGATGTTCAGATGTATATCAGCATGTAGTGTCTCTACTTTAAAGAGTCCTCTCCTGCTGATGTTCAGGTGTATATCAGTATGTAGTGTCTCTACTTTAAAGAGTCCTCTCCTGTTGATGTTCAGATGTATATCAGCATGTAGTGTCTCTACTTTAAAGAGTCCTCTCCTGCTGATGCTCAGGTGTATATCAGTATGTAGTGTCTCTACTATAAAGAGTCCTCTCCTGCTGATGTTCAGATGTATATCAGTATGTAGTGTCTCTACTTTAAAGAGTCCTCTCCTGCTGATGTTCAGATGTATATCAGTATGTAGTGTCTCTACTTTAAAGAGTCCTCTCCTGCTGATGTTCAGATGTATATCAGTATGTAGTGTCTCTACTTTAAAGAGTCCTCTCCTGCTGATGCTCAGGTGTATATCAGTATGTAGTGTCTCTACTATAAAGAGTCCTCTCCTGCTGATGTTCAGATGTATATCAGTATGTAGTGTCTCTACTTTAAAGAGTCCTCTCCTGCTGATGTTCAGATGTATATCAGTATGTAGTGTCTCTACTTTAAAGAGTCCTCTCCTGCTGATGTTCAGATGTATATCAGTATGTAGTGTCTCTACTATAAAGAGTCCTCTCCTGCTGATGATCAGGTGTATATCAGTATGTAGTGTCTCTACTTTAAAGAGTCCTCTCCTGCTGATGATCAGGTGTATATCAGTATGTAGTGTCTCTACTTTAAAGAGTCCTCTCCTGCTGATGATCAGGTGTATATCAGTATATAAGTAACTGAGAAAACTCAATATAGGCATCATAGGCTATACAAATGTTTTCTGCCATTTTGCATTTAGTTTGCAATCAGATATCTCTAATTATGCTTATGTGTTTGCATACATACTGTCCGGGTAGATTGCAGACTCAAACACTTGGGGGGTCAACGCACGGCTTGACAGCAGCAAGTACATCCAACAGATTAGAATCTAAACTGCGTAATTTAATCATTGTGTGTGTAAATTGGAAGTACACACAGTGTAAGTGTGTTTCCAGTAATGAAAGCATAACAAAAGGGCAGAGCATAACAGCGGTGTGTCTCTAGGAAATTACCTTTTCCTTGGCCGCACACGAGGAGTATTTCCATTTCCCTCCTCTATCTACAGGTGAATGGAGAGGGGGATGGATAATTTCTGTTTCTCTCTCTCTCATTGAGCACACACTTTTTTTTCTTGACCTTGTATCTGGCAACAGGGAGAAGGAAGCAGAGGGGACGTCCAAAACTAGGGGTGTGACATTAAGCAGATACCACGGATAAGGATAAAGAAATAAAGACAAATAGCTACAGTAAGAAAAGTATGGCTCTTAATAAAGAAACAATCATCTTTAAGAGAAATTATTTGAATTATTTTACGGCTTGGGTGAATACTCAATTCTGATTGGTCAATTTGGACATATCAGAGGTAGTTACTTCATTCTAACACACTGCTAAAGAGAACAGACCATTGCTAAGAAGGATCAAGGGACGATGTGCAGTAATATCATTCTGTGAAAAGAGTATCAGTCAATTTAACGTCAGTTGTGGGCAACAGACACTATGGAATACTTTTTGAATATTAATTTCTATATTTGTGTAGAGCACGGAACTTCGGATTAATGATGGCTAAATTGTCCCCAGAAAAGAAAAGGAAAAGAGAGACGGTAAGAGGGTCAAAAACAGGGCTCTGGATGTCAGATAAATCAACAGAAGAAGACAGACAAGAAGTAAACACTAATAGGAACACAGTACGGGTTCTGGCATTGTTTAAAGACTGGTTAATGGGAACAGTTACAGAATCAGTGCTGCCGAAATGTTAAGTAAATGCAGTTACAGCCATTGGTACACAGTGAAGCAGACTATGTTTTCTAAGCGAACGCAATACTTACATTTTTTATTCCATAAAATCATTAAAAAAACAATATTGTGCATCGCTTCAGGATCCTGGTCCCTATGTTGGTCTTCTTTTCAATGAATGACCGCCTCGTTGGAGATGTTTCCTTAACTTACAGCACTGTATACAAACTGGTCCACCAGAGTCTTTCTAACACGGAGCTTTCTCTTTTATTTCGACCCCTCCTCGTGCTCAAGGTGAGAAATTGTAAGCGTGGAAGATGAACGTTTTGGGAGTTGAACTGTGGCAGCATGAATCTCCAGGTATTCAGCTGAGACCTGGCGGAGCGGGGGCCTCAACAGCAGGGACTCTATCCTAATGTGACGAGCTGTGCTCTCGTCTGTACACGGCCATGTTGATAATTAAGCTCAGTGCGCCTCTGGGAAATTATGCTAATGACGCTCCTCTGCTACCTACATTTCTCAAAACATTTGGCTCCAGGTGATCACACGTACACAGCGGCGACTAAAACACATCTCGCTAACAAATGTTTCAGAAAAGAATCAAGCAGAGGCAACAGGGGACAATGAGAAGAGGAAGAGAAAGGTTTTTAAGGATTTAATTTGGTAGATGGTAATTCTAATATGTTTATTAATGTGTGTTGGACAAATTGGAAAGGAAATCAACAGGAAGTGGCTACCAATTGTTAAGAGAAAGCAGTTACAAAAGCATTTACTTTTTACTGCATGTGCTTTCAAAGGCTGACATTTAGTCAGAGCTTAAAGAAGTATTTGGATTCTTTAATTTATTAAAGTTCTAAATTCAAAATATTTCTTAAGCAAAAGTACAGAAGTACTATCAGCAAAATGTACTGTAATTATCAAAAGTATTATTTAGAATGTTTTTTTCCCCAATGTTATATTATTAAAGAATATCATAATATTCAGTATTTATTAATAACAAAAGAACATTTTATTGTTGCCAATGTGGAATCAGTTTGAGATACTTAGAACGTATTTGATGGATACAAGTACTAGTAACTAGAAGGGTTAAATAAATGTAGAGAGAAAAAGAAAGTTAAATAGTTCACATTGAAAAGTAGTTGGGTAGAAGTAGTACGAAGAAGCAATACAATAAAAGACAAATTACAAAGTGTTTCAAAATAGTATTTAAGAACAGTACACAAGTATATGTACTAGTTATATTCCACCACTGAATTTAGTCTGCTTCAATCTAACTCTTTGATTCTTTAAGGCAGTTTGGAACACATTAACAACACACTTGTGCAGACCAAAACAGCATGTCTATTTATAAAGCCATTAGAGATGAGTCAAAGGGATAATTCAAAGTTTGCAATTCCCTGCTAATAAATATATATATATTAGTATTTGTTCCGCTTTAGTTTGTGCACTGTGAAACCATAACCAGACAAAAAAGAAAAAATACCAAAAAGTATCAGTTCCACTCTGATTCTGACCGGCCAAATTGACTATAGCTTGTGTTGGGGGGGAAATCAATTGTTGGGCTTTTCAGTTAGCGGAGGTGAGACAACACAGGAGTGCGTGCTCAGAATGACTACACAGCTGATCAGAAAGCACGGGGGAATTACTTGTCAGAGTCCGAGTGAAAGTGACTTGTTAAAGATCAAACCCTTTTCTGTGGAAATGGTCCGCTGTCATGGAGGCAGAAACCTGTTGACCTTGAGCTCCGTTCGAAGAGATAAAAGACAGATTAGAAAAATATAAAACAGGGAGTTGGTGGGAGAGAGATTAGCAGGGCAATAAAACAGCTTGTGCTATCTTCAGAGTGAGCCCAACTGCCTGTGGACTGGTCAATCAGCGCTCAGTAATAGCTCTGTTTATCACAGACTCATTCTCACTGCTCTAAGAGAAGACTGCATAGGTGGTTAAAGCCCCGTCCAAAATGCATTTGAGCGTGTAAGAGCTTTGTTATGTCTTAAAGACTTCTTGGAGATAATATCAGATGATTAAGTAGAGCTTTAATGATTCCTCATGTGGCACTGCAGCAACAAAGACAATGATACAGATAAGAACACAACACTACTGAAGATAAGACAATAAGCAGTTACAGTATGAGAACATATTGTGGTAACTCAACTGAACAAGACACAAAGACGCCATTGTAAAGCGATTAGAGGAACATTTAAAGGAATCATTCAAATTGTTTCAATGTAAAGCTGGATGGTTAGCTTAGCATAAAGGCTGCTAGCAGGGGAAACAGTCAGACCTGGCCCTAGCTTAAAGTAAGACATTCACCTAACAACACTTCTAAGGATTACTACATAACAAGATACCAGAAATGTAAAAAAACTAGTTGTTTTTATACTGGCTAATAGCAATCGAAAATAGCAAGTTAAATTGTGTTTGTTAACATGATTGGGAATAAAACCCTTTATTGGTTCCTCATGCCTCCTTTTATATTCAATGCTTTACTCATGGACGCAACGCTAATGTTATGTTTTTTAGTTCAAATATCTTCACTCGGGGGTCTTTCCTTGGAAATAATGATGTTATTAATTTAATGTAATCAATTTCGATTGGCAGAACATAATTATTTAAATGTTTAGAGGTGATGGTAGTAGGAATGTATTTACCTTTTAGACCTTTTAGGGCTAACTGTTACCCCTGTTTCAGTCTTTATGTTAAAGGTGGGGTAGGTAAGTTTCAGAAACCGGCTCGAGTGCACTAACATTTGAAAGTACGCAGCCGAAAAGAATCCGCCCCTTCCTTCAGACTTCCTTACAGAGCACCTCCTCCAACACACATGAACGCGCACATGACGTCAGCAGACTGGTGAAAGTGGCCGCCTGTTGCTGGCGAGTCATTGAAGTACTGCTGCAATGCACGCCCAATGAGGGCATGAGATACATTTGTGCGTGAGATGGAAGGCTGACAGACAGGGCGGCAATCAGTCGTGCTTTTTACAGTACTACGGCTTCCACAGATGACGTTTTTTAATGGATTTGTTGTCAAAGCACTTCAGATATTCATTGCTATCGGGATGTTAAGAGCATTCCATGGAATATAACACAAAGTGTATCTCGAGCCGGTTTCTGAAACTTACCTACTTCATCTTTAAGCTAACCAGCCGCTGCCTATTTAGCGTTCATGTGTTGGACTGGTAACAATCTTCTCAGTTTATCTCAAGAAAGCAATATTGGTCTATTTTTTTAAAGGTTAAACTATTCCTTTGTTCAATGATCATGTTCACAAATATGATTTACACATAATATACTGTATGTTTTGAATAAGACGGAAACAACTGATATTACTGTGGGTCAATGAGAGGATATTGTATGCACATTAAGTATAAGAGAAGGAAAGGAAAGCAAATTAAAGAATAATAGTGTTTATAAAACACAGGATGCGCAGCATGCAGCTGGCTGGACAGCATTATTTCCACAGCCTCCAAACAAAGCCTCCTTCAGAGCTTCTCGGCTCCCAGCGCATGCTGAGCCAACTGAACGGCTGCTTATGACTGTGGAGCTCCATCCTGGGAAGCACTGCAGCGATGACACATGAATCTCACATGCTGCATCCAATCTATCATCTTAATTACTTTCATTTCCATATCACCATCTATTTTTTTAGTGCTGCAAATGAATTTACACCTTCGGACAAATTGCTTGTCCTTGACTTCCTTATCCCTTATGAGGCAACCCACAGCGCACTCTGGGTGTTGTCGGTGTACGGCCTAACCAACCCTAATCACTCCCTCAATCCATCCATCCCACCTCGCAGATTGAATTAGCACGGGAGACAAAGTACCTCACATGCAAGGAGGGGAGGATAAATAATAATATTACAACAGAGAAAGTGGCGGATAGATTAAAGACATCAATCAAGTGTGAGAAGTTGCACTCAGCGTGGCGATTCAGTGTCATGTGAGGAGACAGTAAATGAGGAAACAGTGGTGTATCTGAGGGAACCTGATGGTGTGTCCCTGTGCTGCTAAAGGGGAGGTTGGTGTGTGTATGTCTGACATTAACCCTTTGTTTGTGTTGACAGCTTACGGCCCCGAGGCTAAGCCCTTAAGCTCAGCATCTCCTGGATTCAGTAGCTGCCTCTGGTCCAATACGGGGAAAGTCAGAATAACTCGAGGACACTGACAGGTGCCATAGAATCATGCCCAATGAATATGATACAAAAAACACGTAATGTTATGTCTTGTATGTAAAGCAGATGAAGGCTACTAAATAAGGAACTGGATCAATGGTTTCTAAATAACAGGGGCAGGCAAGGTCTCCCTCTACAAAAGGCAATGGGATTTTTCCATTTGAGAAAATAAGGTCTTATGCAAACACACAGTTATGATGCTTACTTGTTTTGCTCAGCAGAATAATCAACTTTGTGACCTATCGTTAACCTATAAACAAACTACATTACGGCTGCACATCACCACCGCTAAGCAGAAGGCTAAAGACTATTGTTCGGCGTGGTGATGTTTAGTAGTATTTTAAACCACATTTGAGGAACCGTTATATGACCTTATTTCCGGCTTCTAATCAAAAACACATTAAAAAAAAAACGTTAACTGGGAGACATGGGAACAGGAAGTTGAAAAATGCTAACTCATTTCCGGGTTTTAGGCCTTGTTCCTGCACCTCTCTATAGGGTGGCACAGTAACCCCCTGGAAACAGATTGGTGCCCCCCGACCTTAAGTCATAAGGTTTTTATAATCGGGGCCCTTGGACCAAAGCATCTGAATTAAGTGATATGATGAAGCTTCTTTTTGAAAAGCTAATCAAATGACCACAAATCGGTGATAAAGTGACGCTTATTAACTACAAAGATTCACCAAACAACTTGAAACACAAATACTCAGTCATGGCGTTGGATATTTGTAGTTAAAATAAAGCTGGATGATATGGTCAAAAGTGTTTTCAAAATATGATTTTTATATAAATTGATGTTGATAATTATTTCGATTATATCCATATTAGTAATAAGGCTCAAATTATTCCTCACAACAAGCCTGGCTTTGAATTTGAGTCTGAACACATATTTACTCAATTTACAAATGTGCCCCTGTCAGCCCACCCTATTTAAAAGTCTCTAGACCCACCACCGAAAAACACAAGCATGAAAACAACACAAGATATGTAATGGGTATGCTGAATAAATATACATTTATAACTAAACGCCATCTATTTGATAGAATACACTGAAGAACTCATAAACACCCTGGGTACAGTATAATGAAAAGGGCAAAATGCATGAATTCATGAGGTGTGATAAGAACATGGTACTTATTTTCCAATTGACTGCGACACATTTTTCAAATTGCCAAGTGTATTTTGAATGGGTTTCTCGCGTCCTGGGCTTTCAGCACAGGAGACGAGAGAGAGAGGAAATGTGAAACGCTTCAGGGGTTCACCTTTGTTGTTGCAAATTATTTTTTTACATCCAAAGACAGTTTTAAAAAGTGGCACCTTGGCAGCGTGTTGTTTATGAGAGCATTGGTTGAGTATGAATGGGATGTGCACAAGGCTGCTGTAGACAAAAGAAGATCCAGCACCGTGCACCTGGGCGCTGTAACTATTTACAAGCTCCCATTAATCAGTGTGTGTGTGTGTGTTGTGAATGTGCCTCTTTGTGTTGCTTGTGTAGTCGATATCTGAACATAATAAATGAATGTCCCTGGGTATACATCTAGATCTCTATCCGTGTCTAGGTGTGTTGCACTGTGTGTGAATTAGAGCTGGGTGTGTTGGATTTGGGGTGGAGGGTAGACACAGAAAAAAAGACAGATCTTTTTGTATAGCTTTTGTATAGCTCGTAATATAGTGAATTCAAATCCAACAATTGTTTGACCTAGTAAAATAGATTTAAAAAAGAAAGATAAAAAAGAACCAGGGGGTTTAGAAAACGTGTTTATAGTATTAATGGGCATGTACTGCTTTGTCTCTAATCATCTAAGCACAGTGATATAGAAAACCTTCTTTGCATTGTCTGTGAGAGTTTATAGAGTATGTGAGGAAATATTTGTATGTATTCATGTTAGTAAACTATCAAGATGCTTAAAAAGGGAAAATGATTTGAGTAAGAAAACTGTGAACTGTTTTTGGGGCCTGTGAACATTTGGTTTTGTGAGGACAAAGGAAGAGGGGGAAGATGTGGAGTTAACATACAGTCATCCCTGTGATAATGAAGCTGAGCCACTGGGATTGGGGAATTTAAAATGTGAGCTGTTGATAATAATTTGGGCAGCCAATCACTGGTCTGGAAGGGAGGCGCAGATAACTCCTCCTCTGGTCAGCGAAGTATTTAGACAGGAACCCCGCTGTGTGCCTCTCTCTCTCTCTCCTCGCGTCGCTCAGACTGGAAGGTCGTGGCGGCCTGTGGGCAGGAGCCAGGAGTAGGCCATCTCCTGACATTACACATATGATACGATATGGTTGTGTATGGTAATGTATTTGATTGTATTGCATTGTATATTATCATTAAAGTGGATTATTGTTTAACGGTTAAGTGTATGCTCTGGATTGCCTTCATGTAAGATAACAGCTTGTTTAGGGACGCGAGGAGATTTGGAAATGCGGCCTAGTTATCATTTATATCTCCTAACAAATGGTGATCTCGACATGCCGAATAAACATGAGCTGTGGAAGGATTCAGGCGACCAGACTGGGTCGGGAACAAACACTTTTAGACGCCTCGGACAATAGCAGGGCCCTGCGCCACTACAAATAAGGTAACGAAACTGTAGGATTGTCTGTAGGTGTTTCAGAGTGTTTTTGAAGTTTGAATGGAATATACGATGCATATTTTTACCATGTTAGGAAAGTTATATAAAACACGTGAAAGTTGATCGCAAGGTACAGAGAGTCCTGCGTGACGAGATATAAAGCAGTTAGCGTGGATCTCAGGTAGTTTATTCCTGAAGTGGCGTGGAGACGGTGCAGTTCGTGGGTGGTACGGTGTAATTCCTACACGACGAAACCTGGACGCTCGATATTTTCAGATCGAGCCGCCGTTTAAAACTGGGGGTAAATAACAGTCCAAGACCAAATAAGCGAAAGTGTCAGCGGACTGGTATATGTTAAATCCTTGGGAGAGAGCGCTAACGTCACCTACATTGTGACGAGACCAGCTCTCGTTTCCCTTGTCTGTAAAAATTAATTTGAAAGGCTGACGTAAACATAACGTTGATCGCAAGGTAGACAGAGAGTCCTGCGTGACGACATATGAAGCACGTTATCAAGCTAGACAAACTGTACGGGGAATAAATCTGTGTGATTTTTACCTGAATAACCTGTGTGACCGATTGTCTGTGGTAATCAGACATTCGCTCAGAAGAGTGAAGCTCATTTGTGCTCTGCTGCTGCCATCTAGTGGCTGAAAGGGGGGGAAGCACGTTAATTGAGTCAGATAAATAAAAGCGAAGTCAATATATTGCGTATATTTAAATAAATGAGCTGTCTGTAGGTTGTCATTGTTGATTAGTACAGACCTTGTTTTATGTTGGTAAATGTAATGGTACAAAGCAAGCTATTCATCACAATTGTATTTTTAGGTTATGAATAAAACAAAAAGTAGTAGCCTATGGGATAAGCAGAAAGGTTTTTGAACGCTTGTCAGTTATGACAGGGGTGCTTATGCCCGCTTCGGTTTTCAATGTCCGCCATCACGTTAAAACAGGATTGGTGGCATTTTCAGTTCATTGCTTGCTTCCACACGCCTTCCCCCTCCTTGTCTCTTTCACGACTATAGTTAATGCATTAGACCGATTGTCAACCGTGTTTCTAGAAGTCAGACTCGCTGTTCCGGAACGGCCTTTCAAAATAAAAGCCAAAGGCCGCTGTTCGCCAGAGAGGCCTTCACAATAAAACAGTAATTAGCTTAACAATATATTTAACTTATATTACGTCCTTAAATATTGATTTTAATTCATTACAGATCTAACCTGCTTGTAACACAACTTAGATAAACAATTTCAAGTGGTTAGAGGGGGTTTCCTGTCTGGCTCATTTGATTTAGAACTGAAGTAAGGGAGAATAGTGTTTTATGAGTCATTCCTCATGGTTTATAGAGATAAATCATCAGTTTGTCTGGACTTTGATATAGAGATAGGATCATGGTGGAGAAGGAAGACCTTTTTTGGTTTCAAATTAAAGAAGAGTTTAAAGATGAAGTAAGCAGGACTTCAACTGGCCAAAAGACATTTTAAAGTTTAATATTCTTGGTTAGCAAACAAGACATCTGATTATTATGTCACACATGATAATCTTGTTATAGAAACTAGCTTAAAATATTGGAGAAAATATGTAGATGTTCTTTCGTAGTGTGTGGGATATGTGATGCTGGAAACATGTACGTTTTTCAATGTATAGGAGAAAATGGTTTCCTGAAAGAGTTATGTTGGGTAAATATGTAGCAATGGATGAAACAATTTTTAGAGTGAGTTTTTGTGATATCATTAGTAGACATCAATTAGGTTGTTTAGATGGCATTTAACAATTAAGACAGATAGTATGATTAGAAAGAGTCAGAGTGGAAAGGGTTGGATTTATTTAACCTCAGTGTGCTAGATTTTTTATAGGTAATGCGTCCCGAGACCTGGACTCCCCCTCTGAGTTAGAAAAGGCTACGATCCCGACCCTCCAAGCAGACAAAAGACCTAACCCAACAGGAGACTCCTCCTTCTCCATCGAACAGACAGAGAACCAGAGCTGAAACAACAACAACAACAAGACTGCAGCCAGAACTATCTCCACCTGTGGCATCCAGAACCAAACAGCATGCTGGCAGGCAGAGATCTACGCTCATCAGTCCCTCAGACGGGACCATGAAGTTCCAAGCTGAGCACAAGAGCAAAGTGTGGGACATGAGAGCAGAATCCGCCCTACATAAAACAGCAGGGAGACTGTAAAGGAGGAGATGAAATGCAAAGCAGTGCAAGAACATTGGCATGAGGGGGCATGCAGATGTAACTGGGCCAATGGCTGACAGCGGATGAAGTTACAGCTGATGGACTGAAGAGAATACAGAATCAGAGGAGTTGGCATGGTCGATTAGAAGTGAGGAGGCCGGGGTCACGGCTTGGGAAAACCAGAGGAGGAGAAAAGGAAAACGGGAATGAGTGAGTTTACACATAAACACACTTATTCACAAAACGCACATTTAAAGCATAAATACGTAAAGACAGAAAGATTTATTAAATTAAAAATAGCAGTAAACTATTAGAGTAAAATGAGAACACACTGAGGGTTAAAGGGGGAGACATGACAGAGTACGACCATATTCTTCAATCTTTTCATCATGTTAACAAAATATTCTTTGACATTTTTTATTCACGTGTGAATAAAGTAGTGGGATAGTTTTAGGAACCACTCTATAAGACAAATCTTTATCTGTATGGATAATGTTAAAGGGAGAGCTGGTGCCAAGCCAGATATCGTATTCCAATCTAAATAATTGATTTCACCATTGTAGCATAGTTATTACCATAGGAAATATGAAATGACTTCTGTTTTTAAATCCTTGATAAAGGAGGGAGTAGTTGTTGCATGTTCGGACATCCAGGGTTCCACACACTGCTAAAGAGTTTAACATTGATTTTTAGGTGGACCAGAATTGAAGACGTGTGGTTGTTATACCATTGTTATCGTGAACAAAAGATAAATATAAATAAGTGAAGATAAGAAGATGTATTGACCATAAATTAGTCAATTGGTAAATAAAAATAGCGGAAAAGAGGAGAACTATTAAAGTGAAGTGGAAAATCAGTCTAATACACACTGATAAAAAAAGGGGGGGGGCATGAAGGAAGTATGCACTGGACTTTTTATTCGTGTGTGAATTTGCTAGTGTTTTAATTTGTTACAGTATGGATCAGTTCAAAGGGAGAGTTTTAGTAACAGCTCTATAAGATCAGATAAATATTTATTTATATAGGTCATGTTGAAGGGAAAGCTGGTTCTAAACAAAATATAGTATTTCAATTTGAGGTACTGGTTTCATGTTCAGACACCCAGAGTTCCACGCACTGTTAAAGAGGGTAACATTGTTCTTTAAGTGCACCAGAATTGAAGATAAATTGATAGAATGAGTTATGGAATACATAGCAGATCTTTACAGATCCTAGTAATGTTTTGACACAAGATAGTGATGTACACATGTTTCTGAAATAGATCTATTAGTCATTTTAATACTAATTAGGTGTAAATGAATTGCAGTAATAATAATAGTACAATAAGGAAGTGACATTTTTTTGGCTAGACACTTTTCAGGGAATGTGGGAAACGGCAATGAGGGGTTGGAGATATCTTGAACATTATAGTTGTAATTGTGAATTAATAAATGATGGCGCTCCATATATACAGATTTTTATGGACGGAGGATGCTGGCCTGTGCTGGAACATCAAAGTCTCTGCAGAGCAAGACACATGGCCAAAAAGACTGAGACCAACTGACCGACAGGGTAACTTGGGAAGGCACTGTCAATGACTGACTCTGCGGTGAACCTGACCAAACCTGACTTTACAACCTGACAGTGTGAGTGTGTGTATGTTTGCATCTGATCAGTGCAACTGCATGATTTAAAACGATGACTAATCAAGCATGTTTTGGACTAACACATTATTTCTGTGTGATAATAATGTGTGAAATGAGAGGTTTCCTAACATTGCACAAAAGGGGAAACCGTTTCTAACCTACTTGATATTTCACTCCCACAGGAGGTGGCGGTTTGCAGAATGTGAAACTCAAACTATGACATTTGAAGATTCTGTTTCTTTTAGGACTGAAAGATGGAGAGAAACACTTAATTTCACTGAAGTGTTTACTGTGGAAATAATGGATGTACATTTGGGAAAAATGTTTGGTATTGTCTTATAATCCATTATGACCTGAAGGTTTTCTTCCCATACAGGTTTTTGTTTACACATGAGAAAATGTGTAAAAAAGGGGGAGTGTAAACTTTACAATGTACATTTTTCATTTAGGGACTGAAAGGAACCGGCTGCCCCAACTTCATTGTTCAATCTGACCATTGATTGACAGTTTTAGAATTGACCTGCTCCATATCTGGGGATAACACACTGTTTGATGAATGTTGACATGTCTCTAATATTGATTGAGTTATAGCAGGTAACACAGATAAAGAATCAGTGGCCAAGGGGCTACCAGAGAGATGTAAGTCCAGAATGAAATACTGGAGAGGCTGACCGGTGAGTAATGTTTCAACAGACAACATCATGTAACTAGCCTGGTAAAGAAGTAAGAGCCATAGACTTTATTGTTTAGGTCATTATGGGGATATACATTTCATCTACATTTGTAATAGAAAGACATTTGATGACAGTTTGTTGGAATTCTGTATTCATTTTTTAGTAGGATAATATCTAAGAACTGACGGGTAGTAGCAGTATCACCAGGAAGCCATTCACTTTGTTAGTATTGTGATTTTGGTTGTTTTTGAATCCATAACATTAGTGTGTTTCTTTACCAGAAACATTAGCAGTTCAAATCATATTTTTAGATTTGTAATGGGATCTCAGGGATTTCATTTAAAAATAAATACAGATGCTTGTCAGAAATTCAGAGCTATTGAAATATGTTATTTAGTTTACCTAAAGATGTTGTGGTTCTTATTTAGTGGCCACAGTCCAAGTATTAAGATTCTGAAGCTGCACAATTAATTTAGCAAACCTGTGCACCGACGTCTGTTGTTTTAAGACACCCCACCAACAGGCTCCAAGTGGCCACGCACTGGTGGGTCAAACAGCCGAGGGCCCCAGAGCCCGGAGCGTAGGCTTGAGGGATTTGTATCAGATTTCTCCACACAGGTTGTGGATGCCAAAAGGGGGACCCGAGACGCAGGAGGCTGACTGTCAACCCCAGGCTCTCCGGCCCCGACCGAGTGACCCAGAGGACATCCCATGCCGTCCGCCTACAAGGAAAGGGGGACAACTGGTACCACTGTGCGGAGCCAGTGTGCGGCATCCATCCAGCAGTCGTCCCGGGAGGCATCATCATCGGACCGGAGAAGGAAGATCGGGAGGACATCTATTCAGCATCGACTCGGAAGCCGCCATCAGCAAGCCGGAGGAGAAGGAAGACATCTCTCTAGCAGGCAGCCCAGAAGCCGCCGTCAGCGGATCAGAGGGGACAAAGACACGGCAAGCCAGGACGGCACAGGGGACTCCACTCTCCGCTGAAACAGGAGTGTGTGTTAAGTGCAACAAGACGGTGTATGGAGCCAGCCAGGCCTGCCAAGCTATGGGCAGCCTCTACCATGACAGCTGCTTCACCTGCAGCGCCTGTAGTCGAAGGCTGAGAGGGAAGGCGTTCTACTATGACGCAGGAAGGGTTTTCTGTGAAGAGGACTTTCTGTACTCTGGGTTCCAGCAGTCTGCAGACAAGTGCAACGCAGGTGGACATCTAATCATGGACATGCAGGCCGGCAGGCCCTGGGAAAGTCTTACCGCCCCGATTGCTTCCGCTGCGTCATCTGCAACGAGAGCCTGGACGGAGTGCCCTTCACTGTGGACACTGAGAATAAAAAGTATGGAGACTCAGCAGACAAGGATGCAGTTTTTTGCAAGTGCCTTGTGTAAATTGCACTCTTTTTTTAAGAGTGCAAAAGGGGGAATTGTGAGGAAATATTTGTATGTATTCATGTTAGTAAACTATCAAGATGCTTAAAAAGGGAAAATGATTTGAGTAAGAAAACTGTGAACTGTTTTTGGGGCCTGTGAACATTTGGTTTTGTGAGGACAAAGGAAGAGGGTGTGGAGTTAACATACAGTCATCCCTGTGATAATGAAGCTGAGCCACTGGGATTGGGGAATTTAAGATGTGAGCTGTTGATAATAATTTGGGCAGCCAATCACTGGTCTGGAAGGGAGGCGCAGATAACTCCTCCTCTGGTCAGCGAAGTATTTAGACAGGAACCCCGCTGTGTGCCTCTCTCTCTCTCTCCTCGCGTCGCTCGGACTGGAAGGTCGTGGCGGCCTGTGGGCAGGAGCCAGGAGTAGGCCATCTCCTGACATTACACATATGATACGATATGGTTGTGTATGGTAATGTATTTGATTGTATTGCATTGTATATTACCATTAAAGTGGATTATTGTTTAACGGTTAAGTGTATGCTCTGGATTGCCTTCATGTAAGATAACAGCTTGTTTAGGGACGCGAGGAGATTTGGAAATGCGGCCTAGTTATCATTTATATCTCCTAACAAGTACTACTAGCATACATCTTGGCTCAGCAATGTGCATCTTCAGAGGGATATTTTAAGGTACGGCAGTTTGCAAACCATTATGTGCTTACTAATCATATTTTAAAGGGTAGAGAGTAAAGGGTAGATTTGGCAAAATGCAACTTATCAACGAAAGTGTGCAAAAGGCAGCTGATGCAGAGTTTCCTCCTTAAAGAGTGGATGTTGCAGAACCTGCTATACAAACCATTATGTGACAATATATAGAATTCTTTATGGAAACTGCATGATGTAGACAGATTGCATGTGTGTGCATGTGTGTGTGTGCGTGCGTGCGTGCGTGCGTGTGTGTGTGTGTGTGTGTGTGTGTGTGTGTGTGTGTGTGTGTGTGTGTGTGTGTGTGTGTGTGTGTGTGTGTGTGTGTGTGTGTGTGTGTGTGTGTGTGTGTGTAGGGGCTCTACAGGAGACATGGAGCCCTGCTGGGCTCCTGTAATGAAGCTCTGCCCTGCCATCGCTCCCTGACCCAGTGGCATTAAGGAAAAATGGAAAGCATTACCTTCAGCCTTCACAATAGCCTACCAAGTGGGGAGCAGGTGTGTGTGTGTGTGTGTGTGTGTGGTGTGTGTGTGTGTGTGTGTGTGTGTGTGTGTGTGTGTGTGTGTGTGTGTGTGTGTGTGTGTGTGTGTGTGTGTGTGTGTGTGTGTGTGTGTGTGTGTGTGTGTGTGTGTGTGTGTGTGTGTGTGTGTGTGTGTGTGTGTGTGTGTGTGTGTGTGTGTGTGTGTGTGTGTGTGTGTGTGTGTGTGTGTGTGTGTGTGTGTGGGAATGGGAATGGGAATGGGAACAGGAATGAGGTTGAGAAAGGTCAGAGTGGGGGATGGAACCCAGACAGGACTCCTGCTGTATGTCTGACACAGCAATGGCAGGCTGTAGTCTGGAGAAGGTGTGTGTCAAGAGCAGACTGTATCCTTTAACTCTCTGAACAACCTTAGCTCGGACACACGTTACTCCCAATGAACAAAAGGCCCACAAAATCTGGCTTCTGTTTTCACTGGAAAAGGTTACAATCGGCATCAAAAGAGTTTTGTATAATTGCGTTAATCACAATAATAATCTGAGATTTATCATTATAAATTACACGTTTAAAAATACAGGTATTTTGGGAGGAGATAACAAAATGCCTTTCCTCCTTCTTCATCACCCCTAAAGAACGAGTGCAGGTGTGCCGTTACGCTGAGGTAGTTACACTATATTTGCTTAAAGATGTCCAGTGATCTCCAGTCAATGCATTACATGAAGCTTGTGCCAGTTCCGCATTCTTTGTCCTTTCACTTACATACGATTCATGGTGAATCACCGGGCTGGATGTACTGCAGCACCTTCCGGTCAAACTTGGTCATTTGATTGTTTGCGTACATTTGTTTAACATGTCCAGGAAGAATCCACCAGACTCCAGTCAGACAACAGTAATTCTACCTCTACAGAATCAAAATGGCTTTCAGTCTTCCCACTGTTCAAACTCTGGTTGAAGAGGTTCAAAGAGAAACAGTAAGTAGCAGATCAATTACGTCAAATATTGACACCTCAAGAAAAAGGGATACTCGTCTAAAGAGGAGTCTACAAGTATTTGCACACTTTTTGGTGGGTTTCTACTAATGTTGTAACATGCGACATTTTAAGAAGATTCGATGTTCCCTCAGTTAGATTCCAGCAGAAGTCTCTAAGAAGTGCCAAGAGATCTTAACAGCTTTGTGTGTGTGTGTGTGTGTGTGTGTGTGTGTGTGTGTGTGTGTGTGTGTGTGTGTGTGTGTGTGTGTGTGTGTGTGTGTGTGTGTGTGTGTGTGTGTGTGTGTGTGTGTGTGTGTGTGTGTGTGCTCCCCCGCTAATCTCATCCTTGGTTGAATTAATCTTATTAGGATCAGAGTGTCTTTTTTGTGGATTTCCAGCAGAGTAAACAGACCATGTTTTTTTAGATATGTGTGTGTGTGCATGTGACGTGTTTGATTTGATCACATGTCTTAGTTGCATCTACAAGCCTTTGTTTAGAAGTGTAGGAATCCACAGGAAGCTTTTGTCTTAATTCTCTACAGATGTCTGTTTTGTTGGCTGCCTTGTGTCAGTCGTTGCTGCTACCCCTCCTCTGCTGCTCTCTTCAATTGGAGTGTCACTGGCTGGAGGTCAGTTGATCAGCAGATCTCTGGATCAGGTTCATTACAAGAGATGGAGCACTGAAACAACTTTACAACAAGTGTGCAGGGTCTTTGTTCATGGTTGACTATGGGTGATAAATTACACTTGTTTTGCCTGTATACACTGAATTAAACGTCTGGTATGGTTTGGCTGTAAACATCAGGATCAGCATTGCCAGATGGTAAATGTGTATCTATCATTTCAGAGGCCTAAAGTTATCGTATATTGAGTTAAAAATATAATTTAAAACATTCAAATAACTTCTTGCCACTCCAAATCATGTCTTTCTTTCAAGCTAGTGTATGGTGTGAGGAAGGAAGTATGTGTCCTTCAGTCCATCAGATCAACAATTTTTGTAACTCATTTTCCAAATCTCAACTAGTATTTCACATGGATGCAGCGGTTCAACTAACCAGGGAGAGAGAATAGCTGTCGGATCGATACTTTGATATCCAGAAATTCATAAATAATATCAAATCTGGGCTTCTGTACTTTTAAATTGAGCTACTTCAAACTCTGGAGGAAGAGCGGTCGTCCACTATTTAGAAAGTTGGTGGTTTGATCCCACATGTAACCGAAAAGTGTGCTTGGGCAAGAAACTGAAACCAAAATGACTGGTAATGTGTGTGTGAATGTGTATTGTTCCAGAATGGCAGGTGGCACCTTACATGCCTCTGCAAGTGTAAACATGTGGGTGAATGATGGCTTGTGTATCTGCGTGTGTTGTGTGCATGTGTGACAATAAAAAGAGCATTCAAATCCTTCTTTTCCATTTGTAAAGAAGTTGCTAAGACTAGAAAACACTACAGGGAAAAGGAAAACGTCTTTATTGTGTTATAAACCAGACTCAGTGTATTCTTTTAAAAGTCTAACAGTCTCTTACATCTTTAATGATCTTCTCTCTTCCCACACACAGGTGCACAAACACACCACTTCTTAATGACGTGCCTTGATGCCAACAGACTAATAAAGGACTTTAGCAGCTCCTCTCAACCTCACACTACGCCATCCTTTTAGACTTCTGAAGTATCATGCTCAACGCAAAAGGACTCATGCTGCTCTTTAATCACTCGCATCTTTTCTTTAGTCAAAGAAGCCATTCTGAAATAATTCCTCCTTCATCCTCTGCCTGGCTTCCATCTCTGCTTCAGATCGATCACAAGCTTTCAGATCTGTAAATGAAGGCTTAGGTAACAAGAACGGCCAGAGAGGTAATCAAGAAGACCACCGAGACCCAAGGAAGGGGGGGGGGGGGGCTAATGTGGTGAAAGCATTTCCTTGGTTACAGTAGTCTTTGTGAAAGCAGTCAGATCACACACACAAACACATGCACTGGCCCGTGTGTGGCTGAGCGACATTTGGCCATTCTTGGGAACAGAGCCTTAGTAACAACAGAGTGATCCACTACGCTTATATATAATTATATATAATATTATCAGCATTCATAGGGCGCTTAGTGAAAGTTTGAGGTGTGACAAATTGAAACACCTAATTCTGGATTCTAATCTGAGACATTTTGCTGATACTCCTCAAGTGTGTCACACAACTGAATGGCATCATGAATCATATATTGAGTCGTACGTCAACACACACACATACACACACAAGCGGATTTACGTCCAGTATAATTGCAACATCGGTTGCACCCCTCTGGTTCACCACACATGGTTTCAAAGCTCCATTTCAACAAGCCCCACCCCCACCAAGCCAATTCACACTGAAGGTGAGTTTCCATCCACCTGTTTTTATGCGCATTTTCAATGTCTGCATACAGATGGCTATAAATAGTTTAGCAATAAGTTTACCAAGTCCTTACTGCAGCAGTCTGGGATTGCATCCTACCCATGGCCTTTAGCTGCATGTCATTACCTCTTTTCTTGTTTCCAGTATATTCCTTTGTTTAACCATAAATGCAAAAAAGGTAGTATAACAACAAAAAACTTGAAACATGTTACTACAACTCCCACTGAAGCTTCTGTAATGTAATCTTCCTCATAGTATTCAATAAAACAAAAAGACATTTCATATTTCCATCCAGCTTTCTCCATTCTTTTCCATATTGAGGTACAACTTGCTCACTTTTAATAAGACCATCTTGTCCTGAACTCGGGTTTTTTTTGACTGAAAGAATTGCTACAACTGCTGCTTATCTCTATGAACCAACTGCCAACTGCTAATCTCATAACTCATACAAATAAACATTCTACACATTATTTTCTCAAAATTAAATAAAGAATTGCGATACGTTTGGTTGGAAACCTGGTTAGAGACTTGTTGATTACAAGGATACAAGGGTATATTACTTTACTTTTTTTTAGTGGCTTTTAGGAGTTACAGATGACTGTGCATGGCTCAGTTTATCCTAAAGCTGAATACAAATGATTTAAGTCTGAGGTTGCTGGGTGTAGCACTGGGAATAAAACACCCTCCAACACAAAAACATGTCATACCTGAATCCTACTTATCTTCAAAGTCTTGGTTTTGGTTTCAATTTCAAATTGTGCCTCAGTTGGTTTGTATTTCTGTGAATGAGTGCAGATGTCCAATGATTGCTGCTGGTGTTAGCCACTCAGCTGACACGGTGACGTGCAGGTCTTTTGATCTCAAGGGGCTTTCACCTGGTTAAATAAGGCTACAAACAAGGTGCTCACACAGTGACAAGCAACTATTACTGTAAGTGTTATCACGAGAGAATGTCGAAGCAAGCAGGGCAGCGTCAATAGAGCTGTTATCTTTCACAGAAGATGGTACAATATGTTGGTATGACGAGTATACGCATACTGCACAGGGAAAAGTGTCACTACTTGATTTTCTGCAACATTTAAAGAGACAAGCATGTATACATTTCAAATGTTTGTATTTTAAGGGGAAATATGTAACATTTCCTCATCTAAAATGTCTAACTTTATCTATGTTGTAGGGTTGAGCACTAAAATGAGTTCAAATGTTCATAATGAACTTCAAGCTAGGAGCAATCGGTCATCACAGCAACATTAACATTTTAATTGTGTTGCATGAAAGTGTGTTGTCTCAGCATTGCATGTTGGGATTGTCTTCCAGAAGCTGTGATGACATTTCATCCAGTCGTATTTAACATTTTTACAATTTCTCTGTAAGCGGTTAGCTTGCAGACCCTGTGTCCTGTGTCCCCTTGAGAATCACTGATTTTAATTTTGTTTTTGAAACTGCTTTATTCAGTGCCTTAATGGGTTTTACTGTTGTTTTAGAGAGGAAGACTCCAGGAATTTTTTTTCTGAAAGACGGAAAGTGAAGAAATCATAATAGGGAGAACTGCCTGCAACGATGGCATTGGAAGTAAAGACACACATTTCCCATGATTCCACTCTAATACACAACAACACCAAACTCTTTTGTTTTTCATTCAATTTGGAGACTCCTATTGGCAGAAGTTTACATATTGTGCATTTAAGTTACATGTAGAGATATAAATAATCTTTTAAGTGCTTGTATTGAGGAATTCAACAATCGTGTAAACAAATGCTTTATCTCCACACAAACAGTCTCTCGAGCCCCTTGGCACTTGTTCTAGCCCTTAAACAAAACAATCTAAAAGACTTAGTCATCAGAAGGCTTTTAAACATTCTGCTTTATTTTTCAGCTACGCACAACAAAAGGGAGAAACAGAGCCACTTGGGTGTCACTCCGTCTGTGGGAGGGTGAAGAGGCAGAAGACAAAGCCAGGTGCTAAACTGACTGGTCATGCTGTAATGACAAGGCGTAGTCCTTGTCATTAAGGCCTCCAATCAGCGTGTGTCTCTTCTGTGTACAAACATTGGCTCATCCCAAAAGCACGCAGGTCTGGAAAACCCCTCATCCGAGGATGCTAACCGAGACAAATGCAGGATTTCTATTATTACAGGCGAATGTGACCCTCTACACACACACAGAAAAAACAATCTCCCGATTCACGTAAACACTGTGCTGGGTTCTCTTGTGTGAAATCATCATGATGACTGGGGCGTTGATCACGCAGCACAAAGACTGGTGAACATCTTCAGTGGCCACTCGATTAACCGCTTTATCACTAAGCAACAGCAGGAACAAATTACACCCACCCAATCTGTCTTTTAAACACACACACAAACTATCCCTTTAAATGTAATGGTGCTGTGTCTAATATGGAGGGTGTTTGACAGACAGCAGTTTAATGGCCCAGAGCCTGGCTGACGACTTAAGCTGACAGAAGCATCTATAGGGCCTCTAATGTCAGGGTGAAGGTCTTCGAACCGTCAAAATAACATATATGGAGTGTGAGATGGGCGGTGTCGATATCATCATACCATTTAATTCAACAGCCATGAATAACAAGTGCACAGTGCTGCAGGAAGTCCAACAACCTGGGAATGAGTCAGCATTTTTACACCAGATGCTACGCTTTGGACTCTGTGATGGAAACTTCTGAAGCAATGGAGACAGGACTCAGAGAGACACGACTGACACAGACTGAGTGCATGAGCGCATGAGTGCATGAGCTCTCGTCTCGGCTCTTGATTTTTTTCTTTTAAAGCTACGGACCCGGAATCAGCACTTCTCTAACAGGGCTGAAATAGAGGGGTATGATGCATGGCTAGAATAGGTGATCTGTTTGGTATTTTGAGCAAAACACTTTTTAAATATCTGAGACCTATAATATATGACTACAAATAGTAAAATAGGAGACCTTTAAAATAGGCTGTTGCAAACAATTGGCTATAAGAGATTACTAAACTTCATCATGACGAACATGAGTCAGTTTTTAGCTTGGTAGTGGTGATGTTGAAGTCTTGCTATTGTGATGTAGTTCCTCTCTAACATTACATTGTCTTTTTACTTCTGGCGATAGCGTGTACGCTTCAGAAATCATCAAAATTGTGTTCACTTGTGAATATAATTTTGCTTGAAAAGGCAGACAAGTATCATAAACTTTGGTCTGCCACAGAGATTATTTTGTGCATTAAAAAATATCCAAGGGAAAACCCCCACTGTCTTTATGTCAACATAACAAGAGTCATTCTTAATTGGTGAATGGCTTATAATACAATAATACATCATTGCTACAGCAATCTGTACAGTGTCACATATACAAAGCATTTAAAGTGAGACACTGGAAACCAAGTCAGGCCCCCCCAGTCCTCAGCATAATGCTGACACTCTGGGAGTACTTAGTAGCATGAAATGAGAATAACCATGCAGCTTCAGTCATGAAATGCCTAATTATCCATTAGCATGCACTAAAAAGCAGCTATGAGACCATCGCTGTCTCTGCTCCACAATCCCCACTGAGTTGATTCAATACAGCACAGACTCGTAGGACCCTAACTGTCAGCCTATCGGATGTCTCCTTCGACAGTTCAGGTCCCAGCAATGAGACCATGATAAGGATTCTCTTTCGTAGCACGGGTCCACCGCGCCCACACAAATTGGGACCTCATGTTCCTCTCATTATGTGGGTTAATTATGCTGAAGCTGTTTACAAGAACGCAGCCATATGTGGTCCAGATTATGCTCATCAACACTTTGCGCTCAGAAGAATGGGCTTTAGCTTAAGTACAAGTACACAATCGAAAATAACGGCTAGTGCGCATGTTCTGTTTTTAATGTGGATTGTGCTCCCTGTCGTTACCAATTTTCTTCCCTCTCTGTTTTGGGGCTAATTAAGCAGCACAATTTGGCTGAGAGGCGATGTGCTGAGAAAGAAAAAGGGTCTGTATAATTGGAAAAGACAACACAAGTCTACTATTGAGTCAAAATAATACTGTTATCACAAAAGAGAAGTTCTTTTTTCCTATGCCACATCCACTGGCTGACACCAGAGAGCACAAAGGACACATCGGCAATGAGGATGCTTGTCAAAGTGAATCCGTGCCATCTGGTTGAGGGACAGTACCTCTCTCTACTCACTGATGTAGCTTTCTGGCCTCCAACAGCTCAACTGGTGTGTGTAGGTTTGCACTGAATACATTTACATTCATTAGTGTGGACATTTTGCGATTCTAGCGCGTTGACGTGCAGTTTGGCTTGTACTGGGTGTGTGATTAGTTTATTGATGTCTGAGTTTGGAAAGCACTGAGTGTGTTTAGCCGCTAATGACGGTGTAATTTCGCAGAAGCAGAACCAGACAGAGGTGCTGCAGGACCGATGCATCACAGGTGGACGGCCCCGTCAGTGGATTGAACAGCAAAGACAAACTGAATATGCAGGAGCAGCACTCAGAGATCTGGAGAGCAGAGCGTGATGAATGTGTGAACTAAATATCACCATAACACCATCTGTAATGCCGGTCACTGAGAATGACCCGCCAATTATTGCATGGCTGGGTTCATGAGCGAAACCAGCTCAGTGATACCTGACTGTGTGTAAAAGATAGGATAACATTCTCCATCAACTTTCAAGATTCTGTTGAGTCAGATGCAACAAACAGTTACAGGGGTAAGGTATTTCAGTTATTTCTTGTCCTATTTCAGCAATAAAGCATTAGAAATGTTCCATTACACAATCAAAATTAGGCTAATGTAGTAAAAACTCATCTGTAGTTTGAGTTTGAGCATTTTATTAATACTCAACTTTTTATTTGTAAAAGGAAGAAAACCCTATTTAATGTTTGAACAGGATTAAATAACTAGTTGTGTAAGGACCAAAGGCACACTCGTGAAATTCAAGGAACGACAAGAGATTTGGTTGTTTATATTACATTTACATTACATTGCATTTAGCTGACGCTTTTATCCAAAGCGACTTACAATAAGTGCGTTCGACCAACAAAATACAAACTTGAAGAAAACAGAATCATAAAGTACATCAGGCTTCATAGAGCTAAAACATTTCAAGTGCTACTCAACTGGCTTTAGATAAGCCAGTCCTTTAATAGTATATAAGTGCTTTGTTAATAGTTCTATCGCTCGAAGTGGAGTTGAAAGAGATGAGTTTTCAGTCTGCCGCCGGAAGGTGTGTAAGCTTTCTGCTGTCCTGATGTCAATGGGGAGCTCATTCCACCATTTTGGAGCCAGGATAGCAAACCCACGTGTTTTTGCTGATGGGAACTTGGGTCCCCTTCGCAGTGAGGGTGCAGCGAGCCGTTTGGCTGATGCAGAGCGGAGTGCACGTGCTGGGGTGTACGGTTTAACCATGTCCTGGATGTAGGAAGGGCCAGATCCATTCGCAGCATGGTACGCAAGTACCATTGTCTTGAAGTGGATTCTAGCAGTTACCGGAAGCCAGTGAAGGGAGCGGAGGAGCGGCGTGGTGTGGGAACATGTAGGAAGGTTGAAGACCAGACGAGCCGCTGCATTCTGGATGAGCTGCAGAGGTCGGATGGCACACGCAGGTAGACCAGCCAGGAGGGAGTTTATAACCACATTACTAACCAACAACAGGAACGGTCAGCCTTCAAGTCTTGCCTCCTGCACATTCTACCAAGTACCAAGTATTTCCAATAAGTGTGAATGCTTCCAACACTAACAATCTCCTGTTGTGTGCTAAATATGTGAAAGGGAAACTTTGGACAATGTACAGATACACTTCTCTAAACATGTCCGGCGATCATAAGAGAAAGTGGCTTATGACACATTACAGAGGATTAAAGGGCAAATTGGTCTGCTCAATGCACATTTTCATCAGTTGGGTTGGTTAAGGTTTTTATCGTGTTGTGTGATCCCAGGTGTATGCAGAAAGCCTCCACACACCACCAATTCCCAAAGCCTCCACTTTGTCCAGCTCTATAAATGCATAACAATGAAACCTACATCACACTCCCTCACTGAGTAAATATGACCAGTGCACCCAGTGCGAGCCGAAGCATGTCTGTGTGCTTCCATCACTGCCCATGCACGCCTCATGGCCAGCCTGTACCCACCCAGAGTACCATCTGCTTTGGCAGTCAACTGCACCAGACCAGGCCAGGCCTTTGCTCCAACGAGGGGTGGGTCGGTGATGTGGGGTGCTCCAGATGCTCCTCAATCCAGCTGCAGCCTGTTGGCAATGTCACGGCATGCCCCTGGATTAATGAGCGCCCCTCTGCTTGTTGCTTGGGCTGCTGTCCCACTGTCTGTATGGCGCCTGCCAAGCCCATTATCCATGCACGGTTTAAGTCAAAATGCCACACGCTCGCTAACTGATCGATGGGGTCTTAAACAGTGGGGAACCATTTAAACAAGGAGTGGGGGTTTGTGTGTGTGTTTTTGCATGTGTGTGTGTGACAGTTTTCTTGCCGCCATCTCATCTTTCCCAACAGTCTGTATGGATTTACGTGGCTGGCTTGTGGGCCGGGCTCCATCGATTACAAACAGCCGACCAATCATTTTGACAGACAGCCGGGTCGAGAGCGCACCTTGGCTTTTAATAGCGCTGTCCGTGATGCCCATGTTTGTGTGGAAAGCTGAGAACAGATAGTAAAACACTACAACGAACACAGACTGACACCCAGCAGGCAGCCACTGTAACCTTGTGTATCTGCATAATGAGACAGACACAGACGTAGATGCAGACAACCTCGGGCAGGACCAACACACGCTCGGGCAGGACCAACACACGCTCTCAGAGACCAAAACCTGTGTTTTTTCCTTGTCCTGTGTGTGTCTTTATTATAATAACAGACTAAGACACTGTTTTGAAAAAATACTCGGAGAGGAAATAGAATGACCTTGTCACAACTCAGAGCAAACACTGGAAAATTCAATTAAGCCGCCTCGTGACTTGGGAAGTGCTATTTCCTTAGCCTTTACGCGTGTGTGTGTGTGTGTGTGTGTGTGTGTGTGTGTGTGTGTGTGTGTGTGTGTGTGTGTGTGTGTGTGTGTGTGTGTGTGTGTGTGTGTGTGTGTGTGTGTGTGTGTGTGTGTGTGTGTGTGTGTGTGTGTGTGTGGACTGTGAGGAGTGGATTGGATGCTTTTCTTGGAATCTTGTTAAGCCCTATTTCACTTCTATAATTCTTAAAACGTGTGTGAATAATAATCTAATTTGGCCGTAGCGAATACAATTTCCAGAAATGTATTAGTGCTTGTGTGTTTTAGTTGTGTGACTAGTTTTGTGTGCTTTTTGAGTTCAGCAACATGCAGCTTTGTTTTCCGCCTTGTGTGTGGGTGCTGTCTGTGAATCAGGCTCTTTGTCTGGCCTGCTCCATTGTCACCACCACTAATAGGAATTCACAACTGTTTAATAATTCACACTGAGGTAGGCTGCTAAAGTGAACTGTCAACAACACGAGCTCCTACCGAAATCCCATTAACTGCCAATGAATTATTCCCATATTACATCTGTCCCCGTTTCTTTCAAACACACAAACAATAAAATGCATCTGCACCTGTATCACCCTTCTTCACAATATTCCTAATGGCCTAAGCAGGATAACCTGGAGGTCTAGCGGGACGCTGAGGCACTTTCCACTATTCGAGCAGTGAAATGGAGACCCCATTGGCCTTTGGGACGGGGTACTAAGCCCAGGGACATTATGATAATGGCGGCGGGTGTGTTGGGAGTGGATGCCATACATGCTAATGGGATGTCTGGTAATACTGTACAATAAAGGCAGCCTGGCTACAGGTTAGTCTTGCTCCTTCTTGTTTGAAGCATTACTTTCATTCTTATCAGATTTAATGTCCTCTGCGGCATTTTTGCGCCTCAAGGTTTTTTCATTACCAATGATTTGTTATTGGAAGTGAGGCCACAGAGGGCAGGAAGACATCTGAAGATCAGGGTGAAGAAAAGAGATTCATGTCAGATCGCATTTGCATTTCATATATTTGATTTTGCATAGCACACAGAGAACTGTCGATTGATTAAATGTTTAATAAATCAATAATTTTTTATTTAATTTCTTTGACAATTGAAATTGAACCCCATTATCATTCAATGTAATATGAATAAATCTCTACTCTCACTTAAATGTTTAAACTGGAGTCTCGTTGACACTGTGAGGTTGACAGTGCTTGACAGGCAAGCAGTGGAGAATACAGGAAGTCACTGCTCCTGGACAAGACATATCCCTTCACATATACACTGTCAACCACACATTGTTATACACTTAGACCTTTTAACAGTTCAAACAACGAATAAAATAAAGGTTAATTTCTTGGCTTCAGATAGCAGGCATATTTAGCCAGGTTACCTGTTTCAGGTTGTAATGCTAAGCTAGGCTAAGCACCTCCAGGCTCCAGCCTAATCTGAAATAGTCAGGTATGATCCTGGTATTGATTTTCTTATCCAACCCTCAGTAAAAAAGAGAAAATATGTTATCACAAAAAGTTTAAAATGGCTAACAATCACTGTATTTGTAGATTTAAATGGTTTGTTTCATATGTGTTTTCAATGTCCTTAGAAGTGTCTCCCATTGTCAGGGTACTTACATCTAACAAAGTTACAAAATGTTGAATTTAAAATGTTATTGATCGGCACATTACATTTTAAGCAACATATTTCCAAAGAAATGTTTTCTTCATACCCTTTCAAAATGGGTTTAACCAAAGAAGTACACACACAGTCCATCTTATACATTAGTATAAAATAACTATTAAAACATTGTTTTTTATTGAATTACATGGAATAGCACCATCACTGGCAATTATTCGCTATATATTTAGTTTGAAAAATAAGTTGTTTTTTGGATTGGGCGATGCAGTAATAAGAATCCTTCATTATTAACCGTTCTGGGAGAGATGTTAATTTAGACGACAAAATTGTGTATCACAGTCCTGATATTAAAAAACAGATCCCATGGTAGAAGATAAACAATAAAATGTCATATATTAGACTACATCCCCTGTGCTCTGGAATATTATTTCATTTTATGAGACAGACTCTCCTCAGTTTTTCCGCATGAAACACAACAGCCTTCAACAACACACAGGGAGTGGCTCTTTGTCTGCACTGGAAAAAGGTTTTCGAGCTGTACTCCATCCAATTTATAATTCTCCTTTCATTCAATTTAACATTATTTGTTTTATTTTTTCAAATAATAATTTGTTTTTCAATATATTTTTTGAATGAAAATATTTTTAATTCAGAGCTCAACTAAGAAATATCCGTTTTGACGAATATACAATTTTAAGGTTACGCATAGGCCCGCACATGCGCATTAAACAGAAAGCTATAAAACAGGACCGTCTTCACACAACCCAGGCCGCCCAGGAAGAGAGCCATTTCTCAGCACGACAGATCTTTTCCTGCACCGGAGAGACAGAGAGCAACCATTACATTGTGGTAAGTGAAAACAACAATTTAATTATGCTGCTGTATTTCGTAGCATGCTGTTATTTCCATGCTATATATTTTGCCATTTCTCTGCAAACGTACTTGGTAACATTATTTGATGTCGAGGTTGGTAAATGTTAAACTTTAGTTTAGTTTAACATTACACTTGCTAACATTACGTAATGTCCACGTTGGTAAGTCTTAAACTTAGTTTAGTTTAACTTTACACTTGGTAACAATACGTGATGTCGACGTTGGTAAATGTTACATAAATTAACTCATGTTATCCATAACTTATGTTACAGCGGTAACGTTAATTAGCTAGCTAGCAAGCAGCTAACATACCACCATGTTATTAGCTGGCTACCTAGCATACCATGCGTCCCGGCCCGCATGGTGGTTCTAATTCAACTTCAAGTTTTATTTTTCCGTGCTATATATTTTTGCCATTTCTCTGCAAACGTACTTGGTAACATTATTTGATGTCGACATTGGTAAATGTTAAACTTATTTTAGTTTAACGTTACACTTGCTAACATTACGTGATGTCCATGTTGGTAAGTCTTAAACTTAGTTTAGTTTAACTATACACTTGGACTTGGTAACAATATGCGATGTCGACGTTGGTAAATGTTACATAAATTAACTCATTTTATCCGTGACTTATTGTACAGTGGTAACGTTAATTAGCTAGTTATTAGCTAGCAAGCAAGCAGCTAGCATACCACCATGCGGTCCCGGCCCGGCCCGCATGGTGGTTCTAATTCAACTTCAAGTTTTATTTTTCAACCTCGCTTTTTGGACCTGCAGTGCATGTTTTTATCTTTTGGCATGTTGAGAGATTTTTTGTTTTGTTAATTTGTAATGTAATGTCAATTTGACCAACAAGATATGAAATTTCCAATTGAAAAACACTGTTAAGTTAACCTTACTATAGGTGTGTACAATCGTAGATAAAAAATATAGCTAGATGAACGCACACAAAGGTCTTCAACAACTATATTGATTGCATTAAAGTTAAATCATATTCTGCCATTGATTTGAGCATTTATATTGGTGATGTTTTTGAAGACTATGAGTTAATCTCTCTATTTTTCAGACTCCTCTCACTCCTATCTAGGATATTGATTTCCTCGAGTGGAAACATCTATATCTTCAGCCTCAACCCTCTCATCGCTGCTGTTATGGTTGGACATACAGTAGAAACTTTTTGGGGATTTTTGCTTTTTTGGGGATTTCATTTTTCAATGGTGGGGGGGGAGTTATTGGTTGGATGTGGAGATGCAAGGACTGTGGCTATTCATGTACCAGAAGATCTGAACTGCTAAAACATTATAGACTAGATCATCAACATTATGGAAGGCACCATGCTTATCCCTGCCTATATGAAAACTGCCCATTTTCATGTAAAACATGGAATGCACTACTGAAGCATCTTTGTACACAACACCCTTCTCAGCAATCCTCAAGAGCAGATATCTCACATTTTAAGTGCCATCTTTGTGACGAAAATCAACTTACTACTGAAACAGACTTTTTTCACCACATTGGCCAACATTTGAAAAATAATGAATTAGTTCCTTGTATTTATGTTGATTGTTTATATCAAACCAACATATATGGAAGTTTCCACACTCATAAATGGAGAAAACACAAAGTGTGTACAGTTAGAGATTTAAAACCTGGAATAGTTCACAGATCACTCTTCAATCCTTCTGCTTTGGATTCAGTTAACAGTGACACTGAGTTAAATGAGGATTTACAATTTGAAGAACCAACTTTTGAAGAACCTAGAGATTTGAGAAAAGATGTTGAGCTAAAATTAGCCTCAGTTTTACTGAAATTGGAACATAGCTACCTGGTGTCAAGTGCAGCTGTAAATATACTCCTTGAGGAACTGCAATATCTCATAGGGACTGTGTCTGTGCCGGTCACTCAGGAGACTATCACTCAGTTTTTTGTGGATCATAACTGTCGGGTAGATGAATCACTTGTCCAAGAGTTAGCGACAGAACTCTGTACCTCACATCCTATTCAACTTGTTATTGGAAAAGAAGGCCCATTATCTACTGCATGGAGGCGCAACAAATATTATAGAAGTAAGTTCTGTGTAGTGGAACCAGTAGAATATGTAATTGACCGAAAGAACAGAAGGTCTTTTCAATATATTCCTGTACTAAAAACGTTGCAGCAGGTTTTGAATTGTGAGACTATCCTCAGCAATGCAGTTAATTTAAAGGAGAAACTTCAATCAGTGTCAAGTGAGAGGCAGGTATACAGATGTCTCTGGGATGGTGCGAACTTTAAAGAAAACAGTCTTTTATCAAATGAGTGTGCAGTTTCATTAATTCTGTACATAGATGATTTTGAGGTTTGTAATCCCCTTGGGACTTCGCGCAAAATACATAAAATCTGTGCCATATACTGGATTTTAGGCAATCTTCCACCTGGTTCACTCTTCATTGTCATCAATCTACTTGGCTGCATTGATCAAAAGTGATGATGTAAAGTTGTATGGATACAAGGCAGTTCTTGAACCTTTGATTAATGACATCATTATTTTAGAGCAACATGGAATATTTGTGGCCAAGTTAGGAAAATGTGTAAAGGGAACAGTGCAATGTGTTGTTGCTGACAACCTAGGTGCTCATAGTCTTGCTGGTTTTGTGGAGAGTTTTTCGAGTGCTTATGTTTGTAGGTTTTGTACAGCTCGGAAATTAGATTTTCAAACGAGTGACGTAGGAAGTGGAGCATTCTCTTTGAGGACAGAGGAGGGTCACGCAAGACATCTTAAAACACTTGAGGAAGAATCATTGGCCAATTGTTTTGGTGTTAAGAGGTGTGTTTTGTCGGAAAAACTTGCTCATTTTAATGTCACAACTGGCTTTCCTCCAGACATCGTTCATGATCTATTTGAAGGAATTGTTCCTCGTGAAATAGCTCTTTGTCTCTCTGTGTTCACCTCGAAGAAGTACTTTACTTTGGAATTTTTGAATGACTCTATAAAAACTTTCCCCTTCAAGTGGACAGATAAAACAAACTGTCCCCATCCTGTGCCTCTTACCTATGCAACAAGGAGAACAGTTGGTGGCAATTCTCACGAGAATTGGAGTTTGATCAGGTTTTTGCCGCTCCTCCTGGGACAGAAAGTGCCTGCTGATGAACCTGCCTGGAATCTCCTCACTGACTTGAAGGACATAGTTGACCTTGTTGTCACACGGGTGCACACTGACGAAACGATAGCTTATTTGAATTTCAAAATCTCTGAGCATAGAGTACGGTTTAAGGAGGTTTTCCCAGACTCCAACTTGCTTCCTAAGCATCACTTCTTGGAACACTACCCACAGCTAATCTATCAATTTGGTCCTCTAGTTTCTCTCTGGACTTTAAGATTTGAAGCCAAGCATAGCTTTTTTAAGAGAGTTGTACGACACACTAGCTGCTTTAAAAACTTGTTGTTGTCCTTGGCAGAGAGACACCAGTTATCCATGGCACACCAGCTCTACTCATGTAGCTTTCCTAAGCCTCTACTGGAAGTGAAACAGCTCTCAACTGTTAGCATTGACGTCCTGAAAGATGATATTGCACAGGCTGTCAAACACAAGAACCCAAATGTGAAGGAAGTTTCTTTGGCCGAAAATGTCATCTATAACGGATTTAACTACAGACTTGGAATGATCCTTGCTCGTGGATCAATCAGAGGGATGCCTGCATTCACGGAAATCATCCAGATGGTGGTTCTCAAAAAGGAATTGGTCTTCATTGTTCGGAAACTAAGTTCTTGGTACATGGAACACTACAGAGCCTATCAACTCGAAATCTCGCCTTCGAAGGAGATTGAAGTTTTTGAGGCATCTCAACTGACCGATCCTTACCCCCTGGCAGACTACACAGTTGGGGCCATGCGGCTTATTACACTCAAGCGATATATTCAAGGTTAAGGTTAGCATAAAGTAATATCTGTTTGGGGTGGGTCAGAAGCAAAGTGGATGTGATGAATTATGCAGGTTAATTTTGTTTTCATTGTAATTAACATGAATGATCATATCATTTAAATTCAACAAAGCTAATGTTGCACGTAAAACTATTTGTTCATAGCACACAATCATTATTCAACCATGAAAAAAGCACATCTCTAATATCTCTTTCTCTCTCTCCAAACCCCACCTTGCTTTCTTTCCCTCCCACTCAGAGGATCTCCAAACATGGCGGGCGTCACGCGGCTCCTGGTGATTTTAGAAGAGGACAGTCACATCAAGCTGGAGCTTCCTAATGGCATCCCCTCCTCGGTTGACGAAGTCATCCAAGAAATAACGAATTTCTGTGGTCTAACTAATGAAATACGGCTTCAATACAAAGACGCTGATTTCGGCACTTGGGTTAACTTAACTTCTACTTCAGAACTCAAGGATCTTGCCACTTTGAAAGTTATTAATGTAGTACCCAGTGTGACTTTATTCTTAGAGCCAGTGGAATACTCTGTGGATAAGGCTAATTTTCAACGCCAAGATGATTCCAGTATGTCTTCATCTGCATGCTCGGGTGACACATTACCCGTAAGCAGCCCTTCTTCGGACACCTACAGAAAGGAGCAGTGGCCCAAGGTGTTCCTCATCCCTACTTTCTCTCATTCAACAGAAACACAACTTAGGGATGGAAATGCAGAGTACCAGAGAAACCAGGTTAGACTCACTCCCACCCAGCTCTAAAATGCTTTCCAACATACTGGAAACGCTCGCTGACAAAGTCTATTCATACAAATCCTATCCTAGCGATGCAGACTTCAGTGAAGTGGCAGAGGCACTCACACAGACACACCCCTGTATGAAAGAACCTGGGTCCTTCAACCACAGTTACGGATGGAAACAGAGACTCAAGACGAAGATGTACAACTATCGCACATACCTGAAATCACACAGTTCATCATCTGACGAGTTGACTGTGAATACTCTGAAAAAAAAGTTGCTGACGGATGCCCACCCAGCAAAGAACATAAAGAAACCTAGGCGAGCTGAGTCTAACCATTACCCATCTCTGCCTTTCAACGAGACAACAGAGTCCATGGAGCAAGAGAGAGTGGCCCTCTTGTCTGAGGTAAAGAAAAGGAACAATGTCCAAACAATAAGATGGCTCGGACGTTCGCATTTCGGAGGCAAGAAATTGTCGACAAGAAAACATCTTTGCACGAAATGATCGAGAGATGGCCAGCACTCTTCGAAGTTCAAGAGGTACACTAACTTTACTCATAGTATGTATGTATATGTGTGTGTAATCAAATGTACGTAAAGCTAAATCACATGCTTTTGCATGAGGCACATATCCTTTGTCTGTTTTTGATATATATACCTATACTACCTATATTCCCTAGGTGAATGAAGAATTCATCAGAGTAACCACAATACCCCTTGAAGCAAGGTTCATGCAGAAACTTGACGAGAAGTGCAGTGAACTAATTCAAGTCGTCAGAAAGAAGGGTGGAGCTATCCGGGAGAAGACAAAGCTCCTGCCATTTGTGGAAACGGTATGTACAGATGTTTTTTACTTTACTGCTCACTTACATATATGCCTCAATAACAATAGATATATCTTTCAATACATAATCAATTATCTATAGCATTGGTCACTGATCCGACACAGCAACCTTTTAGCCAGAGGTTTCATAGACTTGGCACATTCATTCTTCATGTTCATCTACATGTTTAGACATTCATTTTGGCGTAATGGGAATTCTTGGCTGTTTTTTCATGGCCTTAATATGGTTGACACACTAATTGACTGATATTGTAATCATTATTTTATCGACTGATATGAAAGTGTCCAGCCCTACCTTCACGCCAAACTATGCTCTTTTTTCATGTCTCTACTGTCTAAATGCATCCTTACTCATTTATCACCTAAAGCTCATTCCCATGCATTCATTCCTACATACACTAGCTCTCAATCCCACATTAACAAACCGTGGCACACTCGCACTGATTGAATGGACGAACTGAACAATTAACATTAATTATTGTGACTGTCTTCATGCAGGATACTGACACCACTACAAAGAGGGAGATTGCTCTCAAATGTCTCATCCTCAACATGGGAGAATCGGTGGAGGACCTGATCAAAGAATTCCTGGTGAGGCAAGATTACTGTTGAGGTGTTAAAATTCCACTTTATATGATGTGTTACATTTTACATAACATTTTAGTTATTTAGCAGGTGCTCTTATCCAGAGTGACTAACAACAAGTGTAATAGGAGTCACATTCAAATGTCACCAACACAGCGAGTAACCAATAGGCAGTCCTAGTAGTGTTTAAAGACGTGCTCAGACAATAGCTACAGACAAGAGCCAAAGCTATGCATCACAATACAATTCCTTCTTACAGCCAATTATGGCCTTCCAGGACGTCCACGATATGTCTTAACAGTTAGGCTATTCATCTGGGGGGAAACCCGAGCTATATTGATTTCAGATTCTTTTTTCCTAAATTATTTTCCAGGTGTCGGAGAAGGATGAGGCTGGACAAATTCTTCAGCGGGAAACTATCGCAATCTTCGTCATCAGAGATGCACAAGCCGCAACCAAAGACATTGGCATCATTCTTGAGGGACAAGAGGTTGTGAATAAGTTGGCGTCTGTTGCAAATGCTGTCGCCATTCTCCTGGGCTTCCTTTATGCTCTCAATCTGGAATATCCCAAGACATTAAAATTGACATTTGAATATATCCAGAAAGTCTTCATGGAGCTGGACCCGAAAGGCATGGCCACCAAGGTCAAGAAGCTCTATGACCAGCTCTACAATTGAGCTTAGTTCAGGTTTCCTACACGTCATAGAAAATGATAAAGACAATAACAAGTCACAGAAAACGTATGTGACTGTCCTGGAGAATGAAACGGTTACACACCTGTTGTGTGACTAGTTATGGTTCGTCATTCTGAAGTTCAACTGTTTGAAAATATAAAAACTGTTATAGCAATTACCCTGTGACACTGATGGGCTCTGCTCTGGCTGGTAGAGTACGCAAGTTGCGTCCGCATTTGGTTTCAAAGGTCAATATGTTTGGCTGTCAGCTCTTCAAAGTTCCAATCTGACCCTTGAGAAACTTGACTGTTTTCTGGCAAGAATTCTTTTTCATTTTTATGCCTTTAGGCATACAACCGCGGTGCAGTTTTTCTATGTATTTTAAATTGTTACATTTTATTTGAACAATGCAGATACCCTGTACATATGTTTTGTTTTATAAGTAATAAATCCGTTATTAAATATCACAATGTGTAATGAGAATTATTGATGTAATCTATATTTTTTTGGATTAGATTAAATGAGAAAATTATAGTTTAACAAAATGTATACATTTTTGATTGGATAAAACAAATAATATTTAGTTAATTTTAACGAGAAAAAACTGTTTGATAAAATCTATATTTGTTTGTTTGGATTAAATATAGAATTTAAATTAATTGACTTCCTTCAACAAGAAAATATACTTTGTACCAAGTCTTATATCATAGTTTCCATGGACATAAGAAATATTGTTAGAGACAAGTTATTTATTTTTCCTTGGCTCAAGCTATAGAGTATAGATGTGAACCATTACCCTAAACATTTTTAATTGGTTGAACGAAATACTTTTATCAGTGTGTGCCAGTATTCAGCTTGCTGTGTCACACACATGCACACACTGAAACGCTCCTCCAGCACACAGCAGACAGGCCCTATTTGTCAGCGGATGAGATTATACCTTTCATCAGGAGCAGCTGAAAGCTATATGGATTTGTTATCAAACATGTAACGGTCCGGATGCCCCTGGTTACCCAAGTGGAAAACAGGAGACGTCTTGGAATCCCATCTTTCCCGTTATAATCTCTTTGAGGAAGATTGAGATAGGTTAAAAATCCCAAACTGGCAGTATGGAACACATTGGCAAAAAAACCTTTTTCATTTTCAGTAATAGCTAACAGTGAACGAGCTATTAAGAAGCTGCAGCTCCGAGCTGGAATTGAATGCGTTTTATAACGTAAGCACCTGCTTTAGGAGCCAAGAAGTGTCACTTTAATACTGTCCATTTGCTGTAACTAACTGCTTCAATTGAGATAATGGAGCAAGGGCGGAGGGGCAAGTTAACGGCTACCATCACAAGCCATAGCCTCCCCGAAACGGCCTCTTGTTTTCCTAAGCGGATGCTAAATAGTCATACTGGCTTTTATTTTGTCTTCACTAGCTCCTCAAGATCATTTAAACAATTCTCATAATTATTTTCTGTCATAGCCAATGGATGAATCTTAATTTACCCTGCAGGGCTGAGGACTGGTTGGGAGAATATCCTCTGTTATAAGAATCAAGCTAAAACTGGAGCCTCATCATTCATTCTTTACACCAGCAGCTAGGGTTTAGAGTACTTGTCCATCCTTAAAAAATGGACACACGCTGGTTGAAATGTGGTTATCCTGCCAACCAAAGCTGCTGGAGCTGTGGGAAGCCACGGTTAAACTAAGACAACTGCTGGACCTGCTGGGTTGCTGGAGGGTTTTGGTGACCCCGGTCAGAGTGCAACCTTTCCCACTCTGTTACAGTTCACAAATCTCTCTGCACTCCGCCCGGGGCCGTTTGGCATTTGTCACCCGCAATGGCATGTTTTGAAAAAAAAGGCAAACATGTGAGGCGCGAGCTGTTGCCCCGTCTGCAGCCTTCACCCTCGGCAAAACATTAGCAACCGTCTTTATTAGTGCCATTAGGACGCTGTGCATGTTTTTCATATCGAGGCCGTGTTAATGTGAGGTTAGATTGATGATGATGATGATGATGATGATGATGATGATGATGATTCTCGGCGCAAAGACCTTGCATCTGATTTGCAGAGGGTGACAATGAGGGCTTCATTTCCATAATGAATCCTCAGCGCCCTCTTTGATGAGCTGTTGACAGAGGAGAAAACAAGTGTCTCGTCTTACGCAGATGAATAATGGAACAGTGGAAAATGACCCAGTCTAGTAAATGTCTCCATCAGCACTGGATGTTTTCTTGAGTTTGTGGTTAGCAAATCTAACAGAAGTTTTAAGGCCAGCGCTTACAGCTACAACTATCTAGCCTAAAGCTTTCTGTCAAGGAAGAAAAAGCCTCGTCTCTCTTCCACACATATCCTTACACCGCCCTTCCCATCTCCAAACAGCCAACCTTCTAGCTTTATTGCCACAGAGCGACTCTGGCTAGATGAGATCCCCACACAGCTTAACATCTGGGCGCTTTGCCGCCGATGCCCTCATAAATAAAAGATAACTCGTGCCTACCGCGCACAGTCGCACTGGTATAAATCATGTATATGGATTTTCAGTTGGCTTTCACTCTCTCCTTCTCTTAGAGTCCCACAACCCCCTTCCCTTTATTCTGCCCCCTTTTTCGGTAATTCTTTGCCTCTTCCCTCTGTTTCTCTCTGCTGTCACAACCCAGCATGAAGTCCACAAGGTAATAGGAAGATGGCAGGTGATTAGGAGCTTCATGATGGTGAGAAGAGAAGCCACCTTGCCCTCGTCCTCCTCTAATTCAAAATCGTTACAGCTCGCCTCGGGGCCAGGATGTTGGAGGATTGCTATTTGCACTTCGGGGAGTTGTCGTCTGTTTATTTACATGTACTCCTCAAGTCTGAAATGGTGTGAGGGCAGACACTGAGTCATACATCTATCAGTAATATGTTTATTCATTTTGCATCCACTCATCAAAGTGGCAACAATGTCAAAAAGTCAATGAAGAGTTTAATTTGCAAATATAATACTTAGTAATAATAACATGGCTGTATGGATTTAGTCGGACATGGAAATGTATCATGAAAATGAATGTCCATATTTATTAGAATGGTTAAACGATAACCTTTTGTATATTTCAGATACACCTTGTCTTTAAATTATCGATAAGATGACAATATTTTATCCCGAATTGTAGTGGCTTAGAAGTATGAAGTAGCAGAAAATAGAATCAAAACACTCAAGTAAAGTACTTCAAAAAAAATGTACTTCAGTACTTTACACCACAGCTGAGTATAGACACTGCCCTGCAGGCAGCACTGTAACCGAAAAGCATGTTGGTCTTCCATAGTGACCTACCACTGGCATTTTAAACGAGTAAAAGCAAAGTAAAAGTATTGATATTAAATACTTCATCTCTTTAATAAAAAAAACGTCCTCTAGGAAAAGAATACCGAACTGTAGATCCGTTGTAATTCTCTACAAACAGGCACTGCAGCTAAAGAAAAAAACAGCTTAAGCTACTGTATTCTTATTTGATGCAGAACAAGCTAAAGACACAAAAATCTCTTCAGGAGTTGAAGAGAGCAAAACCAGAACTACTCGTTGTCGAATCAACCTATAAAGCGATATTATTGTGTTACTTTCACATCCCGTTTCTAGAGCCAAAGTCTTAAGTTCTGTCATTGCGTTTCTAACAAAGGAGCCATAAAAGTGAAAGTACTAGCGTATAGTAACATCTTCCCATGTTCTCAATAAACATGCTGCAAGCCATCTTTTGAAAAAACAGTAACATAAAAGAAAGTTTTAGCATGGAACATTTTCCGGGTTGAGGGCTCAGCAGACATCAACATGTCCATTTCAAAATAATATTCAATCACACAGAGTAGCTATTATATTATATTGTGAAAATTAGGTATGAGTAATGTTGCCTTGCCAATAATAACAGCTTTATATAATGTTCAGTGTGATACATTATTGATGACTGAGGACATTTTCTTTTTTCCCTTGCTACCCCCAACGTCATATTGCCATGGAAGCAGTGGCAGGTTATGAAGACAAAACACAGACAGCATCATTCAGAAGAGAAAAATACAAAGAACTAAGAGAACAATAGAAAGAGTGGAGGTGCATCAGGCCATCTAGGCTGACCATAGACAACTGTCCATCTATGGGTTCTTAAGGAGACGAGTGACTGAGTCTGCGAGTGAACAAATCGAATGATTGGCGGATATATTTAATCCCCAAACACAGGAGGTCCAAATCAGCTTCACGCAGAAAAAACTAATTATGTCAAGTCTGCTTTGGCTGATGATAAAGGATAATTACTTTTTTTATTCCCCTTGCGAAGGCCAAATACATTCCCTCAGATGTGACGATGTAACCTTTAACGAAAACCGTGTGATTGATGAGGCCCCTCATTTTCCCTCTCAAAATGATTACCGATCACTGTTTCCCCCTCCTTAGACACAAACACACACACATACAACAGAACATAATCTATCCATCTTCTAGACCGGCTACAAACAAGTATGTGCGTGACACTTGAACAAATAAAGCATCTCATTTCAAGACTTTTCATTACTCATATCTTCTGATACTTACATCTGCTGCATATGAAGACAGGATACAATTACAGAGGGAAGAGGGAGGCCCCTGCTTTATCTGTCCGAGGAACGATATGCATTCACATCCACAATGACCGGTTCTGACAACAGTGTCAGCCACAGACAATACTCTGCCATATCTATCTGTCTTCGGTGGAGATACTCGGACAGTGGGAGCCAGTGATGAATGAGACATCGCCCCGTGTCTGATACATATTCCTCATCTCAAGAACAAACAATACAGACATCTCAAATGAATACCGCAGGCTGATGGAACACAGGAAACACAACTCACTTTGCAGGCAGAAGGAACGACACAATAAGGAAACACATGCTCTAATCCTTAAAGGGCTCAGTGACCTTTAAAAGCACTGGGTTAACTTTACCAAAGAACCAAGAGGGGAAGAAAACCATCGGGGTACCAATCAAATTCAAGACGATTAGACTTTTTGACCCAGTTTATGTGTTTACTAGACTCTCCCAAGGCCATTAGTGCATTCATGTGCTCCTTGTATGGTCCCAGTTCCCAAGAAGGGAAGTTGTTATTCCGGCTTTGGGTTGCTCATGACCTTTGGATTGCTCATGACCTTTAAGTTGTGGAAACAACATGGACATTTCCAAGAAAATGTGTTGTATTGCTTAAAGCGTTTAAAAACACCTTTTTAAACACCTCTGCTTCCAACTACTTCTGACGTGAGGGTTGTTCACATATTCTGACACCACATGTGCAACACACATTTCACAATGTCAAAAAAAGCGAAACACAATTTGTTTACATCTGGCCCTTTATTTGTATCTGTTCCAAAATGTAATGGGTTTTCCTTGGCCCATGCTACACGAGTTTCACGTTGCCAATATATTTTTGTAAACCTGACAGACGGACAAACTAGGCCAAAAACATAACCTCCATTGTGGAAGCCAATAATTACCGTTATAATTGACTCAAACTAAAATGTGTTTTTCTTCCAAACTGTAGCTCTTTAGAAACTGTGTTGAAATATATACATCCTTTGTCACATCGTTTTGTAGAACTATTCATACATTTCAGACAACTTCAAGTCAAAATGTAGCTTTTTTGTGTTACACTAGGTCAGAATAGCCATATATAAGTATATTGTAATATACAATTAAACAATCAGTGGAAACAACTCATTTCTTTTGGTGTGATTTATGCCCTAGAGGTTTTCTACATTATGGCGATGGGTTAAATTATCGTAACATTGCAGCACATGCAACTCATCTTCTAACATCCCCCTGTTACATTTAAAATCTTCATTTCGGCTTAAGGAAGCCTATTAACTTGTACGTCCAGCTTGACAGTAAAGGAAATGAGACGCCACCCCCCCTCAGCTTGTGTGAATTCCTACATGTCTACAGAGCAAGTGTACAGTACATGTCCATATCTGTTGCCTGCGCTTCAGCACTGACACTTGACAAATGTGCCGTCCCCTCTTAACCTGGTTACCAGCAGGTTGGCCAATGACGGCGGCTTTTCGCTGTTTAATGCCACCGAAATCCGATTATGTCTTTCCGGGGTGCATTCACCAGACGACAGAGATGGATGGAGATTATAAACTCAGGCATCGGCCGAGTATACCATTTTTTAAAAGGTTAGGAAATACATAAAAAACAGTAGGACTCAAGGATATCGGTGGTTACATATCCCAGCTCTCAAGGTCAGTAAAGTCATAGTGGAGGAGATGATACAGGGCGCCTGGCAGGTTGTCGGTGCTTCATCCCGCAAAACCACCAATCTGTCTAGGAGACACATACTTTTATCTGTCGGATGTACTTCTTCCTTTTTTCCAGTATCGTCATGGTCATTGCAACGGCCCGTCTACACTACAGCGTCGACAGCGTCGAAAACTCCAATCTGCCCATTCACTTTCAATGGGGTGACGTCACGTAGCCTCGCTTTTTCGCCGAACTGAATTGTGGGAAGCAGAGCGGTCCGTCTCCGCCGTCTCCGGCATCAGAAGTTGAACAATGTTCAACTTCAGAGACAGTGGGTGAAACTGGTAGGTTTTCGCCTGTTTGGGGAGTTTATATATATATATATTGCTCCCATAAAATCCCCGGGGTTTTTTGCTTTGTATGTCGGGGGCGGGAGATTCATGTGATTGGTTGTTGGTCGTGTTGCTTGAATAAAATCCCCAAGCTCCAGACACGCCCAGCTCCAAGCTTTTTTTGAAGCTGTAGTGTGGACGCTCCGTAAATGATGACCCTTCAAAGAGAAATACATTCAAAGGGACAAGGAATCAGAGATTAAAAGAAGGAGGGTTGTTTGTTTTCAGTAAAACGATACCATATAGTCCCGGTGGTTTGTATCCTAAGTAGTTAAGGAGGTCATTTGATCTGTGCAGAATAAATGACAAGGTCGTTGACCATAGTCCCCTATGGAACGTCTGGCTCCAGGTGTCTCACTGAGCAGTAACACCGATTCCTCTTAGGGATCAATACGAGGTAATCACAAGCTAATCCTCACCCAGCCAGAAGCCGTTATCACTGAGAAGTGTTAAGCCCTTTCATTCTGCTGCCTGTTATTTAGTGTGAATGTTGCACCACCACACATTCAGCCAACACAGCATCAGTTCCCAATAAAAAAGCCCCAGTGAACTCTTTCAAGCGAATGTTGGCCAACACATTTTACTCTCTGGGAAAGCCAATAATCACATTCCTACTCTCGTTTTGTCTCTCAGCCATTCTAAGTTTCTGGAAGGCTCCATTCAGACACTGAAGACCATTCAGGCTTCAAACCCTCATCTCCACTCCTCAATGGCTGAGAACAGGCCGGCCCGGGCGTTCTCTGGGAAACAATTAGCCATGGAGCGTCCGGGCTCGGCCTCCACCACATTCAGCCTCTGTTCGATGGCCAGCCAGCCCCATGACTTCATCCACACACACCATCAGCCTATTGCCATGCAAAACAGCAGCTTCTTCTCCAGCCCTGCACCATCTCACAGCTCAGTCTGAAAGAGGTCCCCCTCTTTAGCCCTGCTTTGTCCCATAGCAACTAATGCGTGTAATTTCTGTGTGAATGAGGAATGGCGACTGTGAGCAAACACACCTCTTTCAGCCTGAGCTATTATAGCATTTTGCCCATGTGCTGGGAGGAAGATTGGCGATTGTGGCCCAGTGGGAAAACAGTGGGAAAGACACGTTGCAGAGAGCAGTATGGGAGGGCTGAGGAGTTTGTGGCATTTAGATTAAAATAGAAATCCAAAGAGAAACAAGAATTCCAGGTAACTGCTGCCAGACTTTGTTTTTGTGAACATTTCTCCAGTAATACCCAGTCCAATATTTCAAACTGTGAAATAAATTAGAAAGCTGCGAGAGAAGTGCTTCAGGCTGTATCATCCTTCTGAATATAGCTTATGGAGTTTTAGGTTTGAATCTTCAAGCAGTTTCCAGGTTTAAGAAGTATTTCTGACGGTCCTTTGTTCTCGCAAAACGTCCACACATGATTCAAAACGCTATTTCAGGCTCAACAGCAGAGTGAAGATAAGTGGAATATAAAGCCGGCATGCCTTCAGTGAGGGACCGAGACTGCTTTATGTGATTAAAATTGACTGGCACAGGGTGGAGGCCTCCACACCCACACATAACAGATATTGAAGACCCCCCTGAGAGGGCATGCAGCCAGAGGCCTCCCTCAATCAATGAGACAGGTTTGTAAAAAGCATCAGGATGCCGCCACAATCAATTCTCTTCAATTCAGTCTTCTCTGTCCTTGTACCCGGATGCCAGTCAACTATTCCAATTCCTTTAGCTCCTTAAAACCACTCAAGCCCTCCTCTCCATACCCCCCACCCTCTCCTAGAGTGGTGTGGAAATAAATATTTATCACATCAGAGTAAAGAAAGGAAGGCAGACAGGGAAAACATGGACGGAGAGAGAGTCGGAGACGCTTGTGGTTACGCTGACAACAGCTTGGCAGAGGACAGAAACTGATGGAAATGGAGCAGACAAAAAAAACAATTAGGAACAAGAAAAGGAGTTGTGAGAGTGGGAGAGAATGAAAGAAAGCTACATTAAAGTGGTCAGCACCCTTCTGGGCGATATGAGTTCTGTTTTTCTATTCTTTGCTCTCTAAAAAAGAACTTCACAATTTTGTGTGCAATTTCACGACTCACATTCCACTTGCCTCCTCCTTCAAGTCCAAAAGAGAAATGTTAATCCCTTCCCTTTCCATAGAGGCCATCATAATACAAACGGTTGTGTTTAATAGCGCTTTGCAAGGAAGGAGAGCGATGTGTCTGTGGTAATACTGAAGGTTATTGTGAACGCTGAGGGTTTATGCGTGAGGGGTCCATTTAGGATTAAGAGGAGGATGTTTTGCTCAATCTTTAGACTCTCCTCTCAGGATGAGCACACAGCCTTGACTGGCCCACAACCTCATGACCTTTAACCCCGAAGAGAATGAGATTCATGTGGGTGTGACCAACTCGTGGGAAATGGGCTCAAGAGTAACACTTTGTTATAGTGCCGAAACCACCAGTTGATCATTTAGTCAATTGAGGCAAAACAAAACAACAGCAATCGTACACGTTCTTATTTCAAGAAAGTACTCAAAAAACATGTGATATTTGCGTTTTTAATGTTATCAATGGGATCAATTTGGTTTTTGAACAATTGCACGGAGAAAGCAATTTAAGGATATTAATTATACACATTTAAAAGTTAACCTTGGGTGTTTGAGTTTTGAAAGCACTGAGTCGATGGGGTCTGCCGAGTTGCGTTATGAACTAAACCTCAGGACGTCTCAGCTTTTCTAATTGAAATATAAACAATCTTTCTCGTACTGATGAAGATGTGATTAATCAAAAAGAAATATAGAATAGTCAAGAATGAATTAAACCCTTACTTGCAGGCAGCACAGATGTATTTCACTCACAATACCTAATCCTTGCAAACAGATATTAACCCCTTTTGCATCAATTCAACAATAAACGTCAGCATTTGGTTTGATACATTTCTATCATTGTGTTGGCCTATCCCTTCAGGGTCTAAATCCACTTTCATGTTAATAGACACTCTTCCTTTTCTGACTTTAATAGGGGTTTTAAAAATGCAAGAGTATTACACAATTCAGATTGAATTCAATCGTACAAATCAAGTCCTGGGGCTTTTCTTTTCCTCACACTTCACACTCCACGTAGCCAACCTGGAAAGGTCTTTGGCACTTGTATCTATAATTCTGAGCTGGCCATAGATAAAGCCCTTATCTTTCGTATTTTATCCACCTTAATCCTCTGTCAGTATTATATTTTCCAATTAAGAAAGGTGTGAGGGAGTGCAGAATCTTCCCTGAAGTCTTATCCCTGACGTTCTTCTTCCCTCTGCCATCCTTTTACCTCCATCCACTGCCTGGCTGCTTTCTGTTTCATTCCATACACATCAGTCTCACTTTCCTCTCTACTATGATTTTCTATATGTTTCCTTCGCTCTGCCCAACACTGATTCATATTTTGTTCGTGTGTCAACGTTTCTTCTCCTTCAGTCTCAGTTCCTCTCCGTCTCTGACCTCCTCTCTTTTTTCTTTCAGAGGCAGAGGGCTCCAACAGTGGAGGATGATACTTTGATAACAAGTAGCAGAGAAAGCAGCAAAGGAGGTGACATGTGTAGTGGGAAAGAGAGAGTGATTCATTGTGGGGGGGAAAGCAGAGCTAGAGAGAAAACCCTAAAGTTCAATTTGCAGTAATTCTATTATCTGAGGCAGGCAGGGCTGGGTCACGGCTTCACAATGGGTCCCCTTAGCCCTATATTCCCCTTGTCCAACACCCAACCTCTGTCTTATCGCTTTCTTCTGTTGGTTTGTGTGCACCCGCCGTGAAGCCCTGCAAGTGTCTATTTGTTCTTCAGAGCTAGGACTATGTCAACAAAGGGATATGACTGCAATGGCAGCCAATTTCTATTTGGGCCATATAGTTGGAAAAGATGCAGTGGAAGACTTCAACTCCAACTCTTAAGATATTATTTAAAGATATCTTCAATCTGGGTGTACATAAAATGATTGTAACATTGTAAGTTTGTAACTCCATGAAGCTGGGGGATAAACAAGAGACAGATTATTTAAGGTAATGGTTGAGAAATATGCTTCAGAGGCGACGATATCCTCCAAAAACTGTGGATCCTACATTTCCCATAGTGCAACTCAACAGTTTCGGGGCTTTTTGGCCAACTTTCGCAGTGGTCAAACAGTAACATTTTGTCTCAAAAATACTTTTTCCACTAGGCTGTTCTTTTCTCTCTACGTTACTGAAATTTCCAGCCACGAAAATACAAATTAAAGGCCATATTTTAATAATTAGGCCCTAAAAGTTGTAAAATACTGCTGAGGCCAATGGGAATGTCATTGATGATGGGAATGTCATTGGAGGGATTGGGTCATAAACCAAAGAATTGGAGAAGAAATGTCACCTGATGGTGACACAAGAGGAAAAGGGGATACATGTTTGTACAAAACGTCCACTATAGTTCGTCCAATTATTGTTTTCCAAGACTAAAATGATCTCCTTATTTTTTGAAGATAACCCTTAATGAAATCACTTTGGTCATTTTCTCAGATGTTCCAAAATACCTCAAGGGCAACTGAAAATATCCTCTCTAACAGTTTGTTACAGGCCGAGTGTTACCCTCCAGTGACACTGTGACCCTTTGAAAGTGGCCCACCAGGTCCTTATATGGCTATGAAAATAAAGGAAAGCAATGATGGAGAACAGATGCCAGGAAACGCAGGTCTGTGCTGCAGTACGTTGTCTACAAGATACTCACAGACCTTCTCAGTGTAGCAGCTGAAAATGTGTTTTCACCTCTTCCGAATTGCACTCGAGACTATTTCAGCGTTAATTAAGCCAGGCAGCCAACACAAGGTGTGACCTTCAATTACTCCCCTCCACATTCAAATTAACCGTCTTTAGCAGGAGCGACGGAGGGTAAGAGAGAGAGACAGAAAGAGAACAAAATCACACATAAATAATTGTAATGCCTTAATATCTCCTGCAGGCTTTAATGAGCCTGGGATAAAAAGAACACTTGTATATTAACCAGCAGGGTCATAATTACAAGAGAGGAAGAGCTGTTAAGTAAACAAACAGCATTAGCATAACATACATTAGTAAGTACTAATGTATGCGTGCAGTACGAATTTAAATATGTGTCAGTATTGGTGATGCTGTTTCAAACTCTTTTTTTTTGCATCTGCATATTGAGATACGTGGCAGTGGTTGCCTTAAAGCCATGTACAAGCCTACAGTTTGTTTTGAAGGAGTGGACAGTGGGGGAGGGGGAGGGCTCTCATAAGGGAGTGCCTGGGGGCAGTGGTGTAAAGTAATAATCAAAACATATAATATATATACATTCTAAAATGTCCAATTTCCATAATTAGTATTTTTATGGTACTTTAAGTATATTTAGATGCTAATACTTTTGTAACATTTTGAATGCAGGACTTTTACTTGTAACAGAGTATTCCTACACTCAGGTACTTCTACCTTTACTTAAGTACACAATCTGAGTACTTCTCCCTTCTCGGCCTGGCCATTGGGCTTGACTGGTGTGGGCAACGGTTAGAAAAAACAGACCACTGTGGAGCAGGGATTATTGAAATCTTCTCAGGCAGGGATGTTTTAAATGGGAGTGGTGCTGTGTGTGGGGGGGGGGGGGGAGTGTGGGTCCCTGTGTGCACGAGTCACGGACAAGCATGAGCGCGGCTGCTGATGACATCTCCATGAGTGAGTAAATCTACTGCTTTGCCCTCCTCACACCGCTGCTGCTGCTATACTTTTGCTAGGGCATGAAAGGCTAACAGCTGCTGCACTTAAACACTGTACACAGTAAGTCACACACACGTACGGACACAAGCAGCGGTGAAAAAGCTGAAAATGAGGAAGTGCAAGCTGTGGCGGTGAACCTTAATGGGCAGAGCAGCTGTGGAATTTATGTGGCACATCTGGGGAGGAAGGAGAGGGAGTGAAGAGGAAGAGATGGAGGGAGACAGACAGAAAGAGAGAGGGAATGAAGATGAGGGAAGGATGGAGGAGGTATCTTTGAGTTGACTTTCATTTATCTCTCAATGCCGTCTCTCGTGTTCAAGCATTTGGCTGAAGAAACAGACATACTTGTCCTTGTCTCGTCTTTACATCTGACTTTTATTCATCCAAGCGAAGTTAACCTTGCATTAGCTTAATTAAATCACACTCATTGTGCATCATGGACACTTCTGTGGCTTACCTTTTTATTTTTCCACTGCAACCTACAATAAGCTGGCAGCATAAAACAACATAAAATGCACTGCAAACATGGAACCATTTTGAAGTAAGTGAACCGCACGGAAGAAAACTCTGAACCTGTGAACATCCTCACAGAGCAATTACTCCAATGGGAGAAGTTAAGATGGACTTTTATTAATCCCTCTTGGGGAAATTGTTTCTCTGCATTTGACCCATCCTAGTGTTAGGAGCAGTGTGCTGCCATTTTGAACGGCGCCCGGGGAGCAGTGTGGGGAACGGTGCCTTAAGGCCCTGTCACACTGTACCGAAATTGACACCCGATGGACACACGATAAAGGAAATGTTCAAATTCGGCTGTGATCGTAGCAACATCGGGCCATTCGTGAGGGCATCTAAGCCATCGTATGACCGCCGGTGGAGTTTCTCAGGCTCCGGCAGCAACTTCGTGAGCGGCAACTTCGTAAGGCACTCGTGAGGGCATCTTGTCAAATCGTGTCATCTTCGTGTTATCATCGGTGCATTCACACTCACTCTGATCGGGGCGAATGCCCGATGGCACCGATGATAACAAGATGCCCTCACGATGGCCATACGAAGGGCAAAATTGACACACGAATTCAACACGAAAATGAACCTTCGCAAGGTCCTTCGGCAATTTTTTGGCATGCCAAAGATTTTACCACCGCTCAGGAAGTTGCTGCCGGAGCCTGAGAAACTCCACCGGCGGTCATACGATGGCTTAAGATGCCCTCATGAATGGCCCGATGTTGCTACGATCACAGCCGAATTTGAACATTTCCTTTATCGTGTGTCCATCGGGTTGTTTTATTGCACAACAAAATCATGTAAACATATTATGTAAATAACCCAATTTGTGTTCTGTGAAACTAAAAAGGATATAATATATTATTTTGAAGGACAGTTGACAGGAAGTTGTTGTTGTTATGGAAACAACATTGCGGAGAAAACGTAATATTTTCTACATATAAAGACGGATAAAGTAAAGAACAAAGTCTGAAGATATCAGTACAGTATCATAGTACTGTAACATAATTGTTTTTGTTACTTTCATTGCAGTTGTATGTCTTAAATGTAATGTAAATGTTGCCTTCGTGTGTGGTTCAGGGCCATCTTCGTGCGAAATTCACAATTCCATATTCGTGTGTCCATCGGGTGTCAATTTCGGGACAGTGTGACAGGGGCTTTACTCAGGGACACCTCGGTAGCACTTGGTCTTGCCGGGACTTGAACTGGTGACCTTCCAGTTGCCAAGCCAAGTCCCTATCGACTTTGCCACCACCGCCCACCAAGTTAAATCGTTCAGTAGGGGGATATTCTTGGAAACCACTAGGTTCCACTGCTGGGGCTTTAAATAAAGCGGGAAGGTTAAGAAGGGATTACATATTGTAACGGATTCATAACCAATGTATCCCCCTCTAAAGAATCACAGCTTTAAGTGCTAACCTGGGAGCTCTATCAAACAGGCAGCCAGAGGACAACCTTAAAGGTCTCCTCAGCCTCCCATCTCCGCTCTTTGTCTGTCTGTCTGTCTGTCTCTTGGGTTTAACACCTTCATTGAGGCAAAAGTGAGCAATCTCCGCCCGCCTAGAATAGGCATCTCTGCACGGTTTTATTGGAGTTTAAAAACTCAGACAGGCTTCAACGGCCCACTAGGTGGAAGATAGAGAGAGATGCTTGAGTGTCTCTGTGTGTGTGCCTGCATGAGAGCCCTACGCCATCAGCCAGCGAAGACACGTCTACCGGCTCCGTAATGAGCCTTCACAGTCCTGGAGATCCAGGATTGTTGAGGATGGGGTGAGGAGAGAAACATCACAAAATAAACTGCTGACACTCTCTAGATAACCTTCAAAAGCAAAACATATGGCCTGAGGCTGTTCAGCCGCACCATGATGAATGAATACGCTTCTTTATTAGATACTCAGTATTCACCTCAGCACCCTCTGCGCTCATTATGTTTTCACTCGGAGACTGAACATGGCCAAGAAGAAAAGATAACTGTATACGCAGAGTAAATGTGGTTTTCATAGAAAAACAAGGGCTTGAACTAGAATTTGGTTTAAGGAGGACTTCTACAGCCTGTCTGCATTGCATGGTAATAAGTTGGCGCAATGGAAGAACCCAGCAAGTTTTACATAATCTCAAGAGCAGCACTAGAAAGTTTAACTCTGAGATGTGAAGAGGTTACCAATGTTCTTGCTGCGCAACATTAGCTTGATCAAAGGGCTGACTCCAGAACCTCAGGGTATGTCTTTAATATGGAGAAGAGTGCAGAGGAAGTGGAAGAACTGATAGTTCACTCAGATTAAGACTTTGAGTCCCTGATGCTTCCTTATTACCTATTAGAGAGGAGAATATTAGCATGAACTATTAAGGAAGTTATGAGCCATCTGCAAGGCAATCTTAAACTGAGATAAAGATGCAGGCCTTATTTAAGCCCCTTCTACACATGCACTGAAACGATATACTTATCATACACAGAGTGGCTGTATGTGAGGACATAAATGGCAGAATGATTCAGACCCAACATTAGATGGACTTTACCCTGCCAGCCCACTCATTTTATGAAGAGTAAATTACGTTTATATTATGGCTGGCTTGAAATACACAACAAAATTAAACAACCAAGGGTGAATAAAAAACGTTGTTTTTAGAAATTGTCAATTTGAATGTCGAACTTGAGAAACGCCAACAATTTGGAAATTCCGTTGGTAGTGGCCGACACCAAAATCTTCGGGCAAAATCAAGAAATGGCTTAGTTGTTTACGACAAAAAATGTTGGTAAAGTGGCCCCGAAGTTATCGTCTCATGTCCTGGACCCTCCCAACCACCACATCTGAACATATCAGAAACGGACAAAACAAACTGAAAGATTGACATTAAAGTTGACTTTGATAATCTCCTGTTATGTGCTGAAACAGAAAGTCTGGACAATGTTTGGACCTGATTCTCCAGACGTTCTCCGGAAGTAATATGCAAAACAGGCTCTAATTGGTAGATGAATGGTCTGTCACATGTGACCTGCCCGAGGGGTTAGGCGGGTGAAAGAAGAGGGGACACGTTACCATGCCAATATCCAAAGTTGGCACAGAGCTGAGGATAGAAATGAAGGATCTCTCTCTCCTGCTCTCCTTGTTACAGATATATTGTGCCATCAATCCCCCGCAGTGGAAGATGAATAAATTAATCTGGAATAAATGGCCTCCTGCTTGACACATAATCACAGATTAGGCCGGGTCGGCTGGGAGTGATGGATTGAGCCAAGATGGAGGGAAGTGGAGGGCTAAGAAAGGCGGGGTTGAGGGTCACCCACATGCCCTGCCATGGAGCTCCGAGGTGATTTAAGCAGATCTGCTGGCTCATCCCTGAGGTGTGATTCAAACCGTGGGAGGCGGCAGCTAATGATGTCACTAATGAGTGGTTCATTACCAGGTCAGCCCTTTGGACCCGGCTATGTTAACCCCTTACTGTCATAAATGAGCTTAACCTGAAAGGTAGGGATAACGCTTTATCATAACTGTAATGTTTCTTTAACTCTTCAAAAATGTCATGCACATGAAATCCAGCTAATTGTCATCCTCCCCAAAACGCCCAACAGCATCCAGCCATGGCCCCTTGCTGATTATCTGCTGAGCGTAACACAATTAAGGTGAGCGGAGAGATTCGTCATGTTGATTTATCCAACACCTTACCTAATGACATTTTCCCACATTCCCTTTTGAGCAAGTGGCTGAAGGGGGTGGGAAATAAATGAGATAGTGAAGACGGGGCGACCCTCCGCACCCCTCGTTCTTCTATTTAGACGAATGAATCGTACCACTGTCCCTTTCATTTTTCTCAATTAAGTGTTTGCCATTTGGAATGCTTCCAAGCGCCACGATCATTAAAACCTTTGCATGTCAGACGAGATTGAGGCTGAGGAGGAAAGGGGGCTGAGAGGCACGCTTAATTCAATTTCACAGCCGTCAGGGCTACCTGCCCTCATCGACAGACAGCCAGAGAATGCGAGGGAGGGATGGTTAAAAGAGGGAGAGATAAATAATGACAATAAACACACTATTCATCGGAGGAGGGCTGCCAACACAGAGAACACTTATCGACGGTTCAAATCAGTGCTACTTTGTCTGGTGAGGAGTCAAACCTTGTTTTTCTTAAGATGAGTGAAAGGAAATGATCTGCTTATGACACAACGTTTTTAAATCTATTTAAAAAGATTGTGTGGGCTGCTTTAAAACATAGCACTTCACTTTAACCTCAACAAGAAGGTTGGCAACAAAGAGGAATACATTTCCTAAGTCTGATACTGAAGGGTTTTAGCATAAGATAAATTGGAATTGCCAAAGAGAGAAAAAGAAAGGGCCTTGAGCCAACACTCATCTACCTCATCTCAGGATGAAGTCTGTACCGTTTCTTTATCTTCCTCCAGATGCTGCATTGACCAGTGCATAAACTCTGAACTCTGCGCGCTTCCACAGTTAACGTGATATATTCATCTGTCGATAGCGGGAATGCAGGGGAGAACATCGATGCTGGTATAATACACTCACATTAACATCGGACAGAGCAGCAAGCCCACAATACATTGGGCCTTACCAAGAAATGTCATCTTTCTTTATATCTAGCAGGCAGCATGCGTAACAGCTGCACTAAAAGATCTTCAGAGGAAGAGAAATTATATTTGGACTGTTTTGTTCCGACCACTAGTTCAGACCAGAATAGTAAATTCATTTTTTATGAATGAGACAGGCCACTGGAGCGGTGGCTTGTAAATCCCTAAAGGTTTCATTTAGAGGGGAATGCTAATCCGTATCGACCCCCGGTCAGGTCTGGAAGTAAGTGATGGTGTTCTGTGCTGCTGCTCTCCCAATACCATCACAATCAGAAGAAGGGAGAAACACCTCCGGTTTCATCACATTCATGATTCCCCCACCTGAGTGATTGGCAAACTTGGGTCTCCTTTACACCTGGAGTCCATAATTAGTCAGTGACAACGATTTTGAATTTCTTTTAGGGCTAATTTTTTTTTTTTATCATTTCCGCATGATCATGTTAACAAAATACTTTTGATGAAATAACTAATGATTGGTTTAATAAGGACATTTCATCCTTTGGGGACCATGAATGTGTGCACCAAATTGAATGGCAACCATATCAGTTAGGGGATTATCAAAATCATCAAATTGTATCATATCGTCTAGGGAACACAATTGTCTGGGCAACATTTTGCATTAATGAATCTAGGTTGGGATGACACACAGGACATAGAGGAAATGTCATTGGATTACAAAAGCCATTAGCATTCATCCTCCAACAACCATGAACAAATTCACTAAATGAAATGGAAATCGATCCAATAGTTGTTGAGACATCTCGCTTAAAAAAAAAGGAACAATTAATAATTGTTAGTAATTGTAGTCTAGAACAAATAGGGGCCAATGCACCCTGTCCCTGGAGCCATTAGCCACTAGCATGGCTACAAAGCATGCATGTTAATATGTAGGATGAAAACCTTCATTTTTAGTTATTAAGTCCCAGCATCTTGCCTCACTTGTTTCCTTACAAATATATAGTTTCACAGGGCGTATATTTTTATATAATCAATTCATGAAAACATTTGACATATTATTATACATATTATTATTGACATATATCCACAGACTTATTTCCAAGAATCATATGAACACAAATCTGATAACCACAAGATTGAAAGAGGTGACTTTGCATGATTCTTTGGAGAGAAACTCACTTTTACAGATATGTCGATTAAATCAACTAATCGGCATCCGTGACTATTGATCACCCAGCATGCATCATGAGGCCAGCCTTGGCTTGACTTGTGTTCATGTGGAGCCTGAGTGAAGCTGTTGTGTTACCAGTTTGCCTCCGATGGGACTGAAGGCGCTTCAGAAGGGGACGACATAATGTGTGTGCTGTGCTCCTCTTCTCGCGGTTACCATCTCCAATATCGAGCGCAGTCACTCTGCCGTCATGCACACATTGATTTATACTTCCCCCCCTCCGTCTCCTCTCTCCATCCCTCCCTGGACGACTATATGTCGGCCCTGGGTTGTTCAGGACGTGGATCGACTTTTAATATACGTCACACACACACACACACACACACACACACACACACACACACACACACACACACACACCACACACACACACACACACACACACACACACACACACACACACACACACACACACACACACACACACACACACACACACACACACACACACACACACACACACACACACACACACACACACACACTCACACTCGACAGTCTCCCCACCAGGTTTGATTAATTTGGCTCGTAACGCATGTGAGCAGAGCTATCACCGGAATCCAGATGTTCCACAGCCCTTTTGTCTGCACACCGCCGCTACACACAGCCACACACACACCTGCCTTCAACCCCTCCCCTTGATTCTAGTAGTCGAGGATGTGATGCGGCGTGTCCCGTGCTGCTGTTTTGATTATTTCTCGAGGAGCACGGTGAAGACGCCTGAATCCAATTTCCCAGTTCTCTCCCTCAGTGTGGCCCGATACAAACTGCCAGCTGCAGCGAGCTCTGACAGCGATCCTGAGTCTGCTCTTCACCTCTGAACCTGCACTTATCACCCAGCTCACCTGCCTCCTCCGATCCAACCTCCCAGCTTTTACCACAGCAGAGTCTTGACACAGGAGCGAGGATGAAAGTGAATAAGAAATAGGGTTTAGAGGAGGGTGAGCGTGAGGAAGATAGAGGAAGTATTGTATGTATAGATTTAATTACTATTTTAGATTTGCGGAGAGGCAAGTCGTTTATTTTAATTTTTAATCGGTCTTTTGAGTGTTGCTAAAAAGATAAATAACTTCTAATTATTTATTATATTTAAAACAGATTCTTATTGGATTTATTTTCTATGAAAGATCGGAGTCTGTCTTTTTATTTTCTTCCTCCCAACCCCCCGTCCCCTCAGGAAGCCTTTTGCCTCCTGTCAGGTCATTGAAAATAAGAATTTGTTCTTAATTGATTTCCCTGGCTACATAAAGGTTCTACTACTACCACATCTCTGTTATGTTGATATGCATGGCAGAATCTTTGAAAAAGACCGTTTAATTATACTTTAGGATTCTATATTGCGTCTTTATAAAGCTTGCAACTTAGATTGAACGTAACACTTTTGAATGTTTGTGAAGTCAAGGTAGGTAAAAAACTAGTACATGGAAACACCACATGCATGCGTGAGTCTGATAAGGAAACACACACTTGCAGAAACCAACAGATGCTTGTACACACGCACACACCCTTGGGGTATTTGTATTTCTGAAGCATATGCGTCCTGTTTTCACCAGTTGGAGTTAATACGGCTCCGTATCTCTATAAGCAGCTACAGTCTGTTCTCTGATGATCTGAGGAAAGCACACATGATTAACATGCCATTCTGTGTGTGTGTCTGTGTGCATGTTTGTGTGTGAGAGTACTTTTCTTAAATACAGATCAAGACAAGGGCACCAACCCTCCCCGTCTGTTTTATTCAGCCAGACACAGAGGGAGAGAGGGTTAATCATCGCGGTTGTTGGGAGGCAATGATATGAAGCTGACGTCTTGACAGTAACATCTTCCTGCTTTAAAAGCTTTATGGCTCGCTGTGTATTATTTGCATACTGATGACGCCGAAGCTTCCAGCATTTATATCCTTGACAGCAGTAATAAAGAATGCCTGAATACACACTTTATTTATGTGTGGGCTGGTTTAGAGACAAACTTGAGAACATGCATCACACCTAGTGAGCACATGAAAGGCACACATTTTCTCACACGCAAACAAACACCCAAGCCGAGGATAGTGTGTGGAGAGCAGCTCTGCTAAACTACCATCTGTCCTCCAGTTGGTGATGGTCATGTTGAAACAAAGTCAGAGCAAATCCCAGCTCTGATGTATGGATTTTGAGTCGTATGCATTTTGGTTTCCAAAATGGTAAATATTCATTTTTAAAAAGTGGATTAGAGACTGTGATGCCAAGGCTTACAGTAAGTACAAGCATCAGCTAAATCAACACACTAATGCTCCCAACATCATGTAGGAAACGTTAGGATCTTTTAGCACCAGGTTACAATGTTATTATCAGCCAATGAACTGGCAGTTATCAGCAGTGATGAGCTGCAAAGATGGAGGTCAAAAAGAGCCAGCTATCAAGTAGTGAATTTAATCATCCATTCACAGGATTCATCGCCACTTATTATTTTCTTTATTCTGTATATTTATAGTGTATTCGATAGAGATACTCTAAAGATAGCAAAAGCTCACTGTTGATATGTATATATTTACTGTTGGTTTGTAACGACAAGTTGCAAAGTATTGTTTCACTTTTACAAATTAGAATGAAGCATTTGGCCCGGTGCATGAATAGTGGATGTATTGGGTAGTAACATCTGAAATACTTTGTCATACGATGTTGAAAGTTTCTTTGAATTTTTACAGATAGAAAGACATAATTAGGGCTGCCCCAATTAGTCGACTAAATGTTATTATTAAGTATAAGCGTCATTTCATGATGAGGGCGTAATGTGCGTAATATTTGTCTCTGTTTTCGTTCCCTGTGTAGTATTTATTGGGTTGTTATATTCAGATATGAATGATAGAAACTAGAACTAAATGATCAGTTACCGAAGTTTCTGCTGTTTCTGTCGCTGACAGGCGGACCGCTCCGTCCGTGCGGTGCTTTGACTCACATGCGCCTTCTACGTATAACATTTAATTTATATTTCAAAGGTTCATTATTAGTTTTATTTTATATTTCATGCTGTTAAAATTAACATGGTTTATCCGCCTTTGAAACTGAAACCATTTTATATTAATATCATAAATGATATTAATATCATAATATATCATACATGCGACGATTAGTTGACTCACTGCCTGAATTGATGACTATTGGTTGACTAGAACAATCCGTAGTCAAGGGCAGCCCTAGACATAATGTTGCTACATTTATGTAGTTTTTTCAAGGGTGCATTAGGCTTGGATAAGCTCCCTTTGTAGTCATTAGTGCAAAGAATAGGAAACAGCAGTGAAAGTCAAAGCTACAAGCCTTTGTGAATAAAACATAAGGAAATAATTCAACTACAACTCCCAAGGAGCATTTCAGTAAGAAGCATTCATCCGGGAACATCGGTATAATGAGATGTTTAAAGTTTGTACATTTACTGTGGGGAAAATACTCCCAAAACCTGCTACTCTTCCACTTTCTCTTCCCTGTACCAGTGAAGGAATTGGCAGCAGCTTGCAGATGCGAAAGATTGCAAGAGTGTTGCAGCACTTAAATAAAAAGTATTGTGAAAAGATATGGGCTCCGACTGTGACAATATTGTTTTTAAAAGACACAAAGTAAAGTCTTCATTTTTATCTTTTTTCTTTGTTAGTCTTTCCCCTTGTCTTGTTAGTGTATGTGTTCTGAATGTGTGTGCTGATGAAATCTGTAATTGGCACGTCGATAAATGGGATGTTTTAGAAGCCATGTGTAGGCCATGCTGAGTTGAGGAGAACATAAGGCCATCATTACAAAGATGGAATGTAGGCAATACATGTGTGTGTCTTTGTGTGTGTGTGTGTGTGTGTGTGTGTGTGTGTGTGTGTGTGTGTGTGTGTGTGTGTGTGTGTGTGTGTGTGTGTGTGTGTGTGTGTGTGTGTGTGTGTGTGTGTGTGTGTGTGTGTGTGTGTGTGTGTGTGTGTGTGTGTGTGTGTGTGTGTGTGTGTGTGTGTGTGTGTGTGTGTGTGTGTGTGTGTGTGTGTGTGGCTTAATACTGACAAACTGTGTGCTTTCGCTAGATGGATTGTGTAGAGCCAACGCTAGGGGGCAAACAAAGGAGAGTTGTTTATCCATCTTCGCTTTATAGACATTACACTGCTGCACAATGAGTCCAAATTGAAAACACACACACACATAGATACCATACTAGCCTTGGCACTGTTTGAAAGGGCATGTGAGAGTGGCTTTGACTATAGATGACAGAGAGAATTGGCCTCGCTGGGCTCATAGGATGCATGTTTGTGTGTGTGTGAGAGTGTATGTGTATGTGTGTGTGTGTGTGTGTGTGTGTGTGTGTGTGTGTGTGTGTGTGTGTGTGTGTGTGTGTGTGTGTGTGTGTGTGTGTGTGTGTGAGTGTGTATGTGTGTGTGTGTGAGGGAGATGTTAACATGAGGAAGGACAGATTTTACATAAAGTCGACATTGTTTGCATGTATTTTCATTTGAATAGAGGTGTGGATACCGTACATTCTCACATTACAGAGTGAACCATGTCCTTTAAACTACTTTAGATAGGAGATCATTTTGTATTCATACGTTTATTTCATCCTGTTTCAGTAAGACAGGTGCCTAACTTGTTGCTGTCAATTGAAAAATCCTCTAGGTTTTCCTGTTGTCCTATGTAATTCATGATATTGTACGTTCCATCACGTCATCATCGTACGTTGGTCGATTACGAAATTCCACGTAGTATATATAGCACACCCTTGGTATGGATGCAGTTCTTGTCAGAGATTCTAGGAGAGATAATAACTCATTTTCAAATCAATATTGTGAGTCAAATCATTGATTTCATTATTGGGCAGCTGTGTAATTGTCTGAATCCTGCATCATCTGTCAGGTTTCATTTTAGTAAACAAATAACCTGGCTTGCTATCCATGATCCATAACATAGATTACACACACACCACTCTTCAGTAGATTTGAGAGTGGCAGAGTGTTGAAAATGGCGGGAGGAAAAGTATATATAGTTGTTTAATAAAGAGCACATAATTGTACAAAAGAATTTTTCCGAACCAGCTTTGACTTTACTTTTATTTTAGACGTATTGCTGTGTGTGTGTGTGTGTGTGTGTGTGTGTGTGTGTGTGTGTGTGTGTGTGTGTGTGTGTGTGTGTGTGTGTGTGTGTGTGTGTGTGTGTACATCCCAGGTTTGACAAGAAACTGAGCAAGACTGAAGAGGCAGTTACACCACCCGACACACGCACACACACCAACTGATGGAATCTTCCCACCTCATTACCCTTTTAAGGATTAATTTGACACCAACAGCAACTACACACACACACACACACACACACACACACACACACACACACACACACACACACACACACACACACACACACACACACACACACACACACACACACACACACACACACACACACACACACACACACACACACACACACACACACACACACACACACACACACACACACACAAACACAGAACCCACAAACCACATATCAGGTCCTATTATTTACACATAACCACAACCTGACGCTTAATGGAGACCCTCACAACCAGAAAAGACACTCAGAGAGAAATCCCAAAGAAACCTGCCGACTGACTAAGTATGTGCAGACTGTGTGTGTGTGTGTGTGTGTGTGTGTGTGTGTGTGTGTGTGTGTGTGTGTGTGTGTGTGTGTGTGTGTGTGTGTGTGTGTGTGTGTGTGTGTGTGTGTTAAAACAAATAAGTGAGTGAGATTGAGTGCTGCTCTAAAGTTGAATAAACAGGAATAAAGCCTTTTGATCAATAACTCCGAGCAGAGATGGACACGGGGAGCGAGCTGACGGGCAGTGAGAGGGTGTAAGTTCATTATCTGTGAGCTCAGGGATTATCCCTCACTATTCATCCGCTGTACAACGCTCATCACCTGGACAGAGGAAAAACGGAGAACAGAGAGGCATGATGGGAGAGCTGGTCTGCACACACTCCTATCTAGGAATTAGATATTTTCGAGGTGAAGCACTTCCCCTCCTTCTCTGTCCTCTCCTCCCTGTCTCAATGTCTTTGTTGCTCTCTATTTTGTGTCTATCCATTTCTCTCTCTCTCTCCTCTGCCTGGTGTGGGCAGCAGGGAGTTTAGATTTCAGATAGCTGGTGTGACAGTGACATCAAGGCTGTGCCAAGCCTATAGTGCCTGGGTTCATCAGAGAGAGAGTGAAAGGATACTGGCAGTGACACACAGATCGTCCACGCACAAACGCTAACACAAACTCGATGGCAAACAGAGCGAGTACGACTATTTGAACTGGCAGCGAGTAGTGTGTGTGCGTGATGCATGGCTCAGCAAGGGAGTGTGTTTGCCAGTCATATCGGAGGGAGCACAGCAGTCCCCAACCTGCCAAAGATGTCGGACATCTTTATCCAGGCAGCCTGCAGTGCGGCGGCACCCCAAAGCCTCCACCCGTCCAAGTCACCTTGATCAGGAGGCAGATCACATGTCAGTGCACATGGATACTGTACACACACAGATACAAGACTGACAATGTAGCTCACCCTTCTATTTTAAGTTTGGGCCAAGAAACACAAATCTTAGGAAATTACAGTTTACTAAAAGGTACGTCTTTAAATTGTATACTGGCAGCAAAATGGAACAAAAAAAAGTGACTTAATTCTCATTATGTAAAACACCAGCAGCAGTGAACCACATCATTCTCGGACCAGTTTTGTAGCAGATAGCTGCATTGCTAGCACGGCCAGCTAACAAATTAAGCTTGCTAATTGTGAGGTAATGGAGTCATCAGCGGTGGCAAACCATCGTTACTTTGATGGGAATTGGACGAGCCAGACCCAGAAACACCAACTTCCAGAGAAATGCAAAATACAAAGATGCAAGTCAATCTAATTCTTTCTAGTATCAAACTGCTGGACTCAGTGGAGTTCTTCTGGATAGCCACAGACCAGCAATACAGGTAGAACTGTACAACGCGTTAACAGTGCAAATCATTTAATATTTTTTAGCAACTAACTTGTGAGCCAGCGTTGTTTTGCCAGAGCCAATTGCACATCCGCTCCATTGAAAATACTGAGGGCTGTACTATTTCACGCAGACCTTAAAGGTGGGGTAGGTAAGTTTCAGAAACCGGCTCGAGATACACTTTTTGTTATATTCCATGGAATGCTCTTAACATCCCGATAGCAATGAATATCTTAAGTGCTTTGACAAAAATCCATAAAAAAATTTCATCTGTAGAAGCCGTAATACTGTAAAAAGTACAACCAATCCGATTGGATGGCCTACCTACCTGTCAGCCTTCCATCGGGGCACAATCTTATCTCGTGCCCTCATTGGTCATGTGCGCGTTCGTGTGTGTTGGGGGAGGGGCTCTGTAAGGAAGTGGCAGATTTTCTCCAGTTGTGTATTTTCAAAGTCTAGTGATCTCGAGCCGGTTTCTCAAACTTACCTACCCCACCTTTAAGTTACCCCAATTCTTACTTGATTTATTATCTTAGTCAACTTTGATGCTTTTTGAATGCTAAATGCTTACTGTTCTTCCGCATGCTGACATTCAGATGTTTACCATGTTTTTTTGCTATGATCAACATCTTAGCTTAACAAGCATGCTATTATTTGCGATCATTTAACACTAAACACAAAGTGCAGCTGATTTGGATGGGAACCTTGTGCGGGTATTTTGATAATTGAAATCTTTGATCTGCTGGTAGAGAGTCAGTAAGATTTGTACTCTGGGTACCATGAATGTCCATGACTCTACCTACTCCATAGCTGCATTATTATGTATCAGCTCCCTATGGCTTGACCCACCTGGGTTCACGTGTTCTACACAGAGCAGGCAAACAAAAAGCATCTGCAGACTGACACACAGAGTTGCTGTCCTGTTAGGATACGGATTTATGTTTTGATATGACAAAAAGTAAACAGCCATAACATTAAAAGCAGAACAATCTTCACTTTACTTATCAGAGGCCAGTTGATTAAATCAGCTCAAACAAGCCAGGCCTATGAATCAGTAAAGTCCCAGTCTGGAGGAGACGCCAATTACTCTGGACCCCTCTAATAGAGTCACGCTGCACCAATTAAAGACAATAGAGACACAACGTGGACGTACAGAGCTCATTACTTAGGCAAACAACCCGGTTCGCACAGGAAAAGGAGATTAATGGCACTACTCTTATAGCACATACATATTGTACAGCGGGTGCAGGGATGAGGCTGAAAAATTGTAGCAAAAGTTAATATGATACACTGTGAGAGAGTTGGAATCATCAATCAATACAAAAAAGGGAAGATAATTATTTCAGTCCTGAGTCCTTATTTCAGGCCAGGACAGCATTTTAATTTCAGCGAATTTCAGAGATTCCCAAAGGGGAAATGTGCATGGGGGGAGGAAGATGAAGAAGGCGATGGAGAGGGAGTGATGAAGTCAGAAGAGGGAGGAACAAAAGGAAGAGTTGAAAGAAAGAGCTGAGGAACAGAGGGTGAGAGGGGAACATATCTTTGAGAAATATTGCATGCGTGTATCATTTTCTTGTTACATTTCTCTTTGAGGCACAAGCATAAGGCATTGTGGTGATAATTGCATTCACGCTCTTGCTGTCAGGAGCGCTTTTGATCTCTTCTGGAATATCTCGCTGACATTTCTCGGCTTCTTTGTTTCCTTCTGAAATAGCGGTGGACATCATGCGTCCATTGAGTGGTCTGCTGTCGTAGGGACGTGGATAATGATCCAGTCTCGATTGTTTGTTCCTCTCAGAGCTTCTTACAGACTGTAGTTCTGTTTTAACACAGAACATCTTCAAAGTGCTATAAATGTTTCCCTATTTGAGTATTTCTCTCAGGATGATATGAATGTTGCACTTCTCTTCGGTCATACAAGGTGCCGATTGTCCTTGTGACCTCTCATGTGGGTCGTTGACTCCCTCTGGCCTCTGCCTGCCCACACTGTGTTAAACAGCCTGGCTGTAAAAGTCACTGTCACCTCTGTTTCCCATTTAAAAGCTTGTCTCCACCACACAGGGTTCCCACTGTGTTCCACGACTGACGACCAACAATATATCATGCTGTCATCAAATCTGTAAATCTGTCAAAAAACATCATGGAGCCAATTTTATGAGTCATTGTGGAGCTATATTTCATGACTACGATGTCGATGCCCTAGTTTTAATATATTTTATTTCGCATTTTTACCCTTTATTACTGTTTTATTCATGTGCTTTATGAATAAAACACCAACTTACAGTATACGTATGTTCGTTTCTAATTCCCTTCAGGGATCACTAAAGATTTTCCTATCTTGCAAAGCCGGCGAGATACTTATGTGAATAGAACTTACATTTTATTTTAAGTTTGGAAACTTTACAATGAGGAAGATTTGAACTAATCTGCTAGCATATTAGCATGAATTGGGGGAACACGTTTTCAGATTCTTTGCTAAAGGGATACCACAATATTCTACAAGCGGCAATTCCTTACTTATAAGTAAGTAACAGTATGTATGTATTCAGCAAAAAGTATCTAAAGTATGAATATCAAAGTATTCATAGTGCACATACAGAGTTGGGTGTAACGCGTTACTTTGTAACGCGTTACTGTAATAATATTACTTTGTCGGTAACGGAGTAGTGTAACGCGCTACTTTTATAATCCAGTAATCACACTACAGTTACTAACATTGCCCCGACACGCGTTACTTCGTTACTTTCTAAAATCAGTCATAATCAAACCTCAACAAACACCTGCAAAGAACACATGCTAGGTGAAGCTAACGCACATAGCTGTTGTTTATTTATATCACACACACACGTAGTTCTTCTTCTCTGTTTTCCGGTTGTTGCTTGTTTTGAATGACGAATACACACTACCGCTGCCTGCTGGTAAGGAGAGTTATTGCCACTCACGCATGCGCAGTTCGTAGGTGCTCGGCTGAAGTCTGGCTCCAGTGCAACACATGGCCAACACGCAGGAGAACACGCTGACGCAACAGCGTGAGCAGAGATAGACTGCGCAAAATATACAGATAGCAGGAGACAGAGGACAGCCACGGTCAGATAACAGGAGAGAGAGGACAGCCACGGTCAGATAGCAGGAGACAGAGGACAGCCACGGTCAGATAGCAGGAGACAGAGGACAGCCACGGTCAGATAGCAGGAGACAGAGGACAGCCATGGTCAGATAGGAAAACATTCAGGAGCTATCTGGATCAGTCTTATGCGACAATGGAAACTGAACTAAAGAGAACATTTGAAACTTTAGCAGTCTGCGTGATCTGCCTGTAGGGAGGGGCGGGCCGGCCCTGCGAGTAAAGTAACGAGTAAAGTAACGAGTAAAGTAACGAATTACTTTATGTAGATAGTAACGAAGTAGTGTAATATATTACTTTTTTTTGAAGTAATATGTAATATGTAATATATTACTTTTTTTTAGTAACGACCCCATCTCTGTGCACATACTACTACAGTTGCAAGTAGAACCCTTTGGAATTACCTGGATTTCTGCATAAATTGGTCATAAAATGTGTTCTGATCTTCATCTAAGTCACAACAATAGACAAACACAGTCTGCTTAAACTAATACCACACAAACAATTATACAGTATGTGTGTGCAACTCGATAACAACTGGTGACTTCTAGAATTGTGTGAGTAACATTCTGTTTTTAGACTTCTCTGTTTCAGTGTGTGTACTCTGTATAAATGCTCTGTAGTTGATCTGACTGAAATTGTGATTTTAAATCTCAAAACCGCTACAGTATCTGCCAGGCAGAAACTTGGGACAAGTCATTTGACTGAAACCTTAAAACTGAACTAACTGACTGCTAGGGTTAACTTTGATTTAAACATTTGTAGAATACTAAGAGCTTTATTGAGTAGGTGTAACTGTATTAAGGGTTAAACTCATAACTTTATAACTTAGGGTTTAATGTAATTGTAAAACCATTGGGCCACTGAAAAGACACAATAACAACTCAGGAGGGAGCCAGTCTATATTTCATTTTGAGGGCCACCAGCTGCAGAGAGTTAACTAATTAAAGGGACGTGGCCCCACAGCTGTGAGAACTCAGCAATCAGGTGTCCATTTTAGGTAGCACTTTCCTGGAGCGTCAGCTTCAGCGTCAGACAATAGAATTCCTGCTGGAGTAAGACTGACAAAGACAATAGAGTCCTGCGGGAGTCACGAGGGTGGCAAAGAGGAGGCAAATCCTACTTTGATTGAGCTACAGTAAGTATCGCTGGTGTTTTATTTGGTTGTTTAGCCCCTCATGCTAGTGATGGCAAAATGAAGCTTTGAATGAAGCTTTGAATGAAGCTTCGAACCACTTGGACAATTGTGTCGGAAATAGGTTAATTTCTCGAAGCTTCAGTTACAGTGACCTCTCCTGGCGAAGTGCAAGGCTGCAGTGGGTTTAACGTATCTTTGCCTGAAAAATATTCGATGCACTCACGCACAAGACTGAATATCATGTTCTATTTGCAATTAAAGATTGATAATTGTATGTATTGGGTTATTGAGAAGAGACTAGAGAGTGCTGGACATTTTTTAACTATTCCGGGCTTTGAACCAGCTGCGCGGAGGACATCGCCACACCCTGGCCTCCGGCTCTATCCACTGGGCTATCTATTCCTTAGACCATTGAAGTGTTTTTAATTTTATATTACTCATTTTCTTTTTGTTCACAGCTTCTCCACATTTCGAAGTGTTTCACGAGCCATAACGACCTATCTTTCTTCCTGGCTTGCTCTATAATGATCCAATTCAAATGCAATGCCAACAACAACTCAACAGCAACAACAACCCACACATTGCGCATTGTTTAGAGCGGTTATAAAGTGTTGAAGCGCTCAAATTTGAAACGGTTTCAACCTGTCACCTGTCAGAATCGAGACGAGGCAGTGCATTGAATCACCTGATTGGACGGCGAACCAGTGAGTTGATTCATTCAGGAAATGAAGCAGTTGCTGGTTCGGACGTCACATGTCACGTGACTTGAAGCAGTTGCTGCTTCGGACGTCATATGTCACGTGATTTGAAGCAAGCTTCGAAGCACTGCTTCTATGGAATAGGAAGTCCAGGGTTGAAGCTCCGTTCGAAGCTTCAGTGTCAAACTGCCATCACTACCTCATGCTATAATCATGTGTATTTTCTTCATTCCTGTTTGTGTCTCGCAATTATCACTGGCCCCGTGTATCTCGTAATCGATATAACCGGCCTGCTCTCGTCTATCCCACATGCTCCACTAACATCCAACATCTAGTTTCAGGCGGCCTGTGGAACTGCCAGTCAGCTGTTCCCAAGGCTGACTTCATCTCTGGCTACGCCTCCCTGCAGTCTCTGGATTTCCTTGCTCTCACTGAGACCTGGATTACTCCATCCAACACATCCACCCCAGCAGCTCTCTCCACAGCATATTCCTTCTCCCATACACCCAGACCCACTGGCAGAGGAGGTGACACTAACTTCACTCCTTCCACCTTTGAATTCCATGCCGTCACAGTAACCCATCCTATACAATTAACCATTGTTGTTCTCTACCGTGCACCAGGCGCCTTGGGGGACTTCTTGGAGGAATTAGATAATCTCCTATCACACATCCCTGAAACTGGCCCTCCCGCTGTACTTCTCGGAGACTTCAACCTCCAGACAGGGAAGATAGACCAACTAACATCTCTGTTAACCGCCTTTGCTTTTTCACTGTCTCCATCCCCACCAACTCATAAAGCTGGCAATGTCCTTGATCTCATATTCTCAAGGAACTGCACTACTTCTAACCTCTCTGTAAACCCGCTCCACACATCCAATCACTTCTTCATTTCATTCTCTCTACCCCTTTCCAAACATAACAAACTAATCTCTTCTCATCCTGCACCTGTCCGCCGTAACCTTCGTTCCCTCTCCCCCTCTACCTTTGCCTCATCGGTGCTCTCAGCCCTCCCTTCCTCTGACTCGTTCCAACTCCTGCCTCCAAACTCTGCTGCAGAAACTCTCCTCTCTACTCTCTCATCCCCTCTGGACTCTCTCTGTCCTCTCACATCTCGGCAGGCTCGCCAGTCCCCTCCTGCTCCCTGGCTAAATGATGCACTGCATGCTAATAGAACCGTCCTTCGGGCAGCAGAGCGGAAACGGTGGAAATCCAAACACCGTGACGACCTCCTAACCTATCAGGCTCTCCTCTCCTCTTTCTCTGCTTCGATCTCTCAGGCAAAAAGCACTTTCTTTCAAGATAAGATCCAATCTTCATATTCCAATCCCAAAAACTATTTTCCATCTTCTCCACCCTCTTGGACCCTCCCAAAGCCCCTTCCCCCTCCTCCCTTCTGTCAAGCGCCTTTGTTAACCACTTTGAAAAAAAGGTTGATGATATTCGCTCTTCTTTTTCTGACTCACCTTTACTTACCGCTGGGTCACCAGACCCTCCTTCCACCCACACACTAACCTCCTTTCCCCCTCTCTCTCCAAGTGAGGTTCTCACCCTCATTACCTCTGCCCGCCCTACCACCTGTCCTCTGGACCCTATCCCTTCAAACCTCCTTCAGACTATCGCTCCTGATATTCTACCGTTTCTCTCCCATTTCATCAACACTTCTCTAACTTCTGGTCACTTTCCAAACAGTCTCAAGGAGGCAAGAGTAAACCCTCTCCTAAAGAAACCCACTCTCAACCCGTCTGATGTTATAAACTACAGGCCTGTCTCTCTCCTCCCGTTCCTGTCTAAAACACTTGAACGCGCTGTCTTTAAACAACTCTCCTGTTATCTCCATCAGAACAACCTTCTGGATCCGCACCAGTCTGGTTTCAAGGCAGGTCACTCCACAGAAACTGCCCTCCTTGCTGTCACTGAGGAACTGCACACTGCTAAAGCAGCCTCCCTCTCCTCTGTCATCATCCTTTTGGACCTGTCTGCTGCATTCGACACGGTGAACCATCAGATCCTCCTTCGCACTCTCCAAGAACTTGGAGTTTCAGGCTCTGCACTTTCCCTCATCACCTCATACCTCAAAGACCGCACCTACAGGGTTACTTGGAGAGGGTCCGAGTCCGACCCTTGTCAATTAACTACAGGGGTCCCTCAGGGCTCTGTTCTTGGTCCCCTCCTCTTCTCCTTGTACACAAACTGGCTCGGATCAGTCATTAGCCCGCATGGTTTTTCATACCACTGCTACGCTGACGACACCCAATTAATTCTGTCCTTTCCCCGCTCAGAGACTCAGGTCGTCGCACGCATCTCTGCTTGTCTAGCTGACATCTCTCAGTGGATGTCTGCTCATCACCTCAAGCTCAACCTTGACAAGACTGAACTGCTTTTCCTTCCGGGAAAAGATTGTCCCACTCTTGACCTAACAATCAACATCGGCACCTCTGTTGTTTCCCCGACTCAGACTGCAAGGAATCTGGGTGTGATCCTAGATAACAAACTGTCCTTCACTGCAAACATCGCTGCTACAACCCGCTGCTGCAGATACACGCCTTACAACATCAGGAAGATACGTCCCCAGCTGACCCAGAAAGCGACGCAGGTTCTGGTCCAGGCTCTCGTCACCTCACGCCTAGACTACTGCAAGTCCCTTCTGGCTGGTCTACCTGCATGTTCCATCCGACCTCTGCAGCTCATCCAGAATGCAGCGGCTCGTCTGGTCTTCAACCTTCCTAAATTCTCCCACACCACGCCGCTCCTCCGCTCCCTCCACTGGCTTCCGGTAACTGCTAGAATCCACTTCAAGACACTGGTACTTGCGTACCATGCTGCGAATGGATCTGGCCCTTCCTACATCCAGGACATAGTTAAACCGTACACCCCAGCACGTGCACTCCGCTCTGCATCAGCCAAACGGCTCGCTGTACCCTCGCTGCGAAGGGGACCCAAGTTCCCATCAGCAAAAACACGTGGGTTTGCTATCCTGGCTCCAAAATGGTGGAATGAGCTCCCCATTGACATCAGGACAGCAGATAGCTTACACACCTTCCGGCGCAGACTGAAAACTCATCTCTTTCGACTCCACTTCGAGCAATATAACTATTAACAAAGCACTTATATACTAATAAAGGACTGGCTTACCTAAAGCCAGTTGAGTAGCACTTGAAATGTTTTTGCTCTGTGAAGCCTGATGTACTTATGATTCTGTTTTCTTCAAGTTTGTATTTTGTTGGTCGAACGCACTTATTGTAAGTCGCTTTGGATAAAAGTGTCAGCTAAATGTAATGTAATGTAATATGTTTTTATTGAACACACCATGTAAACATTCACAGTGCAGGGTGGAAAAAGTATGTGAACCCCGAGGCTAAAGACTTCTTCAAGAGCTAATTGGAGTCAGGAGTCAGCCAACCTGGAGTCCAATCAATGAGACGAGATTGGAGGTGTTGTTTGAAGCTGCCCTGCCCTATAAAAAATACACACCAGTTTTGAATTTGCTATTCTTAAGAAGCATTGCCAGATGTGAACCATGCCTCGCACAAAAGAGCTCTCAGAAGCCCTACGATTAAGAATGGTTGACTTGCATAAAGCTGGAAAGGGTTACAAAAGTATCTCTAGAAGCCTTGATGTTCATCAGTCCACGGTAAGACAAGTTGTCTATAAATAGAGAAAGTTCAGCACTGTTGCTTCTCTCCCTAGGAGTGGCCGTCCTGTAAAGATGACTGCAAGAGCACAGCGCAGAATGCTCAATGAGGTGAAGAAGAGTCCTAGAGTGTCAGCTAGAGACTTAAAGAAATCTCTGGCACATGCTAACATCTCTGTTGACGAATCTACGATACGTAAAACACTGAACAAGAATGGAGTTCATGGGAGGACACCACGGAGGAAGCCACTGCTGTCCAGAAAAAACATTGCTGCACGTTTGAAGTTTGCAAAAGAGCACCTGGATGTTCCACAGCACTACTGGCAACATATTCTGTGGACAGATGAAACCAAAGTTGAGTTGTTTGGAAGGAACACACAACGCTATGTGTGGAGAATCCAAAGGGTTCACATACTTTTTCTTGTAACTGTATGTAAGATGTTTCTGGACTAATAGGAGCTAGTTGAAATGTGAAGGGCCCCCCATCCTCCGGGTGACATGAATATCTGTACCAAATGGTATGGTAATCCGTCCAATTGCAGTTTAACTTTAAAACGAGTAAAAGTCACCAAAGTCATTAGTAGTCATCAACTGGGCACCATAAATCTTGGAAATCCATCCTATAATTGTAAAGACAGTTCACTGTTCCTTCACTATAGTGTGGTCTAGCTGAATACAATGTGTGGTGACAGATTGAGGGTGCCGGAGACTCTGGGGGCCGATGACACCTCGTGCTCCTGTTGCTGCTGCTGAACGTGAGCCCTCGGCAACAAGAAAGAAAAAAAACAGAGGTTTCACTGGTTTCAAAAACTCATCCTCTTTTCTCTCTCTCTTTGTGTCTGGCTAAGTCTCCCTCGTTTGTCTCTCTCATTTGTCCTCTCACAAGAGACGGCTTGTATCGCAAAGATGTCTTCTGCCTGGGAGGCTTTGCTCCCCGGCATTAAATTGCTTCTGTGTGACAGAGAGAAAGAGGAGCAATTTGCAGTTTCCAAGCCTCATATCTCATCACAAAAGGCGCTAAAAATGTGCAAGACTCACAGAGAAATCAACTTTCCCCTGAATCAGAAATCATTCTCATAACTTACCATAATTCATCCTCTACTTTTGTATCTCGAAGATTCAGCAGATTAAAATTCACAAATCCTTGAATATTGTGGTTTCAAAAACGGGTACTTGCTTTGTTTTTACTTCGTTTAACAAAGCACAAACTCCACAGACGCAGTCTTTTAAAGTCTCAGAAGATGAGCACTGGTCTGACAAGGAGAGAATGACATCCTGCATATGTCAAACTCTCCCAAATAAATACTCTCCCTCCTTACTTCCCATCTCTCTGACATGCTTCGGTTAGAAGTTGAGAACCCGGGGAATTCCTGGCATGATGAAAGAATGCAGCTAACTCCAGAGTAAACAGGGCGAGGCCAAAACCAAGAGACCCGAGAGACGAATGAAATCATTAATGCATCAAAGGCTGTCAAAGGAATACAGTCTGAGAGTCTGAAAGTGTAAACACAGCAGATGGCGAGCATCTTATCCTTGGACGGGGCGCTGACACAGTATTAGCCCCTACAGAGGTTGTTTGTATCGGCCTGTCAGTGAGGAGGGATAACGGGAGGGGATCGCTGCATGGATGAGGAGATCAAGCTGTGCACACTTCACAACAAATACTGTGAAAACACCTCATCACAAAATATAATGATCATCATAAATTCAGCTATATTATTAGTCAGGTTTGCTTTATCGAGGTTTTGTGTCCATCCGTCTTGATACATTGTACTTATACAAACCTTCAAATACACAAATACAAATAAAACAGATTAAGAAAGAATCACATCCTCTTGCTTTGACCTGAAACCAGGAATCATATAAACTCTGAAATTCTCTGGGTACATTCCTTTCATTCCTTAAAATAACTAGTTGCAACCTTAACAGTTTTGAATGAAAAGCTTCTTGTCCACCAGCTAACTCAGTGTTAAATCTTATTTACAATGTCCTATGTCTATTTCCTTAACTGTGATAAGTCATCAAAACACATTCTCTGCACATGAGTGTTATCTTCTAGCCCGAGTCCTTATTGGGTTAGTTGGTGCACTGGGCTCACATGAGGACACGGAGTTTCACTGTCAGCATACAGAGCAGTGCAAACGCTGGATGAATGCTGCCCCCCTCTCACTAGTGAATGCACGTCTTCTTTACCTGGATTTGATGGTTCTTACTGCATTTCTTAAAGTGAAGACATATGGTTTGTTTTTATGCCATTATTCTGCTATGGTCCATCATGTTTGCGGTTTGGCGGCTCCAATACACTTTTGACTTGAACCATGACAGAATAATGCATTCAAACGCATCATCATGAACAAAAGAAATAAGCGAAAAGTGAAATAAGCAACTGTTGAAGATTATTTGACTGTATGACAATAGTTAGTAGTTCCTTACTGTACAGGAAATAACAGCAACTGTGGTAAGTTGAGTGGATCAACAAGTCCGTTAGCATTAATATATATATAGCTATTGTTGTTTTACAATACATGGTTTTACTACAAGATTGGTTCAGCTACCCTGGGGGTTTGTTTTCACAGAATAATAATAGCCAAGACTACAAAAACAAGACCAACATTGTAATAGATTACAATAACCCTCTAAAATGCAATCCGTATGGGCTGTGGCTGCAGCCATCTGAACTTGGGTCACGGAAGAGAGCGTTGTTTGGCAGATTGTATCCACCAACATGAATGCACACAGTGTTTTGTCAAAGTGAACATTCTGCAAGTTTCCCAGTGACAACTGAGCCAGCGTCCGGCACAAAAGCGAGATAATTAAACAGACAATGAAGGGTGTGGTTGAGCAATGCGGCTGTCAGGGTGATCCCATTTCATTCATGCGCGGCTTCCTCCCCTGCAGCCTCGTCTTGGCCCCGCAGTCACACGGTGAAAGACGTGAAATGAACAAGAGAGGCTGGTAGTGGAGACGGGGCTTTAATCTGTTTTTTGGTCCCAGAATGGCTGCACGGCCAATCCGTCTTCCTCGCCTGTCGGTCTGCTCCTGTGAGGTGCCCTCTTTAAACTGTAATCGGCGAGGGAGCTGAGGGATGTGTTGGGACAGAAAGAGAGAAGCCTGAAGACGGAGAACTCTCCCTGTCCTGTCCTCTCTATCTTTAGTGTGTTTACTTCTTCACTGCAACACATTACATCACAAGCTTGAAAACATCCATCCCATCAGCAGATACATCAACATGAGCAGGTGTGTGTGGGTGTGAGTGTGTTGAGCGTGGTTGCCGGGTCCTGATTGGCCAGCAGGCGCACCGGGAAACTGGCATGGCCAACTGATAGGCCAAAAAATTGCCAAGCAAATATTAAATGAACATGAATAGGAAATGCAACTTCAAAAATAGGGTTGTCTATCATTAATTTCAGACATATTATTTTATGCCCAAAACAAGTTCCTAGAGAGCCCAAGGCGACATAATCCCATTCATATTTGGTCCAAGACCCATATGTATTCAATTAACAATACAAACTTGAACTTCTTTTTTTATACAGTAAATGTTTTAATGTAAATGTAAATGTATGCAGCTGTCAGCAAGTGAGTTAAATTATGTATTTCCCTTCTTCTTTTTATGCTTTAATATTCTTAATACAGTAGCTATAATTCATGATCTGCTTCTTAATCCATACTGCTGGCCACATGTCAGTTCCATAAAACATCTTCACACACACCTACGGTAACACACACCTAGAGCTGCCGATCAATTGCATGTGACAAGTGGATCATCTGCTGAAAACACGAGGACAGATTTCATTACCAAAATGATCGATACAATCAATAGAGTGTGTGTGTGTGTGTGTGTGTGTGTGTGTGTGTGTGTGTGTGTGTGTGTGTGTGTGTGTGTGTGTGTGTGTGTGTGTGTGTGTGTGTGTGTGTGTGTGTGTGTGTAGTCTCTCCCAGAATACTGATTTGAGCTCTACCTTAGTGAAAAATGAGAGCCGCTTACAAATACGCTCAGAGAGGAAGAATGCACATATCATATCCTCTTCCTCCGCAGAGATACACATCTTCAACAACGAAAGTATGTGTGCATGTGTGTGTGATATATAATCCAGACAGAGAGCAAACATTGCATGTGGATGTGTGTGAGCTCACCTATACTGTATGTCTGCCTGCCTTTTTTTGTGAGCAAGAGGGCAGTGAAAGTCTGAGTGTTTGATTTAAGGAGGCAACGTGCCAACTGTGTGTGGGGCCCAGGTGGGTGAAGACTAGGTATGTGGTATGTGTGTATGTGTGTGTGTGTTTGTGTGTGTGTCAAAGGGGGAAGCATGCACCTGTGGGTACCACAAAGATGGAGTAGTATTTTAGAAACTGATGCATTCAAAAGAAGCACCTTGATAGTAATACACACACAGACACACACAAACGCAATGTCTGTAAATATAGAAGAATCCATAGGTGCCTGCCATCTTTCACTCATGCTATATATCATAGCCTGAAGTCTGAGTCGCTCACAGAGGTGTCCACCTTTCACATACTGAGCATGTGAAAGCAGCTGTGTGTTCGTCACACCACATCAGCTCCACATGGTGCATTGTGAGCTCCTTTCAGATTCAGCAAACAACTTGTGAATACCTGAATGTAACAGCTGATGCCCACCATAGACTGGATAAAAGAAGTGGACGTTGTCACGATTCTTATGTTATGTCACGTTTTTAGTTTTGTATGTCTAGGTTTGGGTTTATTTTGCTGTTCTGCTCTCCCCGTTTCATGTTTCCCTCCTTGTGTCTTGTCTGGTCCTTCTCCCTGTGTTGTCCTCCCTGTCGCTAGTTTCCCTGGTGTGTCTGATTGTGTTCACCTGTTGCCCTTGTGTTTCTCCCTCCTTTACCCAGCTGTTTCTTGTTCCTTGATTACCCCTCCCTGTATTTAGTCTTGTCTCTTCCTGTGTTCCCCTGTCGGTTCATTGTTTGTCTTTCCCTTCATGTCACGCTCCATGTTTGTCCTTGAAGTTTTGGTCCTGGATTATTTACTCGTGCTCCCCTGGTTAAAGATGTAAAATAAAACACACATACCATCCAAACGGAATAAAACTGTGGTAGCAACCTGTCGTATTCGTAGACGCCCTAAAACATACGCTGCTTTATAGTCAAGTCTTTTCTGAATGGCACCATCATTTGCTAAATGATCATCATGGTGCATTGAAGAACACTTGAACGTAGAAGATGAGACATTGTTTACTGAGGCAATGAATCAAGTGTGAAGAAGGGTCCTTTTATCATAGACTTCTATACAAACAAACTGCAAGAGAATTCAAGTGTAAGATGCTTCTGCATTGTCTTTACTTTTCTAACATGCCTCTTGATGTCAATCAGTTATACAAATGCAACTTCAGTGCCTTGCCTGAGCTATCATTATTCCATATCGTATTTTAGATACTATGTCATTCCAATTTCAGTGCATGTGATACATAAATAAATGATTCCAATATGGCATGAATCAGATGGATCATGCCTAGACCGGATGTACTTTTATTGTCATGGCAACATCAGAATACACCATAGCATTGAACACACAGCTGATACTGTAGGTGGAAAATAATTTAGTGATAAAAGTAAATCATTGCTATCCTCAGGGAATTTACTTCGTGTTTGAGATTCAAGTTCTTTGAACAAGAATATACTCCATATACTTTAGCAATTGTACCATATAGCACTATGCATTGAGTTTCACAGTATGCTTTAAACTCTACTATAGTATAGTGTGTACATTACCGAAAGTTTATGGAGTATATGCTTATTAATACAATGATTTTTCATATAAAATTTGATTTTTTTCCTGGCTTTTGCCGTTGTAAGGACAATAAACCTGACCTGTATTTGCTGCCGATCTGAAACAGAGCACCTGCTCTTTGACGTCCTCCCTGAATCCCCCTGATATGTGCTCTCATCCGGCTGACTGTACAGTCAGTCCCCAGCTGCCCTGCGCTGCTACTGATGTCCTTCAGGGGAAATATTCCCTTTACTGCTCTCTCCCTTTGCCTTTGTTGTAGACACTTGACAGCTCAAACATGTCCTGCATCACTGCTGATCCTGCCTTTTCATCTTTGAAGCAACAGCAACTTCAGAGAAATGGTTCAAAACTTATTTGGTCTCAATTTTATCAGCGGTGTACACAGAACTACCAGAAATTGCTGCATTTGAGGTATGATTGCTTTCCCTTCAGCGTATTTTCTTTTGGTTCATCACTTTTCTGTTTATTAACATAGAATACATTTTGAGGAATAGTTCCATATTTTTGGAAAATCATGTATTTACTTTCTTGCCAAGAGTTAGAATTATTTGTATCTGATGCAGATATGAGAGTGGTATTTTCATCTAATTTCTTATTTCCAAAATTTCAAATTATTTCTTTGACAGAAAACAATTAGTTTTCTCATTGTAAATGTAATCAAAGTAACAAAGCTCATTGATACAGCTAGGATTGTTGGCTTTACAGGATGTTAGCTGAAATCCCTTTGTACAGGAATACACAATAGGTTGTTGCATACTACTGTACATGCATGGACACACCTGAACACAATCTACAGCGCTTTCTATTCACTTAGCAGAGCCACGGTAACCCCATGCAAATGAGAAAGTCATAAACACAAGCAAAGCACAGAGCAGCATTGCCTAATCAATCACAGTGTGTGTGAGACAGGCACGGGTGCTCTCAAGCCTTCATATTGCCTACAAAAAACTAATTCCCAACAACACAGATGGCACAAACAAAAACACGCCAAACGCGGCACCAGCTCTCACTCATCACAGCGCACTCAGGAGAAGCCTCTGAGCAGAGGATCAATCACTGCGTGAGAGGGGAGAGGATAAAACGACATAAGAGAAATGAAACTGAAAGGAAAGCATGTATAAACACACGCACAATTATCCAAGTGTGTGTTTGTGTGTGTGTGTATAGCTAAGGGCCAAGTGTGGAGGAATAAAGTAGCTGCAATCCAACTACCAGACACAACAATGAGTCATCCTGGCTGCTGCTCATATCAAACATGCACTAGTGGGAATTCCTGGGAGAAACACCTGTACACACACACATTCAAGTTATATTACTTTGTCCATAACTGCGCAAGTCTGCTAGCATGAGTGCAACCAGCAACTATCAGAACTGTCTTTGATTTAGTAAATACAAAACTAGAGATCATACCTCACAGCTGCTTCCCACTCTTTACTGCAGAAACGTTTGTTACTGCTGCTACAGCTAACAATTTGAGCTCTGTTGCACTCAGACTATTTGTGGAGACACAAAGCTGTATCAAGTTTGTTAAGTAAACTTCAGATATTGTTTTGTCACAAGCCATTTAGGCTCTGGAAGAAAATAACTTGCTGTTGATACAACCCGCCAACATGTGGAACATCTTCTGTACAGCAAAGAAGGAATACATGCAGAGCAAAGAAAGATTAACGAGGACAAATTATTCTCATTTTCAGGTTCATATTTGTACTTTCTTTCACTACAGCGATGTGTTTTAATGTTCAAAAGGTCTTTATTGTTCTCATACTGCCAGCACCTCTTTTCAGCCTCTGTCTGAACCAGAGCCCAGTCTGCTCTGATTGGTTAGCAGGCCGGCTCTGTTGTGATTGGTCAACCAGAATGTCCCGTTCCTTAGCATATCACATACATTGTGTTGGAGTGCAATAGCAGAGTGAGTAGTGAAGTCACAGGTGAAAACCCCCCCCAAAAAAAGAGTATTAAATAAGGTAACCAATCATAAGGTTCCGCTACACAAATTAAGGACAGATAAATAGATAAATAGCAACATTATGTGAGTCTGTTCTCTCTTACATGATAATTCCTGTAGTTAAAACAGGCTCCCTTTTTTACTTCTTTAAAGTGCACCTATCATGCTATTTTTAGGCATATGTTATGGGTCTCAGATATATACAAATATATAAAAACATGTCTATGATGTGTTTTTCTCAAAATTCAAACAGATCATGCATTTTAGACATTCCTCATATCCCTCTATTCCAGCCCTGTTAGAGAAACGCGGATTGTGGGTCCTTCGCTTGAAAAATAAAAAAGAGGAGGCGGAGCTAATGCCTGATCAGAATTCTACCGGAGATTAAGTTAAATTCTGCTGTGATAAAACGCCATCCTGTTCTAAACCACATCAAAGATTATTTCTGAAATAGTATGGAGCTCAAATTATTTTTCTGTTGCGGGTTTATCACAAGGTGAGTTCCTTTTTTTATTTCCGGCTTTTTAAACACGTGCTCTTCAGTACAGGTTAGCTCTGAGTGTTAGCGAGGCTTACTAATGTAAACAAAGACGACATTACGTCCAAAACACGTCAGGCATTGTTTCTGATAGCAACTCTCTGTGGGTCCACCATCCAAGATTACGTCATATCGGCAGCAAATCTGTATCCGCTCGATGTACCCCCACTTTTAAAAGATGTGGGTATGGAGGAAAAGAGAAAGGGTTCTATTTTCTGACGCTGCGTGAGTTCCCCGACGCACCGGGGACACATATACATAAAAAAGTGCATTTTGCATGATAGGTCCCCTTTAAAGCCTTTTTAGGTCTCTCATATGAGGATATTTTTCCTGATATCACCAAGGTCAATTTATTGAGTGTTTTTTATTCTATCCACAATAAAACCTTCTATTATCACACCCCTAAAGGGGGGATTAAAAGAAAGCGATAGGGAAATGCAGTCTCATTACAGAGAAAACCGACATCAATTTACAATGGATTTTCCTAATTTCCCAGTCTCAACTGTTTAAATTCATTACACAATTATATTACTGAAATACGTATTGATGTTTTAAACTGCACCGATTTAAGGTCACAGGATTTTTCCCATGAGCAGCAGCTCCTGGTTTCTGCAGTAAAGTGAGAAAAACAGCCCTTAAGTGCAGGAGCTGGCTTCCACATCATCATATCTGCTTGTAAATTGCAAATGGAAAAAAAAAAAGCAAAGAGGCCTTCAGAGGTGGAGGACTCATGTAATATGCATAGCCACTAGTTTCTTAGAGTGTGTGTGTGTGTGTGTGTGTGTGTGTGTGTGTGTGTGTGTGTGTGTGTGTGTGTGTGTGTGTGTGTGTGTGTGTGTGTGTGTGTGTGTGTGTGTGTGTGTGTGTGTGTGTGTGTGTGTGTGTGTGTGTGTGTGTGTGTGTGTGTGTGTGTGTGTGTGTGTGTGTGTGTGTGTGTGTGTGTGTGTGTGTACCAGGCAGGCTTCGATGGCAGGATGACGGAGGAGCAGGAAGAGAAAAGGGGACATGAGAGGAATAAGAAAGAGCAGAACGTGTTTTTTGGACCTTGTGACGGTTCTCCTTCCATCAGTAAAAAGGCTGAATCGGTCCAGCAGAACAAATATGAAAAAGTAAAAAAAAAATAAAGTGCTGCAATTCCCTCACCTCAGGTTTCAATCTGCCTCCGTTCATCTTCCTCTTCTCCTCTGTCAGCATGTCATTTGTTGCTTGCTACCCAACCCTGTCTCCTAAAAATTACGTTCCCACAGAACTAAACTGCATTCTGAATTACGTTTAGCTAGAAACGTATTTACTCCCACGTTACGTTCGTTATGAACGTATCTTAAATACGTTTATTTTCTACATATCTTTTCCATTTATTGTCTTGCTTATAATAATGATAATAGTTATTTATAAATATCAATTTAGAGCACACCTTTGAAATCGACAATCGGGCTCGATATATGGTTAAATTAAAATCAGTAGGCGAGGCTGTAATTTCGCCAGCTGTTACTCTCATGAGTGAGGCAGAACATAATAGTTTTAACATGACAAAAAGCTGCTGTGTCGTTTATTGCACCTCAAACATTAAAACAAATCCAGAGTTACGTGTTTCTGTACTCCCTCTAAGCAGTGGTGCCAGCAGGGGGGGGCCAGGGGGGGCCATGGCCACCCTGATATATGTTTTGGCCCCCCCACTGGCCCCCCCACCACACACACCGCCTCACCAGTCAGGTATGCATAGTAGTTTATCTGATATTTAACAACAAATACACAGCCAGCGAGACGCTTGATTTGAGCTTCCAACACTCATACTGCAGCCCCTCCCTCTCCCTCTGCTAACATGGTAACACTCTGATACTCGGCGCACCACTCTGATACTCGGCGCACCACTCTGACGGCCCGTCTACACTACAGCGTCGACAGCGTCGACAGCGTCGAAAACTCCAATCTGCCCATTCACTTTCAATGGGGTGACGTCACGTAGCCTCGCTTTTTCGCCGAACTGAATTGTGGGTAGCAGAGCGGTCCGTCTCCGCCGTCTCCGGCGTCAGAAGTTGAACAATGTTCAACTTCTGACGCCGTAGACGCCGGAGTAGCCAGCGCCAGCCAATCAAATCCCGTTTCCCAAAATCTGACAGCTGAAGCCGTAGCCAATCAAACCGCGTCTAAGCTGGGAGAGATATCCCACCGTTCATTTCTATGTTTCAAAAAAAGTCGGAGGAGAAACTAACTATCGCCGTAGCAAATCACCCGGTTTTGTATGACCAGACCCTCTTCACCTACCGGGATACAAACCAGAGGAACCAGGCATGGAGGGAGGTGGCAGAGACAGTGGGTGAAACTGGTAGGTTTTCGCCTGTTTGGGGAGTTTATATATATATTGCTCGCATAAAATCCCCGGGGTTTTTTGCTCTGTATGTCGGGGGCGGGAGATTCATGTGATTGGTTGTTGGTCGTGTTGCTTGAATAAAATCCCCAAGCTCCAGACACGCCCAGCTCCAAGCTATTTTTGAAGCTGTAGTGTGGACGCTCCGTGATACTCGGCGCACCACTCTGATACTCGCGCGCACCACTCTGAGATTCGCACAGATAGCAGCAGGTTGCAGCAAAACGTTTCTTTCTACTGACTGGACTGGAGTTGACAAAAATCCACCAGACTTCTAGAAGGTAAGTCGTATACGTTCGTTGCCTGTTAAGCCCCACAACACTTTAGGCTTTAGTGTGTTAGCTTTAGGTAGCAAAAAACGGAGATATGCTTACCTTTAGCTGTTATGCTGATCAAAAATTGTGTTCAATGGCATTAAAACGAGAAAAACGCTGGAAGACCTGGAAAACAGGCTCGGGGCTTGACTTCAGGCATTTTTCGTCTGTAAACACAATTTAACCCTAACCCCTATCCTAGTTAGCGTTAGTTTAGCTTGCTAAGCTAACGTTAGCTGATGTTGGTATGCTGGGCTGGTGTAATGCGTAGGCTACTATTAATCACTGCTGTGTGTAATGTCAATTTGCAGAAAATGAAGAGAAAGTCAACAGACATCTCTTCTTATTTTAAGAAGAAGATGAGTAAAGGAGAGACAGAGCTGGCAGGGGAGCAGCAGCACAGCGCTAGTGAGGAGATGGCCATACATGCTAGAAAGTACACGTGGAACTCTGTTTTGTAAAAGTGAAACTAAAACCTAAGTACAGTTTTATTAATGTGATTGTGACCTTTGTAATCATTTAAGTCTTCTACACACTTTAGGTCTGCAGCTCCTTCAAAATGAAACGAGAATCTATGCAGTTTTTCCTCTTCTGTGTTCTGAGGTTATGAGCCGACCATTAGTCAAGTTTGTTTTCATAATGTTCTGTATGCTAATTTAAAAAAAGGGTAACCAGTTTATTTATAAAGTATAAATATACATTTTCAAAACAAATGGAATACAAGCTATGTATTACTCTCACCACAGTGGCCTAATCTAAAAAAAATTGAAATATGTCTCGTCACCTATTTTCTGTCTAACACTAAAAGGTGGTGTTTTGTGTCATTTATAATGTTTTGAATTTGCTATAAAGGTCAATAATAGATGGTGTTTTTGTGTTCAATCACAGTATGTATTTACCATTTTGTACCCCTTGTGTTTTTGGGTCCTGTTGAAATAAAATAGTCATGTTTTAAAACTTGATTTAATAAAGTCATGTCAATCATCTTTGATCCCAGTGTGACACAAACAGCTTTGTTCAGTTTAAAACAAGTTATAACCTAGAGACATAATATAACTGAAGAACATGTTGTGTTGCTGTTGTGTATTGTATGTGTTGAGAATGCTGGAAATGTTGTGCCTTACAATAAAGGAACTTATTTAAATTAAGCTGTATTTGTCTTTTTAAAAGGAAAAAACAACTAGCATATATAAAAAAACAAAACAATAAATCACCAACACATGTATACATAACACAAAACAAGGTTCTTTTAAATGTTGTTTGAAGTAAAATGTTAACTATCCGTATTATATTCACTGCAGATGAATAGTATCAGGAAATGTAAAATAAGAAACCAAAGTATATCAGTAGGTGATTCTCTTTTCCATTGTTTTCATCTCTATACTTTTACAACAATTAAATGCTTGGTTTTGGTGGGCCACCCCAAGATTTTCAGTGGCCCCATTTGGCCACCCCTATGAAACATTTCTGGAGGCGCCACTGCCTCTAAGAAGAAAGGACAGTAACAGAAGAGCTCTGTGGCTTCAGGCTTGATCGCTGTTCAAATGACAGCGTTGGTTTCCGCAAAAGTGGGCGGGGCTGTAAAGTGACTTAGATTTTACTGTCATCTATTATTCAAAACCATTCTATTTATTCTAACGTAAATTACATGCCAGTGTTTTATCTTTTTATTTATTTGTTTTTATTTTAAATCGTATAATGTCGGACTTTTTTTGTCGTCTTTGAGGAAAATAAATGGGGTTTAGAGCCTCAAAATACTGAAATCTGTATTTTTTTAAATCTCTTCCTTCTAATTTGTTATTCTTTTCTAAATAACACACTGTTATTTACTCAACAATAACACACAATTATTCTTGTTTTTATTTATTCGTTTAATTCTATAATCTTGGGCATTTTAGCATGCTTTTTAGCCGTAAATAAAGTCACCAGAAACAGACGGGACATTTCGAGATTTAGGATGGCCGAAGACACTACACTACCCATAATCCCCAGCTATCGTTTGGGACTACAGTCCCGTTGACAAACCCCGTGATGTTGCGCCAAGGTTACGCCGAGCGTCAAGCTCTTTGAAATGGAACGAAACCTATTCAAAACTGGACTTGAACGCCCCCCGAGAACTACACATGCTGGCTATTGTGTTTCGCAACATGTTCTCTATGGCACGTCTCTACTGGGAATTGTAGTTTTAAAAGACGTTTTTCCCAAATTTAGAAGTTGACAGTATTAAACTGTGTACAGCCCTGGAGGTTTAGGCGATAGGAAACACATTGGTGTGTAGGCTACACATTTAAAACATGTAATTACTAAATGGGTGACAATCGCTTGTATCCATAATGGGCAGCATTAATATATACCCACACGACAGCTCATTGTTACTTTGTAATTCTACTCCACTACAATTCAGAGGTTAACCTGGTATTTTTACTTCACTACATTTAGTTTAGTTACTTTTCAGATTCTGATTAATGATGTGGAATATAATCAACCCTTAAAGCAGACTTTAGTTACACCTGAGTAAAATTCAGGGAAGGTGATTGTCAAGTGCCAACAATCAGGAGAGATATTTGATAGTTGGTGCTTGAGGAGACTAAACATTTATCTGCAGATCTTTATAAAGTATATTCATTACTCGTTATTGTCTACTAATAGTTAATTAAAAACTGTATAATGGCTATTTTGCACATCCCTTTCAAGATTTCAAGATTTTCTAAGGTGTATTGATCTTATACACAACTTGGGTCGCAGGTTCCTCAACAGCGCATTACAAGACATCTATCAATATGTGTGTACTGTATACCTCCACCATTAAACTGTCCTATTCTGCACATTTCTTATACTATCTACTACATACATAAGAGTATAATTAATGTGTATAATATCAGTTAAAATAAGTGCTTCAACATAGTTAACATTGCAGGAAAGCAATATTTTAGACGTTAAGTACTTTGTCAGGCTTAATATTCATCTGTAGATAGATACCCCCAAAGCTTTTTTCTTGTTTAAAAGAAGACCTTAACCTAAAGTATTCTTTAATGTATTAATAAAGGTTAATTCGTTTTTCTGTTTTGCACATCCTCCTATTAATATCTGTGTACATCTGGCACTAAACTGTTTTATTGTAGAGATCACTTAGTATCTTCTTGACTTTTTATATTCTATATAATATTTCTATCATTGACCTTCTACTTTCCCCCTATGCAAGTATGTACTCTTAATATTGTTTTAATCAAATAACATTATTCAACAAAAATAATTCAATAACATGCTTTAACCACTAGGTGGTGCACACAAGGTACACACAGGGTTTCCGCTAGGATTTTTTCTCGCCGGTCAAATGTCCGGGCAGAATTTATTTTACCGGACTAATTTATAACTTACCGGTCATATTTCAATAATAATAATAATAGTTGTGTAGCAGAGTTTCCGTTAGCAGGTAATTACCGGACTATGAGCAGATATGCTTCAGTTTAAAACTCAGTTCACGGGGCTCATTTTTATATTGCTTCAGTTTATAATCGTAACAGATCGAAAAATTCAGATTCATTTTTCAATAAATGATTCCACAAACAACAAACAACATAATTATTACATTCAAACAAACTACTTGTAGTAGATAACGTACATTATTCAGAAGTTTACATCAACTTTGAATAATAACACGGGAGAAACGGAGCCTCTCTTTTCCCCTCTCCCTCCCTCTCTCTCCTGACAGCACGTCAGTTTCTCATGCAGCTCCTGCAGCCCGCTAAACAGAGGGCGGGGCTTCAGGTGTTCATGCAGAGCTGCGTGTCTCGGTCAGACTCAGCAGCTGATCTGATCTCTCTCTCGCGTCCGGTTACACTTCACTCGCGTTCATGTCCATATGGATCAGATCCAGCTCTCCTGATCGGCCTTTATAGAGAGCACCGATCAAACTATTAAGAGTGAATATCGGCCGATAATGACCGGCGGCCGATCGATCGGAGCCTCCCTAATTATTACCAGACATGTTGACCGTCAGGTTTTGAATTTACCGGTTTTTTATAAATGTTACCAGCTAAAAACCGGTAATTACCGGCTAACGGAAACCCTGGTATGTATAACATCTGAAGATGTGTAGTTTTATTCATGTTTTTACATAATTTTACAGGATATTGCTATACTATTTCTCTTGTTTTACTTCTACACATTAATATCTGATTTGTAAAACATCACAGACAGAAAGGCACATCCGTCACTTAATGGTAAGCTATTGAAATTGTGATTCAATAGATGTGTCTCCCATCACCCAAATCCCCTGACTATTCTCTCAACTCAGTATTTACATTCTTATATTCAAAGAAAATCAGTAATATCTTTAAAAACTACAAGTCCTTTTCTATCAGCTGTGCACCGTTATGGTGTAAATATAACCTATCTACCAATTGGATCAAATATAAAAGTCAGCCGAATTACTATTGATACTGCAAGGAGACGTATTTTGTGAAAAGAAATTGAAGACGTTGTTTAATTGTTGATATATTTATGATCCACGTCAAGTATTCAGTTTTGGCAGCAGTTCTCCTGTTTGTCCAGAAGTCTTCTCATCAGGGCTCTATAAATAAAGAACTACGGCAGATGTGTAATATTTAATGCAGCCAAACCGTGTATTACAATGCCGTTATGTGATGACTTCCAAAGAGAAAAGCAAGAACACTCTGAATTAGGTATTATTTTATTTTTCGTTGTCGGATATCATATCTTATTAACACCATATCCCAGCGTGCATTGCGGCTAAAACATCCAATCAACGAGCTTCAAGCTGAGGATCTTGGGTAATCAGTTTGGTGGGTTTGTGGTGTGTATCGCTCGAAATGTCCCGTCTGTTTCCGGTGACTTTATTTACGGCTAAAAAGCCCAAGATTATAGAATTAAATGAATAAATAAAAACAAGGATAATTGTGTGTTATTGTTGAGTAAATAACAATGTGTTATTTAGAAAAGAATAACAAATTAGAAGGAAAAGATTTAAAAAAATACAGATTTCAGTATTCTGAGGCTCTAAGTCCCATTTCTTTTCCTCACAGACGGAAAAAAAGTCCGATATTATACGATTTAAAATAAAAACAAATAACTAAAAAGATAAAACACTGGCATGTAATTTACGTTAGAATAAATAGAATGGTTTTGAATAATAGATGAGAGTAAAATCTATGTCACTTTACAGCCCCGCCCACTTTTGGGGAAACCAACGCTGTCATTTGAACGACGATCAAGCCTGAAGCCACAGAGTTCTTCTGTTACTGTCCTTTCTTCTTAGAGGAAGTACAGAAACACGTAACTCTGGATTTGTTTTAATGTTTGAGGTGCAATAAACGACACAGCAGCTTTTTGGCATGTTAAAACTATTATTTTCTGCCTCGCTCATGAGAGTAACAGCTGGCGAAATTACAGCCTCGCCTACTGATTTTATTTTAACCATATATCGAGCCCGATTCTCGATTTCAAATGTGTGCTCTAAAATGATATTTATAAATAACTATTATCATTATTATAAGCAAGACAATAAATGGCAAAGATATGTAGAAAATAAACGTATTTAAGATACGTTCATAACAAACGTAACGTGGGAGAAAATACGTTTCTAGCTAAACGTAATTGAGAATGCAGTTTAGTTCTGTGGGAATGTAATTTTTAGGAGACAGGGTTGTGCTACCGTGACACACCTCAGGAAGGCATAGCAACATGCTAGGACAGTTTCAGTGCACTGTAAAGATAATCAAGAGGGTATTGTAAAGAAATATTTGTATGTATTCAGGTTAGTAAACTATCAAGATGCTTAAAAAGGGAAAATGATTTGGGTGAGAAAACTGTGAACTGTGTTTGGAGCCTGGGAACATTTGGTTTTGTGAGGACAAAGGAAGAGGGGGAAGGTGTGGAGTTGACATACAGTCATCTCAGATCCCTGTGATAAGGAAGCTGAGCCACTGGGATTGGGGACTTAAGATGTGGGGTGTTGATGATAATTTGGGCAGCCAATCACTGGTCTGGAAGGGAGGCGCAGATAACTCCTCCTTGGGTCAGCGAGGGATATAGACAGAAACCCCGCTGTGTTCGGTCTCTTTCTCCTCTGGCTGGCTGGCTGGCTGGCTGGCTGGCTGGCTGGCTGGCTCACGTGAGTATCAGGTAAATGTGGGATCCCACAGAACTGTATGTAATTTGTACTGTATTGATTGTACTTGATTGTATTGCATTGTATATTACCATTAAAGTGGATTATTGTTAAACGGTTACTTGTAGGTTCTGGGTTTCCTTCCTGTAAGATAACGGCTTGTAGGAACGCGAGGAGATTTAAGAAAGTGGACAAGTTGTCTACCAAATCTCCTAACAGTATCGAGCATACAGAAGATAAGGAAGGTTAATTAATATTGTAAAGGGCAGTAATATCAGAGCAGGGTTTGTTTTTTTTAATACTGGTTTTCTTGCCCCTCATATTTGATGAGGAGGAAAATATCAAAGTACAGGCGCCCTTTCAAAAAGCAACATTAAAGATAGATAAAAAAAACTGTTGATCTCACTCTGCCGCTTCCACCCAAAGTCTTTTAGAGAGCTCTCCAGTGAATGAGAAGAAAATAGATTAACTGGACAGGATGGAAGTTCAGTCTTAATTACAGTCCGACTCTAATTCACTAGTGGACCAATTACTGTGTTTTTTGGGGGAGGGTGAGCGAGCAAATTCGAGTTCAGTCATGCTTATAATTATGGTCGACATCAGATTTGACCAATGACTGAGTTTAGCATACGCAAACACACACGGGCTTTTGATTCATAAGTACACATTAGGCCTAGTTTATCAATTTGCAATCTTGAGAAATGCTGTAATACAGCAGCCAAACATATTACGGAATGAATCAAACATGTTTGTAAAGCGCTTTGTCGACTTTGCAGATGAAGTGGCCGTGGAGTGTTTCTCCAGTAAATATTAATGATTTCTGTGTAAATCTACTGCCCTGTTTAATTAATGAGATTTGTTAAGCTCGAGCACAAACCCAAGGAAAAGCTGTGTGTGTGACGTGTGTGTGTGATGTGTGTGTGTGTGTGTGTGTGTGTGTGTGTGTGTGTGTGTGTGTGTGTGTGTGTGTGTGTGTGTGTGTGACGTGCGAGGGGGGTGCAGATGGTGAGATGTGACCAATCACATTACTGTCAACAGCGAGGGGAAAATGCAGATCAGATTGAACAGAAAGTGACACATCCACTTGCGACTAAAACACTGTGACTGACTAGACGCGCATCTATGATTAATGTCTATTGTCAGCGTACTGTGAGTCACAGGTGAGCGGGTTATAGTGTCAGCTAAACTGGGTCACATAAACAGCACACACAAACAAAGGCAGACACACAAAACAGCTTGTGTAAGAGCTACAGTAAATCGACTTTCATCCCCTTTAGATCTGTGAGATTCGATGGTGAACATGTTCTCCATGCAAAAACGTACTTTTTGAAGCACGCAAGAGCCTCAAGACGGCCTCGCCTCATGATGAAACAAAATGAAATATCAGCAATCAACAGAAAACAAGCAACAAGAAGTTTGGGCCTTCTGATTGTGCTAAAGATGTGCTTATAGGGAATATTCTCCACGGGAGGAGAGGAGCTAAGAGAAGAGGATGAAAGAAACAAGTGACAGGTTGGGTGAAGGAGAATGGATTGACTGCACACATACTCAAACACACAGCATATTAAATGAGTGGAAAGCAGCCTGGAGGGCGGAGTAGAAGACTGAGACCAGAATTGAAAGACTCCAAACCATAATCTGGCGAGGAATCCTCAAACCAAGTGCGTGCTGGACCTGAGGTTGCCGCCATTGCGCAGAAATGTGGAGAACTGGTCAGGAGCGCCTACATTTTTTCAGTTCAAAGAGTTCAAAGATGGCCGACATAACCAAACAAAGCCTCAGTGATGTTTTCTCTCTAACAAGAGTTTCTCTAGGTGGAAGCCTCAGAATACTTCTGGTGACATGAGTGATGTTCCAATCATGCTTCCTCACGCTTGATGAAAGAAAAACTCTCTAAGTGAAGTTTAATTGTCGGAGGGAGACGTTCTGCTAATAGAGTCTGGCGCTGTTATCCAGCCTGATATGGAAAATGTATTCATCTGTATCGGAGAGGTTATTGACAGCTGGCACAGGAAGCATATGGGCTCGGGCGACAACAGCAGCACTGAAATAACTCAGCAGGTGCTTTGATCAAAGCAACTTCCTATTTTCATCACCAAGCTTCGGAGGACATCTGCATAGCCGCTTTGCCCAAGGGAACGCTGACACAGCAGGCGCAGCTTCCTCGGCATCAGCACAATGGAACTGGATGTGTGGAGGGAACACACAGGAAATAAACACCGAACAGCCAGGGTCAGGGTAAAAAAAGAAAAAGAAAATCAACGGACTCTCTCTGATGGAGATGCAGATAAGGTGCCGTTTCAGAGGGTTGCACAGGGGGGAAGCTTCAAAGGGAAATATTCACCGGGTACTGCTGGGGTTGGATGGAGTTTAACTGTAAATTAGGAAAGCTTTCTTCCGCCAAAAGTTGGTTTGCTAAGTGAATGATAATATTCCTCCACTGAGTCGTTTTCATTCATTCTGCTGAGAAGAGCAGGGAAAGTGTTACGGTTATGATTTACAGTCCTGTGGATGAAACAAAGTAATATGTTCAGATATCAGAAGAATCATTGAGTTGTTTCTGCCATTTAAATTGCCGCTCCACACACTCAATGACAAACTAAATACTGCCCCCAATCTATGAGTCAACATGAGGATCCAAAAACCCGGAGACATTTAAGGACATTTAATAAATTAGTAGAGCAGAGGGTAAACATATTTTGAAAATCATGATTTTTGGTCCTTTATCATCATTTGATTTTACATTATGATGCATCCACACATGAATTATTATTTTCCCCTTGAAAATAATAATTCATGTTGATTTAAAAAAAGAAAAAATGTCACCAAAGAACAGCAGCAAAATCGACACTTAAAATAAAGCCGGGTTTAACTTGTGGTTTGGCTTTTGTGCTATTTCTCTCCTCTTATCCTTCCACGTAGGAATGAAATACCACAAGCTACGAGAAAACATCCGACTGAACAGGTAAGAAAAAAACAAGGGCAGAAAAACATAGCTTCAGGCGAATCCCTTTTAGGTCTTCAACCCAAGTAACTCCCAAAGAGCCATTTTCAAACAAAAGCATTTTTTCTTACTGAAATATTTCTTACTCCGTCACATCAACAGAAAGAAAAAACAACATGCAATCATTGCAGCACTGTTTAATGTAAGCACATGATGTTAATTATCTTCTTGTGTTCATTTAGCTTTAACCCTGCAGGGAAACAGCTGACATTAAGCCTGTATGTGCAGCGAGTGCTGTACACTCAGCCGAGTGTGACATGTCTTCCGCCCTGAACAGATAACTATACTGCGAGAATGTGCCTGAGAGTTGTACCACGACAAAGCCCCAACATGCTGCTTCTGAGAAATCAAAATAAATGGAAAAAACTGGGGAGATCGGCGAGGCAGAAGGTGCCTCAAAAACATGCTACTATTTATATATATAATATATATATAAATAGTAGCACGCCAGCGCTTCCACCGACTCCAGAGGGTTAATGGAGAGCACACAGCACACAGTGACAGTTGTTCTCTGAGTCTAGTACTCGGAGCAGTGGGCAGCTATTGTACAGCGCCCGGGGAGCATTGGGGTGTCCGGTGCCTTGCTCAAAGGCACCACGGCAGGGCCCAGGAGGTGAATTGGGACCTCTCCAAGTACCAGTCCACACTTCATATTTTAGGTCTGGTCGGGGACTTGAACCGGCGACCCTACAGCTCACAGTCCAAGCCCCTAGTGACTGAGCCACTAAGCCTAGATGGTTAGCTACCTAGAAATAGAAAAATAAATTCTCAGTGTGTCATCAAAGCACATTAACCGTCCTGCGTGGAATTTCTCTACCCATTAGGGGGTGTGACTTCATATATGACTTCATATATTTACCACACACAGTGCTCAACCAAAGAACCGTCCAATCCAATAGATCCTGACCGCTAAGAAGAAGAGGCCCATGAAATATGCATGACAGGAGAAAAAGCTCCCCGCCTCAGCACACAGAAATGTTCTACTTCCCTCTCTAAACATAAAACATTGATGGCGGCAGTGCTCGGCGGCGCAGCAGCTGAACCTCTGGATGGAGCGCTGAGCTGACCCGGTTGTGGGTTAGCAAGTTCACATCTAATTCTGGACCTCGCCCACGGGACCGGGAAAGAGCGGGGCTGTTTTCCCTCCATAAAGGGTTTTCTTAGTTCAAACCAGCCCTCTGCTTTCTGAGTGCAAGTGTGTGCCGCAAGACATGACAGAATTGTTGATATGTAAGGTCATGTGCTTCTAAGAGAAACAGTCCCGGGGTGTGCCTCCGACGACACGTTCCTGCTGTGTAATAGCAGTGATGCAGCACATGGAGCAGATGCTGTTGTAAATGAAAACAAGTATCTGTTTTGATAAAAGGGAGTGATGAGTTTAGAGGAAAAAGATTCAACATATAAGGGATGCTGTTTTGCAGCTTGGTTAAGCGTGCATTCTGGGAGTAATGCCCACATATAGGGGCAGGGTCTGCAGAGATAAGGAAAATGTTATTACAAATCCTGCTCTATGTTTGCAGATAATGACATTGATCACTTCTTGAGCACCTGATCCATAATTAAAGGCTAAAAGTGATCATCCAAAAAGGACAAGTGACAGTCAGAGTTTGTATAGGGTCTATTTGTAATACACATGCTACACACACACACACACACACACACACACACACACACACACACACACACACACACACACACACACACACACACACACACACACACACACACACACACACACACACACAAACACACACACACACACACACACACACACACACACACACACACACACACACACACACACACACACACACACACACACACACACACACACACACACACACACACACACACACACACACACACACACACACACACACACACACACACAGAACTGCATTACTGTGCTGGTGAGGACATGAACTAGCTCGAGTTGAAGCTCTTCTGGGACTTTTTCATTTTAGAATCTAAACTTTTAAATCTAATTAAGCCCTTCACAATTCTTGTAGAAACATGGAACGACGGGTACAGACCCATTGAGGATGGACTTTTGTAAGGACATAATCATATTCTTAGATTATGTTTACTCAAGGTAAAATTCCATGTGTTAAATCATTTTAAGCCACGTTTTGTTGCTTATAGTCATTTCAAGTGCAACAGACTTAAGTTCCTGCTGTGGTGGAAAGTCATCACATAGACCTTCAGCTGACTGACTTTAACCAAGGTCAGGCACACTCACAACATGGCAAACAAATATGAAAACATATATTTGACCTATTAGTATTTTCTGTGATAATATAAACCACATGATATAATTATTTTTTGCATTTAAATCTAACAATATTTTTCACTTTCTTTAATTCTACAAGCTGTCAAGTGCGTGTCCACTTTATAGCAAATAAGACTGGGCATTCCGGGTCCAAGCATACCGTCCATTACATTTTTTTTGAAACACATCCCGAACTCTGAAAGCAGTAATGATCAGCAAAGTGTCCTCACTTTGTAGGATTTCTCTTTTTAGTTTTGTCTTCATAATAACTTTCAGTTGTCATAAGTAGCGAAACATCACACACACTGACTTCTGTTTGCCTGTCAGATACTGTAAAGAAAAGAAAACATGGAGATCCAAACCGGCTTGAATCTGCAAAGAAGAAGTTGACAAGCATCTCATCAGCAGTTCATTTCTTCCAGGCTGCTAGAAACCACACACATACACACACCTTCGAATGCAACACTGAGGGTAAAAAGAAAACCATTCTTCTTAATCTACTTGTTTCAGTTTATCAGCCCTCTTTGGTAGCACTCAACACGCACTCACAAACGCACACACTTGCAGAGCTGGGAAAACAAACACTCTTGTGATGTGCCCTCCTCGGGGCTTTGTGGGCTGTGTGTGAAACCTCTTTCTATCCAGACAAGAGTCGACCTGGAAACCAAACAAAGGCTCGTCGCTTCGCATTGTGACTTTGCAAAGTCTGTCGCTGTGAAAAACACACAGAACGGGATAACACACACAAACATCTACAAAAGTCTCTTGCTTCAGGGGAAGAGGTCTTATCATCCTCCCAAAGAAACATTGATCTGAATCTGGAGTCCGACAGAAAGAGTCCGGCTGTAACCAACAAGCCCATAAAACACGCCATTAAACGCGCCCGGCTAAAGTTCCTGTTTTGTCGGTAGAGATTTAACCCGCCCAATTAATTCAGCCTCTAAATACGCTTAATTAAATGCTACAGGCACGGATTGAAATGAGCTACTCAATATTCTCAAGGATGGATGCTGCTGAAGCTAAACAAATGCACGAGGAGGAAAGAAATTACAATTAAAGTTGAACAGAAGAATATTAACACAAACTCAGGCTGGACAATATATCAATATTTAATCGATATTGTGACACAAAACTATACATGGTCCTACATTTGGGAAACACAATAATATCGTGTCGATTTTAAGGGTGCGTTGCAGTGAAGTGATGTAATTTCCAATATTAATTTTTAGTTTTTTCCCCATTAGGTCATTACTTCTGCATTAATGATCAATAGTGTACATATTCTGTGGAAGCACCAATGATCAAACCTACAACATTGTCCTCCCTAGATCAATACGAGGGTATTTGGTAATATCTTAATACTTGACATACTCCATATCACCGAGCAATAATTCAAACAGGTTGAATGGCATGTAAAAAAATGGCTTGGACCAACCGCTATTAAAATGGTCTGCTGCACAATGTGAATTTGAAGGCTGGTGCTGAGACGAGACATGAGCCGTGCCATATTACAGGTTTTTTTTAAAGCCAAGCGCTGACAAGACGGCGCTTTGTTTACGAGACTGCTCCTCTGTTTGAGTGGAAGTGTCGGCCTGGTAAGCCACATGTAACCCTGACCCAATGACCTGTGTTAAGTAGGCCTAATTGTGTTTTTTACAGCAGGCTTTAAATCCTTCCCCTCCTTCCCTTCGCTCGTTCACCCCTTCAAGTGCTATGCAGAGTCTGGTTGCCTAGCAGCAGCTATCCTCGAGTTCCTTCCATTGGGGTTTTTCTTTTCTTTTTTGACTGATGGGCAACAGAGTCAGCTTTTTTATATTCTGATAATAGCCAGCGCTATCAGTGCTTATGCAGGGGCGAAAGATTGGATAGTGAAGGACTTGAGAGTACAACATACTCGAATACATTTTATACACAGAAGCAGGACCTAAAGCCAAGTTGGTTAATGCAGTGTTTTTCAACCTTTTTTCAGTCACAGACATAAAAAATAAATCCTGTGGCACATTAACAACACAAAAGTTACTAAATGACACATTGTAGCCTTTAACAGCATATATATATATATATATATATAATTATAAGCAGGGGTGCACATCACTTCACAAAACTGTGAAGTCCTTGCATTTCCTGAGGCCAAGTTGAAGGATCGAATACTAAGAAATGATCACATGACTTGAGGGAGTCATATCTGATTTGAGTATTTCTATTTTATGCTACTTTGTACTTCTACTGCACTACAGTTCAGAGGTAAATGGTGTACTTTTACTCTACTACATTTATTTGCAAATTTGGATGAATGATGTGAAATATAATCAAGTCTTAAATCAGACTTTAGTCACACCGCGAGTAAATTCACAAGCTACCCTGCAGTCTACACAGGGTATATGCAGGAATCCTGAAGTCAAATTGAACACCTTTTAAGACCCTTTCCATACAGTACCTCATCGCCACTTTGAGTTTTAACCGGTTACATTGGCGACACACTTTACCTCACATTGACTATATACAGTATTGATTGTCCTTCCTCCTTGTTTTCCAACCATTTGGACGCAGTCTTGCATTTCTCCATAACGATGTTGTTTAACAACCGGCGTAAACGGACCTTTGCGCGCTATCAAGCAGTGAGCGTGCGATGTCCCGTTCAGATGACGTCCAATCCAACGGGATGCCATAAATAAACTACACAGAATCACACTACACACCTACGCAATGGTTACATTCAGGCACACTGTAGAATACAGCCTCTTTGGACAATTTATATCCTTATTGAAAACAAGCTACACAATGTAATACCTTGGAAAATGCCGTTTAATACACACCCTGGTACAAAGTAGGGCTGCTCGATTATGGCAAAAATCATAATCTCGATTATTTGGGTCAATAATTGATATCACAATTATTAAAAACGATTATCCATTTACTTTGAAAACATCAATTTATTGGAGAAAAAAATTTGAACAGCATGTTTTAACAGTTTATTACCCTGAACTTTAAGTATAATTCAACTGAAAAACCAATAAAAAAATATATATTTGAAAAAAAAAGTAATAATAATAATAAAAAAATAATCGTTTTATTTCGATTACGTTGATTTCGTAATCGTTGCAAGCCATAATCGTAATTGCGATTAAAATACAATTAATTGAGCAGCCCTAATACAAAGTCATTAAAACTAATTTTAGAACACTTTAATGATCAATAATTATAAAACATATCATATATATGATTCTGAAATGGACCAATCTGCAAAATGACTACTTTTACTTTTGGTACTTTAACTATATTTTTTATAATAATACTTTACTACTTTTACTTGAGTCACATTTGTAATGCAGGACTTTTACTGTAACAGATTATTTCTACACAAGATCTGAGTATTTCTTTCACCTCTGTGTGTTGACAAGAAACACGTGTTGACGAAATATGTGTGTTGTTTTGATGACCTATCAGGTACACAAAGGCGCGTAGTGACACAAGTGACGTTACGCATTTCAGATGTTTGCCGTGCATGCGTACCAGTTATGTGCACGCCTGATTATAATTTAATGACAAGTCTCTCAATTTGGTGTTTATATCATTAAAGTTACCCGTTTCTCAGTTTGTTTATGCAGGCAAGCAAAATAGTCGGTTTTCTTGTTGTGAAGTGACGGGGGTTTCCTTTGGAGATGATGCTTAAGCTAGCTTGGGACCATGACACTTGGATTGTATTTGCAGCAACTAAATGATATTCCTTTGGACCGATCAAGTGAAATTGGACAATTTCTCACAACACACTTGACGGTCTCTCATCGCACACTGGTTTGCCACGGCACAGATGTTGAAAATCATGTATTTTGGACATGTAACTATGTGTGTGATCACATCTGCACCAACCTGAAGCCATCTGCATGTATCCGGCCAGGGTGCAGATCCTCCGCTCACACCCTCCGCTGGGCAGGAACATGGTAATGATGGCCAACAGGGAGCTGACGGCCAGCAGGGCGCAGCCTCCCGAACACAGCACCGCACTGGTCTGAGGAACACAAACGCAAAACGCTGTCATTTTTCACAGAAAGCAGACACAACAACATTGAATGACACAAAGCGAATGAAGGAGTAATGAAGAGTAATTGTGGTGAGTACTCTGTTAACTTGTTTTTCACTTTTAAAGATGATTCTCAGGACTTCTGTTCCAAATGCTCACACTAACGTTTTAATATGTTGCATAAAGACTTAAAACTCGGAAATAAATGTATCACTTGAAACACTTTTAAATAAAAAATGAATGAATAAGATAGAGTTTCATTAAAGATGCCACATGTTTAATATCACCTGGTCATAAAACGGACTCTTCTCAATGCTTTGAATTTTGGTTCATTTGAACATTTGTCTCTTTTTGTGAGCTTTCTCTACTATGTGTTTTTGTTTGTGTCTCTGCCTGTCTTGTCACCCTTACAAAATAAATGTAATTGATATGAATCTTCAAAGTAAACCAAACTAACTAAGAGTAAGCACAAAGAAGCAGAACATTGTACTTAAGTAAATTTACGAGTTACTCCTCATCCCTGCAAATAAATGCCTACATGTTTAACCTGTCAAATAGTTATGAGTCACTGCTACATATAAAAACACTGTAGGAAGCCAAAAGTCGGTTGTGTTCGGGTCACATTGTGCAATCTCTCAGTCAATCCAACAAACAGGTTAATTGCTCTCAGCTGGAAAAAAGCTCTCCATGGCCAACCAACAGGGAACTGTCCCTATTCATTACATCTTGGCTTAATCACACACACGCTGTGCGCAACAGGACACACACACACACACACACACACACACACACACACACACACACACACACACACACACACACACACACACACACACACACACACACACACACACACACACACACACACACACACACACACACACACACACACACACCACACACACACACACACACACACACACACACACACACACACACACACACACACACACACACACACACACACACACACACACACACACACACACACACACACACACACACACACACACACACACAATGTACAATGTCCCCTCAGTATTTATTGTTTTGTCCCCTTGCTCCGCTCTTACAAACAGACCCCTGGGAAAAGTACATTCCTTGAGTAGTGGCAGCTAAGTTCCGATCCCTACAGCATGATAGCCCCGGGGAAATGTGTGTATCAGTGTTTCCTACAACCTGTGTGTCTGCGCGGTGCACATTTTCCCTGCATAACATCTCATATAAACTTCAATAAATCTGCCACACACAACCACCGTTGACACGTTTTAAAACATGTGTGTACTGGACATGTGCGGCAGTCAGAAAAAACAGCGCCGCATTAGTGATTAGCATCAGTGCCGAATGGAGATACATGTTTAACATGCACAGGAAATGACAGCCCCTAAAACACGTGTGATTATGCATGGCCCTGATGTGACTGACGTGAAAAGAAGAAGGATGAAAGCAGTGATTTCCATGCCTGACAGAAGATTTAATTCGCTTGTTCCGAGTGTTTGGCAGAAAAGCAGTGAAATATTGAAGTGCCATAATGTTAGTGGCAATGATGATGATGATTGCTCTCTTGACCCCATATTTGCCCAGGTTTGTTTTTCTGCCCGCAAACATACACAACACGCTTTAATACACATTTAGCTCTGTGGGAACTGCTGTTGCCGAGGTGCCGTGCACAAGGGCACCTTGAGCGTGGAAATGAAGCAAAGGAGGAACATGTTCAGAATGAGAACAAACTCCTTGAGGAGAGTGGTTTTACTGCACATCATTTAGAGAACGATTAGAAGTTAATTTGATTAAATGTAAATGTCGTCATTATTCAGAACAGTGATCATTTCTCAGGCGCCTCGCAGTACAGCGTCTAGTCATTTCTTCCTGTGAGATGCAGATATCAACTAATGGAAGCTTTAGTATGGGCCAGCGACAGCAGTACGGATAGTCATGGTCCCCACAGGATGAACCCTACAGAGTTTGTGATCAAGATCAGGCTATTTAGATACTAGCTGAAACGCTCTTCTATTTTTTTCCTTTGTTTTCTGCAGCCAAAATGACAAGGAACCAATACAGTATTTTACCGTTAAATAACTACACTATGCGATTTGGCTCCTTATAAGCTAAAGAACTGCAGATTTTTGGTGGTAATTTTCAGGCTTGATCCTTGTGAGCGATCCACTCCACTACTTTATTACTTATAGGAATGTACTGAACAAATTCCAGCTTCATCCATTACATTTTCATTGGAATAATAAATGTGCAGTTTATTTATTTTTGACATGTCTTCTCATCGTGTCTAAAACAGTATTTTCTCCATAGTTGCACATAAAGATTAGGTAACTAATTAGATTCCAGTTATCTGCGTGGGATTGTTTTTGACGTGTGTGACCAAACATGTCCAATAAACCCGAGCGTTGAATAGTTGTAAATTATTAGAGAGATTGACTAAAAAGATTGATGTCATCACTTCCAAAATGGTTTTACTTACCAAAATATTGTGCGACAAGACAACCTACAGTCTATTTGTCGGTGTTGGGTCTTTTAAAAACCTTTTTTTTTACAACATAAAAACGTATCTTCTCTCAGAAAGGAATGCACCTTTAATATAAAACATAAATCTTTAGCTTCATTGAAAAACATCAATAGAAGCGCTGAATATAAAAAATGGACATGTGACCTTAAGCCATTGTTAATATGAAAATAAAGGAGCTTTAATATACCATAACCAGGACATAATGATAGGAAAAACATGCTGCCAATAAGAGTTCTTATCTCCTGCCACAGCTACTTGTTTTTCTTCTTTGGAACCTGGGGACTGCAAAAGGGCAGCAGAGAAGCAGCGCTCTCTTGAAGATACAGAAAGTCATTAACTTCAGTGGGCTTTGTTCTTCTTCCTGCCTGGCTGGAATGATATTCATGTATGCAGGGGAATGTCTCCTTTCTCTCTGGTGCTTGATCTTGGCGTGCCTTGTGGGCTCCCAGTGTGCAGTCTACCTCCCACCCTGCTGTTCTCAATTCGCCGCGACACATTAAAGGTGCATCATGTCTCGTATAGGGGAGTGAAGCCTCAGAGGGGGAGGGCAGCCATGTTCAGGTATATAAAGGTTCACTCACTAAACAATGAAACACACGTTACGATGTTATAGTGAGCTAAATTGAGTCCGACTGACGATTGGCATAAAAATGCATGATTGCTTGGGATAAAAATGCTAATTTGATTGCTGTAAATGGTCGTAAATCTGAATATTTCCACACAAACGCTGTAAATTCAGCTGCTTCATAAGTTTTCCCTCATTTTTCCCTCACTTAATTATCTGCAAGCACTAATAGATGTATACACATGACATTTTCCGTGTGCCATTTAAAAACAGCCCGAGAGACCAACAAAGGCTATCGGAGCGCTACACAGCTATTTTTACAGAAATCAACCAACATTTCAATCAATGGTGTCCTACTTAATCAACTCCCAACACTGCATGCATGTGTGTGTGTGCGTGTGCGCGTGCGTGTGTGCGCGTGCGTGCGTGAGTTCATTTGGTAGAAATGAGCTGCAACATCACTGGTCCTTACAGTGACGCCTCCTAAATAGATTGTAAGTGTGTGTTAATAACTGGTGAGGCGCTGCAACAGCTGGAGCGGGAGGGGAGAGCCGGGGGGCGGGGCTTAGAAAGAAAGGGTGGAGAATTGTTGAGTAAATAAATATGTTTTTGTTGATAAAAGATAGAAAAAGATTGTCAAATATAAAACCTTTTCTTTGGTAAGGCACCAATTAAAATGTTAAAAGGGAAGTATATATAAAAGTATATAATGGCCACTCAATTTCTCATGTATTAAGAGTATTAAGACGTTTCACCGATTTTGGGGGTGATCATTTGCTACAAAACATGGTGCAAAATTTAACAACGTTTGATCACAAATATTAATTATCCAACACGTTTGACATTTGGAGATTTCGACAACAATTTGCATCAATTGAATGGTGACGAGACAACTATGTATTAAGTCAGTCATTTTTGGTTTAAAAAATGTAGGGGATTGCCCTAGAGATCAAACCAGCTCACTTTAAACAGCAAGGTCAAGTTTTGAAGCATTTCCTCACAATAATAAAGTGTGTACTACGGGAGCTAACATCATCACATGCCTCAGCTTTCCGTTCATACCCAGTTCATGCCACCCAGATTGTTTAGGAACCCCAGTGTGCAGACATATTTAAATACAACATTTTAGAAGCCAAGCTATATATAGCCAAATATACGTTTATACTGCTTACGAAAAATGGGTCATATCTTTACAAAAACATTACTTAGCCTCCTTCCTTACAAGCTAGCATGACCTGCTGGCACCCTATGGGAATTTAAGATCTTACGGTATGCTAAGGAACCAAACTCAATTTATACCCGATGCATACAATAACCCTGGGGATTTGACCATCGAGCACCAATTAATCCCGCTATAATAGTAACCGGCCTGGAGCAAGTGTTACAATGCTGATGAAACTCAGGGCTAAACGCACCCATACACATGTAAGACTACCTGGCTCCATCATAAAGAAACTTTATTGGTTTCCCACAATAAATGGCCCACATCTTAAGCCTGTTGGAGACCAATAACCGATACAAAAAACCTCCATCCAGCTGCTTTGAGTAATAAAGGGACAGTTTAAAGGGGACTCTTTGATTTCCAATTACATTAAGGGAGCCGGGGATTACACAGCACGGGCCAATGAAATTTCATTGTCCCCTCAATTGGGAGTTACAAGATGGAGATGGCAAGGCAGATCTCATTAAACGCACTTTGCCTCTCCAAGTCCTGGCTGAATGGCTAAATGTTTCAGTGCAGTGTTGCGAGAAAATGGAGGATTTCTTCTGTCTGCTCATCAGAAGTGCCAGGGAGAGGACACGGCTAATGCCCGGCCTCGGCCCTTGAGAGAAATAACCACGCCACTTTACAATCCAATGTCTCGCCTTTATGGAGGACAAGAGGTGAGGCGAGATTGCAGATCCAGTGATAAGCAGACGTGACCAGTTTGCCATATTGGTGGACGGCTCTTCCTTTTGCGCGTCTGCTTTATTGTTAATATTTATTGGCATGCCATCCTCAGCCCTCCCATCACTAATCAGCATTCAGCAGTGTGAGAGCCCAGCGGTCGTGCTAAAGCATCGGCCGTGACGTGTTCTGCCTCGAGAAGCCCATTAGCACTTTAACACAGCTTCCTTGAACATCTCCGAGCCACTAGAGGTGTTTCTGCTTCAACCACCTCCCACAATGCATCAGCCCAGATTTCCTCTCTGGTCCACTTTCTGTTAACTTCCCTTGTACTTTTCCCCTCTTTTTGCTCATACCGTGTCTTCATCTTTCAGAGGAACACTGACTGCAAAAGCTTTAATACAATAAAAGCCTCCGCCTCTAAATTAATGTGATGAATAATACATCCGTCTTCCTCATTGATCATCACTGGGCGGAGACTGGGAGAGGGATAAGTGTGTGTGTGTGTGTGTGTGTGTGTGTGTGTGTGTGTGTGTGTGTGTGTGTGTGTGTGTGTGTGTGTGTGTGTGTGTGTGTGTGTGTGTGTGTGTGTGTGTGTGTGTGTGTGTGTGTGTGTGTGTGTGTGTGTGTGTGTGTGTGTGTGTGTGTGTGTGTGTGTGTGTGTGTGTGTGTGTGTGTGTGTGTGTGTGTGTGTGTGTGTGTGTGTGTGAGTGGCTGAAGCCTCATGTACAGAGTGAATACCAGATGAGGGAGAGAGGGGAGCAGAGATTAATCACCTGACAAGTGGATGGAGTGTCCATTTGTGCCTCGGGGACAGGCTGCAGATAGGATGTGACATTCAGGAGCACTTAAGAGGACATGGAGGAGCTCACACACACACACACACACACACACACACACACACACACACACACACAAGGACGCATATGCAGAGTCACTCATAGTTAGCATACAAACACATTTAAGTGGAAATCATATGGAGGGTTGAAACAGTTATCAAATCCCACACTGAGTACAACACTTGTATGTATATTAGGCACAGAAAATGTTGGTGAGTGAGGGCCGGAAAAACTTTAAGATACTTTGAGATTTATGTTAGGAGCCATAGTAAGTGTGGCTAGTCCAAATCAGAGTGAAATCATTACTTTTGTTTTCTAGTCATTCTGGTTCTGTGGCACAGTGCATGAAAATGATTGCCGACCAAAAAGAAAAATACATCTGCCGAGGCGGGTGTACGAAGGAGACAGAAATGTACTCTCCGAGCGATTCATATAGGTGTGCCTTCAGCAAATAAAGTAAAAAGGCATTATGGAACACAGGTGCGCTGAGCTGTCGACCTGCTCTGGTTATCCTTTGAGGTATGGCTCTGAGACACAACCTTAAATCATGTTCTGCCCTCAGGAACAGTCGACAGAGATGTTTTCCCAAACAGAAAAAGACATATCGGTGTTCATACTGTGTCCTATCAATGGTTTGCTGGAGCGGAACACACTCCTCACACATGCTTTTCATTATTCCAAGTACATAGGCCCCCTAACACCAGCTGTAGTTTTCTAATATTTGAATCTCAATATCAATAATTTCAGCTAAATTTAAATGAAAATAAATAAATTATTGTCTTTGTTTCTGCATTTCGAGTAGAGAATATACTGTGATAGGCCTCTTGTACGTAGCCGTTACCAGCAGGTATTTTGCCCATGTGACTAACATTTGTTCCTAGTGCGTAAGTGCAAATCTAGCGCTAATTTAATAAAAAAGAAAAAAACATCTAATTGCATTTATATTGAATGATATTGCATTTGTAATATAATTAATCAAGATCATTTGGAATATTAAACACATTGTTACTTGTACATCGTTATTCTATTTATTCACATTTAATATTAAAACAATATTACACTTATTATGTTGTGATTTTTGCAGTTAAGATGTTGTCTGTAAGAATGTTATTTTAAGGCCAGGAACTCTATAGCAGATGGATTTCGCCTTTAACAAATATTGTAGGAGGCAATCTTGCGATTTAAATAATGCTGGATTACTTGTTCAGCCTATTTGCAAACTGAAGTTTATGTTTCCTTCTTACCTCTGAAGAAATAGGAGAACTTTGAGTCAGGAAGAAGACTCAGGCTGTAACTTTTTAATGAGGTACATAAGGTCAAGTGCCATCTCTCATTATGTAGAGGGAGATGTGAGGAATTTTTATCAAAGTAATGACATTAAAATGAATAATTTAAAAATGTTATACTTAAATAATTAAAGCCCCATGCTCGAAGGTTCAGCTTTCTGCAATTTAGCAGATTGTCTTATAAAGGCAACTTTCTGAATTCAACTCTGGGCTGAGTCACTGACGCTGTTTGGTGTTTAAACCTGATGACACACAAAGTGTACCCAGTCCAGTTTAATATGTGTTCTGTCTTTGCGATACCTTAAACACAAGCTTCCATTCAGTTCGGGCCATGAATTGTGACATTTACCAACTTTGGAATCGCTCCTCCTTGATAGTATCAATGTCGATATCTTTAATCTTTGCCGTTTAAGAGCCAAGAAACTCAGAAACACTGGAAAGAGTTTTCACCCAGGGACCCACACAGGACGCTCCCTGCTGCAAAGCAATGCTTTAATGTGGTGCCGAGTCGTCGGTGTCACGTTAAATGAAAACACAGGAACCTCTAGTATAGTCAGTTCCGCTTTCACACACTAACACACACACACAGAGTTGAATCAACTGGGAGAAATGGGATATATGAACCGATGCAGGAAACACACCCACCATAATACTACGCTTTAAAGGCTTGTGTGTACGTGGTGTGCAGGGACTTGGATCAGTTCAGGGCAGGAAGTTGGTTCAGAGTCTCGAGAGGCCTCACAAAACTCAACCTGTCAATTCTGTTCTCACTGCATCTTCTGTTAAGTGGACTGTATATACCGGCCAAACATAGTGGAGTGTTTGTCTCTGAAGCACAGACCCCAATGTGAGTAAACACACTAATGTACAATCTCAAAGCTGGATTGGATGTGTGTACGAAAGATGTCACACTGTTTCAAATAACATCTTTATTAATTCAGTTTCTATTGGATGAGTGTCATTCATCAGCTAAACACTGTCGTGAGTCACTAAACATCATGATGTCATGCATAGTAACTGGGTCAATGAGTTCTCTTAGTTTTGAACTCAAGTTGCTGGGATACTGGTGATTACGATAACAGTGATTTAAAAAAATACACTGTGATAATACGGTTTAAATTTTGCAGCGCCCCTTTAAAATAATTGTCTTTCTTACTGCACTCGTAAGTGTCACTCACCCAAACTAGTTATGGTTACTGATTCTCTTTTTGCCAGAAAAGAGACAAAACACACAATAAACAAAGCTAATCAGGAATTGAAGTGGTATTGAGAAAAGTCTTTTTCATTTAGAAGGAATTCCTAGATCTTGTGTGAATTTCCCTTGTTCTGCAGATGGCCTCTTATATAATGTTATACATTTCAGATTATGTTGCGCTCACACAGTACATATTCTGAATTAAAGTTGTGATTTATCAAACTGCTTTATACCAATTGAAACATAGGAATGAAATAGATTTATTTCAACATAGGAGCACTGACTGCATTGTTGGTGTCTGGGGAGTCAATAGGGGAAGAACAATCATTTTTTAGCAGGTCAATCCATCTTTTTCCCCCCCAGTGTTTCAGAGGGGCTGGTTTCAGTTTGTCCACAGCTGACCACCACCTGCTGCAGCACCTGGAGACCAAAGGGACTTCACTTCTGTGCTCTGGGCTGATGGATGAACCCAAATGATTGTTGATTAATGGGCCAAAGCTGCACCATGTCCTCATGTCGTTACGAACGTTTCACTTTGTTCACATTGACAGCCGCTAATGCAATGTCTATGGCTCAATTTCTATACACTAATTACTCTGCAGTCTGCACATACTGCCTGAATCAGGACTTTATCCAAAGATGGAGATTAAATAAGACACAGTTTATCGTCCATACTATTTCAGGTTTTAACTAAATGAACTGTGCAACCAATAATGATAATCCAGAGGTAGGAAAAATGTACTGTTACATGATATGACTCTAGTGATGTTAAAAAGGTAGAAATTACAGCCCAAATGTTCCCAAAAAGCAAAACATGGTACCAAAGATTGCTCTAGAGATAAATAGTTAATGGAGATCTTTAGCACGTTAAAGCCAGTATGCTCCGTTGTGTTTTTCGTTTTCAGAAAGACGTTTAGAAGAAGATTTGTATCTCAGTTGTATGAATACAAACTGCCTCAGGTACCTGCCAAAAAACTTCAGTGAGCCTCTGGTCCCAGAACTGCTGGAGAAAGACAGAAACCACAGCTGTAGTTTCACATCAGCTGCGGTGCACGAAGAGGAAAGAGATGCATGCTGGTATCATCCCAAAGGAGAATCATCCTCATGAAACCCTCAGGTAGAGCAGCGCAGACAATAACTCATGTACAAGAGACTGTTATGGAGGGCTATAGGTCGCAGATAAAAGTCTATTTTAGGCGCATTGCTCTGTGAAAAATACCTCTGTTCTTCAAAACTACACTGCAGCCCCATTGATCCTCTGTGAAGATTTAACAGCCAAATAAATTCCCTCCCCGATTCACTGTTGATGATGAGGGCTCCTACGATGGGTTCCCTTTATAGGTTCATCAAGAATTGTATTACAGGTGATCAAGTGTCCATCTGGCATTGCTAAGCACCACCTGCCCACACACACCGTTTTAACAGAGCAGAGATCAGAGCTGCAGCCTGGTCTAAGCCAGGGACTCAAATACTGACGCACAAGCACCCTTTAGTATCTGTATGAGACGCAACAGGCTTTCAAATAACTTCAATGTAAACCCATCTGGGGCAAAATTAGACAATAGAGTGTCGGACGTAGTATTAAGATTCCATACATGTGTTATGGGAGGTTTGGGGGATGAGTCAAACAAATACAAGACTTTTGCCAAGAAAAACGTGAGTTGTGTATTCAGTGTGAAGGCAAAAGCTGGAAGTGTGGTCATGCCAAGTGAACCTGTCACTGAGTCACATGACATTAAGCTTATTGTCACACAAACCTAACCATGTATTATTGTTGTCCAAACCAAAGATGTTCTATAAGTAAATAAAGCAAATTTGGCACCAATCGTAATGAATACTATACTTCTCCTGTTTCCTGAAATGGCATCGTCTAATATATTTCAATTCAGTTTGGCTAACATTAGATATTTACACAGCTAACAAATATGTTAAGCATTACGAATATTAGTGAGGTCGGTTATGTCGGCCATTTGTGGCACAGTTGGCCCAATGTTAACGCAGTGTTGCCAGCTTTTGTGAGTATTTTTGCTCTGGTCGACAAATCAGACATATTTATCTTGAACAATGTTACATTTCTCTCGATTTTTCCGTCTGAAAAATGCCATGGTAGAATCCGAATGTTCTTAAGATATGTGGCTTGTGAAAAATAGGTCCATTATTTATTTTGGTGACTCAATAAGATTGGTCCGTTCATGTTCACTTCGGAGTTAATAGAGTCATGCCGCTGGTCTCCCAAAGTAGCGCGGCCGTGGCAAAACCCATGTCACCTTTTTAGGAAATTGACTCAGTGTGCGGTGTCAAACAGCCACATTATGTCACGTGTAACAATATTAAACACGTGTTAACCTTCTGGGATAACACGCAATGCAAGGGACACAGCTTATATATCTACACCTGCCTAACCAAAGGCAAGCGTTTGCTGAGATTCTGTATAACAAAGTTCCTATCCTCATCATTATAGCTTCTCCCGCCATCCTGTGCCTCCAAAGCACGGCATCAGAGTCATCTTATACCTGGTGGGTGTACTCCGACTCCTTTCTTCTCCTGCTTCTTTTCTCTGCATCTCTCTCTGCTGCTCTCAATTAAAAGCTAGTTGATGTCCTGGAGAGGAGAGGGGAGTGATGGAGGGGGGTGTAAAGGTTGAGGTGCAGGCAGGACAAAAATAAAACGTCTTAATTCCGCCTCTTCTCTCTCCTCCCTGATGCACTCTTGTTCATAATAGATCACAAAAGATCAGATAGTGGGATCAAATGGCTGGTTTGAAATGTGTGGGATCCCTCACCGTCTGATTTAATGATGACATCCTCAGAGCCCGGGCCAAAGGTTTTGATTCAGCTCTTATAATAGGCTGCTGCTGGTGGAGGGTGTGGGGCTGGTGGGTAAGAAAGGAGAGACCCCGAGGCAAAGTTTTTTCTTTCTCTTCTCTCTCAATAGATGCTGTAATGAATTATAGGGCAACTGATACTTTGGAGTCAGACCTCCCTGTCTCTGTTGCCCCTGAGTCTCTTCAAAAGACACCAGCCATGGAATTGGTCTTGTTTTGTTTCTTGGCTTTAAAAGCAGATGCTAATAAGAAATGGATGAGAAGCGTACTCAGAGTGAAGAGTTACATTTAGTAGAGAAAAAATGCGAGGCGATAATTGTTATTCATTACGTTTGCTCGTTAGAACAGATCTATGTTTAGCATCCCAACAAACAGAAGAGAGTAATTGGTGCACATTGACGCCCTATTCAGAAATGGTGGTTCATCTTTTTACATAAAAAAAGACTGCAGGAGAGAGAGCTGTGGGGAGACTTTGAGATGAGAGGATGGGGAGAAATGCAAGAGAAGATGTGGGGGAGAGGAAGGGAGGAGCACTGTGCGGTTTCAAAGTGAAAAATAAATACTGTATACTCTCTCACTGTTACAATACACTTCAGCCCACATACAGGAAGAACCCATCTGTGGAGGCATTATCCTCCCAGAAGATGAAGCTCATTTAGTTCTGTTTAAGTTAAACAAAATAAACCGGGTCTTACGACTAACCGGCATCAGCCCACGTACGACAACTGTCACAGTGGAGATGAAAAGAAAAATATATTTCTTTGAAAGCACATGGAAAATGTTGCTTTCATGTGAATTGTAAATCTAATCCAGCATTTACTTTGATCAAAGTACTGCTTGTAACTCTGATCTGTATACATGGTTAACTGAGGTATTATTGGGGTGAGATGGCTAGAAGACCATTTGATATGAGCATAGATTTTTCAGTTACATTTTGAACAGTTTTTAGAACTTCAAAAGTGCAGGTTTATTAACAATCTGCTCGAATATGAGTGAGACGTTTTGGAGTGAAGAACTTATTGTCATGATGTCAAAAAATGTCATAGATTTATGATTTTCCAATGATAATATGCAGTTTATTAGGAAAGGGGAGATGATCTGTTGGTGTAATAATAGTCCTTCAGGCCTACATGATCAAAAAAACGAATACATAAAACACATTTCTTAAGAGTGGTGAAGGTAGCCACGCCCACTTTGGAAAACAGGAAGTGCTCAACATTTTATACTATTTGCGCAAGTAGCAAATGTGTCATATTCTGTATAAAAGCCCATAATGGTTGTGTAATTTTCCCTTTTAAATAAAGTAAAATCAACCTGTATTAAACTAATCCAGGATTAACAAATACTTTTTTTAACTGCACCAATAAAAAGCTTGATAAGAAATGCCATGATTACTTTTGATAATCATTAAGTTAGCATTAGTTACACAACATTTGTAAATATCGAGCTTTCAGACATTCTTTTTATTTGCGTTTATCTGTTTATTACATTATGGAGATGTTGGGATAAATAAAGTGTTACCACATGCTGTTGAAAAGACTGAGATGAGTTCGTAAATTAATTATTCTAAAAATTGAAAATGGTTTAATCAGCAATTTGTAGAGGAGTGCAACTTGTAAAGACTGAGCTCCTTTCAGCAATCCAGTTTGAACCGGATGACTATTCCCCCGATGCTTTGAGGGTCTGCAGAAAGAAAAAAAAGGTAATTTCGAGATTTATTCAGAAATGTCATGAAATATGAATAGCCGTTGCAGACTGGCATTTGATACACAAGTACAGACCTCCCCCCAGTTTACAGAGATACGTTTGTAAAAATACATTTTAGAGGACTTGAAGAGTGTCCACCTGTAATGGAGAAGTTCAAGAGAGCCTGTGGGCTTCAGTGGAGGCCGTCCTTCAGCTCTCACACCCTCAAAAAACTCACACAGCCCAGCTTGCTCTTGCATTTATTCATGATCTGCACTACCGCTGGTCCCAAGTGCACATTTCATAATTCATGCATACTGTACTGTAGCGACTGGAAATGTGCCTCCACCACTCAGCTTCATTGCATCAGCCATCGCAGACTGGTCCACTCAGATTACAGCAAACCTCCCCAACCCCACATATAAAGAAGCAGGGCCCTATTTAGAAACGTTTTACATAACTGAATTAATATCTGTTGTTTGAGAGCCTCTATGGTTTTATCCCAAGATGCAACAGTGCTCTTTCAGCTGTTAAATAAGTCAGGAATGTTCTTTTTTCACACAAATCAAGAGAAAAAGTAGATCTCTTCAGGGCTAATAAGTAAAGTGTTACCAGGTCTGGATCACAGTTGCATCAGTGTGATAAAGTGAGAGTGTCTGTTGCATGTTAAGGAGCCCGGAGTCTGGCCTATAGAGGCTGGAGGTGAATGATGAATGAATGATGTAAATGGACGACAACAACATGCTGCTGAGATGCTTCATCTTACATGAGGACAGTTTGTCGTTGCACAGCAGGTCACTAATTAAGCTCAGTGTTGTGATTTACTTTCTCAACAGCGTACTGGGCAAACGCTGATAAATGATAAGCCAGTTCAGCTTGTATTTAACCATTAATAATGCTTTCTTTAATGATAATTCAACTAAACAATTATCTAAATGCATTCCATTAACAAAGTAACAATGTTTAAGAGCATAAGTGAGTTTCACAAGAAAAACAGCCAGCCAGGAACTGCTGTCTGTAAAGTCGTTGCTTTAATTTGCACTAATGGGAATAAACACTAAATGCAGGTATCTCTAATATTCTGGCCTTGGAGGAAGAACAAACAATCCAAGAAAAAAAAATCTGAAATGAAACACTGATGGACGAATTGTCTTGCATCCAAATGACTTAATGATGTGTCTGCTTCTACCGGTGCCAAACTCATTCAGTTCCCACCATGGAGCTGCACATTAGCACAGCAGCAAACGCTTCACTGTTGCAGTGAGAGCAGGACATTAACTCTTTGGTAAGGAATATTTATTTTCCTCCGAAAAGTCACACCAAACCAATAGCATTAGTTTATCTGTTAACCTGCATGCAACCAAAGTCTGCTCAAACAGGATTGGTCCATATTTCATTGACTACAAACAGAAATCACAACTCTCAATACCAAAGGCTGTTGGTAGAGATTATTCAAATACCCTCACTTTTAAAACTAAAAGAATAAACAAGTGCAGAATATTTTTCTGTATGCATAACTAGGTGCTCACTGAACTACATGTTTGAGGGGAACACCTGCTATCATGGTACCAAAACGCTTATTTATTTAAATGTCTAACATGTTTAAACTGTGTAAGAGCTTATAAGAGTTATCTTAAAGCAGAAATGCATTGACATTTACCTTTATATAACACGGAAACAAGTCTACGCGCATGGGACTTGTGGATGTTTTTTCTCTGAAGCCGTGCGACTCGCTCCGGGATTCAGAGAAGTTATGTTTGGGAGCTTGGCGGGATCCCAGGAGCTTTATGTTTTGATGTTGCAGGATTTGAGAGAAACCGAAAAGTGCAGCAGAGAAAACGACCCCGTTGCTGTGGAGAAATCACGAAATTAGAGTTTGTTCCATCAAACTACTGTCTTCGCCTTCCACTAGCATATTTGATCGATTCAAGAGCGCCAACTCAAAGAGGTGGCTTCACTGTACGGATGTATTTCACCCTGAGCTCTGGTACCTGCAACCCCTGTGCTCCGACTACTGATGGAGGCCGACTCGCGTGGCTACAGTGCATCGAGCCAAGTGAGCCATCATTTATGTTAAAAAATGGAGAAAGGCTCCCCGTTAAATCAATATATAAACTACCCGCAGGATCCACAGTGAAGGCAGTGGAGGTGACAGGCCAGTTAACAAATGGACAGAGGCTTCCAGGAGCCCACTGACTCAGCCGTTTCCCTGTGGAGGGAACACCCCCCCCCCCCCCCCCATCAGTCAGGCTGCTCGCTGTGTCTACCTGGGAACTGTTGATCAGAGACTCTTAAATATCGCCGAAGCAAAGAGTATAATTCATAAGCGAGATAAACGCTCACTGTGTCCACGCGTTTGCTGGGAACTCAGCCAGTATTTAAATAAACGTTTCTGGTCTGTTGGTCGAGTATTTTTGCCCAGCGCTAACTCTAGCAAGTGTTTGCCGTGCCCACTGCTGCTGTGAGAGTGTGACATATCAGATATGAATAGGAAGCAGAAAATAATCACACGCCGCAGGTACCATCCATCCATCAAGGCTGATGAGATCATAAATCCTTCTCCTTCTCAGCCAGACTGATTTCCTCCCTGCTTCACCTAGATGGGAATAAAATGCAGATCAACATGTCCCCCTCCGTCTCCACCTCCTCCTCCTCCTCTCTCCAAAAGACACCTGTTCTATCCATCATCTCGACAGCTGTTCCTCTGCACTTTCAATTCCCGCCGCGTTTGCTGCAAAGACCTCTTGACCCGCCTCGCCTGCCCACACACTCCACCTAAATCTTACATGCAGGAATTTGTGACCAAATCTGCAAAGCAAGATTGGATTGTCTGGAGGAAGGACCCACCCCATCTCAAAGCAGAGCAAAAGTCATCCAAAAATATTTAACTTTTTTTCCCCGCAATTCTATGCTTTATCATGCGGGAGAACCCTGATAGGTCAGTCTCTATGATGTAATAGTGTCTTTGAAAAACATAACCCCTTTAATGCTACTGATATGTAGGACCAAACAAAATTGTATTGCTTAAATATGTTATGAAAAGCGCTATTGAAATCCTTCAATATTGACAATAAAAATATTGTTATATTTCATATTTCTCAGGCCTAAATATATTGTCATATCTCTCTTTGAATCGTGTCTGTGTGATTGTGTCAGTGCAGTAGTGCTGATTGAACCTTACTGATACAAACACAAAACACATTCTTCTTAAAACACCAAGAAAAGCAACTTGCAGAGACTTGGAAGACTTCCAGAGATGGGCAAAACAATTCATGTTCAACTACACTCTCAGAGGCTGAATTCAAGAATTAGATTTCAAGAATAATGAAAAGCCTTCCATAGACAGCCTGAAATGAAAGAAATTCAACAAACCACTCAAATCAGAGGCATACAACAAAGGATGACAAACAGCCACACACAAGTATACACTGAGACCCATTCCAAAAGTTATTGTGGTCAAATCACAAGGCTACATGAGAAAAGGCAAAGCAAATTGTGGCTTGTGAAAGAGTAAAAAACAATTCTATCACTGTAGAAAACTCCCCTGTATATACACGCCGCCTACCATTCATGTTGTCACCAGTGGCCTTGAAGTAAAATATGCACAGTGTGATAATAAGCCAGCACACCATATTTCATGCAGGACTTGCTGTCAAAAGGACCAAACATCTATCTCTCCTTCCTGCTTCTGCGACACCTTCTCCTGCTCTACGCTCAACTTTTTCGCAATGAGTCTATTTATTTACCTGGTGTAAGTCAAGGTGAACAGACAACCAATTACAAAGCACGCTAAATTAGAATGGGCCGAGACAGGGATATGTGTGTGTCGTAAAGCAGCGGCTATAGGCTTTGCCACCAGCATAGAGATGATGAGTAAACAACTTGGCGGGAGAAGACGACTTAAAACACGACTATTAATAATAATAATAATAAATGATATTTATATAGCTCCTTTCAAGGGACCCAAGGTCGCTCAGACACTCAAAGGGCAAACAAAACATACATAAAGGAAGCCGGGTGACCAAGAAAGGGCTAGGGCCTTCTCCTCTCTCCTCTCCTCTGTGCTGTGCTTTTTTCCCCCACGCCGTTCACAGATAAGAGCAGGGACAACAAAGCGCTAGATTAAAGGTCAGGAGAGGGCAGGTGGGGAATGGACTAGAGATGATAGCTGCAATTTACAGGTGGAATTCCTGTTATAAAACCGCCAAAAGGAGCTGATTTTTTGTGGATTTGATGTCTTTATGTCTTTATTAGGATCCCCATTAGCAGCATGAGCATTGGCTATTCTTCCTGGGGTCCTCACACACTCAAAACATACATAAACATACAACAAAATTAAAACAAAACAAAACAGCTCATAATTGCATGCAATTTACAGTGCTGCATGAAGTGAAAACTAAAATGGTCATCCAATTATCGCCATCCTAAGGCCAAACAAAAGTAAATACAAATAAGTGTACATAATAACATATGCATACATAGCCACAGTTCAAATGTACTTTATAATACTTAAATATTTTTTTAGCAACCTTTTGAAATGAGAATTTTCCTGAATGATGTGAACCGGTAAAGAGTTCCAGCTGATCATGGCTCTGTATACATGACTGTTTTCTGTCCCATATTTGATTTAGATTTGGGTAATACAAACCTTCCTTCTATTGTATGTCGTGTTTGATAGTTATATGTTATATGTGTGTGTATAATAGTTGCAATCTGGAAAGTAACAAAGAAAGCAATTGTATTGAGATAACTCCCAGAGTGTACTTCTTTCTATACTCTTCTAATGTCCTTTGGCATTTCCTCCCTGAACCTCTAATTACTGCATCAGTGCTGACATGGACAGCCACTGTACATCACATCAACGTCTCTTTTGATCACACTCTGACGGGTGGGAGATTTTCTTTCTGTACGGGTACGTGCATTTGCATTCCTCTTTTCATCTCGCCGTGTAAAAGTGTGAGGGTACATCGCGGATCACTCCGAGTTATCTAATCATACTTGTGTGTGTCGTGAACGTGCCTCTGTAGAAAGCACCGTACGTTACAGAATGAGGTCGGCAAGTAAAAGCAGCCAGGCAAGTCAGCCTTTTGTTTTGAAAAAACAAGGCAGTGGACTCCCCACAGGGCGAAGGGGGGGGGGGAATACAACACGTGCATTAGACCTCATAACAGGCTGACACACTTTTACACAAATGGCTTTCAACATAGAGATTCTCCATTAGCATTATAGGAGAACGTTTTACTACAACGGTAAATCTAAGGAGCAACTCGCATCAAGGGCGAAGTGACGCCTCTCTGTTCAGGGAAGATCTCACAAACCTCTGCTCGTCTGTTGAGCTGCTGTATTTGTCAGCAAGTGGCAAGGTATGCACTGCCTCCCTTGGGAATGTGTGTCTTTCATTGGACATAGCGAGCCCCCCTGCGGCCAGCTCAGAGCACAGACCCTTCACTTCGCTGGTGTTGTTCAGAGAGATAAAGGCCAGACCGTGTTCATCATTCTGTTATGAGGCGGCGCACTGTGCCTCTATCTGACCCTGGTGTCCAGCAAGTGCACACCATCATGTTCTGCCTGGGAGGGCACATGACATATCTTGTAAGAGAGAAATAGTGCATTTGATATTTTGGCATTTCCACAATTTCTAACGTACAATATATGATTTATTGCCACCAGAAAGAGTTTAGCAGATCATGGGAGTTAGCTTCTTCATTGTTCATCATTCAAGAGGTTTTTTTACCGTGAACCGAATCAAAGAGGTCTCCTTCTCTCTAAAACAAATGAACCCGGAGATTAAAACTGTTAAAAACAATACAAAAAGAGTTTCATGTTAAAAATCTGTGTTTCCCAGTGGACACAAGGAGGGGCCACAAGAACATTTTGCAAGCTTGTGTCTTAAATAACTTTATAGCCAGAAGTCTGATGACTAAAACCCTAATAAGTTTGATTATTATGATTTAAGGGACAAATATCTAATAGGTGTGTTGTCCAAAATGTGGCTCTAACTGGATATAAAGTAAATGTATAAAAGCTTCTCACAGATTCTTGATCAAAAATATAGTTTCCTCTAGGTTTACAAAATATTTGAAAACATTTTGAATAATGTATGAACACAACTCAACATATAGACAATTCCTGAAGTGGGGGGGTTACATCTCATATTTCTTGTTTTCCCTAACAGTTTAAAGCTCAGAGATATTTAGTTTACTATCCCTAAAAGACTTAGAAAACCAGAACATATTCTCAGTATATCTATATTATATATATATATAGAATCTAGAATCAGATATTAGGCATTTTCTTTAAAAAATACTCAAAGTGATTAATTCATGTTGTCAGGCTTAAATTCGGTCCCAATCGTCCCTGTATTTATCAGATTCAGCTACAAAAGGCTTTTTACAACTTGTATTCACATTTGCAGTAATACTCCCAAGACCTGTAAACAGCCTCTGATGTGTTCAATTGGTAGAGTTTCCCTTTAATGTACAAAAAGGATTCGGGTGGTGAGGGAGAGAGAATGTTATGTTGTATTGTGTTAAAGCTGAACAGCTAGGCTCCCCCCTGGGTTATTACTGTTTTTCATATACCCTCGTATTGAAAAAACACCTTTCCCACAAGAGCCAAAAAATGATATAACCGTGAGAAATTGGTACAACATCTTTAACCATGTAATTCGACGCAAACCTTAATACCCTAAGGGAGATTCCACTGATGTACACATGAATAAAACCTCGAAACAAATACCTTAACTAAAGTGCATCAATTGCAAAGGAAGGAAAGAAATAAATATGAATTTATGATTAGAGAAGAAAGATCCTCCCCTTCTCACAAAGAAAAGTCATGTTTTTTTACCTTCAGCAAAAAGTACAATTACATACATCTTTTGTGACCTCACAGACCCTAAAGGCTCTCCACCAACGGTCCAGTCTCTGAGGCTCATGTGAGGACAAATTATGCTAATCTTCAAGTTCATAATTGTACCTCTACTGTGACATGTTAACACGCTTTAAAAAAATTAAAAAAGCTCTTTATTTTTTATTGTACTGCCTGTCCCTCTTTTCACCCTCCGTCTGGAACCAGAGTCCAGTCTGCTCTGATTGGTTAGCTGGCCGGCTCTGTTGTGATTGGTCAACCGCTTATAGCTGTCCCGCCCCTAAGCCTATCACATACTGTACATGTATGTGTTGGAGTGCTAGCCAATAGAAGCACGAGTGTTGGGTAGTGACATCACGAGATTACAGAAGTAAACATAGGCGTTTCCGGCAGGGGTGAGGGGGGGGGGGTAACTCCCTTTGAAGGGAACTTTGGGATTTTAGCCTTTGCAGACCATTTACATGCACAAAAACATTTTTCACACGCTACAGGAAATGGAAAACCCCAAAAGCCATAATAGGGCCCCTTTAAATATATTTCCATTGTATTGAACTTCAGTAAGGTAAGGAAAAGGTACAACGTTGAAAGACTCTTCATAAGGTGCACACAAATATACCAATTTAATGTAACTTACCAGAAAGTATTCCATCAGATACATAATAAACTAAATCCATTCTTAGTTCCCAACAGTAACCTGCTGTGCACTACAGGAAGTGCAACACACGCAGGGAATATTATTCCACTGCACACCACCGTTTTACTTTACTACCTGTATAATATTTATCTCGCTAAAGCGGTCAAATTCAGATTACATCCTGATTTTTATAATGCATTAAAATCATTTTGACTATTCCCAACAAATTGACATTTTTGTATGTATAATCAAATTCTCACACAAGAAATACATTAAAATAAAGCATCCTGTAATCTTTAGTTTCCTGTTCTCCCAGAGTGAAACTTCTTTAGATATTGACATTAACGAAGGAGGGCAAAGACAATAGCTGAGTAGCAGATAGACAAAAGAATGACGAGTGAATTGAATGAGTTATCTATCTACTTAAAACAAGTTCTGGCTCACTGAGTGGTGAAATGACATTTCGAGCATCTAGGGTTTATGCACCAGTAAGTGTTCTTCATAGGTAGCTGGCAATTAGGCATGGTGAAACATCTCCAGTAACGTCTATAATTCATCTTCCTGGCATGTGAAGAAGGCAACTTGGGACTAATGTTTTGTCTCTTGTGTCAGAGGATTTCAATGGAAGCAAGTCACTTCCTCTCTTTTTCCTCAGCATTGAAAAACTGCCATTTTCTCCAAAGACAGACAAAAGATGAGCAGGAACTCAGACATTTTCCAATCAATGTTCCTGGAGCTCGGCCACGACTCGTTTGGGCTTCAAGACGACCTTGACGTTCAGTGGGCATGCATGTGCCACCACAGAGCCAGCAAACACACGCAGTAAATCACCTCCTGTTTATACACACACACACACACACACACACACACACACACACACACACACACACACACACACACACACACACACACACACACACACACACACACACACACACACACACACACACACACACACACACACACACACACACACACACACACACACACACACACACACACACACACACACACACACACACACACACACACACACACACACACACACACACTCTCTTGTGTCTGGGCTGTGGGCTTGTTAGCACAGAGGCCAAGCTAATTCAAAATACAGTGTTCAGCACTGCGAAGCACACAAGCTGTTAACAAGGTAAGGTGAAAATGGTTGCTGCGATGCTAACTTCCTCCTGCTTCACACTTTACTAGCAGCAGCTCAGTGTGCACCCCTTCGACCGCGAACCCACCACAGCACTCACACTTAAAATGTTCACTCAATTGTGTTCATGCATGTAAACGCCCATGCGTGCCGTGTCAGGACACACACATGTTAGCACACCACCGCTGCTCTACATCTGCTCTGATGGCAAATCAGACAACCAAGCAGAAACTAGAAGAAGTCATACAAGGAATTATTTATGGGTAAAACCAGTAGTAAGAGTGTTTGATAACTCTACTGTTGTCGAAAGCTTGTCATGATCACGTGAAAAACATGAATGGGTCAGGGAGTACGTCAAGTTACAATACAGACCAACTCGCAACAACGTCAAGTTGTGAATCCGACTGTATCTGAAAAGTCAAACGAATATGGATGCTGCTTTAAGGTTTATGTAGTTCTTTTTTTGAGGGGCCACTTTTTAATGAAGCAGGTCTTTTCTGGTGCCAGTTAAAGTTGCCCTATTATGCTTAATTGTATTGTGTTCCTCTACTGTGACATGTTTACATGCTTTAATGGTCTTTATTTTTCTCATTCAGCACCTCTTTTCAACCTCTGTCTGAAACCAGAGCCCAGTCTGCTCCGATTGGTTAACTGGCCGCCCCTTAGCCTATCAGGTACATTATGTTGGAGTGCTAGCGAATTGTAAAGCGAGTGTTACATAGTGATGTCACTATGTAACAGTGTAAACAAAGTTCAAGGCGTTTCAGGCAGAGGTGGAGGGGCCCGAGAGAAACTCGCTCTGGAAGGCACTTTGGAGTTTTCCCTTTCCTGTAGTGTGTGTTATATAGGTTTGTTGTGCATGTTAAAGGTCTGCAAAGGTCAACATCCCAAACAGCATAATGGGGCCTCTTCAAGGGAGGTGCTGCTCTCAAAATATGTATAGCAAGCTCAGCAAGTCGATGTATTTTATTATTATCGTGCAAATTGGTCTGTTAAAACGTTGCCGGCACAACAACTTTGCAAAGAGGGCAAATAGTTGTATTGTGGTCCTTCAGCTTGCTTCAGGTTTAAAATCAGTATAATACCATACAGGGGATTCTTTTTCGCAATGTGCGCTTCCATGACAGCATTCAACTAGTGTAACATGTGGGCAGTGTTCTAAAGCCCCATGCGTGCAACACACACACACCAGGACTAATATAAAAAGGCAAAATGTTGGTGGATTGAAACTTTAACATACTACGAACGAACACAAATGCACATAACAAGCAAAACTACACCGCAATCAACAAATCTTGAGGTTGCCGCATGAATGACACATGGGAATCTTTCCCATCTCTACTCTCCTTTCCATATGAAATAAACAGGAACAAGCCTGTTTGTTTGCCTCCCTCTTTTAGTGGAAGCAGGGCGTGCCAGTCTGGGGACGGCCAACACTGGACTGCAGCACGGGCCGAGAAAAAGCTTTTGACAACCAAGCAACAACCAGCAAGGACGCGGCCTCGGTGGAATTCCAAGTATGCTGGACATTGGAACAGTACTTCGGCGGCACTCGATGACGTAGCATCCTTGAAATATTGGCTTGGAAGCCAGTATCCTTGAGATTGAGAAACGGCCATAAACTACAGCACAAGTGCTCTCCTCCTCCTCCTCCTCCTCCTCCTCCTCCTCCTCCTCCTCCTCCTCCTCCTCCTCCTCCTCCTCCTCCTCCCTTGCACAGCATCCACAGGGCTCAGTTGGTCTTTTCCCCATCAACACAAGAGTACTACTATTCCACTCCACGGAGTTCAATATACAGTTGTCTTCTTCTACTAACACAACACAGAGTGGGACTAATGGCTGCTGAGGCGTGTCTGATGTATATATATATATATACATATATATATATATATATATATATACACACGATACTGCTGCAGGTTTGTGTTGAAAATGGAAGGCATCAGCAACACGACATGCACATCAGTGAGGAGTTAGTAATAAAGTGGCTCTGATGAAAACATAATGGCCCCTTCACCTTTATTAATGGAGGATGGTGCGCCCACTGTAATGACACATAGCTCTGCGCTGGAAAGCAGCTCCATCACACTCACTAACAGACTGCAGGAGGAGCTCATCACTGGCCCACTAATTGACAACTGGCTGAATTTATTTTACCAAATGAGCCTTATAGCGTGCTACACTTTAGTTCAGCAAAAGGACGCGTTAATGGTTCATGTATGAATCATATAAAAGAGATCCGGATCTGTTCCGTGTTTGCTCACTGCTCTCTATCTGCCGTTTGCAACACCTGTGCTTCCCCGTGAGAGAAATCCCAGGCGTCGCATTCTTCCCCTCTTTGCAGGCGCTTGAACTCCAGTCACACAAGCAGCAACTTATTACTATCTCGCTTTCAAATGCTAATTCCTCTTCATGCATAAGTCATAACTCCAGAGGTGGCTGGTGTAGTGTAGCTTTAAAACATGTTTTAAGTATGGGGGGTGCCAAACAGCCTGCATGTAGAAATTATTATTATTAATTATTAAATTATATTAACCCACTTGCATGAAAAGTGAGCATCCCAGTTAAGATTCTCATAGCAAGGCCAACCTTTTTAGCTCTAATAACCCTGAAGCCTCTTCAGTATCAGCAGAAATCTGGAAGAATTCGAACTTTTAAGTTAAGGGATGTCACACAGATCCAACAACCTCGCTATTTTTCATGCAGGGGTTTGTTGCTGGATATACCTGCACTGATGTTTAAAACCATAGGTAGGGAGAATGCAGCATGCTCCAATAGTCGCACATTCGCTAACCGGGTTCAATTAGACTTGAATAGAACTTCCTGCTGGTGATGGAGGAGTCCTGATGTGAGCCGCCTGCCAACCTACAGACACTTTCCGCCGCTTTGTTGTGTGTTGGCGTGCTGTGCTGCAGATGCTGCTCTGTATGATACAGCCGCAGGCCAATGAATCATTCTTTCTGCCTGCATCGTCACCAAATGTGTCCTCCAGAAAGTCGGGTTGGGAGGACAATCAGAGCCATTCTAAATATGTGTTGCTTCATTGAGTTTCATATACAGTTTGAGATGTATCATCTGTCATGAACACCTGGGAAAGTTGCTGCAGCTTAGCAAAACAAAATCACCAAACAATAAAATGAAACTTTTAAGGATACATGGAATACAATTTAAACTATTATAGGTTAAAAATGTATGGATAAATGACTCTTTATGGATGCAAAACAAACATATTTAAATGCATGTGATTTTCTTGATTGGGTGCAGTAATTTAGACGTCATTATGATTAAAAGGCTGGATTATGTATTCATCTTGTGCTCATAAAGCCAACTACTCTTCTTTCCTGGTTCTTATAATGCCATGCCATTCCCACTTGATGGCCCACATGTTCTCATCCATCCACATGGGATGGACTTGTATGGGTGTGTTTGGTCGCCTACCTGCCAGGAACTGGAGGGGATCTCTGCGAATTTGCCCAGTCCCCCGAAGGTGTAGCATCGGTACATGTGATCCAGAGACTCTGAGCAGTGCCACAGCAAGCCGAAGCTCACAGAGTCCTTGTTGTTGTGGTGGTGGAGGTGGTGGTTGTTCCTCAGCTGGTCCTTAACAATCCAGGCAGGGGATATGAAGCTGAAACTGCACACGGCGACCAGAGCGGAGGAGAGGAGCACCCAGAAACAGCCCACACAGCTGAACATGGTGGCAGCGTGGGGCAGAAAGCCCGGAGACAGACCCAGATCGATCCCGAACCCGGCTTCTTCTTCTTTCTTCTCCCGGCCCAGGAGCGAATGCATTTGGAGCTCACACCATCAAGAGCAAGACTTCAACTTCAGCCGCTCACCACATCAGCAAATAAATCACTGGCACATCCGCAGTTTGTGTCCCCAGAACATCAGCTCTGGACAGACCAACCAGGAAGAAAACGTCCAAAACACATCAGCAGGAGTGATGGTGATCAATGATCATGAGTCAAGTCATCCACGCCTCCACTCAGCCTGGATAAATGCCCAAACCTGCCATACACACGCGCAAGAGGTTAGTCACACCCACAAACTGGGTGCGCATTGGTCATATCAGTGCAGGTGGAGCAGCAGTTTTTAATTTATACCAACAAACACAACATGTCCCGCAGCAGGTGCCGCTGCTCTCCTCTGCTCCTGTCTGTGCACTCGCTCTGCCTCCGCACGGACAGCAGCGCGCTTTGCGTTTCAGAAAGAGGACAACGTCAAGCTCACAACGGTTAAAATAAGTACTTCCGGGTGGGTTTTTCAAAGTTAAGGCATGATAGGAGAAGCGCGGCAAGGAATTAAGTGCTCTGAAAATTTTCGCAGGAAAATAAGGAATATTTTTAAATAATTTGCACTAAAGAACCACTACACTGATTGTACAGGTCAATGTCAGTTTACTGTATGCTAAATAGGCTACATGCTACGCTCAAGTTTCCCAAACTTCAGACAATGTACCTATCCACATTTCCAAAGTAGCCTGCCACCTCCAACTGCAGATACACAAAATATAACAACAAATACTTACCTTGCCTTTGCTCTTCTTAATAATAATAATAATAATAATAAATGGAATTTATAAAGCACCTTTCACGGGACCCAAGGTCTCTGTACATGGTGGACAGACAAAACAAAACAGACAATGAGGAGCGAACAAAACAAGAAAAAAATAAAATAAAATAAAGGAAGCCAGGGGACCAGGAAAGGACTAGGGTCCGAAGCATGGTCCGAAGGCGCGGAGATCACTGAGAGCACTTATTTAACAAAATGACTTTTATTCTGAAGGCAAAACCCCACTTTTCCGGTGTATTGCACATATTTTGTTTGACTTTGCAGACTGGGCGTCTGTCTGGTCGCGGCTACTTGTCCAAATGCACCTTGCACTTTGTTAATGCAAATTATCATTTGTACAGCTTTCACAAACAGCTAAGCACACCAATGTAATACAAAAAACTGTTAATATGTTTAAATGTACGTTTTTTATATTAATGACATTGTTATCTCTGCATATCAAACACTTTTCAGCATCGACATGAATTAAAATGAGTCATTTTTTTAAATGAATTGTTGTCCTGAGCTGCCTAATGTAACAGCATCTACGCCAATCAGAGCTCAGAACAGAGAGTGTTAGTTTGTATAGAGGTGGGCGTTGCCGCCACACGTGCAGTAGGCCAGTCTGAAAACCACAGAAGCAGTAGACCTAATACACGGTGAAATAGTACAAGGCTATTTTGCTCACCAAGGTGTCAACAGCATTAGGATAATTGTATCTTTAAAATAAACACTAGTATTAAATGAAAACAATTGGAGCCATGTTCAGAGCTGATATTATACTGCACAACTGTTATTACTACTTACAGAGGTGATTACAGTGAGAAAACAGTAATTCAACTATTTAAATGTGTTATACTTCACTGAAAATGAGTTGTTGCCCATTAGTTTCAACTGTACTGTACAATTTGTGGATGTCAAGACCTGTACAAGAGAAAACAGATGAGCCTTATTGAAAAAGTACTTACTCTTTCTCATGTCCAAAACAATCTGCTGTGTCGTTCATGTTCCTGTGTTTTGTTTATCTCTAACATAGTAATACAGTTAACATTGCCCCCTCCTGGTCAGAGGTGATAATAGTTCAACCTAGTTCTGTTGGCACCAGGCAGGTTACCACATACTAATTATGTTAGTATTGTAAAAACAAATAAGAAATGTATCACAACTACAACTGGCTAACAATAGCAATATAATATACCAACTCTGACATATGTCAAAAAATAAGACAGACACATTTTATAATATATGTATTTAAATCAAACACAATTTAAATATATTATAGATTAAGTACACATACATACATGTCAGAAAACATTAGTGGTACATAGTACCAAGAGTCTTTTCTGGTTCTTTTCCACATCTTGGTAAGGGTCTAAATTAAAAAAAAAGTTGTATTCACTGAGCACATTTTCCAGTTGAACAGTTCTGTCATCACTGATATGTGTCAGCGATGCATTAAAAAAAAAAAAATCAGATCACCATAAAAAAGGGCTAACATTAATATATGGGGTAAACCAGAAATCTACATGTACATATATAGAACATTAAGGACATGGAGTGTGGAGTTTTCCAACTGGAGCACTTAAGTCCATTAAGTGAATATTTCTTCTTCTTCTACGCTCTGTAAAAGGTGCCAGGAGTTTCATATAGGAGCTGAGCCGGTCCAATGAACAAATCTGCTCTCCTTCTGTTTCATTGTCACGTTTCCAAAAATGTTCTACAGTACGCAAAAACAGCCGAGGTGGGACAGCTCACATGAGTGAACGGCAGACGACACTACTCCGACGGGCTGCGGGAAGCGTATGCAGAAAACTGTACAACACTGATTTTTCATCTGCTTAAGCCTTACGTGGCTAACCCTTACATTTCATCTAAAAACAAGGAATGCTTAAAAAAGGTGTGGGGAGGAGTGTCGTGAGGGCAAATTCAGTCTTTGTCACATCCTCCATAGGTCCGAGATAAGAGAGACATTATTTCCAGACAGTGTCAAGTGTGTGTGTTGTAGGTTTCCTTCCTTCAGGAGTGACTTCAGTCCAACGTAAGAGCTTCATCTTTGGCGACCTCACGCGTACCTTCGTAGTATTATGGAGTTGGAAGATTGGTGCAAAGATGTACTTCAACTTTATCATGACGCACCCAAGCTCACACATTCATACAGACACATTGGGGAGATGATAATATGCCTTGTTCGTAATTAGATTAATGCAGTTCATTGTGGAGTGAGCCCTGCGTACAGTTTGTCACTGGTCTGGCCAGTGTCCGTAGGGCGTGATGGGCCTTTGGTTCCTCAGCGGGGTCATAACTGCAGACAAAAGAGAGAAGAAGAAGTTATTACACACATCGCCGCAGAGGAGAGGGCTTACCGGTTGAGGATCCGTACCTTGGTGGACTTGCCGGGGCTGTCGTGACCTGACTGGTGGACGACGTCGTTGACGATCATCTTGGCGATCTGCCACGCCATCTCCTCCTGCGCCTTGATAGGGATGTCAAAGCACAAACTTTAGCTTAAACTGCTTTTAAGTATATTTTTAAAGTAACATTTTAGCATGTTGTTTCCTCACCTCGTCCGAGTTGCCTTGGACCCATTTCTTCATGGCTTGAGAAAAGATGGAACCTGAAGGAGAGCAGAGGGAAGGCTGAGTGAGGCTGCACATAAAGCACATACAAAACAGCATATTAACTGCACACACTGTAGCCTAATTTCACTTCCTCAAGGTGAGTTAAACATATTTGCCGCGTTATAGACTTAAAGTTTGGCACAGTCATTCTGTAGCCCAAATATCTTGTACTCTATTTTAGACCAAGAGAAAACACTCCTAACTACAATAAATACATGTTTGTTGCCTCATCTTAGGAGAAGTTGTAGCAGAGATCTGTTCTTGTATATTTCAGAAAGGTTTGAAAGCATGTGGAGAATAGGATTATGGAGAAGATGATAATATTAAAGTATTTATGACACTTCAGTATTTAATTTTACATTCTGTTCCATCTTATTCTTTTTTATATGCCAAATTTCTCTTATTTCTGTAACTTACTTGCACCGTTATGTTTATTTTATCCCACTTTTATTTTGCCTTTTTATTTGTATGTGAAGCATATTATATGTTGCCTTGTTGGAGGAGCGGAGACTGGGAGATGTTCAGTGCCAACAACTCTGCTCACTATTGTGCATATAGCCTTTAAACCTTGATTCTTAAGATAAGGTTTATATTCATGGAGGCACAGTAGATGTTTTACACTGCACTGACATCAAATATGAAAAAGTAAGGGCCGAGATTCAAAGGAAATAATGAGACACAGAAGAAAGAGTGAGCTGTCATGCCTTTGGATTTCTTCACGTCCGGCTCTGGCTCGGCCTCCCTGATAAACTGACCCATCTCGTTCACCTTCCCGAATGTCATCCTTCTGAGAGAAGAGGAGAGGGATGAAGACAGAGCAAACAGGCACAACTGCAACATTCTAAAATCACTGCGTGTGTTTGGATCAATCCAAATTCAATGAAGGGGAAATAAATCCGACTGACTACAGTTGGGACTGGTCAGCTTTCTGTCCCCAGAGTCAGAACTAAACATGGAGAAGCAGCGTGCAGTTCTTATGCTCCAAATATCTGGAACAAACTACCAGAAACCTGCAGGTCCGCTGCAACTCTGACTACTTTTAAATCCAGGCTGAAGACTTTTCTTTTTGCCGCTGCTTTTAATTGAACTATTCATATCTTAGACTGCACTGTAACTTTTATCCATGTATTTTTTCTTTTAATGTTTAATTGAACTATTCATATCTTAGACTGCACCGTAACTTTTATCCATGTATTTTTTCTTTTAATGTTTATTTTATTATCTTTTCTTTTTAATGACTGATTTTAAATGCCATTTTCTTAATGTCTTTCATTTTTGTGAAGCTCTTTGAATTGCCTTGTGTTGAAAGGTGCTATATAAATAAACTTGCCTTGCCGCTTTGCCTTTCAATACAATTATTTCCTTTAATTATTTTTGTGCCGGATTCTTTACAGAGTGCTCATAAAACACTTTGAGAGTGAGTCAATAAAAACAAAAAAAGTTACAAGCATTAAAGCCAAACGGCAACGTGGGCAATCAATAGATCATAAGAATATGGGAGAACAATGGAACTTGGGGGAAATGACCAACAGCTAAATTGGAGAACAGCAAATATCTGAGGAGTTCATTTAAAGAGATGATGTGAAACACAGATGTAGCCCTCTGGTGCATTAGACACTCACCCAGCGTACGGCCGCTGGTACAAGGACTCGGGGTCCAGGCTGGCGACGTCCACCGTGATCGCCTCGTCGAAGTTTTTCAGGATCTTGATCGCTGCCCTTTTGGCCCCCTGTTGCAGCGTGAAGAAAACATGAAGTGAATGTTTGGCAGCGTTACGGGCAACGTGGTTTTTCTAAGAAGACATCTAAACATCTGGAATACACTCGGCCCTTTTGGCATTTACAAAAAAATGTCTTCATTGTTAGCGTAATGAGGCGGAACAGGAGTAAATGTCAGGAGGAACATCCCCACAGGGGCGGAGGAAGAGGGGGGGTTAACGTTGGGGTCACCTGAGACTGAGAGCCCTCGCTGGCATTTGAACTTGAACGCTCGTTGTCCGCGGGCCCGCCCTGACCCGGAGTGTTGACATTCACAAACTCGTCCGCCCGCACCGAGTTGATGAGGTCACTCAGGTATTTGTAGTAAAGGTTGCTAGACAGGAAGCCTGGCATGTAGACCTGAACAAACGCAACACAACGGTGACTCTGTTAGCCAATAATGAGCTGCGTGATGTATTTCTGGGCACAAGTTACAAAGGTCTGTTTCTGACCTTTACGTGCCGACAGCAGTGTTCACATTTCATTTGATTAACTTAAGGCAAGTACATTTGTCATCGGTGTAATAGGACAATTTGTCAGTGACTTACAACACAAAACCTTTAGGAGGATCCTATTAAATTACAGAAAACAGCTCAAGCAGAACATTCTATAATTATGTAGCTAAAAGTTTTAAAGGGCAATGTACATGAATTGAACTTTTCAGTACAACTTTTCTATGTCTTAAGTGCATTATAAACATAACTAAAAATGTGTTAAAAATCCGCTTATAGCACTGTTTAATAGTAGTTATAAGCTCTTATAGTTACCAGTATTAACACCAGTGCATTTGTATTGGTGAGGAATCTGTGTTTTTCATTAATTACATACTTCACAATAGTTGTGTATTGATATGACAATAAAACTTGGAATCTGCTTTCTACCTTTTTATTTTAATTAGTCACTCATGTTGATCAAAGGAAAAGATACAGCTTCATAGCTTTAAAACGTTTTGTTCCGATTCTAGTGAGTAATACCCAACTTTGAAGATAATTGTAATAGTGCATTATGATAAGGTTATAATGTAATTTAACAATGGGAATTTTAAACACTATGATCCTTTTAAAGACAGGTTAGAGAGTGACCAGCAGTTATGATAATACTTGACCATACAAACTTTATAATGTGTGTGATTATAGTTTGAAGCATTATGAACTGTGCTTAATACTATAATTGTTAAGTGCTATAAGCATAATATAACGCATTATAAGTACGAGTTTCTAGGGTGCTTTATTGTATATTCTTGAATGTTTCCTATTTCCGTACCTTCTCCATGGTTGTCCAGGCCTGTCTGAGTGGAGTGGTGAAACAGTCTGGCAGCGGCCCCCCCTCTCGGCAGATATTCGACTCGATCTCCATCCGCACAGAGTCGCCAAAGCCCAGAGGGTTAGTGGCCTGGAGTGAGAAATACCTGAAGAGGAAATAGAGCAATACAAGACGGAGTTCAGGTCATCTCAATTAAGTCATCTCAATTAGGATTCAAATTAATACCAAAGATGCAATAGACTTCAAAATAAACCTCCCTTAAACCTAAATCAAGAACTGAATTGAGGAAATTGCCTTTTTTTTTAAAGCTGCAATGCCTCTGGCAAGCAGGACTATGGCATTTATTTAATATTATCTAAATATGAATGAAATATTGCAAAAATTATCTGCTGCTAATATAGAATAGTGACTGGGCTTTCTCCTTCACAGTTCTTAACTGCACAAAGCTAAAAGAAAAAGAAACACCTTGAAATATTTCTCAATAAAAAAATCCTCCAACATCAGACGACTGGATTGCAACTGTCAAAGTGACAATAGGCAAGTCTTTTGCTTTAACTCAACATAACAAACTAAATGTTGATTGCACAATGTAATGGATTTTTGGAAAATGTCACCATCGTTTTAATGATTGGTTCACTATAAACCAGGTGTCTTTGCCACAGCGGTGCCAAAAATAATACCACTTGGGGGAGGAGTTGTCTTTATGATAACTTTAAAATATGATCCATGTCGGAAATACTGGAAAAGAGATTGAGATGTAACCGAATACATATATCAGTTAAAATCCCCTTTTCCTGTTTAAGTTCTAGATTGTACATGTCAACCCATTAGTTTCTTTCCCAAAAATAAACAAAAATGTGAATGTCTGGCTACACATGCACAGCATTGAGTGCAGCAGTCTGGTATGATTATTATCATGGCAGTTAATTAACAGTGTGTGGATTATTTTTACTACACTGAACAAAAATATAAATGCAACACTTTTGTTTTTGCTCCCATTTTTCATGAGATGAACTCAAAGATCTAAAACATTTTCTATATACACAAAATAACCATTTCCCTCAAATATTGTTCACAAATCTGAAAAAAATCTGTGATAGTGAGCACTTCTCCTTTGCCGAGATAATCCATCACACCTCACAGGTGTGGCATATCAAGATGCTGATTAGACAGCATGATTATTGCACAGGTGTGCCTTAGGCTGGCCACAATAAAAGGCCACTCTAAAATGTTCAGTTTTATCACACAGCACAATGCCACAGATGTCGCAAGTTTTGAGGGAGCATGCAATTGGCATGCTGACAGCAGGAATGTCCACCAGAGCTGTTGCCCGTGAATTGAATGTTCATTTCTCTACCATAAGCCGTCTCCAAAGGCGTTTCAGAGAATTTGGCAGTACATCCAACCGGCCTCACAACCGCAGACCACGTGTAACCACACCAGCCCAGGACCTCCACATCCAGCATGTTCACCTCCAAGATCGTCTGAGACCAGCCACTCGGACAGCTGCTGCAACAATCGGTTTGCATAACCAAAGAATTTCTGCACAAACTGTCAGAAACCGTCTCAGGGATGCTCATCTGCATGCTCGTCGTCCTCATCGGGGTCTCGACCTGACTCCGGTTCGTCGTCGTAACCGACTTGAGTGGGCAAATGCTCACATTCGATAGCGTTTGGCACGTTGGAGAGGTGTTCTCTTCACGGATGAATCCCGGTTTTCACTGTTCAGGGCAGATGGCAGACAGCGTGTGTGGCGTCGTGTGGGTGAGCGGTTTTCTGATGTCAATGTTGTGAATCGAGTGGCCCATGGTGGTGGTGGGGTTATGGTATGGGCAGGCGTATGTTATGGACGACGAACACAGGTGCATTTTATTGATGGCATTGTGAATGCACAGAGATACCGTGACGAGATCCTGAGGCCCATTGTTGTGCCATTCATCCACGACCATCACCTCATGTTGCAGCATGATAATGCACGGCCCCATGTTGCAAGGATCTGTACATGATTCCTGAAGGCTGAAAACATCCCAGTTCTTGCATGGCCAGCATACTCACCGGACATGTCACCCATTGAGCATGTTTGGGATGCTCTGGATCGGCGTATACGACAGCGTGTTCCAGTTCCTGCCAATATCCAGCAACTTCGCACAGCCATTGAAGAGGAGTGGACCAACATTCCACAGGCCACAATCAACAACCTGATCAACTCTATACGAAGGAGATGTGTTGCACTGCGTGAGGCAAATGGTGGTCACACCAATAAAGCAAAACTGCACGTTTCAGAGTGGCCTTTTATTGTGGCCAGCCTAAGGCACACCTGTGCAACAATCATGCTGTCTAATCAGCATCTTGATATGCCACACTTGTGAGGTGGGATGGATTATCTCGGCAAAGGAGAAGTGCTCACTATCACAGATTTTTTCAGATTTGTGAACAATATTTGAGAGAAATGGTTATTTTGTGTATATAGAAAATGTTTTAGATCTTTGAGTTCATCTCATGAAAAATGGGAGCAAAAACAAAAGTGTTGCATTTATATTTTTGTTCAGTGTGTATAAGACAACAGAGGGTGAAAGTGCAAAATAATCGATACTGTCAGGAATCCGGCCAGTAATACATTCATATTTTCTAAAATGCAGCTATAATCATGACTATGTATTTACTGTGGTAATATACCCTCTGGTTTTAAAACATAGCGAGACTGGAACAGTAAAAGAGATTTGATTCAACTATAAATATATACATTTCTCTTATTTGCTTATCACTTTAATTTATAACTGTTTTGTCCATGTTGGGATCCTGTAGGAATAAAGTTTCCATCTCAGGTTTCAACAATCAAACCAGATAAAGAAATATGACTTCTATCTTCTCTTTTGTCCTAAAATCCAACCAGTGCCTGAAGTTGCTTTCAAAACAAAGCTTAAACAACTAACCCAATAAACAAAAAATATAACAATAAGTAATTATCAAATACAAATTAAAAAAACAGTGAGAAAAATAAACGTTTAACTATTCAATATGACAAATCAACGATAAGCTGCAACGTTGACAATCACTTAAAATGATCTTCCTAACTTTTGGTCACAAATAGCTTTTGAAAGGACAGGACTCTTAAGAAGCTGAGTGGAGACCTACTTGTCGTAGAGGATCATGGCGTCATTCTGAGCCTCCTGGCCGTCGTACTGGCCCTTTTTAGCTGCTAGCTGGTTCTGGAAGTTGTCCGCTGCTAGCCAGAACTGCATTACATTCATCGCCTCCTCCTTTTCCATGTACTGCGGGGAGGAAGAGACCAACACACCTCAACTGAAAGTCACTGTGTTTCAGGGTTTACTGTGAGTCCTGTGTATACGCTGACACAGTAAATACATGTTTGCTCCGACAACGTTAGGGAGTGCTGGGGTTAATTGTCACTTTATCATAGCGATAGTTTGAGAAATATCTCTACCGAGTCCTCACTTTATTGCTGCTGTGACAATAGAAATTCCCTGTAACATACTTAAATAAACAGAAAGTGTTTTTGGGGTAGTGGCAAGAGAGGACAAGTGTTTACAGTAATGAGGAGGGGACATGAGGCACAGTTTGTGTACAAAAACAAACATAAATGGCACCGTACTGGAGTGAAAAAGGTGTTTAACAAATGGGCCCACTCACCTCAGAGAAGTAGAAGAGAGCTGACTCACAGAACAAGATGTCAGCCAGGAACACAGAGCCACTCGTCAACACTTCGATCTGGTATTTACAGAAATGATGGCTCCGCAGGAAATCACTAAAGTGCCTGGATAAGAAAGAGCAGGTGGGAAATGACAAATGACTAGTTGCACTTTAGCTCTACTGTGGACACATGTCGACAGGGAAACCTCGTTCCATTAACTCCTCCGGAAAATAAATGCACACACTCACTGTTGCTCCAAGATGATGAAGACTACCGATTGTGCAACGACAAAGCTGTTTGGGTCCACCATGCCATCCTCTCCACATATCTTAGCTACACAGAGAGCAGACAGGGATATTATTTAAGATGGATGTATTACAGTTTTTGTGACTGAAACCAAAGCACGTCAAATCGGCTCTCATATTTAAAAGAAAAAGTGAGTTCCTAACGTGTGTTTCTTACCCACGATATCATTTCTGATTGGTTCTGTGATGGGGATGGGCCTCACAGCATCTGGAGAGATGTACCTGGTGAAGATGGTGACTGCCTCCTTCTCTATACCTGCGGAAGACAAAGGCAAATAGCTTAAATGCATAGGAGTGTTTTTTGTGTCATCACAGAGAGGGAATGTCATGCTAAAAATACTTTCTTCTTGGGATAACTAACTATGTCCAACACACACTGGTAAAACTTCTGAATTTAAGAATGTATTTACGTTAAAAAGTGTACTGTGGAATTTGTCTTTTTTTCATTGAAATCACTTTAGGGAGGGATCTATTTGTGGTTCCTTTGACAGCTGGAACAATGTACATTTATTTAAAAAAGGACTTTAACTAGAATTAAAGCCTTGTGTTTGTATGCTTTTGCACACAAGTCAGGTTGCCTTTGACAACGTTTGTCCAAAATGTCATCACTTAATTATTTTATCATTTGGGACATTCATAATAATTATATTTATTTTGTAAAGTCACTGTGACGTCAAGTTTTTTGACCAACAAAATCGAATCAGAGTCCAAGATGCTTTTGCGTCAAATTTTTAAATCATAAAATTGTATTTTTCAGTTGTAGCCTGACAAAGCAACGGACAGTGGTTATTTTATCGGACCAAATAATTGCAGGTCACTGTTAAGAAAAAATGTTTCTCTCCACCATCCTTAGGTCATAGCCAGGTTTCATTCATTTTGAATCCAATTATCCTTGTCTTATGATATTAGGAGTCAGGTGTACTGATAAACAGCTGCTAATATCCACTACGATACCTATGAACCATTCAGAATAGTTTTGATTCATTTCATTTATCATTGACAATATATACAAATTAGATTCATGAGATATGCATTAATAAAAATGCAAAGCCTCTTTATTTTGTGAAGAAGAAGAGACTGCAATGGGATGGCCAGGGAAAAGGGTGCCAGTCAAACACCAAACACTGGAAACAAATAATATAAATATGGCCTTTGTATTAGTTTTAAGTAATTTTGTGAATTACTAGCAAAAATGTTTAAATCTGCCACTATTTTTCAATTCTTCAGTAAAGGTGGATCACATTGAAGTTGCATGCTTTATGTAGATTATGTTTTTGCTGCATTATATGAAAAAACATATATAAACACAAATATAAAAGAGAAGGGGTTGTTTGAAGTTGACTCACTTTTCATGAGTTCAGAGAGGTCTTGCAGCGTGCTGTTGGGCTGCAGCTTGCAGGGAGTCCCAGTCCTGGAGGGGGTCTGCCTGCTGGGGGTTTCTGCTCGAGGGGTGCCGGGCATCAGGACACTTTCTGTGATGGAGGAGTCCCGCCGCTCCGTGTGCACCGCCAGGCCTTCATTGCTACTTCCTCTGCTGAGAACATCGGCCGTGTGTAGGCCGAGCTGCGGGAGGTCCGGTCCGCCCGGGGAGGCGGGAACGGGCTCCGCCAGAGAGCTTTGTTTGACAGAGTTCAGGCTGTGCGCTCGCACGCGCGACCAGCTGGTGGCCCGGAAAGTCTCAGACTCCAACCAGAAGCGAACAAGGTGGTCGGCACCCCGGTGTTCCATGAAGTGCACGTAGTGAGGGATGGCCACGCCGTCCCGCAGGACGTGCTCCACCGTCTTAGACAGCCGGGAGCGGTCCTCCTGCTGATAGTTCACACTGGAGTGTCCTGGAACATGCAAATATACACACAGTTAAGTTATCAATTTATAACTTCAGGCTTCAATTACGGCTCGACAGTAAATGGATATGTTGAAATTTGGATAGATGTTATATTATATCAATCTTAAATGGCATACGTTTATTTGCCTCTTTTTAAAGACAGCATTTTAGTTGTATTACATAACAAGGGATGTTTTTCTTTAAAATGTCTAGGCTGTTCTCCCTGTTCTTTTATATGCCTTTACTTAGTTATTCATTACATCACTGATGATTAATTATCTTCAATCTCTTTGTGTTAATACTGTGTTATAGCAGCAATAGTAAACATCACAATATAAATGTTATATTGATTTTAGTTTTTTTGTCAAAACATTCTGATATACAGACTTCGACTTAGAGAAATTAAAACAATTGAATAGATATAAAAAACACATAAATTAATTCAAGTTTTTTAAAGAAAGTCAGAACATAACAAATGTCATCACCCCAATGCAATTCAACTCAATTAAAAAAGGTGTTATATTAGTGGGGATTTGTATTTGTAAGGCTAAGATCATATACACTTTTTAGTAAAATGCACATGTCAAACAGATGTATTCTGCCTTCAAGTGTTCCACTTCAATAAGAGCAGCAAACGTTCTATTATTTACAGGCTTCAACTTTCATAATAGAGTTGAGTTGCAACATGAAGTGAAAAATAAAAAGTGGATTCTCCGTGTTCAGCACTATTAGTTCTCCTGAACATTTGGGCCAGACTGTTGGAACGTGCGCTGAATTTAAACTCCTGGATATTTCTTTTTGAAGTCTTGTGAATTTCTGACGGTGTCTCTAGAGGTGGCTTTGGAGTATGCAATTTCACAGATGATTTCACCCAGACAAACTTTTCAGAGTCAACATCAAACAGTCATTATTGAGTGTCTGAAGAGGTCAGCAATAACTGCGGTTGCCATAGCACCGAACTCCTGTATGGATGTCATATGATTCCAGTGTACTCTGCCTTTAACAGAGAATACCTGTTGAAGATACACCATCCTTAGGGACTGCAAGCACAAACTACCAGCCATCAAAATAAACAAGGGAGCGCACTCACTGAATTCAAACCAGACTCTTGCTGCGTTAGGAATAAGAGCACATCTGCCGTCTGAAGCCTGGGCTGAGGATTTGTGGTGTTATGTTTGCTGCTCTTTTTAAAAAATATTTGTGCGTCACCCACTGTAAACCTCCCTCGCATTCCTTAAGAGCACACAGGGACGCCACATCATCACAAAGCGCCTGCCTCATTTGAATATCTTTGAAAGGTCAGGCACTGATTTTACAATGCCCCGCCCTCACATGTGCTACAGCTGCGTGATACTCAACAGCCGTTACAGGAGAGCAGGGAAATCATATGATCACGTTTGGTTTACACCGTCACTGCACTGTTAAGATTAATGATTAACTCCCACTAATTCCACTATGTATTTAAGTCTCACTTTAGGTTGAACTGCCATAAAGCGCATTTCTGAGGAGTTAGTTTGAGGGAAATGAATTACACACAATGCATAGCTTTGTGACGTAGAACATGGGGTTACAACGGGAAACCCAGAGTGCTAAACTAAAAGAAAGAAAGGTAAACAAAGAATATGTCACGCAGAGTTCAGCCTGTGGAAGGAAATGTATACAACACTAAGGGTGTATGTTGGTATGGGCTGTTTTACACGCCTAATTATTCCATCCATCACTTTAATTTTGCTTTATGATGATGTTTGTAAAATATTGAGTAAAGTGATTATTTGAAAATAACCTCTGCTCCATTCTGTAACTCAAGAGCCTGGAGGGCGTTTTATTAATAAGGCAGTAATCAAAATAAAAACACACTATTGAACAAAACATGCGTTGCCTTTGTTAAGGTAATTGATGTGAAACGTCACCGCAAAGCGCCCTATCCTTATTCATACTATTACAAACCCTTGCTGTTACTCACAGTCAACCATAATAAGTGTGTGACCTCAGTTAAGCCCCTTAGTGTTCAGGGCTTAAGGCCTTAGGGGGACGTCGGGGTGGGGGTCGAAACATTTTTTTTCTTAGTGAAATGACCCGGAAGTATCTTAGTGGCAGCCATGGTAAGACCTCTTTGAATTATCTCAATGTTGAGGTGTTTCGATTCTTCCTTTCGTATGGCCTTTAGCTTAGGGATCATCCTTTACCAAAGGACAGGAGATAATGCTGTCCCAGAATTCCTTGTGGCAGCAACATTTAAAGAGTATATAACATCCGACATCACTGTTTAATTAAACTCTATGAATACACTGAGAACATCCTTCATAAGAGGTGTGAATGCACTCTTTCATTACCTGAATTGTACAGCATTGAGATTGTCACTGTTGCCCACTCAAACACTAAAGTCAAGACTGCTGTCGTCTAAATGGAATTAGAATCAATCACATCTTTCCTTGGCCTTATGACGTTTCAATCGAGGTCAAGGAAAAGCATTTAGAAAAAAGACACAGGATGTGATTTGTTTGACTATTCAAATCACAGCCTGGGATTGGGCCGAGCCCACTTTGCCTTTGAAATGCTCCCTCACCTTCTTCCTCTTTCTTTTTCTTGCCCGGTGAGTTTCGTTCTCATTCTGCTGTCTGGGCTGCGGCACAGGTTCCTCCACCTCTCTGACTCACCCCTGCTATTCTCTGGGCAACTTGCTCGGGCATTCCACAGGTCCTGCCACACTACATATTCACCAGCTTGTATCATTGCATCTGCCATAAGCAGAGTCTAATTTTAGAGCACTTTGGATAAAAGGGAGGAGCTGTGTTCTTACTACATGACCCGAGAGAGGAGGCTTTACAGGCTGTGGAATGTCTGAGTGCTCATCACATTGGGAGCATGAAGTTGTGAAAGTGCTTCACACAAGATTATCGAAGGAGTGTTTTCCACTTGCATAAGACTGTTAAAGCCACTTTAGTAATGCAAGAGACGACTCAGGTATGCCATAGTAACTGTTTATAGCTCTTTATATTGGTTTAATTATGATCATTTCTATATTATAGGGAGTTTGTATACATTGTTTTTGTGTTCTTATTTTGAGATTGTATTATTTGGCAGAAATTCAAACACTTTTAGATGTGTCCTTCTGAAATATTTGTTTCCAGTAAATCTGGCATGACTCAATCAGTCAATCGTCAGAAATAAACTAGCTTATAATTATTTGGTCTTTCTGTTACATTTCAAAGAAAAAAAGGCACAAATTCTCAGATGTTTGCATTTTAAATGTAAGGATTCTCTGCTTGACTTTGTGTTATATGAAAGTAGTAGATAGTGGTATTTATTGGTAGGAGATAACAATGGATGTAATGGTTTCTTTGTTAAGGTAATTTTCTAATATTTTCTAAAAATGTTATACAGTAATTGAGAAATTCATAGACAGATAAATGATGAAAGAAGTAATTGTTGTTTCCAGCTCTACTCCTTTTATTGATGTTTTCCTCTGTGTGCTATAATAGACCTATATTGTGTTGGGCCCTCATCTGTTATCACTTCAACACAAGAGTAAGGCTCAGTACCAAGATCTCCAAAGTGAGCGGCCTCCATGTGGCTCGGCTGTTTCTTGAGGATGGCGGTGCGCCCCCGGGCGAAGGAGTCCATGTTGGCGGAGATGGCATTGATGGCCACATGGCTGGGTCCCGCGGGCTCCTGGATGGCATGGTGGTTCCTCAGTCCTTGTGATGGTGACTGAGGGCTGGGTGGAGCTGTGAGGGAGCACGGGAGACAGAAATTAGGCATCAAGCAAAATAGAAAGAAGAAAAAGAGTCAGTGTGATGTGGATGAAAATATAATTTGAGTGAATGTGTTTCAAAGCGCTCACAGTAAGAGTATAGAGGCCTTGAGGTGGGATGTGAGACAGAGTGCTCAGTGTTTGTTTGACTGTATGTGTTTCACTTAACAGCTTCAGGTAGAAAGGTTGTCCTTGTGACAATAAGGGCCAGCAATAGTGAAAGATAGCAAACCAGATCAAACAAAAAGCCATTTAAAACAGTTGAGCACACTTGTAGGAATGTTTTAAATATAGCTCATTTTGTCCACTAATGCATTTTGTCCACAAATGCATCACAAATAACCAGTTGATAATAAAAACTATTGTCTGTATTCTTGTCATAAATAAATAAATAAAAATTCTCCTGTTTTTTCCAGTGAAAACAACTGCTTTCTGATCTAAGGAATAAGCTAATGCAAGTTTTGTCTATAAATAAAGAGTAATTAAAATGTTCACTTCACAACATGCTTTGACACTTTCATATCCTCACTGAGGAGACGATGAACTCACCTTTATTTACTTTAACATCTGTCACTCTCTCAGGTTCTTTGCTTTTGGCTGTGGGAGAGAAATATGAGAACGGGGGTTAGAATCAGAAGCATTTTCATTCACAATACAAGGCGTGACCAGCGAGAAGTCATTCATAATGACAGGCGAGGTAATGGGATGGTGCTGTGTGGTGTCGCAGCGGGAAACGACTGGAACTCACTATCTAGTTACGTAATGACCGAGTGAGCAAATGGATACGCTAGAAAAACAAACAGATCATTCGCTGCAGACCGAGTCCCTGCTGCTGACGGATGAGGAAAAAAAGGGAAGCTGTGTTCCGATATGTGAAAGCCCTCTCAGTCCTCATTATATAGTAAGCAGCACTGAGAGGGCTTTCACACCAAGTCTTTTTAAGATTTGTGACCTTGGCGATGAGCTCTGGTGGGTCCTTTAAACTGCTTTAAAGTCAAGGGGAGTTGACAGTCTGACAGCTTTCCTCCAAAGCACTAAAAGAGAGTTATTATTTCAAATAATTTATACACAGCATTATAAATCACATGCATATTGGACAACTATTCAATACTCGATTATTTGGTACCAGTCCAAAACTCTTTGGCCAACTGTCGAATAAAAAACTGAAATATGTAGAACAAATGCAGAGTGGCTGACATGGTGGCAACCGAGATTAGAGTGACGCAACATTCATATCTTCAGATTAGGCTGTTGCAGCAAAGGGCGTCAGGATAGGTATCATTTCAAGTACTGACATTACAAAATGGACTGGGAACAAGAGTGGGTAGGCTCTGATGGGCTGTCTGTCAGAGCGTGACTTTTTAAAAGTCTAAGCTCCAACAACATTCTCTGGGCAGAAGTGAAACATGGTTTAAATAGAAGAAGATGAACTTGTATTAATCCCTCATGGGGAAATTATTTCTCTGCATTTGACCCATCCTAGTGTTAGGAGCAGTGTGCTGCCATTTTTGAACGGCGCCCAGGGAGCAATGTGGGGAACGGTGCCTTGCTCAGGGACACCTCGGTAGCACTTGGTCTTTCGGGGACTTGAACTGGTGACCTTCCAGTTCCCAAGCCAAGTCCCTATCGACTTCGCCACCACCGCCCCCTTAAATAATAAAGCATGTCTTTGGAATTAATACATATTCATAGAACCACATGGATGTGCTGTAATGAATGTAAAATAAAAGCTTTGCAATATCGCATCGATGCGTCTAGCATTCACACACAAAGCATCACAAACACTTGACCTCTATGCAAAATGTCAGAAAACTGTGAGCGCCTGAAGATGGAGAAATGTTTGTGGACTGGACAAACTAAAGAGCTGCTGTAAAATAATAAATCAGAATCTCCTACTGCCTGTGCTGCAGCAAGTCTTTTCCCCCTCTGTCTGAAACCAAAGCCCGGTCTGCTCTGATTGGTTAGCTGGCAGGCTCTGTTGTGATTGGTCAAGTGTTACATAGTGTTGTCATTATGCTACGGAAGTAAACAACCAGTCCAATTGAGGCGTTTCAGGCAGGGGTGGGGGAGAGAAACTTGGATTTTAGCCTTTACTAATACTATAATACTAAATCAATCATAATAAATAAACAAAGTGCAACAACCAAAATATATACATTTCAACTAATGTATTGTTTCAGGCAGCTAGTTATTATTTAACAGCACTATAATTGCTTTGCCAAACTTCAGCTCATTACAAAACGTTGTCTGCATATTTCAACCATCTGCCTACCAGGCATCCGACTTCCTTCCTGTCAGTCATGAGTATCATCCAGGTTCACAGCATTGTAAGTGCACCCTCTCTCTTTTTTGTGTGACCTGCTGTGTCAGCTGCTTTGACCGCTGTAGCCTTTCAGGAAAAAAATACTACTCTCCCTCTAAAAGATGAACAACTTTTGAAGAGTTATAACAATGAAGCTACTGTGAATAGTTCTAATAATAAACACAAAGATACTCCAGTAAACATCTGTTTTACAATCACTGCTTTGTTATTCTGCCCCTTCACATCGATTTGCTTTCTTCTAATCAATGAGATGATTCATAAAATGTCGGGCTTGTTCTTTAAAAACACTTTGTAGGAAATGTATTAGCTGCACAATTCTAAACTGCTGTGGTCTGCTACTACTATTAAATGTGTCGAATAAATAAAAGATGCACCTGCACTACAGTCTTCCAAATGAAGCGAAACCAATTTCTATCAAACAGTTTAGAAAAACATGGCATATTACAACGTGTATGAAGAGCCAGTACATGAAAGCTGAGCTATTAGACTATATTATCATTATTTTACTTGGTAGCCAGCAAAAATGCTTCATCATGCTTTGGTTTATAACTAAAACGGCAGGTTCAATTTAAATCAGTTCCTTCTACTTAACGTTGAATGATGCTGAGCAATGTTACCAACGTTAGCTACAACCATTTTGGTCAAACTTTTCTCAATGAAGACTACACACATTTTCTAACAACTCTAATTCAGTTACAACGAACATTTAATAGCCATTTAATAGCCATACTTATGTCTGGTTAAACCTGTATGGAAATGTATTGATAAAGCTAGCTAGCTGCCAATATCTGGCTATCACAGATATTGGTGTTCGTTAAAGTTCATAACATTTAGAAGCACTATTGTATGCAAACACTGTCATGGTAATGTGTCTAATTGAAATAACATACAGTTGACAGCTCTTTAGGGTGGATGTATATCCTCCCTGGCTAACACTAGGGCAAGCAGGATAGAGGCCACCGCTAAGCTAACCATGTCACTGCAGTGAGCAGCGGCGCGGCTCCACACACACCGCTGTGTCCGCGGAGGATTTACTGTCGGCCGCAGTCTCGACTACACTAGTACCATGTTACCGGGACTACGGTCTCCTCAGACGGACTCTTTGCTGCGAGACAGCGTTGACGTTGCAGCCTTCAGAGGGAGCTTCCTCACCTTTCCTCTTGAAAAACGACATGACGGGTTTCACACTCTGGACGTTTCCTCAGCTCACTGACACCGTCCCGTGAGTTCGCGGGTCCCTTCATTCAAATGCATCTGTTCTTTACACTCCTGACGGGAAAACGGGTTATTATCGCAGCCCCGGTGAGTGCTGTCAAATTACAATTTCGCCAAATCCAAACCCAGCACAGCGGCCATATTGTCAATAAACGTCTTACTTCCGGGCTGGTGCGGCAGCAGCATTGTGGGAAATTATGTGTTACCTACTCTTGCCAGGAGAGGGCGCTGTTTCAACGCTAGAGAAACACAGCCTTATTTAGACAATTAATTAATTATTATTATTATTATTCAAAATTACGTATTACGGTCTCTACCATTTATTTGATCATGCAAAATTCACATTTTTAATAAACCCCCAGTCAAATTAATGCTTGTCTGTAGTGTCTCTCCTTATTTAAATATTTCATTTATTTTAAAATTATTATTATTCTGTTACTACTCTTTATTTAATTTGTAATGTATTTATAATATGTGTCTGTGCATGTGTTAATCTCATGCTGTTGCTTAATTGTGTGTCTCGGGCAATTTTCCATACCCATGATACAATGGTCACCGTTTTCACTACAACAATGACTAAATGTAATATTGCTGCTGCTGCTGGCCCTTTTATAATTGATGAAACTGTACCAGAAGGCCATGTTTGTTTTCTATAGACAGTAATAACGTATTATCCAGGGTTGACATTTAATTGTTTTGCTTCATAAAATATGAGAACATGTGAAAATCAAGTCGGAAAAACGGGGTTCATTTTTTTAACTCATGGCTATTTAAGTACCAGCACAGGTGTTCTCACTAGTGTCTGATTAGACCTCTGCTATCACACCTCACATATGCAACTAAAGATCGAGATATCAGCCAATTATATTCTGTAAACACTTACATTCTCCTTAATATAAGCCAAATTAAGCAATTACGTGAAAACACCAGCATGGGTGGACTGAGGGTGTATTTTCTTTCTGTGCAAACATTTCATAGACATTGTTTGCACAATGTGTTATCATGATGAATTGGCATGTAGTTCATGGTCCCATATTGTATGTACTATAATTGGATTTCTGAGGGAATGAGTGACACACACACACACACACACACACACACATTCAGTGAAAAACAGTCAAAAATCTAAAATCATTTTTACTATGAAATGTATTGATTTTGTTTACAAGAAATGTATGACATTTTTTAGAGATACAATTTGAGGGAAAAGATTTATAGAAATGATGCTTATTTTATAGGAACATTTTCTTTTTTTGTTATTTTGTACATACATACATCATATAAGTCACAGTGCTTGATTAATTTAGATGAGAGGTTTTCAAAGTTTTAAATTCAGTAAAAAAATGAAACATTAGTTGACATTAGTTCAAAGTAGACCTAAGAGAGGGGTTTTACAGGTTTTGTCTGAGGGGAAGCCCACAGTCATTCATCCATCTTTCAATCTCTTCCAACTGCATGGGTGTCTTTGGGCCTGTCGATGCGGTACACAAACTCTGCAGGCATGAAGTAGCCGAGGTACTCCACACTGTCAGGAGTGCTGTCGATGTAGTAGTGGCCACCTTCTCCGTGGTGGCTGAAGCAGTGTGTGTGCTCCAAGCGCAGGTCCAGACCCTGGGTACATACACAGAAAACACATGAGCAGAACCAATACAACGCAGACTACTTTTAAATGCACGGCTGATGCTCATCTCGTGTCCTCGCCTCACTGAGATGTGTGTGTTTGCTTTACTCACTGGGTCTCTGGATACCAGCACTGACTGGCAGATGAGGGGGGCGCGGACCTCAAAATGCTTGAGCCAGTTGTTGACGTCATCGTTGGTGTCGAGGGGGCAGGCAGAGAACTCTCTAGGCTGTCCATGAGTATATACAGGGAATTAAATCAATGTGTTTAGTTATCAGAGGTAGGAGAAGCATTCAGATCATCAACTTAGCAGAAGAAGTAATACCAAAGGGTTACAAGTTAAGTCTAAAGAGCATCAGAGCTTAAAGAATAGGTAATTATTTGTGTTGTCTCATGTATTATTATGTATTCTTATTATAGAAGGGTGTTAAGTGATGAGAGAGATTGCATTCAAATGTACAACTGTATTTGCAAACAAGAATGAGAATAAACTGGAAAAGATCTCAATTCAAAGCTCAACTTAAATAAATAAAAATATACTTACATTTTCAAAAAAGTATCTTATTTGCTCAACAGCCATTTTCAAAATAATATAAATTATAGTTTTGGATTATAATTAATGATGCAATTAACTATTTATACTGCGAAGTATCTTGTGCATTTTATTAAGGGATCAATAAAGTGTATCTTAACCTATAATAACACATCATAATGTATTGATTACATGTTTTATTAATTAGTAATATTTTGTAGAATCTTTATAAATAAAAGTTAGTAAATGTGGAGTAAAAAGTCAAATATTTGCCTCTGAATTGTACTGGGGTAGAGTTCAAGTTAAATACAAAAACCTCTGAATGTTTACTATTATGTTATATTGTAAGTATTGTGAACCACTGGCAACTGTAACAAATCATGTATCATGTAAAAAATGTACCATGATGTGGATTTTAGCTTTCCCTTTCTGGATGATGAAGGTTCCTCCCAGAGCCAGGCTTTTTTCAGGGTAGTGACTCTCCAGAGTGTTCCTCATGGCCGCCACCAGACTGTGGTCCCCAGTTCTCTTCTTGGCCTTCACCTCTATAACCTGCAGAGACACCGGTGAAGAGAACATGACAGCTCAGCATGTGCAGTCACTTCTCTTTCGTTAATGTTTATCCCAAATATTGGGAGCACACATGTGATGGGGCTGAAGTTCACGCACAACAACATTAGCGAGGGTACTAACTTGCAGATAATTGAGTTTAAGTTCATATATAACCTGACCTGTGTTCATTATTGCCAAAAGTAGTAAAAAATGACTTTTTCAAGGATTTCCACATGATCACATGATTTGTTGTTCAAATAAGACACAGTACCTTTCCAGACTTCCCTTCACACGCGTACAGATTGCCCAGAAGTCCAAAGTTACAGTCAGAGAATTTGTTGCTGTATTTTTCAAGCAGACACTGGCCATCAGCGGGATTGATGGAAGCGAAGTAGCTGCTGTTCACTGCAGGCCGTCCCTCCGCTTCGGTCAGAACCAGAGGCATCAGCTGGGCATGAGATTATTTAGTCACCAAAAAAAGAGTTTTGATGTTCCCCAAGTGCTTTAGTCTTTCTATTTTTCCATTGTGTAATATAGCAAGTGACACATGCTAGTATAAAGTTCTTCAATCTCACAACCACCCAACGTTTTAATTTCCTTAATCCAATATTTGCTTTGTCATAAGACAAACTGGTAAAAAAGGTTATTTTTGTGCATGTTGTGCAAGATGATATCCTTTCTAGGGGAAATAACTGTAATGCTGCACACTTCAGAAAGCAAGAGAATGTATATTAGCCAGAGTTTGTGATTTGATGTAAAAAGTAAACCTCTGCGTTCATTCCAACTACTCTGGAGGGAGCAGCTGCTGCACCCGAGGACGAAGGCTCCTGGCAGCTCCAGCTCCTTCGATATGGTGTTCATGTTGTATTCCTGGAATGAGGAGAGACGGCTTTCTAAAAACCACATCACCACAGGCTGATGATCATTATCTCCATGCAATATTTTCATTAAATCTACCTTGTGCTTCTGAACCAAGGGGACCAGGTACGGCACACCACCAACATCAGTGATCCGAGGCTTACCACACAAGCCTGCAGTGATAGGACAGAGGTGATGGTAAGTGAAAACCAAAAGCACATGGACACTACTTATTGAGGTTGTTGAACTGAAAACCTGCATATGAACACTGCAAACAGCACACTTAATAAACTAAATGGACCTGATAGGTCTATCTCACTTTCAATAAACATATACATTACTCATTACATTTTAAATATCCTTTAATGAGAAATCAAGTGTTATGAGATTATTCGGGTCACTATTTGTTGGTTTGGTTGTTGGTTTTGCAAGAGATCAATATAATCTCTTCAGCGGCTGAAATAATCAGGTTGACAGTTGTGATACATTTAGTTTTCATACTGTCTATCATATTGTGTAATTTGTAATAGTTTGCTCATTATTATATTGTGCTTTTCTATTTTAGTACGCGAAGACTTCACAATTCTGACGATTTCATTTTGCAACCATTTCACTTTTTGTAATAATCAATCCAATAATATCTTTAACCCGACAACAAATAAATCTCATGTGAAAAAAAACATGTGCAATACATCCATACTTGAAGAATATGAAAGACTTTGAGGGGCTGATATAAATGGAAGTGGTGCAAAAGCTTAGGCTTAGGTGTATTAAATTGTGCATGGATTAACAAAATAAACATAGTAGGGCATGCATGGGGGATCTGATTTGCACAGTGTATTGATATTCTGCCACTTACATAAATAATGTGTATATATTTTTATTTTACTAACTGCACACTGTTGTAGAATGCAGTGTTCTTTTCTGATGTTCCTACCTTTCACAGGAAACTGGAAGGGCTCCTTTGTGAGATCTGGACACTCCACAACACTCACCTGAACTTCAGCAAAGTTATCTTCCAGGCCTGCTTGTAATACTGCAACCAACAATAAGTCGTTACCATTAGCATACAAACTCTTAATGAACATTCTGTTTCATAAACATGCATGTGTATCAAAGTCCATACCACCACGTAGTTCCTCTAAATCTGGCACGTGCAACTGAACCTTTTCAGTTTTGCTGACATCAGCCATAACTGCAATTCAATGTAAAAGTAAAATCAGACTTTCAGAGGTGCAAGACCTTACTGTTAAAGCGAAAAAAATCTACTGTGTTGTTGCAAACAGACGGTATATATAGAAAAGCTGCAGACCAGCCAAAGAGTAAACATTAACAAGACAGTTCCGGTCCCAAATTGAGTTTCGTGTAAATGCATACTGTAGTTATTTAGAGCACTAACAAATAATATAATATACATTTTGAAAATAATATTAAAATCAGGTATCACAAGTTAATATAGGCACACTTAGAAACTAACTAACAATGAATAAACATTTCAACGTAAACGGCCAACACTAATACAACTAAACCCATTTGTACAGACAATGACATTTTCTCATTATTTGAAGCCTGAAAATATTGCAATTTTATGGTATTTTCAGCAGTTTTCTTTTTTTCTAAATGACAATACTGTTGTTTGGGCTGTGGGAGAAATCTTGTCAGTAATTGATAGAACAAAACTACGTTTCTTATATTCAAACATATTCTACAAAACAGAGCAACTGATTATTTTAGGATACGTACAAACAAAAACACGTAAACTTTCATGTTATAACAAGATAGACGCTATATTTTATAGAAAAGTTGTAACATGATAGTGTATTTATTGCCTAACAATAACATCAATGTAACCACGACAAAACTATCTTGATATAACAAAGTTTCACGTTATAGCATGATCCGTTTTTTTATTTTCTGGCGTTGGAGCAATACACTGTTGTGGTGCATTCATTTATGGGGAACAAACATATACAGTCTATGAATAAATACCGAATGAGAAGGTCGTATTTACTGTGTGACTCGGTGCAGTTGAAAACGGAAGTAGAAAGAGGGAATCCTCTCGCTTCTTTGACACTTCCGCTTTCTCTTCGATGATTGGTCAGATGATGATCCGTCACTTTGATGACGTTAAAAACACTTCCTGGTTGACACAAAACCTCATGTGTGGATCTGCTGTTTTAAATGTCTTTGTGTGGGTGCAGCTGTACGTTATTATACGACATTAGCATTATTTGGTTTATACTCTTTTAGTTACAATGCATTAAGTGGATTTATTTCTTGTCCATGAAGACTTCCAACATTTTGACTGCGTTTTGAATAATATACACAATGACCAGAGTAAGTAGTTATTTGAATTGGACAACAAACCCTCCAGGCTATGTGGAGAAAGCCTCGCGGTATGTGAAGTCCTCCATGGGCCAGGGCAGAGATGATGAAGTACCTGAGGGACCTGCTGGAGCAGATAGGTAAGAGTTACCTCAAATGCCACAATAAATGTTGGGGAGTTGTGAACTATCTGTGATATGTAAATTTATATTTGCATAGTTATTCCAGTAGCTAATTACCTTTTGCAATGTTTTAGGAGTTAAAGGTGGGGTAGGTAAGTTTCAGAAACCGGCTCGAGTGCACTGACATTTGAAAGTACACAGCCGAAAAGAATCCGCCCCTTCCTTCAGACTCAGGGCCCTGGCCAACTTGGGGCCCCAAGCGACATTGTGAGATGAGCACACCCCTCAACCGACAAGAATGAAAACAATTTTTTTTGGAAACAAAGTAGACTACTTTGCAAATATAATTCCTGTTTATTATTATTATTATCAACACAGTTACTTTTGTATACAGTGAGGTAAATGTGCATGTATGTCGTTCAGTATGCGTTTACAGGTGAATACGTCTGCATTACCTGCCAAATACTAGCCTAAAAAAGATTAAAATATAATTAATGCAAATAAACTACTTCTACTAATAATAATAATCATAATCAATTCAATAATATAAATACTATATTATTTTATTATAATATAGTTGTAATATAGTCAAGACAAAACATGCTCAAAAACTGATATTTCTTAAATCTGTATTCTAGTTCCCTCTGTCAGCAATGTATCAACAACTACACACACATTTCTATCTGATGACTGTTAGGAGTTAAGGGGAGAGGCTGAGCATCACCATGAAATGTGCAAATTGACATAATAATTAATAAAAGGGGAAAAAATGCTCCATGTTTTTTAAGATGTAAACTTTAACTGTTATGTAAGCCAACTAGACAAACAGTTTATCACTCTTCCTCCTGTACATTAGCAGATAAAAGGCATAACATACTTGAATGAATGGTAAATAAATAATGCTGGAAATAACTGCATCTCCATTAGCCTATATGCTATGCAGAGACTGCCTCCTTCATGTCGTGAATTGCAGCTGATGTTTTAATATGGCAATTTGACTTATACAACATTCGCAAGTTGTACATTTGACTCCTACAATAACCCACCTTCGAGTGATGCTCTAGTTTCTTCATGTTTTGTTTTTTTCACCGACATCTCTTCACCTGCACTAGTGGCCGTATCAAAGCCATGATTGGTCAGCTGTCGATTCATTGCAACAGTGTCGGGTTACAGATGTGCTCCCCTTGTCACCTCTCACTCTTGCGGGGGTGCAAGGAGAACTGAGCGGAGAACTGCGCACAGCAGCTGAGACCCTCTGGGCCGGGCCCCCTGCGCAAGGCGGGGCCCCATGCAGCCTGCGTGATTGGCCCTGTTCAGACTTCCTTACAGAGCACCTCCTCCAACACACATGAACGCCCACATGACGTCAGCAGACTGGTGAAAGTGGCCGCCTGTTGCAGGCGAGTCATAACAGCCCCTACACACGGCGGCGTGCGTTGCCGCTTGGCGGTGGGCGTGTCTTGAGCTTGGGGAATCAACGCGAGCAGCCCGACCAACAACCAACCACATGAATGTCCCGCCCCGGACATACAGAGCAAAGCATTCATGCTACATCCATGCTGGCTAAATATACTGTCTATGCTTTCTAGCTGTCCATTCAAACGAAATACACTGGATATAAACTCCCCAAACAAGCGAAAACCTACCAGTTTCCCCCCACTGTCTTTGCCACCTCCCCCCATGCCTGGCTCCTCCGGTTTGTATCCCTGTATGTTCCCTACCGCCACGATCATTTTCTCCTCCTTTTGTTGACATATGGGAAATAACTGCGGTCTGGCTCTCCCAACATACACCCGGTTTGATTGGCTACTGCTTGTATTGTCAGATGTACATACGAGGGATTTGATTGGCTGACGCCTCCGTCGAGGCGGCAAAAGTAGAACATTGCTCTACTTTTGCAGCGAGCACCTCGAGAGAAGCTACGCTTTGCTCCCACAATGCAGTTCGGCGAATCGTGACGTCACCCCATTCAAAGTGAATGGGCAGAAGCGTTGAAGCGGCAACGCACGCCGCCGTGTGTAGGGGCCGTTAGGCTTGTTTGAGACGCGTTGCGGCTCGCCTCGAAAGTAGACGAGAATAGCCGATCGCAGCCGGGGGAGGTCTCAAAAAGCTCGCCTGAAGTCGGACAGCTCAGAGTCGGCTTCGTCTTCTTCTTCTTCTCTCGGTTTTTTGGCGGATTGCAAACAACTTTAAGGTGCATACCGCCACCTCTGGAGTCGGCTTGACTCTGTTTGCATTTATAAAGAATGCACACGTGTTTAATCGTTAATGTCAGAGATGTACTAAGTCATTTGCTCCTGCTCAAGATTATATTCAACTTTATTGTTATTGCACATATTACAGGTACTGAGACAACGAAATGCAGTTTAGCTTCTAACCAGGAGTGCAACAAACCGTAAAGTGAAAAGTAATGTACACAATAGACAGAATAAAATATAGAATGAATTGAATGATGAATAAACAGTGAGGGGTATGCATACACTAGATATACACAGCAGCCTGTGAGCAGTATGAACAGTGTGTATGAATATGCTAAGATATATAAAGTATGAAAACGGTAAGCAGTATAAAATATATAGATATTAATTTCATGATGATAAACATTGTGGAACAATGATGAAAAATGGGAATGGATGTGGCGACGTAAAACTGACACAAAACAACAACCGACAACAGCCGAGCCAATTGGAGGGTTTCATCAGCAGCACGGGGTAAAAACCACCAATGAGCGCTCAGCTCGAGATACCAGCGAGTCGTTTCCCATCGAGCATTTAGCTTCCGCAGCACGTGGAGAGGAACTGCGCCGCCTCGCTCTCAAGGCTGCGGGCGTCTTTGTCCCGCGAGATTGCAACGGCTCATGTAGGCGAGCCTCCAGAGCAAGTCGGACAAAATGACTAACCATCATGCAACGCACTAGCAAGACGTTGATCGCAACTGCGCAGGTCTCGCTTGTCTCAAACAAGCCTATTGAAGTACTGCTGCAATGCACGCCCAATGAGGGCACGAGATACATTTGTGCATGCACAAGATGGAAGGCTGACAGACAGGGCGGCAATCGGCGTTTAGTCGGGCCAGCTAAACGGATTGGTTGTACTTTTTACAATAGGCTTGTTTGAGACAAGCCTATTGTATGTGTATTCAGCAGTATTCACTCTCGCCACTAAACGGCTCGTTGCAGCTCTTTCCCCCCCTCCCTGTGAGCCCAGTGTGCTCCGATTGGTCGGGATGTTGTGAATCGCGCTAAGCTCCGTGGAGGTGTGATTTCCTTGTTTAGCGATACACAGCGAAACACAGCCAAACTCACCCTGAGCACACACAAAGTCACAGCCGAAGTAAAAACAAAAAGTGTGGCTTGATATTGAGTAAGAAAAAGGTTGATAAACGCTGTGAGAATGGGTCTGCAGAGAGAATTTCGCCGCGATCCCAACTGTCTGTTATCAGCCTGCAGCCAGGGAGGAGAAATCAGCTGAGCTGACTGCACTGAGTGTGTGAGGAAGTCCGTGGATTGGTCAATTTGGACCAATCAGCGGGGGCTTAGCGTAACGGCTCCGCGGACGTAACGTAACGGCTCCACAGATTGGTCCATTTCGTTCCGGGGACGACATGACACCCGGAAGAATCAAATGGACAGTGACGTATCTCCAACGAGGCGTTTTGGGGAGGTATTTTCTGTGTTAGAGTTTTACTCGCTACATGGTGTACTTTGAGGGTTTTGACTCTGCACACCGTTTACATGCATAAAAACCTTCATAACACACAAGGGGACGGGTAATAACCGGAAAAGCATGACATGTCACCTTTAAGATATTCATTGGTATCGGGATGTTAAGAGCATTCCATGGAATATAACAAAAAGTGTATCTCGAGCCGGTTTCTGAAACTTACCTACCCCACCTTTAACTACTCGAACTACAACACAGTTGTGTGCATTATTCAATTTAATATTGAATAATCAATTTCTTGCACAATAGTATCCTGCATTATATTTGTTACTGGATAGTTGTATTTCCACATGTACATTTTCCACATCCACGTATGTATATATGTGTGTTTTAACTTGAATGCCATTTTATTTCTATTTCAGAAATATTTTGGACTGTTTATTTATTGTGTCTTAATTTCTCTTATTGGCTTGTTTTTTATGCTGTTGCAACGCAAATATTTCCCAAATTGGGATCAATAAAGTACCTATGATCGATCTATCCATCTATTAAAAGGATAGAATTGAACCCCATTTTTCAGGCATCTGTTTTATTTATTTATTTTACAAAGTATTATGAACAACTCTTTCTAAGTGGCTTGACTTAAACATATTAGATGCTCTTGCTCCTATGTTTTCAGTTCACACAGTGGGCGAATTGTTTTAAAATCTGCCTATCATGATTGTGTTTCTGCAGTGACTCTGGAGACAGCCTGTTCATAACTCAGAAGCCAGTACCTGAGGCCCTGAGGACAGGAGTACGTACTCGCTACAGCCAGTGGGCAAAACCCTTATCTCCCAGAGACTTACACGAAAGCGAAGAAAGCGAAGAAAACAAAGAATCGTCAGATTCCAACGATGGAGAATCCCAATCTGGCAAGGTGCAGAGAAGCAAGAAAAACGTGTTGCCAAAATTCAGTTTCCCTTTCCTCAAAGAGAAGAAGCCTGAGCTGTTACCTGTACACAACAAACGCCTTCATGTAAGGATCACAAATAATGTAATACATACACTTAAACAAATGCTTTGAAAATGTAATTCTGTGCTTAATAGTTTCCTTTTTTACAGAGTTATCTGGTGGGAGGCTTCTTTGAATGTGTCAGACTTCTGAGGCAGGGCTGTCAAACAAAAAAGGATGTGGAGTCATCTTTACCAACTGTTGACATGGATGGGGAGCACATATCTCAATTGTCAGAGTAAGTTTATTAGAAGGAATATTCATGCTTACTTGAGGACACATGTAATGGACACTTTTTATTAAGAATACCATACCAACTATAGCAACTATAATCAAGATAATGATGATACCAAAAATCAAAGGGTAAGACTTAGAGCAGGGGTGGGGTGCCCCCGGGCTGTATACGGCCCACGAGACCATTTGGTTCGGCCCTCGAGGTCATTTATAAACACAAGCAAAAAAGCAAAAAAAATAAGAAATCTAGACCACAAAAAAGTTAAACAAGCGAGTGCCTGTTTTTCCTGGCCAAGGTCAGGGTCCTTGAACACAACACAAGCCTAACGTGTCATCACGTGGTATATGTCTGGTTTGAGGGGTGCAGTTCTGATGGAGAGCACCAGAACGCCGCTCCACCGCTTCCAAAAATTGCAGTACCCATAAGGAGCCGTACGCATGCCGCAGTTTTTGCGTGGCTGTGTCTTTAGTTGAAAGCACAGTGGCGATCTGTTCATCGGACATACAGTCAATAACGTTGTTGTTATTATCTGGTTAGCTAGCTATGCTAACGGATATAAGAAGCTTTTTCTACAACCAGTGAGGTAAAGGCACATCTTTATATGATCATGATAGTTATACAAAAATAAGAGAATAAAGTAAACAGATATAAAATACTATATGACAGTAAAAGAAAGTTGTTATTAATAAACAAGAATAGAGTTTGAAAGGGGAGTGATTTGTAAAATATCCATAAAGAAAAATAAATCTGCTTACAGTTTTGTTTCATATGGGTGTTGAGAGATGAATCCATAGATCTCCTAATATTGCTCTCAAAGTGCACCAGATTGATGCTTTTAACTTCAACATTTAAAAAAAAATCTTCCCGGGGGAGAAGGCCCCCGGACCCCCCTCGAGGAGGTGAGGTCCTTAAATGGCCCTTGAGATGAAAAAGTTTCCCCACCCCTGACTTAGAGGATCAGGAGCTCATGTTCCAAGAAGAGCATGACATGGATTATTCAATCTTAAAGTATATACACGTAGTAGCAACAGTGATAGCATAATGTAATGAGGTTATACATCATAATTAGGGCTGTCAAACGATTACAATTTTTAATCAGATTAATCACAGTTTAAAAATTAATTAATCATGATTAATCACCATTCGAACTATGTCCAAAATATGCCATTTATTTATGTATATTGTTGTGGGAATGGAAAGATAAATGAAAGAAGGCGGATATATCCATTTAACATACAGTATCTATGTTTATTATAACATTTTTCTGCATGTCAAAATGAACAAGTACGTCGGTACGCAAATGCGCTGTGTGACACAAGTGACGGTACGCATTTCAGATTACGCACATAATCTGCGTACCAGTTATGTGCACCCCTGTACTACAGCAAAAGTATTGTCCTTCGGGACTTCCTGCAACAACACCACGCCGTTATCAAAGATGTTCTATTGAGAAGACGATCACTACGTGACAAAAGTTTTCAAAACCGTGGCTACTGAAATCAATCTTACTAACTGCTGTCTGTGCAATTTACTCCGCGAGTTGGCAGACTTTATTTTGCTTACTTTAACATCATTGTTCATGGTGGGGCTAAGCCATTTCTTGGTATGGGTGTAGCCTACCCCAGCCATACCCTGGCGCTGCCACTGGTGGCACGTATGGGGCGGGCCATTCTGCACATGCGTTAAATGCGTTAAATATTTTTAACGCAATTAATTCAAAAAATTAATTACCGCCGTTAACGCGATAATTTTGACAGCACTAATCATAATGTAGAGGTATATTATGGATATGTTGAACTGATCTTATAATAAGAAGACAAGACATTTTTTAGCAAGTTGAAAGATAATATGGATCGGATATTTAAAGATATATTATTACAATCAGAAGGAGCTTAATCATAAGATAAGATATATACTTTATTGATCCCAAGTTGGGAAATATTTTTGTTGCAGCAGCATGTAAAACAGAGTATTGCACATCAATAGAAATACAAATTAAAAGAGGAGAAACATTTCAAAAAGAGTAATAAAACAGAACTAAAGAGTAGAAAATATACAAGTTGAACGTAATGACATATTCAATTAAATATAAATGTAAAATGTACAGTATGAAGTTGTGAGGTTATAGTCCAGTAAACAAAAGAGAATGTATATCCCCTGATGGGATTTTAATAAATCTAGATGCTTATAATATTGATCTGAATGCTTTTGATACAGTTGATTCTCAAAAATATTTGAAGAACACTTAAGATCATCTAGACTGAAGCGGTAGAATAAAATAATTTGTGGGAAGTGGAACCCCCAAAGATTCCATGGAATGCTCTTAACATCCCAATAGCAATGAATATCTTAAGTGCTTTGACGCCTACCTGCCTGTCAGTCTTCCATCTGTGCACACACTTATCTCGTGCCGTCATTGATCATGTGCACGTTTGTGTGTCTTGGAGGAGGGGCTCTGTAAGGAAGTCTGAAGGAAGGGGCCGATTTCTTTCGACTGCGTACCTTCAAATTCTAGCGCACTCCAGCTGGTTTCTCCATTCTTACCTACCCTACCTTTAATGATGAATATGTTTTTATTTATATTTCCACACAATGAATCCGTTATTTAAATTAAAAGAGACAAGCGAAAAACACTTTAATCTATTCATGTTAGATTGTTGTGGTGTCATCAATGTACAAAGTGTTGATATTTTAAAACTTACATAAATCTCTCCTCTAAAAATATTTTTCAATAGAAGGCTTAAGTCCTTTCTTTATTTGTTTTTAATTATTTGTTTTATTCATGTTCAATGATGACCTATAGTGTTTGTTTTTGTCTTTCTTAGATCTATTCTTCTATTTCATTGATTTTATTTTTATAATTCATAATTTCTATTTGCTGTATACATTTGTTTCATTGTATTGCTTCTCATAGTTGAATGGTCCTGTATGAAGTGTGCACCACTTTTAATATTGATAATAAATCACATATATTCTGTTACAGAGATGACGGAGAAAAGCTGGATGAGGCAGACATCAAAGTGGTGGTAAGCAGGCTGTTCAAATCTTACATCATAGTATATATTGTTTGTGAAGTTGGTGTTAAGCTATTTTTTAATTTTACAGGAGAGGAAACTATTTGTGGTGCCCTCAAAATCGAGGAGAAAAAAGAAAAGTTCTGCGGCAGAAGATGTCAGGCAGGAAAAAGCAAATGAAAGCTTTGAAACTGACGTGAGAGCAGAGCATTCTTTGGCGTCAGTGATCTGTAAGATGGAGGACAAGCATAAGGAGAAGAAGATACAGAAAAGGGTTGAGGACATTGAGCAGTTAGAAACAGTTACTGAACCTCCAAATGCTGATGCTGAGACACGGAAGAAGAAAAAGGAAAAAAGGAAAAAACAAGGGATTGCAACTACAAAGGAATGTGAAGAAGAGGAGGCATCAAATCGCACTTTAGATTTGCCGCCAATGTCACCAGAAAACTTAGAGGGATTGGAAAACTGTTCAGAAAATGCTGTAGAATCTCAGGAAACCTTAGAATCCAGTTGCGTCAAAAAGAAAAACTACAAAAAGAAGCGAGTGTCATGTTCTAAAGAAGCTACTCAAGGGTTAGATATCTCTTGCGGAAATGGAAATGAAAAGGTTGATAATACCCAAAAAACAAAGGAGGGCCTTGAAGACCAAAATGCTAATCTGACGGAAAAAATTAAGAAGAAAAAGAAAAGGAAGGAAATATTAAGCAGCAATTTATCTGAAGACAACTCGCCGCAAAGCGATGATTTAGTGTCTGTGCAGGAAAAGGAAGAGAAAAGGACCTCATCCTTCCGTGTTGCTGATGCAGAAGATAATGATGCTCAGACACCCGTGGAACTAAATGACAATGGGGTCAGGAAAAAGAGAAAGCTGTCAGCAGCGCAGGACAGTGTTGAAATAAATCCTGAGCAGGGTTTTGAGGAACCCAACACGGGGGTGAAAAGGAAGAAGAAAGAAACGGGAAATGAAACCGAGTCGGTAACCCCCGCGCAAACTTTGAAAAGTGCAGGTGATGTGGAATTTTCTCCAACTGATGAGACTGTGGTGTTGAAAAAGAAAAAGAAGAAAAAGTCTAAAGTTGAGCCATGCAATGTGATACAGGAGGATCCATCTGCCTCTAAAGATGTTGAATCAGTAAAGTCTTCACTCAAAGACTGTAGCTCACACAAGAGAAAAGACAAACGTGCTCCCAGTGCTGAGACTTTTCACTCAGAAACTGAGATGTTGCTTTCAGACAGTATCGTTGAAAGAAAAAATGTCAGACGAAAACTTCATAATCCAATTGAGGATTTCTATGACCTCTCAGCTTAGTTGAATGGTAGACAAAGTGATGGGTTTGATTGATTTGACTTTTAAAATAATTCTGGATACCCTAACACACAAAATGACTGATACATTACATGTCATTTTTCTTTTCTTTTTTTCTTTTTTTTTTTAGATACAAATGCATCTGACACTTTCTCTATCGATTACATGGACAATGTTTTCAGTTCGAAGCTGTGACAATTTCTGTTTTTTTGGTATTTTGTTTTGTATCAAAGCATTTGACTTGCACAGTACTTTACCTTTTTGGTGTTACAATAAACTTGTAAAGGATTAACAAACCAGTAATTTTACTTTTTTATTTCTACCGGTTATCAACATAACAGTAATTGAAACTTCATTAAATGATATTAATCAATTTGATGTCATCATTCTTCAATGTAACCACTACATTACTTTAATCTTTATTTATTTATTAAACCTATACATTTGACCACCTAGTCATCCTAATAATACTCAGGTTTGTGCATACCAGTAATTTGTTCTGGAGATTTGCTACATAACAATGGACACAGTGTGTAAGTGAGACACAATTATTCAAATGAACTTTGACTGCAAATGATATGATAGTCTGTGAATGACTGTCAGGGTTTGTAATAGCTGTTACAAAGTGCACCATATCAGAACCATCGTGAAGTTAATAGGTAATATAGAGCCATTGCTATCGGTGAAACATTTACAACAATGTTGTAAAAAAGAATGAGAAGCAAATATATAAGCCTTATTGTACTTGTAAACTGTATCTTAAACTTGGGGAATTTATTTATTTTAAAGGGCGTGAAAAGAAGTAATTAATCCAGAAAGGTCCAACACTATGATAACTCAAATATATAAACAATGTTTGAATACTCTTTATTTTGGAATAACGCCAGCAGATACGAAAATGTATTTATTAATATTTGCTTTCTATATTCTTGTGATCAGTATTACATGGTAACTAGATTACAACTATATAGCAAACATGCCATAAAATGCCAATTTTCAACCCTATTTTAGTTCTTATGGTGTTTATGTTATTGTTAAAACATGCTGGGTTTTTTTTCTCCAAGAAAAACAAATACATTTTGAGTAGTTTTTGTAAAATGAGCCCCTCCTTCTAGAGTAAAGCCAGATCAAATCAATGCATAGGTAAAAGCAGAGGTGGAAAAAGTACTCAGATCTTGTACGTGAGTAAAAGTAGAAGTCCTACTTAGTTGGCTTTACTTTATACTGATTGTTACACATTGAGCTTACTGGCTTTGCAAAACAGAGGGAGGGGCTCATTATCATAAGAACAAAACGTAATAAAAAGCAACTTATGGATGTTTTCTTTGGCTGAACCTATTTTTTAACAACAAAAGCTGCATTTTAAAATCTCTAAAAAAAAAAAGAAGAGCTTTGGGGTTTTGGCCTATTGTGGCACTGTTGGCTTTCCATACACCAGCTAGCTGACACGTTACGTAAGCGCGCAGCCACAGACGGCATTTAAACAGTGAGGCTGCGAAGATCCAGCTGGAAACTTTTCCTCTCCTGCTGACGCTCCAGAGACCTGTGTGTCTTCAACTTCAACACTCGGCACACATTCACCACCCAGACATGTCCTCTTTTAACAGCATTGTGAGCTTGGAAGAGGCAAGGAGAGTGGCTATTTTCGGAGGAACGCACGGAAACGAGATGTCAGGCGTGACGCTGGTGAACCTGTGGGTGAAAAACGGCGCCGAGATCCAGAGGAAAGGGGTCGAAACCAAACCGTTCATCACCAACCCGAAGGCTGTGGAGAAGTGCGCCAGATATGTGGACACGGACCTGAACCGAGCCTTCACCCCGGAAAACCTCAGGTAAAAACGGCCACACGCCTCAGAGCTGTCAGTGTGGCTGGATCTGGATGTTGTGTCTGTCATACATGTTGAATGGAAACATTACACCTATACATATAACATTCACATATGACCACGAATGTGATTTTACTGATTATATATCTTTGGTTAAAAGAAACATGACACTTATACTGTACATTGTCGGAATGGTCTTGTGGAAATGTTCTCGTTGGGGCCGTTTTTTTGGGACTGAAATGACTAAAATCAAGGATCGATCATTGGAGATTTCTATGTGTTGTGAAATGTAATGACATGCATTATTGACACCTGTCAGACAAATGCGGGATATGTTAAGACATCTTGTTTAGAAAACATGTAGTTATAACAATAGAATGAAAAACAACGTCTGGATTTAAATGTAGAATAACGGGTTACACTAGGATGGTTTTTAAAACACGATGTACACTGTCACGCAACGCAATCCAACTGTTATTATCTCAGGTAGCGTGAATGTGTGACTCTGAGCCAGCAGGGAAAACGTGAGCGAAACGTGACCGAGATGTACTTTTTTTCTTCATTCGTGCCTCTTCGTTTGCAATATAGCGGAAGCTTTTCGCAAATACTGGCTCATAGACCACGTGCATGAACGCACAAGGCAGTGGTTGGATATGTTCATAAATCACCATAGGAGTCCTATAATAACATTCCCAAGGTTATTATACTGTGTCCTGGGGCACGTTGTAAAGTAGTGTTATCACGTGATGTATCTATATGGGCTCGAACATGGCCTTTTAACCTTTGGCTAGGCAATATGTTGATATTAGCCTTCTGTATATCGATATTTTTATGAGACTAAATGATGTGTTACATTTTGTATGTTGTCATACTTTGTTTCTGCTTCTAAAGGTTGCATTGAAGCAGTTCTATCATCTCCTTTAAACATTTAGTCAATATGTAACCAATTCTGATAATTATTTAGCAAAAATCTAGTAAATATTTGGTAAATCCCTGACTGTCAACCCTACAATTTAGTCGCAATATCGATATTGAGGTATATGGATAAATATATAATATTTGATTTTTTTTTTCTCCATCACCCAGCCCTAATTTTACAGTTACAATTCAAGTTCTGTTGTTTATTTTTTAGGTATTTTACTTAATGTAATGATCAATCAATGTTTATTTATATAGCCCAATATCACAAATGTTACATTTGTCTCAGTGGTCTTCACAGTGTGTACAGAATATCAGTATGACAATACGACACCCTCTGTCCTTAGACCCTCACATCGTACAAGGAAAAACTTCCAGAGAAAACCCCACAGTTTAAAGGGGAAAATGGGAGAAACCTCAGGGAGAGCAACAGAGGATGGATCCCTCTCCCAGGACGGACAGACGTGCAATAGATGCCGTATGTAATCGAAAAGATAATACATTTGCAACATAGGTAGTCCAAATGTTTGGAAATGCTTGTGTGTATAATAAGAAGATGAATCCACGAGGATGTCAGCAATCTTGTGGGAGCCATCAGTGAAGTAGTATGGTGAGAGTCTGGCAGGACCGCAGAGACAGGTTCAGCCACGACTCGAAGTCCAGGACTCAGATCCAGTGCTCAGGATAGAGGATCCAGGGCACATTGATTCCACAAATGTGGAGCTTGATAAGAAAAGGCTCTGGCTCCCATTGTACTTTTACAGACTCTAGGAACAACCAACAACCCTGCATTCTTGGAATGCAATGCCCTAATAGGACAGTAGGGTATAATGAGTTCTTTAAGGTAAGATGCGCCTGCCCATTAAGGGCTTTGTAGGCGAGAAGAAGAATTTTAAATTCTATCCTGTGTTCTATCCAGTGTAAGGCAGCCAGAACAGGTCCTTTTCCTAACTCTGGTTAGTACACGAGCTGCAGCATTTTGACTCAGCTGAAGCAACTTGACTGACTTCTTGGTACTCCCTGATAATAAAGAGTTAAAATAATCCAGCCTAGAAGAAACAAATGCATGGACTAGTTTCTCTGCATCGTTTTGAGGCAAGATATGCCTAATTTTGGCAATGTTGCGTCGATGGAAGTAGGCGGTCCTTGAGATTGATTTTATGTGGGCGTTAAAGGATAAATCCTGATCAAATATAACACCAAGATTCCTTACAGTCTCACTCGAGGCCAAATTAATGCCATCCATAACTAGTATATCTTTAGATAGTTTGTTTCGTAGATTCTTTGGGCCGAGTACAATAACTTCAGTTTTGGTCGTGTTTAACATCAACAAATTTAAGGTCATCCACGTTTTTAAGTCCTTGAGGCAGTCTTGAATTTCATTTAGGTGATTGGTTTCATCAGGCTTGATGGATAAATATAGTTGAGTATCATCCGCATAACAGTGGAAATTTACAGAATGATTCCTTATAATATTTCCTAGCGGAAGCATATATAATGTGAACAAAATAGGTCCAAGCACTGAGCCCTGTGGCACTCCATGGCTAACTTTGGTTTGCATGGAAGATTCATCGTTGACACGTACAAACTGAGAGCGTTCAGATAGATAGGACCTAAACCAGCCTAAAGCAGTTCCCTGTATGCCAACTAAGTGCTCTAGTCTTTGCAATAAGATATCATGGTCGATAGTATCAAATGCAGCACTGAGATCGAGCAAAACAAGAATAGAGACAAGTCCCTTGTCTGAGGCTATTAGAATGTCATTTGTGACTTTAACCAGAGCTGTTTCTGTGCTATGATGTGTTCTAAAGCCAGACTGAAAATATTCAAATAAATCATTGTTTTTTAAGTAATCACACAACTGTTTTGCGACTGCTTTCTCAAGAATCTTTGAGAGGAATGGGAGATTAAAAATAGGTCTATAGTTGGCTAAAACCTCTGGATCGAGGTTGTGCTTTTTAAGAAGCGGTTTTATCACTGCTACTTTGAATGATTGTGGAACATAGCCTGATAATAAAGACATATTCATAATATTTAATAAAGAAGTGCTAATTAATGGAAACACTTCTTTTAACAGCTTAGTTGGAATCGGGTCTAAGATACACGTTGATGGTTTAGAAGAGAGAATCATTGAATATAATTGTTCAAGGTTTATGGCTGAAAAGCATTCTAGTTTACTATCTAGTGTAATATTAGAACTTAGGTTTCCGGGAGCTGTTGATAACACTATACTGGTCAAAGGCAAGAGGTCATTAATTTTGTTTCTAAGAGTAACAATTTTATCGTTAAAAAAGCACATAAAATCATTGCTACTGAGTGCTATGGGAATAGAAGGCTCAATCGAGCTGTGGCTCTCTGTCAGCCTGGCTACAGTGCTGAAAAGAAATCTTGCATTATTCTTATTCTCATCTATTAATGAAGAGTAGTAGGCTGCTCTCGCTTTACGCAGTGCTTTCTTATATTCATTGAGAGTAATATGCCAAATTAAATGAGATTCTTCAAGTTTAGTGGAACGCCATATCCTTTCAAGTTGTCTCGACTTTTGCTTTATTTTGCGGGTTTCGGCATTATGCCATGGAGCTAATCTGTTGTTTTATTTTCTTCTTTTTCAAAGGAGCAACAGAGTCTAATTTTATTCGCAGCGCATCTGTAGCACTATCAACAACATGATCAATTTGGGGTGGTGTACATTTTGTATACGTTTCCTCCCCTACATGCAGACATGCTATCGATTTAAGTATTGGTGGAATCTCTTCCTTAAATGTGGCTATAGCACTAACAGATAGGTTTCTGCTGCAGGAGCTTTTGACTAGTGCTTTGTAGTCTCGTAACAGTACTTCAAAAGTTACCAAAAAATGGTCCGATAAAGCAGGATTATGCGGTTCGACTAATGGTTGCTCAATTTCAATACCATAAGTCAGAACAAGGTCGAGAGTGTGATTATAGCAGTGGGTTGGTTTATTTACACTCTGACGAAAACCAACAGAATCTAATATAGAGTTAAATGCAACAGTAAGGCTATTTTTATCATCGTCAACATGAATATTAAAGTCACCTACGATAATTACTTTATCTGTTTTAAGAACCAAAGTTGATAAAAACTCAGAGAATTCTGATAAGAATTCTGAATAAGGACCTGGTGCACGGTACACTGTAACAAAGAAGATTGGCTGCAAAGTTTTCCAGGTCGGATGCGTAAGACTAAAAACGAGGCTTTCAAAGGAGGTATAATTTAATTTTGGTTTAGTATTGATAAGTAAACTTGAGTCAAAGATTGCTGCAACTCCACCTCCTCGGCCCGTGCCTCGGGCAATATGAGTGTTGATATGGCTGGGTGGAGTGGCCTCATTTATGCTGACATATTCTTCATGTCTCAACCAAGTTTCAGTGAGACAGCATATATCAATATTATAATCTGATATTAAATCATTTATCAATATTGCTTTAGATGCTAAATATCTTATGTTTAAGAGTCCACATTTAATCTTCCTGTTTTGTTGCACTGTAGTAGTTGTTACATTTACTTTTATTAAGTTATTATGTGTGACACCTCTATTAGGTTTTACTTTAAATTGTCCTTGGGCAGACACACACACCGCTAATATTGGGTATTTAATTGGAGAGAGTGCAGAGAAACATATAAAACTGCGACTCCTCCTCCTGGTCTCAACTCCACTTTGTCTGATGCACAGATCGTTCTGTATGCGGTTATTACCTCATCTGCCACTTTTAAAATGACCGTTTAAAAGTATGTTCTATACTTTCAGTTTGGCATGTCTGGGAGTAATCTATAAAAAGATTATCCACTTTTCATCCGCCTTTTCCTTTGACTGTGCTAACTGTCCTCTCAGTTGTCGGCTGTGTGTTGGAGACCACTTGTATCCGCTTTGGCTCACTGTGGTTGTGTACCAAAGCAAAGTCCCTTCAATCCAGACAATACCGGATATTTGCTGAAAGTGGGGTGTAAAGAGCAGATGTGAGGGAGGCGAGACAATATGCACAGCAGAGGTGCTATTCTACAGTAGTTAGGAGAATGTCCTAGACCAGTTGTTATTCTAAAATGGTTTTAAAGGGCTAAGAGAAAAAAGGGAACTCTCATTCTGTGCTCAGTGTTGAATGTCTGTCTGAGCACAGACAAGGAAGGTATGCCTGAGGGGAAAAAAAACCCATGTTTAGACTTGACACGAAACAAATCTCTCAAGGATTGGAGCAGACATACAAGGCTTGGGGAAAGTGGCTGGCATTTATTCTTAACATTCACAAAAGGGGACCACTGTCCTGCTGAATCCAGTGTTTGTATTCCAACCTATAACATAGGGCTACCATGAGGTGGAATCATAGTTATAATCAAGACAAAATATGCAGGTATTAATGTTTTTTAGTTTTCCACATTTGAAGAACTGTAGTGAATACAAAGCATACACAAAGTCTTTTTTTTTCTGACTTTGCTCTACTGTGATAACTTGTCAATTATAAAGATTATGCCCAACAGTTAGGTGAAAGTGTTACAGAGCATGTAGGACAAGTAGACAATTATTAACATGGTTCTTATTCATCATTCCATCAGCAGAATTTTATGATAAGCTGTGAATGTGTTACCAACTTTTTCATCGCAACCAGCAACATTTGGACTACCTATGTTGCAAATGTATTATCTTTTCAATTTACACACGGCATCTATTGCACGTCTGTCCGTCCTGGGAGAGGGATCCCTCCTCTGTTGCTCTCCCTGAGGTTTCTCCCATTTTTCCCTTTAAACTGGGTTTTCTTTGGAAGTTTTTCCTTGTACGATGTGAGGGTCTAAGGACAGAGGGTGTCGTATTGTCATACTGATATTCTGTACACACTGTGAAGACCACTGAGACAAATGTAACATTTGTGATATTGGGCTATATAAATAAACATTGATTGATTGATCGCTGTATGTGTAAGGTAAGGTATAAGGTACGTTTTAGCACATTTTCAGCCTGTCGGACATATATTGGGGTCCCAAACCATTTAATGCTTTATACTGTAAGTCAGCAATAATATTTAAAAAAAATCAATTCTGTAAGCTACTGGTAGCCAGTGCAGACATTTAAGAACTGGGGTGATGTGTTCTACTCTTTTTGATTTGGTCAGGACTCTGGCAGCAGCGTTCTGGATTAGTTGCCGTTTTTCAAGGGATTTTTTACAGAGACCTGTAAATACACTGTTACAGTAATGTGTTTGTTTTTGTGTGTCTGTGCTCTGCAGTTCCCCTCAAGGAGACAACCAGCCCTACGAGGTGCAGAGAGCCCAGGAGATCAACGGGATATTCGGACCCAAAGGAAGCCCAGATGCCTACGATGTTATCTTCGACCTCCACAACACGACGTCCAACATGGGCTGCACCCTGATCCTGGAGAGCTCCAAAGACCACTTCAATCTGCAGATGATGAACTACATCAAGGTGACGGCCTCCAAGAGCTAATGTTGAATTATACAGCACACATTTTAAGGGGCATTCATCTGTAACATTAGCTGTTTTTCAAGAGTTCCTTTTATAACATTTAACACCAGACTAGGCCAGTGGCAATAACTGCTTTTAATGGAGGATATATAGTCCAAGAAACATTTGAAATAAAGATGAGATGATTGATAGATAGATAGATAGACAGATAGATAGATAGATAGATAGATAGATAGATACTTTATTTATCCCAAATTGGGAAGTTATTTTGTCACAGCAGCAGTGTTGTCAAGCATTACACAAGTTCAAAATGTAAGGAACATTCTAATTAGCAGCAAGTATATACAAATTTACAATGAAAAGGAAATGTATCACTAGAATCTAAATAATACACAATATAAAGAAAATATTGAGTATTCTACAATATACATTCTCACTAAGCTACAGAAATGTATAGCAATATACTACAGACGCAACAATATAATTACAATTTTAAGACACTTAAAGGTGGGGTATGTCATTTATTTCAGAAACACTTTTTGTTTTATTCCATGGAATGCTCTTAACATCCCGATAGCAATGAATATATTAAATGCTTTGACAATAAATCCATAAAAAAACGTAATCTGTGGAAGCCGTAGTATTGTAAAAAGCACGACTAAAATGATTGGATGGCCTACCTGCCTGTCAGCCTTCCATCTGTGCACAAATGTATCTCGTGCCCTCATTGGTCATGTGCGCGTTTGTGTGTGTTGGAGGAGGGGCTCTGTAAGGAAGGGGCAGATTTTTTTCGGCTGCGTATTTTCAAATTCTATCACACTCGATCTGGTTTCTCCAAAATTACCTACCCCACCTTTAAATGTCACAGATATAATAATAACATAGAGGCATAATAATGTCTCCCTATCAAAGGGAGTTCACATAACAAAGAGGAGAGAGCTTAAAGTGGACATTGTACTGTAAACAAATATAAATGTAATTGATATAATTACAATTGATAGATACAGAAATAATCAAGATCATATCAATATATCAAATGATAAGTAGATAAGGTGAAAATGATCAAGATAATATCTGGGGGCTGAAATTTCAGGCTATGTCCTCCCCCCTTCACCATTGTATCTATCAACTAAAGGCACTCTCTGGTCCAAAAAGTATATTAAAAATATAATCATGTCCGTATGTTCCAATATAAGTAGGTAACCTAAAAATGATTGTCCACATATTGAACCATAAGTCAAGATATTGTTTCAGGCCTACACTATACAATAGACGCATTCTCCATTAATATGTGTAATGGGACCTTCACTTCTCAATGTAGTGTGTTTTAGAAGTTTTTAGACTCACACTGAATAGAAGAAAGTTAAAGGGGGTGACCGGGAGTTTAAAGACCTTTGCACTTTAAAGTAAATATTTAGCTAAAAGATCTCTCTGGAGAGATTCAGTTAACCTTTTGTAGATAATATAATCAACAGTTTACCTTTACGTGTTAGACACTCATTTAAAGGTTCAACCATCCACATACTTGAGCCTGTTTTCTTATGAGTCTGAGAAGATGTCTTCTTCAGTTAGTATTTGAACTACGACATAACATTTCTTTTAAGCACATATACCTTTAAAACTTTACAAACCTCACTTTGCATCAGCTGGTGTTCCTGTTTGGAATGTATTGAACTGCTTGAGCTGTTCAACAAAAATGAAGATATTCAGAATAGTAACACCAGGGAGGGAAAGAGCTGCCAAAAGCAACAAACTCTTTTACTGAAAGGAGAGAAAAATGTGTTTTGAACTTAGAAAAAAGAATGAACAAATGGATACAAAGATAGAAGATTACCCCACAAATGGCGACTTAGCTTCCCCACTAATTCAGAGACCTGAGTCAAGACATAAGAAAAATATTTATTTTTGGATACTTTCATGTTCGAGGGTCGACATCACATTTTGAAAGTGATACAAATATAAATCCAAACTCATTATGTAACTGTTTTTACACAGTGTAATACAACAATAATGTTTAACCTAGTTTCATCCAATGGTCAGATTTGTGTTCTTGAAATGTATGCAAATGTGCAAAGATAATGCCTCATGTGAATATTAAAATAACATATCAGAACATCTGTAATACAAAAGAAGGCTCTAAATGTAACGTCAGTAATACACTGGTGCTGCTTAGGTATGTAATTACCTGAAGCTAACTTCTAGCTTGTTTGACTTGTTTTGCAGAAAGCCATCGCTCCAAGTAGTTGTCTTGTTCTGCTGAATGAACATCCTCTTTTGAAATATTCCACTTCCCGCTCTATTGCCAAGCACCCTGTTGGTGAGTCTCTTTCAAGTCTTTCAAATGTCCCTTGGAAAAATGAACCTACAATAATCCCTTGACAGTTGCCAAATGTGTCTTCTGGTTTGTTTCATTTCAGGTCTGGAAGTGGGTCCCCAGCCTCAAGGTGTTTTGAGGAGCAACATATTTGAAGCTATGAGGGTGATACTGAAACATGCACTGGACTTCATTGAACTGTTTAATGAAGGTAAGGCAGGCACACTGTAGCGGCTTACCATTTTAAGCTTTAACACGCTACACAGGCCACATCATAGGACTTTAAAAGATTAGCAGTTGAGATTGAATCAAACATGATTCCTAAAGTTTGCAGTTTCTAGAATCCGACTCATGTTATGAATCATATGTGTTATATAAAAGAAAAACAAGTTGTTTACTTCCATGTTTGTCTGCCTCATCTTGACGAGAAACATCTTGTGACAAAACGCCCATTGGTGCCAGTCCGATTCTGTGCCTGCATCCCGTTCTCTCTCTTACCCTTAGGCACAAAAGAGCGTTTGCAATGTTTAGGCAGCCGTTCCTTCCTCTTTTACGTAAACAATCAGTCCGTGCCAAGTGTGAGTTGCAGTCTGTTGGTATCTGCCCAGCCTGTTGAATGGCCTGCTTGTTTTTAGAGTCTGGTTGCCAATGGTGCGTTAATCTTCTGTCGTGGGGCCTGCACTGGTGCTGATGAATGCCCTGGCATGGTTATGAATCAGTGTTCCTGCCCTTTGAAGCTGAACATCACCAAGAAACAACTTGTTCAGAGAGAACACTGTCTGAACATGTGTCCCTTTTGCTCTGTGCTGCCGCTTGCATATTAATACAGCCAAGTGGTCTCACACTTAGTGGTAAAGAAGTTCAATTGAGCTTGACTTACTGAATGTGCAAGCTCTGCCACAAACCACTGCTCATCCTGTTTAGCTCAGTTTGAATAATGCCACTTTGGCCGTGTGTGGCTCCTTCCAGCTTCTATAGCAAAGTCCTATAATGTAGCTATGTCAGAGATTAACTATACAGAAAAGTCTGTCAACTTTATTGTCAATCATCTATGTGAGATACAGACAGAGAGATTGAAATGCTGTTTCTCACAATCTCGAGGAATACAAATTAAAATATAAAAAAAAAGATTATACAATTTCCATCCATCCATCTTCTCCCGCTTATCCGTGGTCGGGTCGCGGGGGTAGCAGTTCCAGCAGAGAGCCCCAAACTTCCCTTTCCCTGGCCACATCAACCAGCTCTGACTGGGGGATCTCAAGGCGCTCCCAGGCCAGCGAAGATATATAATCCCTCCACCTGGTCCTAGGTCTACCCCTTGGTCTCTTCCCAGCTGGATGTGCCTGGAACACCTCCCTAGGGAGGCGCCCAGGTGGCATCCTAACTAGGTGCCCGAACCACCTCAATTGTCTCTTTTGAGTCCTTTCGACGCGAAATCGAAAACAAATTTCCCTTTTTTTTTTTATGGATTATGTCCTTTATTCTCAACATAAAATATAATAACAAAATAACAATGCTTAATATATTTACAATGTACGCTTATATTAGGTCTTCAATATCCAAATTATTGTTACTGTATACATACTCCAAATGAATAGACTAAGTATATTTCTGACTTTGTAGTCTACATTCGATACGGGTCATTTGATTTCATGCAGTTTTAGTTCCCTGTATACAATGGTACTTGTGCTCATATGAAGCACGTTTTTTGTCTCTTTTTCTTCTCTGTTTAAATTGTTTCATCCTCCTATACTCAGAGGCAATACCATTGTTATTAGCCCTAACCTAACATGTATTAGGATTGATATTGCCTATTCTTTTCTTTGTACATTTACAACAAGTTTTTGGAATACCTTATTATCCAGGATGCAAATAATATGGGGGATGTTGTATTCTGTGTGTTGTTCAGGCATGGAGTTCCCTTCCTGTACAGTAGAAGTTTTCCGGGTCTTAGAGAGGATCGACTACCCCAGAGATGCCAACGGAAACATCATAGCTATGGTGCATCCCAATCTGCAGGTAAACGTCTGAACTACAGCCGCCTTCATCGACCACAAATCTGATCTATTGAACCTGTAAATATGATGTGACCAGAGATGTCTCATTTCCTCTTTCATAACGAAAGAGGAAATGAGACATCTCTGGTCACTGTGAGACCTTGTTATTTTAGTTTGAGCCACATACTCAAGTTACTTTCCCCGTGGTTATTGCTTGTTGTTTCAGGACTGTGACTGGGAGCCGCTGAACCCCGGTGACCCTATGTTCCAAACTTTTGATGGAAAGACCATCCGGTTCCAAGGCTCAGGAACGGTCTACCCCACTTTTATTAATGAGGCGGCCTATTATGAAAAACAACAGGCATTTGTTACCACCAGACGAGAAAGCTTGGTGGCCAGTTCCATCAGAAAAGTATGAAAACTGTTTGTAAAGGCTTCAATGATTCTTTGTTAGCCACAATAACAAATCTGTGTATAGACTTTTTTCACCGAATAATGACGAGATACCATATTTTACACACTGCTTTCTTTTTTCTATGCATTTACTATCTCCTAACTATGCAAAGAACCTTTTTTAGAGGCTTTGCAAAAAGTCACTGTGAAAGTCTTTGATTTAAAGGCTGGTATATTGCTGTGGTAAGTATTTATGATACTGATGTTATTTAAAAAATATATTTACATTAAATCAACTACGTTTTTATAACATTAAACGCCAAGCCTAATTATTATTGGCTGATAAATCACCATACATCACTCTTTAAGTTTCTTACAACTGCTCAGGACAGCCATTTTGGATCATAACCTGCAACCTTTGACCCAAAACTGTAGTTGTTTGTCCTCATATATATTTGTAACATATTTTGAAGGGTGTGTTTGTGGCCTTTGATACATACCTGTAACTCTAGTGGTTGCATCTGTGGTGCTGTCCTAGTCTTGCCTTAATAGAGATTTAACAAAAAAACTTGCACAACAAAAATCTGAGGTGAAATTTATAGAAAATATGTTGGATAACATATTTTGATAAGAAATTGTCCTGGTCCTCTAAACAAATGGGATGCAGTTTGAAACATGTTTTATAATCATATATTTGTGTCTATTTTTATATACTTGTACTGTACGTTTTAAGTGACGTTTAGGATTCTCGGAGGGCATATGTACTTTTAATATTTGTTTACGTCTTTGTTGTGTCAAAGTGTATCGCTGTGGTGTTACGGTCATTCATTTTCTAATTAGCAATAATTTTGGTAGCACTATTTATGTGATGAGTAAAGTTTACTGTCTTAAAGTCCTGTGGAAATTATCCGATCAATAAATGTAGTACTATGCTAAACTGGGATATTTAGTTGTTTGTAGATGCACCCTTTCATAATGAGTTGCCTTGACTCGTCATGCTTGTTTTGTCAGTTAGAGCAAATGGTTCCTAACCTAGGGGTCCCAACCCCTAATAAGCATTTCCAATGTTTCAATGGGGGTCAGGAGACCTTCTTGATTTATTGGGTTTTAGACAAGTTTTCAAAAAAGATATGAATTTCGCTCTAGATGTTATTGATTTCTGTGTTGACAATCTTATTTATAAAGTTTGGCTTATTATTTAAGACGTAAACCTTTATTTAAATCTCACGGGATAAGGGCCAAGTGAAGATCCTAAAACAAGCTTTATTTTCAAAGAGGGCAATTTGCATAATGAGTACTTTTACTTGCTAATACTTAGTACTTTAACTTGTGTAACATTTTGAATGCAGGACGTTTACTTATAACAGACTATTCCTACACTCTGGTACTTCTACTTTTACTTAAGTACAATATCGGAGTACTTCTTCCACCTCTGGCTAAGGGGCGGGACATCTCTAAGTGTTGACTAATCGGAACAGAGGCGGCCAATTAACCAATCGGAGCAGACTGGGCTCTGGTTTCAGACAGAGGGTTAAAAGAGATGCTGCAGCACAGGTAGTATGAGAAAAATACTTTTATGAACATTAAAGCATGTAAACATGTCACAGTAGAGGCACAAATTACAAATATGAACCTGAAAATGAGCATTATGTCCTCTTTAAAAATAAATAATACATGCGAAACTTGTATTTAAAATAGTTTATATAACAAGAATACTCATCTGATGCAATATTCACATTTATTATGTGCACTATTTTTGTTAACTATACAGTTTATATACAGGTAATCGGTTGTTTTGCAGTTTTTTTGTCATGCATTACTACCTACATGATGAACTATCCATAAACTATTTCACTAAGTCAGGGGATATCAGTTTACTTTGTGATAGAAAATGGGTCTCTTAAAAAGGTTGGGAACTAATTTGACAGTATTGTAGGACAGCACCTGCAGCCACTAGAGGGCGGCACATACTCACCGATAGAACCCTTCCCATCATGCACTCTGCTGCAGCATACTGGATCAGTCAGGTGCAGACTGTCAGAGCTGAATCTTTAGTTTATTAGCACATACTTCCAATACGCTATCCACATTATTAATTTTGACTATATTACTTCTTTGCTGTTAATATAAATTATACATGCACATGCATTGGGATTTTATGAATCTGGATTAAGGCCATTTCTAATGAGCGTCTAGGAACTATTCATTGAATAATAAAAAAATGTAAGAGCAATCACATGACGTTTGGAGTCCTGGCTTCTAATATGTTATTATTTAAATAAAGTAGATTTAAAATATTGAAAATACTGATATATTCAGTACATTACGAAAAAGGTAGCACTGCATGGCTCTGAAGGATCCAGGAAGCCGTGTGCAGACAACAATAGGAAAATAAAGCTTAATGCACTCCGTTTTCAAGTGAAATTATATTATAAATGTATTCCTAAAGCTCTTGGATTGCTCTAATAATACTTTTATAATATGATTTCATCCAACTAAGGAGTGCCTCACACATAAAATAAAACTAAACATTAAAACCCAAAAAGGACAAAGTTCAATACTTTACCAGCAACACTCTTATCAATCATTACAATACACACACAAACACAAAACTGTATATGTAAAGAAATATAACACAGTCAAATAAGATAAGATAAGATATAATATACATCTATCGCGTTGTAAAAAAAGAAAAAACGTGATTAAATGTCTTATCATTTGTCATTATTTGTTCAGATATAGTTACATTATACTTTTTTATTTCTAAAGCACCATACAATGCAGAAAAAGTATATTTTCATATAATAAATTGACACATTAATGAATCACAAATTGATGACCACTTTTACTTTTTTAGCTATACTTAATACAATACATAGGCCTACTTGGTACAAATACAATTTGAGTATAATAGGCCTACCAGTAACTTCATTATTCATTTTTGAATGACTTTAGTGAAGAGATGTAAAGAATGCTCTCTGCCATGTGCTACCATGCAGATCATGTTTTATTCCGGATGCCGACTGCAGTAAAACATGTGTATTATAATAATACACGTCCATGCATGCCCTGCTGCTATATCATATTGGGTTTGAATATTTCAGTTTCATGTCTCCAGGCTGGTCATAGTCCTTCCCATCTATTCGTAACCCAACCGGAGCTCACAGAGTGCTGATCAATGATTCCTCCTGGCTACTGAAAGCTTTCAAGACAGTCAATGATCCTTCAGTTCTGGGCACGGATCCAAACAAGCACTTGAAAAATACCAAGCGTCCATCTCTGCCCCCTCCCTCCTCTATAGTTTTCTGTCCGCATGGTAACTTTGTCTTCTATTCAATTGCATTACAACTCTGTGTTACTGGAAGTATCACACACGGCTGCTTACCATAGCTGCATTTATGCTGGGATGAAGGTGATTGGGTTTTATGTTTATTCCTTTGTTTATCATTCATGAAAAATCATGTTGTTTGAGAGTATTTCAAGGTAAACTAAAACAAATGCTTCCATTGCTACATTTAAAATGTTTAAATGTAAAGAATCGGTCTGGTGTTGCTATCAATTAAGTGGGTGGTAAAGGTTCATCAAGTGTCACATTTCTATTCAGTATCTGATATGCACAGTGGCGACTGGTCATTTGGGGCACTGCCCCACCTAGTGTCAGCAGAAAGTATTACAAATAATGATTATAAAAAAATGCAAAACATAAATTAAAAAATATATAAAATATATTTTAAGATCATGTTTAATCATCTGATTCGTCTGTACATTGCTGTTTTAGTCTGTGCTCTTCTAATTAGTGTCTACAGTGTGCCTATCGAGCTGTTTAGAGCCATGTGGGACAAAACCCGATCCTGCCCCTCCCTCTCCCTGTTTAAGTCAATGGTGACTGTAAAAACTACACTGCGCATGCTTGTGTGTGGCAAAACAATAATGACCATAGTGCTGACAGAGCCGTATCTGAGTGCTGCCATCCCCACCATACGTCATCTCATTGGCTGTAAGTACGTGTGCCGCGAAAAGTGTGGTGTGTGAAGAGGAGACGAGAGAGCTGCAGTGACGCGTCCTAAAACCCGGAAGTAAACTGCGCATGGCTTCCCTCGACAAAAAAGCAATGAGATTTCTCCATAGAATTTTAGAAAATAGCTCAAAATAAGATCTGTGGGAAACAAACCTGTTAGATAAATGCACGATACCCTACTTTTATAATTTTCGAATCATAAATCTATTGATTAGATTAGATTTATGAAACTACAAGAAGATAAGGAGGACTTTTACAAACAAGTAATAGAGATTTTTGTCCAGAAGGATAGGCAAATGGACTTCATCTTCATGTCAAGGTAAGACTGCAATTTTATTGAAAATGGGATCTTACTAAGAGAGAACAATTGAATATTTAAATGATACAACATTTTGGGTATCCTTTTGTTGAACTGTCTGTTTAAAATTAATTGAAGCATCAGACAAAAAAGCTTTTGAAAATAATATTATATTTTGATTTAGGTCCAAATATAATATTTGTAAACCTGAAGAGTCAGTGCCAGACAGTGCCTCACCAGCCATGAACATCACTGCAAGAGCTTATATATAGACATCTACGTTTTTTGTGCCCCACCACTTTTGTACATATAAAAACGCCACTGGATATGCATGCACAAATGCACGTTAAAAGCACCAACATGTGCTTGTGGGTTTGTGGTGCCAGTGTTTTCTTTCAAAGGAAATACCTGATAAACACGAGCACATTCAGAACTCTTCCTTTAGCTTCCTTTATGTCAAACCATCAGCTGGAGAGAGACTGGTGACAGAGAAGCAGACAGTGTCATCCTTTCAAAATATGTTTTGCAAAATGCAAGTTGGCAAATCACTACTGTAGCCTAATGTCAGACGATAAAAGTGCACACGGTGTGAACATTTAAATGTTAAGTAAAGCATGGTTGTTGCTTGACTGTTATTGGAGAGAAGTTAGAGGAATCCATATCAACCGCTTCCACTTTACAAGAACATGTTGCATTCAAGTGCTGTCGTTATTATTTTCACTAATGCGCATGATAGGAATTTTCTGTGGTTCTCAAATAGTATAAGATGTGTGAACATTTGATGATATGGATTTCATACAGTATTATGTAATCAGTACAGTTTAAGATTGTTGAGCTAAATAAATGTTGTTTCTATTCTCACAATCATTTGGTTTTGCATTTTACTTGCTTTTTATTTTCTTTAATATTATCCCTTATACATCTGACGTACTGGATGTCTAAATGAAAGCAGGTCAAAGCTCTGTAGATAACATTTACATGCAGTGGTGTAAAGTAACTAAGTACATTTACTCAATGACTTTACTGCAGTACACTTTTGAGAGACATATACTTAACATGTGTATTTCATTTTGTGTTGCTTTGTACTTCTATCCCACTATTAATAAGAGGTAAATCGTGTACTTTAACTCCACAAAAATGTTTTAAGATCTTTAGTTACTTTGTGGATTTGGATTCATAATTTGAAATATAAACAACACCTGAATAAGACTTTAGTTACACCTGGAGTACATTTCATAATGAGTACTTTTACTTTTGGTACTTCAAGTTTATTTTGATGCAAATACTTGTTTACTTTTACTTGAGTAACATTTTTGAATGACATATATATTTGTAACGGAGTATTCCCACACTCTGGTACTTCTACATTTTGTTAAGTACAAGATCTGAGTACTTCTCCAATCTCTGTCTGAATGTTAAGGCCAGAGGAAATAAATGTGTTGTTTTGCTTTTTTGCTACTAAAGCCGAACACACTTACATCTGGTATGAAGGTGTGCTGCATTGATTTGGTTTGATTGTCGTAAAACTATATAGTCAACACAGTTGTTCGAGCAGCTCTTGAATGCAGCACGTCTCAATACAGGAAGTCTCGAAAGTTTTCAGCGCAGTGGCAACTTGTTATGCGTATCTCTCTGCACACGCTGCTGTTTGTGTGTGTGGGAGGCTGAGGATGGTCAGAAAACACTCGGGTTAATTGCGACAGACAGTTTTAAGTTAGAAGGAGAGGAAGGAGGGTATTTTTCACAGATACGCCGCTGACCGTCGGAGAAGACAAGGATATTTTGTCTCTCTGACTGTTACGAGACTGTGTTTGGCGTAGAGACCGTTTTTAACATCGAAATGTGGGAACAGGAGGAATTCGCAAAACACTGGAGGAATGAATTTCCTGACGGAAAGGTACCAACAATGGACTTGAAGTCTGTAGAGGACATTGAGTCGGAGCTGGAGGCGAGCAAAGCCAACCTGAAGAGGCTGCAGAAGGCTCTGGCGGAGGAGAAATTCAAGGTGATCTACCTGCAGACCACCGTGGCTCGGCAGAAGAGCAACGACCCGGAAAGGTTTGAGGGTAAAGATGAAAACTTTAACGCAGAGAAGCGTTCATTTTCTAAGACGGGGGATATTAGGAAACCGTGGCAGAAGGAGGATGAGGGCGACGGGCAGAGGACCAAGGTGTCCGAGGCTGGGGGCGTGAGGCTCCACGCGGCAGGTAGTACACCTGGTGTCCTGAGCTCCTTCGGGCGGGAACGAGCCAGGTTCAGCGGCAAGACGGGTAAGCCCGTCCCCATCCCTGTCCCGCCACGGAGGTTCAACTTTCAGAGAGGGGACACGGCCCCACCTGTCCTTGCCTTACCGAATGATAACGACGTGGGGAGCGACCGAGAATACGAGGATACGGAGCTGAATGAAAACTTCGTCAGGAATAACTTGTTGGCTCCTAAGATGGGCGGCAGGGACAACCAGAGGACGTCTAATTCCCTGCGGCCTTTCCGCCACAGCAGGGACTTTGACTCCGGAGACGACGGCAGGCTGTCCCCGTCCTTCCCGCAGATTCTCTGCAGACCCTCCCGCGGCTCCAGCTGCAGCACCCCGGATCGGAGGAGTGACGGATACCTGAGCTCCGACCACGAAGACTCCTCTTCTGCAGGTAAGAGTTTTAATGTCAACACTACCACTGCTTTTGTTACCCGATATAAAATATAAATAAATAGAAGAAACAATATTACTACCCCCACAATAACCTGGTATAACACAACACAACGGTGCAATCAATGGCCATGGCTTTTCTTGAGTTATGAGACCCTTGGTGATTATCAGGATCAAGTAGAGAAAATACACTCTTCGTGCAACAAGATACCTGACGGTAAGTAATTTAAGACATCTGGGTTGCAGCAAAGGACAATACATAAGGGAACTAAAACATCTCAACAGATGACATTTCATTAACTATGGCAATTTTTAATAGACACAGTGGATTGTCAACAAATGCATGTGTTGCATTTGACTTTAATCACTTCAGTGTGCACAGACTGAGCAGCTTGTCAATATTGTAGCACGGCCTGTTCACTGGCCTGCAATCCACAGGACAATTGATCGGAAAAGTTATGTGATGTCTGACAGCTGTTTCCTCCTGCTGTGGCTAGCAGCTCTTCCATTTGGAGCGGACATCATACAATCAAGAGACCCTTCCTAAATTTGGCTCAGGACCAGACCTAAAGTGAATTGCTCTAAGTGGATGACTTTAGAGAGCTCACGCCTCATTTTGCATTTTCAGGTAGAGGCATAACAGGGAACAGTAATCAACCAGAAGTGATTAATCAGATATGTCTTGTTTTTGTACTACTCTGCTGCATCACATTTTCTTGAATCACGTGGATTAGTGGTTTACCTCAGACTACTAGGCCCAATGTATTCTGTCTATGATTTTGCTGCAGTACATAAACAGAGCCTTAAATAATGTATGTGCTGTTGACATTATGTGTCTTGTGTGTGAAGCAATCAGCATTAAGTAGTCTATCTAGGAGCCTGAACTGATTTCTCAATTGTAGCTATGGCCCAAAAATGAAGAGGTCTGCTGGTCTTTTAGATTAACCCTGAGGGGGCTGCAGAGTAGTTTAGAGCTAAAAAACTGTTGAGACCTCAGATTATACCTAAACCCCCAGATTAAGGTTATAAAGACAAGTGAGTTGCAGAGTGGCTTGAAGAAATAGTTCAACATTTAGGAATGCACTTGTTTGCTTTGTTGCCAAGAGAAGATTGGTTCCACTCCCATGTACGTGTGGTAAATATGAAGCAATTTCCATTTGACACTCAGTTTAGCATAGCATAAAGACTGGAATCAGGGGCGTAGGAGCCCAAATGCTTATTTAGATGTTGTTTATTGTCTTATTATTATTATTATCATTATTGTTAACACCACACACATTTGTAATTGGCCACTCTCGCACATTTTAACATGGATGTGGTTTAGGTATTTAGGGCACCTGTTGTTCGGAGTTTGTGGATGACAAAGCCTGATATTTTCTGTTGACTGTACGGTCTTAACTTGCTTATTGTTTGTTTATTTTCTTTGTTAAATATCCTAAAACTTTAACTTCAGTACAGAATTCTTTAGAATATGTCACAGCTTTGTGCCAAGGTTATCCTCTAAGCGTCATCATTTATTGTGAAATTGTCGCTACAGGGGGAAAACAGCTAGACCTTTCTGATGGTGACAGAATCAGCATACCAGCAACTATAACAGCCTTACACTCTAGGGACCAGACAAATTAGAAAACGATACAAAAGTGTGATGCGTTTATGACATTCCAATGGCGATTACAGAATTGCAGCCCCATTACAAAATGTATTTACTTCCCAGCCCCTGAGAAGATGGTATCAATGAGCAAAACAAATAATATGAAGGTTTATCCAGGATGTAGGATTCACAGAGATATGGTATGCCATTACATTGTCACTTCCTCCTTAAAGTGTGGCAATATTGACACGGATTGTCTGCATGCCATGAGTCAAAGGTCAATGACTAACTTGAGCATTGGAATAGATAGAGGAAGACAGACAAAACCTTTTTTTTGGTGACACATCCGTTCCCAAATCTGTTCTACCGTTTGGAAGGCTTAATTATTTTTGTAAGCTGATTTTCATTTTCTGTGGTTCTGTTGATGGCTTCATGGTAACTATAGAGATGTATTGTATTTTAACTGGTCTGGATTATAAGGATGTTGGTAAAAGACTGACTTTAGTATTTGAACAAGAATCACAACATATAAAGACACATTAGCCATAGCAGAAAGAGACCTTCCGGCCCAATCATTCCTTTCAGTTACATTTAGGCACCAGTGGATTAAATGGTGACGCTAAAGGGGAATAACATGTTGAAATAATTTTATTAAGCAAACCAGGAAAATCTTCAACGTCATTTGTGAAGGTTGTCATTTAAAGTCACACCTTTGTTGATATTTGTTACTTTATTATAATGAGACGTGAATTTGTGGTAAATGGCTCTAAAAGAAAGTCCTTGGACATGGCTCACTGTGAGAGCGTCTTGCATCTCAAGAGCTAGTCTTGTTTCTGAAATATTGAATGAACCAAGAAACTGAAAAGAAAACCGCTGCATTGTTTTCTCATTATAACACTCTGTTTGTCTTCCATTTAAGTTATACAGGTAGGGGGATGCATTTCCCATAAACCTGTAGGTCAGTGAGGATAAGCAGCACTTACTGTAAGTCCCTTAATCTATTACATCTTTGTTGTCCGGCAGGAAAATGATGTTTTGATCTGAACTGGGATAATCAGTGGAAAGACTTGATTAAACATAGAGGGCGGAGCCGTGGGAAATGATTATGTGGAATCTGCCTGCCACACACACACACACACACACACACACACACACACACACACACACACACACACACACACACACACACACACACACACACACACCCCCCCCCCCCAAGCTCTGGGCTCATGCTAGGGGTCTTGCTCATGTGTTTGCTGGGAATCGGTCTCCCACCCATCAGGTCATGTATCTGAAGCCACCTGTCTGGCCTCTCTGTAGCCTGTGATTCACTTCTGACTCACGCCACTGTGTTGTTCTAAACCGGGAGTAATCCTCTGTTATTTTTAGCTTTGTTGAATAATAAAATAGTTTTCTTTATTGGTGTTTGTTATTCATTAGCTTAATTTAGTCACAAGCAGAAAACAATTAGCAGTGATAGACAGATACCAGTTTTTAGCTTTCATAACTATTTGAAGCATTCTTATGGAGAAAGGCCCGTTTTTTTATTGATTGCAAGCAACATTAAGGTCGAATTAGGGAGTAAGTGTTGGTTATTTTTACCCCCACAGCAATTTCGATCAGCATAGAAAATCAATTGTTATTTTCAACCGGTAAACACCCTCCTGTGAAGAAGTGTGACTCACTTTTTAATTGGTGATAAAGTTTCATTAAGCTAGTGCGATAGTTTACTTAAAGTTCATTATGTCAATTCATTAAGATTTGTTTGTTTTTAGACACCGAGACTAGAGCACAGTTTCCAGTTCCTCTTGCCTACAGCTGCTAGCACAGAAAGTAGCCAGGTGTGAAAAATAGTACAACACAGTATTCTTAGATACTGTATGTAAATATTTAGTTATGAAATTATAGGCTTAAAGAACCAAGGCTTGATATTGTAATTTAAAAAAAAAGCCTTGTGGGCAACATGTTCATATGAGCGTTACACAAATAGTATTACCAATAAGAGATGTTTTGCGTTGACAAGTATTTTGGTTCTTGACTGTGGAAGTATCATTTTGGAATTAAAGTCTTTGGACTGAAGGCCCTGTTAAAACATACAATTAGGAAACAACATGTTTGATGTTAACACTGCAGTCAGTAGGTCGTATTTTAGATAATCATATTAGACCCAAAGTGCACATATGTATTGTTGTTGTTTGCAAGATGACAACACATCTGTGGTTTCCTACCCATTTTGGTCCCAGGAATTAATTCATAAGATCAGAAATGAATTACCTTCCCTAAAAATGTGACATGTATCTTCAGTGGAGCTTTTTTGCACCATAGAGCTTCTGTTGAATTGCATCACATGCTGTGTCATTCAGCTAATACTTGTCATGTCTTTGTGTATTGTATGCATAATAAGCAGGGGTGCACATAACTTTTTTGCCCTGGTTCTCAAAGGAGCACCTTGAGATGTTGCTTGGTGCTCATCCTTAAAATGAAATAAACCGTAACTTTTGAGGGGGTCTTGACTTTATTTGCCAGACACACGGCACTGAACACACGAGCAGAGGTGAACACAGAACACACGTGCAGAGGTGAACACAGAACACACGTGCAGAGGTGAACACAGAACACACATGCAGAGGTGAACACAGAACACACGTGCAGAGGTGAACACAGAACACACGTGCAGAGGTGAACACAGAACACACGTGCAGAGGTGAACACAGAACACACATGCAGAGGTGATCACAGAACACACATGCAGAGGTGAACACAGAACACACGTGCAGACGTGAACACAGAACACACATGCAGAGGTGAACACAGAACACACATGCAGAGGTGATCACAGAACACACATGCAGAGGTGAACACAGAACACACGTGCAGAGGTGATCACAGAACACACGTGCAGAGGTGATCACAGAACACACATGCAGAGGTGATCACAGAACACACATGCAGAGGTGAACACAGAACACACATGCAGAGGTGAACACAGAACACACGTGCAGAGGTGAACACAGAACACACATGCAGAGGTGAACACAGAACACACGTGCAGAGGTGAACACAGAACACACATGCAGAGGTGAACACAGAACACACGTGCAGAGGTGAACACAGAACACACATGCAGAGGTGAACACAGAACACACGTGCAGAGGTGATCACAGAACACACGTGCAGAGGTGATCACAGAACACACATGCAGAGGTGATCACAGAACACACATGCAGAGGTGAACACAGAACACACATGCAGAGGTGAACACAGAACACACATGCAGAGGTGAACACAGAACACACATGCAGAGGTGAACACAGAACACACGTGCAGAGGTGAACACAGAACACACATGCAGAGGTGAACACAGAACACACGTGCAGAGGTGAACACAGAACACACGTGCAGAGGTGAACACAGAACACACATGCAGAGGTGAACACAAGACAACATTAGCACGAGCAGTAATCCTACAAGCTGTCATCACTACACTCCTGACTGTTCTCCTCACTGTCTTCCTCTCTGTCAGACATGGTAGCTGCTGATGATGTAGGCCTACTACTTTCTCTCTGGTTGAGTCTGCGATTAGCTGCGATCAGTCAACAGCTGGTTTTGGGTCGAAAGTCTCTGTTGTCATCTTAGACAAGTGGATCTAATCAAATAAGTATGTGAACATAACCAATAACCTACCATAGCCAATAACTAATTATTTTATTTGTGTTGTTCATTCATATCGCATTTTTTCTTTATCTCTCCAGTTTTAAAGGATATTTTTGGTTACTGTCCTATAGTATACATTGGAATGATTTCAAACCTGTTTATCCCAATAATTATAAAGGAGTGCCTTGGAAATATGTGTTTACATAAATTGTGACCAAACCGTTTGAACTTAGACTAAACTGAACTATCTAAACACTGAGAGTCCTTACCTCACTGAGTTGTAGTATCAGCCTCTCAGTCTGACTGGAGAGAGCTCTCCTCCACATTATTGTAGAAACATATTCTTCTTATATCTGTTAGAGCAGCTAGCACCAGATTCTAATAACAACAGCGCCGGTACCGGGCTTCTCTCTCTCCCTCGCATTTTGGCTGTGAGCTGCGGGCGCCAGATAAGCCAACATCCCCCATTTTCATCAGCGCCGAGGCTGGGGGCGTGAGGCTCCACGCGGCAGGTAGTGCACCGGGTGTCCTGAGCTCCTTTGTGCGGGAACGAGCCAGGTTCAGCGCCCATCGTACAGGGCAAATGAAACGTGTAACCAGGGTGAAAAGGGTGTTACATTTATTTAATTATGAGTATTGTTACATCAAGGCCGAAAATTAGGATGAGCCCCAACGGTCAAAAATGTTTTTTTCCCTCCCAGAACTGCCAGCGGAGCGCCCCCCAGATCTGGCGCCCTAGGCGAACATCTATAACGCCAGTGCTACGGGCCGGCCCTGAGTTCATATGCAACTCGCAAAACTCTCTCTCTCTCTCTCTCTCTCTCTCTCTCTCTCTCTCTCTCTCTCTCTCTCAATTTTGGTACGCAAATGCGCCTTTTTTCAAATGACCCGGTGCTCTTTGTTTGGTTACCAGTTATGTGCAGCCCTGATAATAAGGACACTTGTTTTTGATAAGACTGTAGCATGGTTGATTTTGATCACTTGATGTGCACAGAAAGGAGAACAGCTGAACAAACCTGTTCTTGTCACTCTACTACAGAGGAATTGCTGGATATGACACGCATGTATTCTTTCTTCCTGTGGTTGGCTCTTGCTCCACTCAGATAAGCAGGGCTTGTCAAGGCCTGTCCTAAACAGCATGTGCAGCAGGGGAACTGCATGTCATGTTGTCTCCATGTTAACACTCTGTAGTGTGAATGCTACCTCAGATTTGTTTTGTTGGCTTTCTTCAGAAACCAGTGGATTTCAGATTTTCAGGCTTTGAGGCCTCACTCCGTACACACTCCTGGTTTGTATGTGTCATTACTGGACAGCTTGACGGCTCAAGTTACTACAGAGTCTTACTGCGAAGTTAAGGCTTTACACTGGCAGAGAGACCTTTCAGAACGGTTAGGCAGAATATCACCGCAATCACAGTACGTTTCTCTCAAAACTCTGGCTCATCTGAGATATTTCCCAGGCAACACTGCTGTGGAGCTCAGGCAGAAATATGTCTGCTCCATGTCAGTGTCTTGTTGCTTCTTAATGGTAGCATATTTCTTTGCTACAGAGTGTTAACATGGAAACAAGGGGGTTATATTAACATTCCTAGTGTTTTCAGAGAATCTAGTGATGAAACCGGATGAAACGTATTCATTGATCATCAGTGAACAAAAATGTTAAGACGCCACCTTCTGGGAAATCCTCGAAGACATGTTTCACAATTTTCTGGCATTTCAGACTAAATTATTAATTTATTGACTAACCAGAAACGCATTTGGTCTAAAACCAGCAGAACTACAGTATGTGGCTGAATGTATACAATACTTTCAAACTATTAGTTGATTTATTATTGAGCCAATGGATGGAAAATACATTTGTATACATTTTAGGGCTGCTCAATTAATCGTATTTTAATCGCAATTATGATTATGGCTTGCAACGATTACGAAAACAACGTAATCAAAATAAAACGATTATTTTTTTATTATTACTTTTCTTTTTTCAACTTTTCTTTTTTTCTTCTTTTTTTTGTTGAATTATACTTGAAGTTCAGGGTAATCAACTGTTAAAAACATACTGTTAACATTTTTTTTCTCCAATAAATGTATGTTTTCAAAGTAAATGGATAATCGTTTTTAATAATTGTGATATCAATTATTGACCCAAATAATCGAGATTATGATTTCTGCCATAATCGAGCAGCCCTAATACATTTTGATAAAGGATTCATTGTTTTGTCAATTTTCAGCCAAATGCTGAATATTTGCTTGTCCCAGCTGCTGTCATTTGAGGACATTTTTGTATTTTGATGGTACATTTGAATTTGGAGGTCTTTAACTGCTCTTTGGAAATAACAAGCAATCGAATATGTCACCTTGGGCTCTCTTTTTCAGAGTGTTTCACAGACTTAATGACTAATCAAGGAAAATAATCGTAAAATATTTTGATAAAAATGTGTTGCACCCCTTGTATTGTTTTTCTCTTGCTTCTGTTTTCACTTGGACATTTGTTATAGCCCACTTTGAAAGCTTAGGTAGTGGGTACTGTGATAATGCATCCAAATAGTCTAGCAGTAATGTGAACAATGGGACACTTTTTTCATCAAATCTAATGTCTCTTCAAAGTGTTGGCAGTCAAATAATCCATGGCTTTTAATCCTTGAAAGTACTATTTATGGCCTGACTTTTCCCTGTGTTGCCTTGGTGATGAATGAGTCGCCATGGTTGTGCAGGCAGGCAGACAGGATGTCTCTGCGATGGAGGAGGAGGTGTGGGTTTTGCAGCAACATCGCTTGTTTTCTAAAATGAATGCAGCACTTGACCCAAGTTCTATATCAGAGGTGTGAAATACAAATGTAAGAAAAATTGTATATAAAGGTCACGATCTGTTTCTAGCATGTTACATTGTTATGGAAATCTAAGACCCAACACTGTGGAGAGTAGAAGTCAAAGTGATCAAAACAAATAAATGGTGAATCAGACAGAGTTGTCTTTCTGGTTATTTATTTGAAGCTTCAAATACATAAGATACAATAAAAATAGACACAGGTCTCACAGAGCATAGAATAGTCTGCGTGAGTGTGTGCCATAAAATATGGTAGCAAAGCTTATATACAAGAAGGAGTGGGAAGGTCAGAAATCTGTCTTCACACAGTCACATATTGTTATTAGACATCTGTCCTTGAGCTGTAGATAGCATAACGGTTCCCAGAGTAGGGAAGTTCTTGTGTGACTTTGTGTGAGTCTCAACCCAGTAGCCAAATCAGCTCTGTGGCCTTGAAGCGCTTGGGAATAAACCCAAAGTAGAGTAGATAGAAGAAAACAGCACATCTCAGGAAATGAGAAGCATTTGGTTTAAGCATATAAGGATATAATACAAATGTCCACTACAACATATACCTATATCCTCTGTTTTCTCGCTTCAAAAGTAGAGCAATGTTCTACTTTTGAATCTTCGACGGAAGCGTCAGCCAATCAAATCCCGTTTATGCAAATCTGCCAGTACAAGCGCTAGCCAATCAAACCGCGTGTATGCTGGGAGAGCCATACCGCAGGTCATTTCCTCATGTTCCAAAAAATGGAGGACAAAATCATTGTAGCGGTAGGGAATCACCCGGTGTTGTTTGACCAGTCCCTGTTCACCTACCGGGATACAAACCGGAAGAGCCAGAGACAGTGGGTGAAACTGGTAGGTTTTCGCCCGTTTGGGAGTTTATATCCAGTGTACTTCGTTTGAATGGACAGCTAGCAAGCATAGACAGTATATTTAGCCAGCATGGAATGTTGCATAAAATAGCACCATAGACATTAATGTCATAAATGTTCATTATATAAAGTGTGACATGTAAAGCCTTTTATGACATTTTGATTGGTTGTTGGTCACGTTAACTCCCCAAGCTTCAGACACGCCCACCGCCAAGCTTCAACGCACGCCGCCATGTGTAGGGGCCGTAAGAGAAGTGTTGTTACCTCTAAGGGACTTTTTTCATCTTAGCAGAATTTCCCTTAGTGCAATCCTAGTTTAAAAGACAGTCAGTCTGGTAACTGTAGCCCCACAAAAAATCCTGTGATGTGATGTCTGCCGAAACTGTGATGAGTGATTAAAGCGATAAGGTGTTGGACCAGATGCATCATGGGGATTATCATACTAGGATTATTTAGGTTTTACAGACCATAACGTTGTTAAAGGGGCCCTATTGTGCTCATTTTCAGGTTCATGTTTTTATTTTGCTCCTCTACTGTGACCTGTTTCCATGCTTTAATGTTCAAAAAATTCTTTATTTTTCTCTTACTACCTGTGTTGCAGCACCTCTTTTCACCCTCTGTCTGAAACCAGAGCCCAGTCTGCTCTGATTGGTTAGCTGGCCGGTTCTGGTGTGATTAGTTAATCACAATCACCGCCCCTTAGCCTATAAGGTAGAATGTGTTGGAGTGCTAGCCTATCGAAAGAAGCACCATAGTGTTGTATGTGTTAGTTACAGTGATGTCACTATGTTACGGACTTATACAAAGGAGTCCAGTCAAGGCTTTTCAGGCGGGGAACTTTCAGATTTTAGCCTTTGCAGAAATTTGACCTGCACTCAAACCTTCGAAGCACACTACAGGAAAAGGACGACTCAAAAAAAGCATAATAAGGCCCCTTTAACAAACTCCTGCTCAAAAATCTTTAGGATTAAAATGTGGCATACTGAGCATTTGGTTTCATTGTTAACTGGCACTCTCACGTTTGTGGTTGTACCCACTCCCAGGGTTCCACATTTGTATCACTCACCAGCAAAAAAAAGAATGGTTATCTATTGAGTGTCAAATGTTGAACAAGAAGTAGCCATTAGGCCAGTGGACAAATGATTGTTTGCAACCTGGTTTCACAAAGTTAGATTGTACAGCTAGTCTGGTCTTGAGAACAAATGAACCCCATTAAAGTAGGGCTTTGTTAACGGTGCCTGATTTCCCACCAGATTACTGTTAAAGGGACATTGGCACACTGCCCTGTGTGTGTTGGCGTCCATTCCTAGGATCAACAAAGGTGTGGACCTCCCATGGTTTGCTATTCAGGAAATTGCTTCGTTGGAAAGATTTTCACAATGTGATGAGCAGGGAAAGGCTACAGGCTGACGACCCTGGCCTCTAGACAAAAAGCTGTACTCTCCATCCACCCTAAAAAGCCTCAGCTACTGCTCCCATCTCCCTTGAAACTGGGCTAAGCTGTAACACCCCGAGTTAACACGTCTTATAAACAAATACTAGACAAACAAACAGGACCTGCTATCTCACTCACTGCGGTTCCTTCAGATGATGGCTTTGTGCTAATATTTTGTACCGAGGGAATACAGAATTACAGGAAACGCAACGTTTCATAATGTGAAATTCTTGCAGTTCAAATGAAGTTGAGTTGAGCAGCTGCAACACACAGTGGTGGTTTTCCTGTCAGTTAACTGATTCATACAGCTCTGCTACAGCACCACGAAAGGAACAAACCACCGTGTGTCTCACATGAAAGTAGTCAATACACTAATCTCACTGAGGTTGATTTGTAAATTAAATGAAGGAGATGCAGATAAGTGACAAGGCTGAAATGGAAATACAATTTGAAGAAACACAGGTTTTATTTAATTACACGCCACATGTCTTTCAACTGAGAAGAAGAGACTCACTTTACCCTGTTGTCTGTCAAAGGTTCTCAGCCTACTTCAGTGCACAATGTGAAAGTCAGTTTCCATGTGCAGTGTGCAGAAAGCTCAGGTCAAAGCAACTTCACATCTTTTAGGTTTTCTAGCAGTCATTTATACATAGACTTGGCCTGTATGCAAAACACAAACTCCTTTCTTCATTGTAGCCATTTAGATGTACACATTAACTCTGCCTGAAATCAAAGGAAACACCAAGCTACCTCTGATTGGCTAACTGCTTAGGCTGCCATGGAGACCCAGTGTGGCGTGTGTGGTGAGGAGCTGCGATGTGTGTGTGTGTGTGTGTGTGTGTGTGTGTGTGTGTGTGTGTGTGTGTGTGTGTGTGTGTGTGTGTGTGTGTGTGTGTGTGTGTGTGTGTGTGTGTGTGTGTGTGTGTGTGTGTGTGTGTGTGTGTGTTGTGTGTGTGTGTGTGTGGTGTGTGTGTGTGTGTGTGTGTGTGTGTGTGTGGTGTGTGTGTGTGTGTGTGTGTGTGTGTGTGTGTGTGTGTGTGTGTGTTCAGTGCCCACAGTAGGAAGCATTCTTCTCCAACACTGCCAGTGGGTGTGCATGGCCACACACTGTACCAGTTCATTACTCCCAAATGATTCTGCAGCAACTCCCACTTTGACTGAAGGGGGGTCAGCTATTTAATCAGGAACTCCCCCAAAAATGTTTGAGGTTGATGGGTTTTGAGATTCCTGCATGTTGTATTAAACAACGTGTTCAGGATTGAATAAAGACACTCTGATGTAAATAATTAGGATGAACAAATCTTGTGAAATATACAAATAACCAACAATTTGTAAAATGATTGAGGAAATTATCAAAAGTAAACCTTATTTTATTAAATGTATTTCAATTGGTATGGGAACAATTTTGTTTTTCAAATTTGTTCTGAATACCTTCCCCCTTACCTTTCAGTCAATCACATCTCCTCTGCCTCTCTTAAGCTAGCACACTCAACAGCTTTTTCACAATCTAGCCAACTAGCTACTGTAAGCTGAGCAAGCAATACAAACACTAAAGTAATTCTGTATAAACCACCTACAGGCTGTTACTGTATATAAACACAGTGGACAGACACAGTAACTAAACGCCCATTACGACTTAACTTTAGCTTAAAATGGCTACCTACCTAGCCTGGTGACTAGCAAGGCTGTTGTGAAATCTCAACCCATTGCTCAATTATCAAAGTGAGAAAAGAAGTGTTATCTAGCCCCAGAGCGACCACAGAAAAAGACTCGGTCTCTTGCTCTCTGCAGAGTTGTGTCTCTCTCTGCGCTACATATTTACAATCAGAACGTTGAAGATGCAACTATAAATTAACCAGCTAACATTAGAAAGATATCTGTCTTTTCACTTCTCTTCCCTCTGTCAAGATTAAATCACATTTGATAGACTCGTCAATGGTGTGTACCTGATGAAATATGTTACTAATAATGAAGTTATGCCTTGCTTTGCATCACTAATGTTGCAACAAACTTCTGTTGGGTTATTTCCTACCTTATACAACATTGAAGTGTTTGTCATGTTTTCCATTAGTAGTAACATTTCAGATGGATGACATTTTTGCAGAAGGAAGTTACTACTGGTCAGCATCTGATGACTCTGACTGGTTGGGGCAGAACACACAGAACAGCAATTGGTCCATGTTTAAGGATGCTATAACATGACTCCGGTTGATATTAGATCACCACAAGTTCCTTATTTCTACAGCTTAGTATTTGAAAGTCAAAATCTCACACTGTGTAGGCTGTATATTTAATGTCCTGTAAACTAGTTGTGATTGCAGTCTTTGCTCCTGTTCTGTCCCTGAATGTCGGGCTTTGTGTCTCCCTGCTGGTGTGTGAAGTTCTCACGGTGACAGTGTTACTGTGTCAGAAGGCAGCCTTGGGGAAATGTTTTCTTGGACTGTCGTGGACCATCACCTTTAATAAGTAGACTTGGCTCAGACTTTTGGCTTCCATAGCTCTCACAGTAAGACGTGGCTTTCATTGTTTTCGAACACTGTGAAGTTATTCTTTCTCAGCACTGCAAGACATTGTGTCACTCCTTTTCTTCTGTGTCTTTCAAAAGAAATCTATTTGTGTTCTCAGCTTCACACAGGTACATTGGTGACATATTTGCCCTCACTGAAGTGAGACATTTTAAGAAAACCTGTAATAGGTACACAAAGGCATTCTCAAATCTCTCTCCCAGAGTGCACTGGTTAATGTCTTAAGGGACTTCCTTTGCTACGCTCATCACTTTCACTTCCTCCTAGATGCAATAAGAAACAGATAAACACAACCAATAAACGGATGTTTTATACCAATTGTGAAATAGAAACTAGTTGTTTTTCCAGTCATGATGCCTCCTTTATAGAGAGCACCGATCACACTATTAAGAGTGCTCTCTATAAAGGCCGATCAGGAGAGCCGATCAGATGGTGCTTCACCAGTCTTGCAGTTTTTTTAAGGTGTCCGAAAAAGACTGTAAAATAGCGGTATGCAACGTGTGTGAAGCAGAACTCCTGCAGCTCTGTCCGCTGTGACGGACCGGTGAGTGGAGCAAAACACAGAGTTAGGTCACACTAGCTCCCGAAGTGGGTATTAAGTGTCATTGTGTGTGTGATCCCATGAAGAAACACTAGCTGCACCGAGCCTTCAGGTGTAGTGTTAACGTATACACATGGCATGATACTTGGAAGAAGATCCCGCCAGTAGAGTGTTAAGGGAACTTCCTGTAGGACCACAACCTGTTTCTCGGGTTGTCGGTTTCTAACCTGGCCTTGGCAAATATACTGAGAGCAATGCAACACGTAACTGTTCGCTTTCAGGATTAGATTTCATGCTAAACTAATTCTGCAACTTTCATTTAATTAGATACATTGTATTTGTCTGTGGCTCTTAACAGCATTTACACACACCAAGACCAAACGTGATAATCACCTTCAAACAAATGTGTGGTGCATCTACTTAATTTGACTGTTTCACGATAGCTGTCAGCTGTATATGAGCTGTGTTACTGGTGTTGAAAAAACCCAACAATTTGCAAGTTGCTTCCTCATAATAAAAGCCTTACTTACCGTTGCAGTAAGGCTGCACATGCGACACATTCTCTGAGGTGAGCTACCAGGGTGCCTACAATAACGGTTTTAAAGCCGCACCCCTGACCTAGCAAGCCGACTCTCGTCAATACAATCTATTTTAGTGAAGCATAAAAGAAAAGTGTTTTAAATTTTTTCCAGCAGGATTGGTAGAGATGTGTGACAAATAGCTGACGTGGTATACCATTACTCTCTGGTTCAGAGAAATAGAATCCATACATCTATTAACAAGATTAAAACAAGCCGATTTGAATGAATGAGATCCACTGCTTGTTCCTACAACACAGCTTTCACTGTTTGCTTTGTAGTAAGTGTTCCTGTCATGTGTCAGTGTGTGTATTCCTGATGACACAGATAACCTGATTCGGGAGGTGTGTCAGCTGCCCAACCAATCCCTCTGCAGCTGCGCCATCACATGTACCACATTTTATAATTCTAGAATTAAGCTTTAATCTCTTGAATTTACCATTACCTTTAGAAACTGCAAATTACAAAAACAGTTGACTGCTCAGCTCTTCAGAGAGCGCTGCTGTTGTTTTCTATCCCTACAGAACTTCATTTGTCACAGGCACTGTTGGACAGTTACAACAAAAGGTAAGCATGTGAAATGTACTGCAACCTCAAACACTTGACACAATGCTTGTGACAGCACACCCTAACTGGAGAGAACCTGTGGGATTGTGAGAAGGACACAGCACCCTCATGTGGACATCTTTCGAAAAGGACATTTGGTTGTGGTGTGTTTTGTTTTCATTCTGTAGTATCAGTGTTTTTTTCAGATGATTAGTGGCAATAATAGTAATAGTGCTCAAATAATTCTGTACAGTGGGGGGAATTCATTCCGCATTATTGATTGTAATGCAGATAACCTTACTTGATTATATATTTCATGATAAATGACTTTAAATTAACTAAATAGTTGGGATCATTTTTCTGTCGATCAACTAATCCATTAGTCCACATGTCGTTGCAGCTCTACTTCAGAGCCCAACACAATCACTGTAGTTACGATACACTTGGAGGGTCAAATTATACATATCAGCCAGGGTGCGTCTACTTTACGCAAGTGATGTGAAATTCCTACTTATTTTACCCTGCCATCAGTTTCTTTTCTTCCCTTTTAAAATGCCTTTACATTACCCAGACTGAATGTCTTCACTTGAGCCCCTAAACCTGTGTTTCCAGAAACTAAACACTAGAGTGCAGTAGTTCTATATTCAGGCAGCAGTAGTTTAGCTGCATTCCCTGTATCTCACTACATAAAGGGGTTGTGTGTCTCTGTAACACACTGTTAAAAGCTCTCAGCAATTTCAATGTTACAATTTCAATCTAACAGAGACCTTTGTACGTCATTGACGGATATAGATCTCTATTAGATTGAAACGTTGCACATTTAAAATGGCTTGTTTACGTTTAATACAGTATATTTTTTTCAACCATATGTAATTGTTTTCTGAATGTATGTTACCTACAACCTGTTTTGCATGTGTTCGTCTCTGTTACCTGATGTTGGCTTTGCTTTTTATATGCCGACACATCAGATCAGAAATAATGTGTCCGATGGGATCCGCGCTGCGGCATGGTGCCTTTGTGTTAATATACACACATAAACAAACACGTGCCGCTGTGCAAAGAGGAGCAGGCTTTCTTGTCTCCTCTCAAGGTTGGTTTGAAATGCCAGACAAGCTCACTTTGCATGCGAGTGTGTCTGTTGCACAGAACATTTCATTTTTGCAGACACACGCTGATGATGAGCAAACTGAATAAATAACACATGCGACAGATCTTACAGTGTGTGTGTGCACATTTGAGTGTGTGTGGAGGGGCAGCTCTCTTTATCTGGTGTCTGTCCAATCACAGCATGATTCAGATGATTTCCACATTGACCTCAATAGATCAAAGTGAATTCAGCTGGCAAAAGATGAAGACTCCTGCTCTCTCTCTCTCTCTCTCTCTCTCTCTCTCTCTCTCTCACACACATACACACACATACACACACACATACATACATACATACACACACTCTCAATCCTCAATCTCTTTGTCCCCTTCTTCTTTTTCCTTGACACAACAGACACATGATTGTATTTAAAGAAGTTCTGTCTTGGCACAAATCAGAGGCTGGTTGAATATAGAAACAGAAAACACCTTTCAGCCCACATTAGTTGCACACACTTACACGTGTTATTCTTTGTAAGTTTCTATAAGAGTTGGCTTAAGACACAATGCACATCCTTTCCTGGGAAAACCAATTTTGATATGAAAACATTTTGGATTAAATAGCCTGAAGTCTCGATCTTATCCATTCAATCCACCTGCTTGGCCTTTACTACACAACGCACAATAGTGGTTGGCTAGACGGGTGATTCACCATAATTGGACGATGAAGGAGTTGGGGGGGGGAGATTTAGGGCAAATGAGGTGAGCGGGGATCTTGCCTGCCAGAGCACATGCTGTGACACATACACAGTCTTTTCTTCTGCTGAAGCTTTGGCAATCAGATGGAATACTATTGAGTGGTTACTTCAGGAGTGTTAATAATGTAAATCATCTTAAAATATACTTTTTCTCTCTCACACACACCACACACACACCACACACACACACACACACACACACACACACACACACACACACACACACACACACACACACACACACACACACACACACACACACACACACACACACACACACACCACACACAGCACACACACACACACACACACAACACACACCACACACACACACACACACACACACCACACACGGAATGGGAGAATCACAAAGTTAATTGTTAGTTAAATGTATTTTAACACTGATGATGACAAAAGTGGAGAACAGACTTATTGAGATAAAGAGCTAAACCCATAGGCCCTATGACTCAATTTGACTTTAAGATCAAATAGAAACTAACAGAGAATAACAAACAATGAAAAGAAACGCCCAGGTGATTTCAGGCATTAACAAGCAGACGTTCATCACTAGTGCACTCTGGGCTTTTTAATAATGCATAGTCGCTCGTCCCTGCTGCCATCTCCCCCAACCCCCAAATCAAAAAGACGTTGCTTAGAGAACATATAGCCAGAGAATTAAAGTCCTACATCTCCAAGGAATGTGTCCACACTTTGGAGAGTTGCTCACACAAGGCTGAGTGTAAGAGTCCAAAAAAAACTTAATCCATGATAAATTGTACATTAACTTTAGGCTGCATTTTAAGTTGCGTAACTCCTGTTCTCATTAGTTTTCTTTCTTAAAAGGTCAGAACATATTGGAAATAGTCAAACATATTTGCATTTCAATGACAAACGTCATGCTCAATGAGAGTCAGGCCCCGAGTATAAAGTACGATTCTGTTCATATATATTGTTTTTAGCCATGCTAATGCTATCTATTGGATTCCATGAATTTCTGTACACACTCTCCAGTATGCATTTGTAATATTATCATGGCCCCTCAACTTTTCATCAAGCTCCATCATAGGGTCAAAATTGCAACTTGTACTTCCCTTATATTTATATAGTTTTAAATATGAGTACCAATACCAAGAAAGGGCCTCATAGTGAACATGTTAGCCTGCTGATGTTAGCATTTAATAAAGCTCAATGTGTTAAAAGACACATTGAAATGTATTTTATATATTTTCCCAGTCCTAATCCTGTGTCCCTATTTTTAATTGCATTTATATGACTGAATATTCACTTGTGTTTCTAGTGATCGCTTAATTACATTCTCTTCTATACCAAGACACATTCTATTGGGCCTAAATTATTTGTGTTTCTGTGAATACTGTTTCGCTCCAGTGCTTCATTATGCTTTTTTCTGAAGCCACTCACATGGAAACATTTCCTGTATGTTCAGCCTCACTCTCTCTCACTCTCATGTGCAAACACTAACAAACCAGTAGCAGTAGAAAACATTTGAAGTGTGTGGGCGGGGGAGTTGGTGCAGGAACAGGTTGTAAAAAAAAAAGAAGAAGCGTTTAACATTTCTAGTTTGCTTTATTGTCCTCTAACAGCGCAGATGAGGCGCAGAGTGGCATCAGACACACACACTGCCACCTCTCTGTGGATGCTGCCCTTAACAACAAACCTCCCCCTTTCATGCCTGGGGTTAGGATCGAAATGAGAAGAGTAAAAGGGGTAGGCGTGGGAGGGGTTAGTGGAGTGGGTTGTGGCAGGGGTATCTGGGTAGACAGAGAGGACTGGGAGCAGTTTGATTGGCTGGTGTGGGCTACAACACTGCCTAATTATACACACAAACTCACAATAACAACCAGTATCATCCAGACAAAACATCTTTAGCATTTCATTTCACATTTTCTTTCTTTTTATTCGTATCACACAGTAATGTTTTGACCTTTAACATGTGAGGAAGGGCATTTGGTCCTAGTGGAGGTGTGTTGTGTGCTCTCCAAGTGCCCCTTGTGTCATGGTACGAATATAAAATACATTGTTTTCCTGTAATCAATACCCGATTTACACTCTTTTACATAACGTGTGTCTCTTTTTGTACAGCACTTAGTGAATGAGGTTTTATCCACTTTTTATTTGGACTCCCTGAACTAGAAGCTGTGGCTCAAATGCATGAAATAGAGATTATTAAGATGGCTTACTGAACGGTGTTTCAATAGGAACAGCGGAGTGAATAATCAGGTTCCCCAAGGAAGTATGTGGTGCTGAAAACCTCTGACTCTGATTTGACTTTGTGAAGCCTAAATATGCCTTTGAGCATCATGCAGTACATTGAGTTACGCACAGTGGGATTACATGCATGATCAAAGGGGGGGTATGGATTTGAGGCTTTTGTGTGTGTGTTTGTAGTAGTCCTTATTTCTCGCTGCACTGAGAAATGATTGATTGTTTTTTTGGATTCCGGTTTGTGTTTCAGCCCACATTAGTTGCACACACTCACATATGATTGTTTGCAAATGTCCACGTGAGTTGGTTTTAAACACAATGTACCTCCTTTCCTGTGAAAACCAATTTTGATATGGAAACATTTTGGATTAAAATAGCCTGACGTCGAGATCTTATCCATTCAATCCACCTGCTTGGCCTTTACTACACACACACACACACACACACACACACACACCCACCACACAACACACACACACCACACACACACACACACACACACACACCACACACACACACACACACACACACACACCCACAACACACACCACACACACACACAACACCACCACACACACACACACCACACACCACACACACACACACACACACACACACCACACACAACACACACACACACACACACACACACACACACACACACACACACTTTGCTGAATGTTTTTTTTAAGGAGAATGAGCCGTTGCTTGTGCTAAGCTTTTTGTTGCGTTACAAAGACCCAGAGTGCCCCCCCCCCCCCAACATCTGCAGCTAGATAGATACTTGACCTGCCCTTACCTGAAGCTGCTGTGAAAGCTGTGTGTGTGTCAAAGTGTTCAGAGACAGTTAGTAATGGCTCTTTATACTGCACAGCGTGACTGCCTATTGTTGTGTAAGTTTGCAACGCTCCAGGAAGACTAACATGCAGCGCAGTGTGTTTGCATATAGTGTGTGTTTGTGTGAGAGAGAGCAAGAGAGCATGGCACGTGTGTGTTTTCTTTGTTAGGCTCTGCCCCTTGAATGATGGGGCATTTGGGACAACACAGGTACATGCACACACAGAAATGCACACTTTGTGTGTGTGTGTGTGTGTGTGTGTGTGTGTGTGTGTGTGTGTGGTGTGTGTGTGTGTGTGTGTGTGTGTGTGTGGTGTGTGTGTGTGTGTGTGTGTGGGTGTGTGTGTGGTGTGTGTGTCAGATTTAGGACAAAGGATGTGTAAGGCTGTACAGTAGATTAATCTATATTTGATGAAGTGCCACTAACCAACCCCCAAGTTATTCTCCGCTTGCTTGGCTTTCCCTTTACATGTACCCCTGTCTGTGTGTGTGTGTTACATGTATATGTGTTTTTTTGGTGTATGCCCGTGCTTTTCCAACCTTGACTTTTGCATACTTTTGTCATGCCAGTGAGATTTTCTTCCCTCATTAGGACACGTTTATATTCATCAATAACCCTAATGATGCAGGCTTACATGAAATGCCTTGACACACATACACACATTCATGACCTCTGGCTAGACGAATACATGTATGCTATATATGTGTGTGTTTCCTCCAGCTGGCATATAAGAGCCAGACAAAGAGCAGAGCAGGGCTTCGGGGCCCGGTGCTCTGCCTGCTGAGGGTGGACGAGGAGGAGGATGGGTGGGGGGGGTGTCTCCTGTCAGCCTTTGTTTCCTAATTGAAGTTTTTCTGCCTCTCGTCTTTCCTCCCCCATGCTGGTTAGAGGGGGGTGAAGGGGGGAGGAGTGAACCTGACAGGGGTTTGAGGGGAGTGTTTCATATCAGGCTTTGTTGCCGCTGGCACGATGCTCGCCTCTAATTTCTCTCCTCTGTAGCACACGAGTTCATAAACACAGAGCGTGGGGCCCGATGAAACTAAAGGGGCTGTGTGGTGGAGCTGTCAGCGGGACGCAACAGGAGAGCTAATGTCCCCATTAAAACCTGACGGAGAGATCATTTGAAAATCAATAAAGACGTCTATAAAATTCTTAATTGTGTAATGACAAAATGATGATTTGATTTATTTTTCTATGATGTACTGGTATGTCTGTATGCAAATGTGTTCAGGTCATTATAGCAGGCATAATGAAAACGTATTTAGAGAAGGAAAACATTGCTCCATTTTTGTCCAGTATTTAACCCATATATTATTTATTTTCGGAGCTGTTATTTCAGTAATGTCTGTCCGATAACCTTTCCACGTTGTTAAACCCACACACAACCGCTCATGTTTGTGGGTCTCTTTCATGTGAGTGGGTGTAGAAGAGGGGGACAGAGCAAGTGGCAAGGGGGGGGACAGAAGAAGACAGGTTTATATCAAAACATGACATCTGAACTAGTCCCTTTAACACACAGCCTCTCAGGAGAAATTAATAATGATATGGGGTGCGAAAAAATGTCATGATGTTTTACAGATAGCACTAGGATAAAGAGATCTAGAAAATGCTTCTCCTGGTCACTGCTTGTTCTACTTTTCTTATTTGAATGGTTTTGAGGCCTGTCATCATTGTTTTTGCCTATTTTATGTCCTTTGGGTTTACAACATATTTAGTCTTCCATCTGGTCGGTTTTGAAAAGACTTGACAATCTTTTTTTTAATCTAACTGAGACTTGTTTCATACAGAGAAAGAAGGTGGTGTGTGACAAAGATGGGAAATTTAAGATTTAGAATCGGATTACTCTGATACTAAGAAGAAAGCAATAAGCTGTTCACCTAAAAGGTAAGGTAAAACAAGACGGTGAATCTTCCTTTGGATTCATTAAATGGCATCCCTTCAAGAGAAGACAGTGTTCATTCACATTTTACAGGAGCCTCCAATGGCAACCAGCCTTCATGCATCTCCTTTGAATGTCTCTACTTGAAGGACACACAGAGAGAGACATGTCAGTAGAGAGAGAGAGCGACGAACCAGTCGCGCAGAATCAAAAGAGAAAGAGAGAGAGGAGGGGTGGGTGGGATTGAGCGAGCAAGCCAAAGAGAGAGAGGGAGTGCTTCTCTCTTCCCCTAGCAACGGTCCGCGGTGCTCGTCTCCAGCCTGTTGTTTTCTCTCCATCTGTGTCATACACACACACTCGTTTTTTGGCTCTCTCGCTCGTCTGTCTGTCGGACCCCGGAGGTGTCTTTCGACATTTTTTCATCCTAAGGATTCTTTAAGCTTCTTCCTGCGACATGAAGGCTGTTCATCAAGGATAAGGATAAAAGAGAAGAGGCAACGAGAAACGCAGCGACAGAAAAAGGACGTAGCAAATAAGAAAGTGACTGAGAAAGGGAGAGAAGAGGAGGATGGAGCCCCTCAGTGCTCGTGGCCTACCCCGGCTGTCCTGGATCGACACCCTGTACAGCAGTACGTATCATCCATCTATTTACTTCACACTAAATCACTTCCCGTTAATCTTTTCCACTCGCCCTTTAGCCCTGTAGCACACCCTTCCTTTCTCCATCTCACAGGCTGCATTGTTTGCCTTACACCCGCAGCAAAGAGCACATTACATTTTCTCAGGATCCCTATTAACGTGCATCACTGTGGCTGTCCATAACAATACGGTCACCCCCCCCCCCCCCAAATTCCTTCCTCTGCCTCTGTTCCGCTCATGTCAGCTGTTGTGGGGCTCTTTGCTGGCGCCTGGGCATAGAGGCAGGGGAACGCCTGGAGAAATTGTAGTGTGTGACTCATGCTTACAACCTGGAAGCAGAACTTTATGTTCCATCCTATCGAGGTCACGAGCTGTCTGATGTTCAATTTCTAATCTGTGCTGTACATCGGTCTTCTTGTTGACACAGTCTGACATGCCATACGGTAAGCTGGCTCAGTTTGCTGCTGTTTTCAGATCATGTGTTTACGAAACAAGGCTGAAAAAAAAAAATCCTGCTGCCTTCCCTCCTAAATCAGCTTGACTTAGATCTGTTTTTTACTGCATACAAACAAATGCAATTTGTCCTGTAAAAAAAATATTTTAATGAGGATATTTACATAGACCCAGATTTGGGCAGTGGTTTGTGATGCTTTGATTCAGGGCAGTGTGTATACAATTTTGCAGTGATTACACACATCCCATTAAGCGCAGCTGTGATTCCCTGTTGTTGATGGTGTGTGTGTGTGTGTGTGTGTGTGTGTGTGTGTGTGTGTGTGTGTGTGTGTATTTCTACTCTGCTGTGTCACCTTTGTTACCATGCCTTAATCTGTACAGAGGGAGTGAATTGGGAAGGGAAAGGGGGTGATGGTGTTTGGGATGTTAGTAATACAGAAACGGAAAGAGCCACCAGTACAGGCATGTTGTCAGAAGTGCAGCCTATTGTATTGGCAGCAGCCAGTTACTGTAGTTCTTCATATAAGCTTAGGAGTGATAATGTCATCAGCTCACTGTACAGTTACTGGCCTGTTCACTATATGTATATGAGTGTATATTAATACATTATAATATGTTTTTATTGATGCATTACACTTATCATTTTGCTAAATGAAGTGTGAAAATGAGGACTTGCAGGGTTAACATGTGTGGTTGAGGTGTGAGAACAGAGCTATTTATATTTAGTATGATGATAATTGGCTGTTATGTTTTAGTAAGCGTTTACACAAATAGTTTGAGTCTGTCGGGGAGATATACTTTAGGTGTAAATTATATTGGTGATGGAAATGTTTAGAACTTTTCTTTGCGGGAAAAACATAACTGTGTATACTCAGCTAGCTACTTATCCTGGAAGTGAACCAGGAAGATGGAAACGTATTTTCCACAGGCGATAATTTCACATTGGACTGAATATGTGCCATCTTTAGGTCCTTCCAGTCTAAATGCTAAGCTAAGCTAGGTGGAGAGCTGCATCAGTGATGTGCCTTTGAAGCATCAAGGTTACATTTCTTGGTCTGACAGTGAAGCAATATGTTATAATATTTGCTTTTTGATTATTCTCTATTCTACTTTTCAAAAATGGGTCAGGTCAGTGTCACTGAATGGTAATGAATAACTATCACCAGGGACTGTTTTCTTTAATAATTGCTATTCTCGTCCTGGCATGATGTACTTTAACACATTTGAATTCAGTGAGAAGATGTGTACAAAAGGAAATAGTCCATTTACATTACAACAGGCTGAATGCTGGCTTTCTACCAGCTCTTCTGAGGGAAAAGGGCACACTCCTTTTATGCACCTGTCATTTCATCATCCTTTTGCTTTCACACCGACCTTTATCCTTTATCCTTTACCATGTGTGCCTCTGTGTGTTTTGGATAAAAAAAATGGTACTTCAAGTGACTCCCCCTCCTTCCACTCAGGGGAGTAGCAATAAACCACTTCTGTGAACTTTTTGAGGGGCTACTGTAGCAGGAGTAAACCACTGACCCTGAACGGCCCATTCCCCAGTTTAAAGGCTATAACACATCAGCACACAACAGACCCAGTCCCACCCTTCCCATAGTCTAGTAATGTAGTGGATTAACAAACATGTTGTTGGCTGTAATTGCATCCTTTCTCTTGTGTTAATGGCTAAATGTTAAGCGGTGACCACACATCCTCCACTCGCTGAGTAAAGTGGGGAGTGGATGCTCAGAGCGAGCCACAGCTGCCTTTTCCCCCAGGAGGCTGAAGTCTTTCTGTTCAGCTCTACTGTTCATCCACAGCTGATCAAGGCAACATGTCCATACAACATTCTAAACACAGATGTGCATTATAACTGCAGAATAAAAAAGAAATAAAAACAAATGAGAGTTGCACAGACAGTTAAGGTGCAGAGCTGTATGCACTCACATCGGTGTAAGTACACAGATCCCTGGCTCAGACCTCCCATCAGTCATCCTCTGCCCCATTTGTTCAGTCAGCAGCATAAGTGGTAGACTCCCAGGCGGCTATTAGTGTTTCTGCGTTTATGTGTGTGCGTCAGTTAGAAAATACTTCTGCAAAACACTCCTATTTCCGCTCCATTTTATGCTGTACTACCTTTTTCGTTTTTCCTCGTGATCTAGTTTATCATCACTCATCATGATGTCTTTCAGAAACATTTTGATGGTCGCACTGTCTCCATTTTCAGTCTCTGTAGTTCATCGGTAAGCAATGTATCACATTGGTTTGTGCTGACTGAGAAAAGTCCATTGCATAAGTACAGCTGCTAAAAATATTTGTTTCCTTTTATCAAAAAACATGTTAACTAGTCTTGCCTGGTTTGCACCAAATTGTATGGTTATTATGTCTACACATTGGACCAGAACTGGCCGTTTTTTCTGGATGCTTTTGTCAAATTGTACCCTTGACTCTTTGTTACACAACTTGTTCAGAGTCAGTGAATGGGCTGTCTGGGTGGTTGAGAACTAAAGGGGCAACAGATCAGAGAAAAGAAGGCAGTCATAAATGACAAAGTGGTCAGTGTTGAACATACTCGACTCCCTGTGGGAATACACTCTTTTGGCCTTATTGGCTTCAATACTTGCTGTCTTCACATCACTACAGTGCATTTGGATCGCTATGGCCAACATAGATGTATAAACAACGTTACTTAATATTCATTGGGTTTCAATGTTTTTATATACCTGTAATATAAGCTTACTGTCAGCTTCACTTGAAAACAACAGATTAAATAAACATTTAAGAAACTAACCCTAACCCTAAAATCACATTGATTTTGCACACGTTTACCCTACTTACCCTAAATGTCCATTATTTCTTACTTCTGACTCTGGCAGTCAATGCTTTTACCTTCAGAGAAATATAAAGAATGTGGCTTGCTTCAGAGCCATGTGATGCTAAAGCTACATTAAAGTTAAGCTAGATTATGTCAATATGGGAATTTTGGCATGGCACAGCCGAGGTGGCACGTGCACACGCAGAGACACGCACATGCACGTATGCCAAAACGATTTTCCCTAATCCTAAAGAGGCAGGCTTGAATGTGTGCCGCTCTGAGAGCATTAAAGAAAAAAGTACATCCTCACTTCTGTACATCCTGTCAGTGTGTGGGGGAGAACTGGTGGCCAGCCCAGCAAGCCATGCTAAAACGCCACTGTGTGAGTTGGCCAGTTTGTAAAGGCTTAATATGTGCTTTGAAATCCCTACTTTCTTCTGCCAGTTTTGCTGATAGTATTATGGAATAACATGTCTTGGTTGTGAAATAATCTGCTGTCTGTCCTGGTGCCAACGCAGTGGTGCGCTCTAGTGATAAAATATAGGAAAACATACATGTTGTGATGACATAGTTCTCAGGAAATCCATATTTGGGCCTCAGAGGCGATCCTGTTTGGAGTAAATGTAGGAGGAAAGCTGCTATAATAATGACTTAATGCTTTGTGTAACGTACCTGTCAATCAAAACATATTTTCATGAAATTATATTAAAGTAAATCTTTTTAAATTAACATTAACACGCACAAAGGAATTTGATCAGCTATTTATACAATATGAAAAGTCATATTGATTGTTTCATTATGAGAGATGCATCATTACTGTATTACTCATCCGTTGAAATAGTGTTAGAACACTTATATTCCGCGCAAACTGGATCAATGAAAGAAACAGATGCTTACAATTCTCCTGCTATGCCTCTATATTTCACGCCACACTGGTGGGTTTCCCTGCCTATCAACTGTTCTGGTCCCCCTCTCCTACTGTGATGGATGGAGCCAACTTCATTGCTGGCTCGCTGCTCCTGGCTGACTCCAATCCAGTCCCAGTTCTGCCTTTAAGTGTTTAATGTTAGTTATTTGGCTGTCACATGGCCTGCCTCAGCAAACAGAGGCACAGCAGAGTGATTCTGGATGGCTTCCCAGCAGTGTTAGTAGTGGAGGTTAATACAACGAGGGATGTCTCATTTATCACCCTACAAATTATTTTTCGACCAAACCAATCGCCTCTCTCCATCTCCGTCTTCTTCGGTCTTTGCATAGCCAATGGCTGCACCCTTAGTTCCAGTAGAAATGGCTCTTGATCAAGATTTATAATTTGTTGCCTGACCGCAGAGAACACGCCACAATCTAAAAGGTACTCTCAAACAGCTGTTTCAATGTGAAGAGGCCACATATTGTTGTTACCCGGTCACAATGATGCCGTTTTATCTTACCTCAGGGGATTGAGCAATTATTATAAAGGATGTGGTTCAAGACATTTAGTTATTGGATCAATATTGACTATATTGAAACACCTCACACCCTATGCGACAGCAACATGTACTGTAGTATGAGGCTGATTTTCTAATTTGTGGATTTGTTTCATTTTAGTCCAGAGTGAAGGTCTCTTGTTTTTTACTGTCACATATGGTGAAGGATGTTTTATCGTGGGTGAAGCCCCTTAACCAAAAAGCCAATAAGACCAATACATTGAAATAATTGGCACAAAATATGTAAAGACAAATACAAACTCAACGTAATACCTCAACGTAACAAAGACTGGAAAGACACTTTTAAAATGACGGATATATTCCCTAGAGACATTGACTACAAGGATATATTATTGAATAGTAAGGAAGTGGAAATCATTAGCGCAGTAACAAACACGAGAACATTAGCGCTTGATGGATGAAGGGACAAAACGGAACAAACAGTTATCCGGAATCAAACCCTGGAATCCGAAGTTGGAAGATTATAAATGAGGTATCACACCTATACCTATTTATCAACCATTTCTGTCCGCACTACTGCTGCTACGTTGTGGCAAAGTCACTATAACTATAACACAGCCACTAAGTCTTGTAGGAATTAAAATGTGTGTTGTGTTATTTAATCTGTGTGGTATGTCAGGTCTTGAATCATTGTCTTCCCGCTCTAAAAGCTCCTCCATTATACTGATCAATACATGACACTGTTCCTTCCCTTCTCTGTGCTGTCGCTATAGAAACAGACAGTGAAATTCGTTCTCCCACACACTGAGCGGGAAAAAGACTCGGAGCAGTTTTGTTATGTAATACGGTCATCTCTACTGCCTCTTCAATGCTAGCTTCTTTGTTTTGGTGTCCAAGCATCTTTTCCCCATTGGGCTGGTCAAGGGGTTCATGCTTATGTAATGGACTCCACTTCTCCAAAAACAGACGGGGAAACAATTGTGTGATGCTGCTGAGGGACAACCACGTGCTTTGAGTTTATCACACGGAGAGAGAAAGACAGAGTAAACAATTTAACTGATTTAACCAGCACTAAAATTCCACATTAATCAATAGATGCCACCCCATAAAAGATAGTTTTTACCACTGAACCTTAGCTATTACTTAATGCTATGGCTCTTTATGAAAAAACCCCACCTGATACTTAAATAGAAAGAAGCATCTAATTATCATTAGGATGAAACTGTGAAGTTGCACATAGTCGTGGGGTGATCAAAATTACACGTTACTATACCTACTATAATTGCAACATATTAAACATTTATACATTAAGACAGCTTTTTAGAGAAACTATTGAGGGTATTCATGATTCTCCCTATAATGGCAATTCACGACGATATTGACTAATTGGAAGTGTTTTGTTTTTAAAAGCACACACACTATTACACTATTGTAAGGTAAAATCCTGGTGTCTGCCGTTGTAATTTCTTCAGTGTTTCAAACTCCCAAAAAGCACCAAGCCAGTAAGGACTGCTTACATTTAAATAGATAGAATGAAAGTTTGTAAAATAACTTGTCACAACTACATTTGAACAAACCATTTTCTACTCTGCTGTTTGTGCAGCTATTTATTACATCAATCTCCCGTCCAACTTTACTACAGATGGGTTCCCAACTTAAATGAAATAATGTAATGTCTTTGATGCACAGGTCTTTATACAGTTACACACAATTACATAATAGTAAAGCTGCATCCCCATTTAAAGTGGATGGTCATTTCTCATAGTTCCAAATGAGTGAGTCCAGGTAAATGAAGTTTAATTGAGATCTGGCACAAAGACAGAACATTAACTTAGCTGCTTGCTCACCCACATCCCTGCTCCGGTCATACTTCTCGGTGGCACTCAATGACAACCTTGTGAATAATAGATGAAGCTTTTGGCTCGGCTGAGCATGTTGTTATGGCTCTTTCACACACCACAGATAATCTACTGCAAAGACCTCATGTATCATTAGGGTGCAACGATTCTTCTGACCAATATTGTAATGGTGACATGTTATGCAACCATGTTCTGGAAAACCAACTTCATAACTAATCGGCCTGGGTTAGTAATGTCTGACTATATTGCTACTATATTATGTCACTGACACCTTATAAATGATCATGTTGAAAGATACTGTTTATACGACAGATTTTAGCTGCTTGGGCTAACGTTAGCTTATAACTGTAGCTAAAAAAATCGGAGACCTGTTATGAAACTTGGGTTGTCTTTTCATATTAATTTGATAATTTATTGATTAATCTGAGTGATTGTATGCTTATAAAAACCTGCTAGCGTAAAGATAATGTTTCTGATGAAAATCAACTTGGCTACCTACAGTACTATGCTAGCTAGATGCAACTAGTTTGATAGTTTAATGGGACAAGAACTCAGTCTTTCTTAAATCTCTCAAATACACTGGTCTCTCTTTTGTTTGATATCTCATAGAAAAACCTGAGGAGAACCAGAGGAAACCATCTTTTGAAAATACTATACACACAAATACAGACGGCACAGTCAGGGAAATTGCTAACCATCCATGCGTTGGTTTTTTCTTAAACAGCTGGCTATATTTGTTTACTTGCTTTTTAACCTGAAGCCACAGCTCTATAGCTCATTCTGTCACACAGGAATTATGTTCTCAACCCTTTGATGGACACAGTTCTTCATTCTGAAAGGGTTACATTTGGCATGGTATTTTGTGTGAATGCATGTTGAATATGTGGTACGTTGTCACGGCTATTACGTATTTTTTTCAGTTTTTCTCAAAGAAAGAATTATATAAACTAGAATACCTCATATAACAGCATAAGCAGAATTGTCCATCTTGCCATCTTCACGTGGGTGAAGATCTGAAATCCTTTGTTGTGCTTCATGTTAGAGGGTGTGTCATGTGTCTGAGTGTGTTTGTGTTCTGTGAGTCTGTGGGGACCTTTACAATGTCCTGAGGGGTGTGTGTGTGTGTGTGTGTGTGTGTGTGTGTGTGTGTGTGTGTGTGTGTGTGTGTGTGTGTGTGTGTGTGTGTGTGTGTGTGTGTGTGTGTGTGTGTGTGTGTGTGTGTGTGTGTGTGTGTGTGTGTGTGTGTGTGTGTGTGTGTGTGTGTGTGTGTGTGTGTGTGTGTGTGTGTGTGTGTGTGTGTGTGTGGTGTGTGTGTGTGTGTGTGTGTGTGTGTGTGTGTGTGTGTGTGTGTGTGTGTGTGTGTGTGTGTGTGTGTGTGTGTGTGTGTGTGGTATGTTACCATGGACAGAAGTCATCCTGTAGGGCTATGGTAACCACCAACCCCTTCTTCTTTTGCCACCCATGCCCCCTTCCCCTCAGCCAATCGAAACAGAGTAACACCACCGTGCCCAGCCAATGGTGCGGCTGGCGTGTTTACGTGCTCCCGGAAGGCAGGGGCCACGATTAAGCATTCAGGGTAGTCGAGGGGAAGAGAGGAGAGGAGGGAAAAACAGGGGAGGAGAGGGGGAGACAGGAAAGGGAGATGAAACCATTATGAGTAGAGAGGGCTGATGGATGTACTCGAGCAACGACGAGTCTACCAGACAGAGTCAGGTGAGCAAACACATATAGGTCACCTTAGGTTTCTTAAATCGACTTGCACTCCTAAATCAGGGATATAAATCTCACTCTATAAATGTTTGGTCGCATGTTCACAGCCTGTTTTTAGAAGCTGTCAATCCATGAATCCATTTACCTGGAGGTAGGCATCTCTCTTTCCCAATTGTGTTGTGCAGTGTGTGTATATGTGTACATACGTCTCTGTGTGGGTTTCATTTAAGATTAATGGTCTCGGTAAAGGGTGGCCTTCTGGTGTCAGTAGGTCATCTTTCTGCTGGTAAACGATCGTTGTTTGGCATTAAAGAGACCCTCAGTGAGAAAGGAGGGGAACAAAATAAGAAAAAGAAAGGTGCATGCAGTTAGAAGGGTTAATGCATCTTTAAAGAGTTTCATGAAAAGTGGTATGACCATGGATGTAGGGGTGGGCGATATTGAAAAATATGTTATCACGATATTTTCAGGCAGTATCACGATAGACGATATATATCACGATATTTTTTCATGTCGGTTATTATGGTTATTTTTCAAGTTACTTAACAGTACAAGCACCTACAAGGTAACAGAAACTAAAACAAAAAGGAGTAACAGACCAAAATAGCATTTCAAGCTGGTTTTATTTCAGAAATGAAACCCTGAATGAACAAGTGAGCAGTGAACATCAATAAACATGAAAAGGAGGGTAAAACATAACTAAGTAAAACATAAAACATCAATGAGGAAAAGTCAGTGCCAAATAATTAAAATGTAAACTTTAGAGTAGACTTGAAGTGTAATAAAAGACTTTAGCATAACTGAAGGGAAAAACATAAAACGCCACAGCGTCAGTTATGTCTTTCCACCGTTTGCTAGTCTTTTCATAAGGAGCCCCTTTATGAAATGCCTGCCCTATGGTTGCTCGCTGCAAAGAAAGGGGGCGGGGACTTTGGGAGCGTGTCAAACAACTCGGACTGAACGAAAGCAGAGGTGCGCTGACATTGTGAAATCGATCGGGCTTGATATATGGTGAAATAAAAATCAGTAGGTGAGGCTGGGGGAGCGGGAGGGGAAGAGGCTCTCCGTCCGCTGTCATAGCCCCCTGCGCCGCGCACGGAGAGCCTCTTCCCCTCCCGCTATTTTTTTTTTCCAATTTTTATTTTTTTTTCTATCACGATAAAACGATATCTCTGAAAAAGCATATCGTGGAGACCTAATATCGTCACGACGATATATATCGTCATATCGCCCACCCCTACATGGATGTATAGAGAACTGGATACAGCGTTGTATGCGGGCACCCTTTCATTCTTACGATGTGGCACATGAAGCCAAAATGCCCTGACGCTTGAGAACAAAAATACCTGAATCCTCCCTATGGCGATCTTCCTCATCCAATGGGCCCCTAGAGCATTTGCACACTCTTTTTCTTTAAACCCCGCCTCCAATCCACTCCATAATCTCGGCTCAGCCATATTCATGGGGAGGGGATATAACTGGATTCCTTTTAGAGCATTTAACACATTTTAGGACCTGTTTTTACTGGTTAGTTGGTTTACAATCTGATTTAGAGATGTGCCTAAGTGAATTGTAAAGCAATGGCATTACTTAACAACGTTTTCTAACCATCGTTTGGCCACTAGGAAAATTAACTTGAAAGAATGTCCCTCTTCTGGGGGGGCTTGGGTGGGAATTTGCCAGACCAAATACAAAAATGCATTTGACTCGGGAACCACTATTGGATAGACATAAAACTAGTTAGAGCAAGGAATTTTGAGGTATGGCACCCGAGGAAAAAAAGTGTCTTCCAATTTCCTTTTTTTTGTGATTTCCTACCTATTTAGGGTTAAAAACAACATCTTGCAATTTAGACTTTTTTATTTTATTTTAAAATGTTACAGTATGTCCACTGTAGAGGACGTCGGGATCATATTAGTTTGAAAAGACAGCCAAAATTAACAGATGGACTATGTAACGTATTATGGTTATAGAGTGATATTAATACAATAATATATTCACCTTTATTTAAAACATGAATAAGTAATTGATCTGAACATTGCTGTTTATTTGGTCAATACAAAACTAGCTTGTTTTTTGGTGAATCTTGCCAGATCTTCAAAGACTTTGTAGTCAATGTAGTGGGAAAGTACCTCATTGACTCCAGTCAGCACGGGCTGTAGAGTCATCTTGTCTAGTTTTATGGATGTGGTCTCCATTTGACCTGCTCATAGAAACAAAGCTTGCATTCCTGAGGCAATTCTCATTTTTCATGGCTCCACTTCAAATAAAAACAACAATAAGACATACGTGCTACTCTTGGCCCACAGGGGGCCATGTCTTTCCAGCTCGTCCCTATCTGTCTCTGTATCTATCTGTGCGCTCATGAAGCATCCTGCATCTTCCCCCCCTTCTTCTTGACCCTCTTCTATCCCAGGTGTGAAAGCCTCATCTCTCTCATCATCTGAGAGCTCAACATCTGAATCTCCCTGAACTATCTGGTACAGAAAATGTCTGCTTCAGTTCCGTCTCCTGCAACAATATTGAGTCATAAAGTCCATGAAAATGGTCCTGACGTCCACGAGAATGGACATTTATAAAAAGGCTGTTATTTGAAAACTTGAATTATTTAATTGCTTTCAGAACTAATTGTATAGTTCCTCACATGTTAATAAACAAGAACATATATGATTTTCATGGTAAAAATTACAATTATTCAACAATATTTGACTTCTCCTCCTGCTTCTATACAATTTAGTTTTTCGTATGCCAGCCATTTTGGATGAAAAGAAAGAGGAACTTCCCAGCATGCAATTTTAACCTATGGCATATCACTGGAAAGACCAGGATGTCCTCTGGACAGTACATCAGGGATTGATAGAGTAGCTGAAAAGAGTAAAAGGAGATGCATGTTAACAAAATGTCCACTACAGTGGACATTTTCAATGGGCTGGGTCCCAGGAGGATAGTGCTGAGCGATGAAACAATGTTGAACAGACTACAGCGTGAAGAGATGAACTATGATCGTGGGTACTGTAGGTGTAATATTAAGGGATGCCTGAGTGAGCTTGTAACCTACAGAATAATGGATTGGTTTAAAACTCACGGCGTTGGTAAGAGCAGAGAGAGGCCTACATTTGTCCATCTGTTGTAAATGTAAGGAGTACTCAATTAAGTTTATTTATTGATGTGTGCTTATCATCTCCCTGTTGTTTTCTCTCCTATACTCACTCACACCTTCTCTACACTTTACATAGGATGCTGGCAATCATAGACTATGATTGCCATGGCAAGGCCACTCTTTCAAATGACTGTCCACTTGTTATTCAGCACTTAACTGTGACCTTTTGTAGATGGATTAAACTCCAAATCAATGAAGTGGTATCCACAAGGTCTCTCGCCAGTCTAGTGTGTGTGTATGTGTGTATGTGTGCTGACACACTCATGCCAGATGGCTTTGAGTCTCGTTTATCAGGCATCATGCAGCATCACTTCGTTCAATAACAAATCTCTTAAAATAAACTCTGAACATAAACGTTGCTAAGGCCAGCTGTGTAATGGTTTGCATTCATGGAAAACCGCAGGGTCGGTGACGCATACAACAACTTGTAGTTTCTACTGTTTGGCGGATATACAGCAGTAACACGGGGCTAATGGGTGCACACACTGAGAGAGTCAGAGAAACCTGCAGAGAGGCCTGTTAACAGCAGGTATTTCTTTATACCTGCACTCCTGCCATCAATGCTCGAGGGACAGAGGAGCTGCCACAGCATTGGATTGTTTCCAGCTCTTTTTGCTGAAGCTTTTTCTTTCTCTACTTCTGTCCTAGTCACACAGTTAGCCAATACTGTTGATTATAAGTGTGCAGTTATTTCAATTTTGTATTCAAAGGATTTTATGAGACAACTAATGTGTTCTGTTTAAACTAGGGGTGTAGTAGAGTAGTTACAACGCATGATATTGAACTGCAATGTCCCCTATTTTGATTCCCACCTTCTACACATTCTGCCGTCCAAATACCTGCAAGAATTCCCATTTATAAAAAAAAAAAAAAAAAAAAACCTCTGAAAAAGATGGCCTGGTATGGTGCAATAGCGTTCAGATTGGTGAGTTTGGTATGCTGATGTGGTAGACTGTTAGCAGTTTCATTTGAACATTTCCAGGTCATCACAAATACATCATTTAACAGGCACTTGACAGATCTTTCTTTAACAATAGCATATTATTTACAAAGGACACATTTCTTCCATTTTGGGTTTGAATCAAATCATTCTGAAACCTGCCTATTTAAAATACAGCCCTAGTCTGCTCAAGTAGTTAGAAACGGCAGGGAAGTTGTATGTAGTCTCTTTGGAGTGTACACCCACACACTGCCAGTTAGTTTCTATATTCATGTCTCTTTTTGGCCCCAATTAATTTCCAGATGAAGTCTTCTTTGTCACAAAATGTTCCAGCAATATTTGTCCTCACTCCTGTAATGCTGTCTCTCCTTTTTATATCAAGAGTTGCTCTTTATCTCCTTACATTTTTGATCATCTTAATGTGAATCATTGATCTAAGTGAGCAGCTTATCTGTAACAGACCTATGCTGCATTTAGTTCATGCTTCCAATGTGCACCATCCTCCTGTAATTCGGCCGGGGAGTGCAATAAATAGACATTGCTATACCTGCCAGGGTTGCCTCGAGGGCTGTGACGGCACTTGCATGTTAATAGCTTTTCTCATTGTAGCTCTTTGATACACTTTCCATTAGTACATGCCTACGAACGAATGCAGAGGGTACCGCTGCACGCTGAGGTGTAGATGCCCACACAGTAGTACATCTGATGTACCGTACTCAAACGTGGGTGTGTGTTCGCAGTGATTTATGTGGAGGATTGACCTCCTAGTACATTACCTGCTTACAAACACATGGATGGAGGCACAAGGTGGGAAGTGGGCTTAGGAAATAAAACGCTGTGGATTATTGGAGGTTGGGTAGATGCTTGTGTGTGTGCACTTGATTGTGACCTCTTGTGTGTGTGTGTATATGACAGTGGTTGACCTAATCTATGGAGGCAGTGGGTTGTATCCAACCAGACCCAGCCTTGGGGATTAAAGCAAGTTTATTACAATGTATAGTGGCTGGTTGCCATGGTAACGTTGGGTTTGGGGGTAATGGCAATTCATGCACGAGGCTGTGCAGTGGAGGGGGCCCTTATCTCTCGCTGCCTACAGGCATATGGCACGTAAAGATATGCAGCTGTGGTAGATGTGTGTCGTTTGTGGGATAAAGGCACAATCCTGCATTTCACCAGACTCTTCTCTGGCAGCCAAGTGCTCTGGATGTGTGTGCTTGAGGTGTAGAGTGGATAATGGGCGGACATCCTCATTAGCAAACCAGTTCCAAATCGTCTGGTCCATCGGAATCGTATGCCTCAGAAGTGATCAATTCCTTTTGTATATATCATTGTGTTTTTCTGAGGGTTGCACATTCCCACAAACTCAGCCTTCATGATCTGAAACTCTACAAGAAGGAGTCATGGCACAAATGAAGAAACAGTTCCAAAGCGTGACTGTATTTCGCAAAGAAATATGACAACAGGGCTACTTGTATTCCCTATTAAAGACAAGTTTAGTAGATTTGTATCTTTGACTAAGAACATCTATAAACCATAACTTTCAAATATTCTTTCAGAAAATTGATGGAGGAATCGATAAAGAATTGGACCGATAGACAGAATAGCTATTGGCATGGTACCAACCACATCTAATCAATGCCAATCCCTTATCCTAGCAGAGTGTAACACGTTTATAAAATCATCTGTCTGCCTGGGTCAGATGTTTGATGTGAGATTGGCAACTCTTCTGTCATCTTCCATCAGCGCTCAAGATTTACGAGCCCCCCCTTCCTTTTATCTTCTCAGTCTGAGCCTCCTCTCACCTTTCTTTCTCCCTCCAGTATCTAATGTGTGGGAGTCCTTTAGCTTATTGCCCTTTTAAAGTGGGCTCTGCCTATTTCCGGAGCACAGTGGTTAGCTCTATCCGGGGAGCCTACCCATTATCCTCTTGATCAGTCTGAGGGGACAAAGACCACGGTTTAACTGGATAACTCACACGGTCATACATCTTGACATTGTCGTAGTTAGCATCATTTAGCATCACTGTAGCATCAAGCCGGTAGAATCTCGATGGAGGAAGTCCTATTTGTTGAAACGCAAGGTGCCTGCACACAATGACATATAGCTGTTACTTTGGATCTGAATCACTAGAAAAGGCAGCTCTTTTTCACAGGTAGACACTTGTGGATTATATCTATACAATAGAATGAGATTGTGCTCAATAAAGACTATATATTGAATTATTATAAGTAAAAGTTAAAATGTCCTATCTCTTTTGTAAAATTGGATCACAGTTACTCGCAGAAGTAATCTGATTGCTCTCAGCCTTCACTCACAGTGCCATCACCCTGATAGCCACCAGCCTGTGGAAGGCGAGCATTACACATTCACACCACTCTATGATACAGCAAATAGACTTGTATTTTTGCTGTTCCTACTTACCACATCCTGCATTCATGTGAAATGCATGTAGCTGGCAATAGTTATTTTTAGAGCATTAAGCTCTAAAAGCTCTCAACTTGTATCCAGCATAGCTTATATCATCAGTAATAGCTATTGACTAGATTCCAACCAAGAAGTAGTCTACTTCATTGAAAAATATTCTAGTAACTTCACCTACTTCTCCCACAAATCACTTGTCCAGAATAACCATAAAAGAACATTTTTGTCTTCAATTCAATTTGCTCTAAAATAATATATCAAAGGCAGATAAAGAGCCTTTTGTAAAAGGGTAAAATTTTCTATTTCATGATCATTTACTTTTCAAGGATCCCACTTAAAGAGTAATTGGATACAAAAATATTTGAGATATCAAATTGACTTCAATCTTTAAGCATCCCTTGCATAGCGCTCTGCTGTTATCAACCATCGAGTGACAAACATCTGTTTACACCGCTAATAGCTATCTCCCAGTGTAGGGCTCCAACAACAGGCCAGGGGCCTCATTTATAACGCCGTGCGTAGGATTCACGTGGGAAGGTTGCTTACGTAGTAGAAATCCAAAAAATAGGTACAGAAATTTTCCGAAATTTTCCGATTCACCAAACATTGCGTACCGGCGAGGAGAGTGCGTACAGCACTTCCTACGCCGGTTTCCCTTTTATAAATCACAATCGACTCGAAATGCGGTGCAGCTTTTGCGGGCTTCACGTAACGCCCATATTTGCCTATAAATAGTCAAAGAAACGCCCATTCATTCGTTCTGACTGACTTTATGAAGAAGATCGCAGGAAATGACGACAGAACGGCTAAAAAAGACATCTCACATCGTGTCAGATTTTGGTTATTTTGGGGAGGTCGAGATAAATCACATTGTTTGGTGGATGCCGTTTGAACCAGAGTAGCAGCATGGAGGTCGGATCGTCACCAAAATAAATAAATAAGTGGTCCGAAAAAGGTTAATGACAAAAACAATACACATAGCCTTCCTCAGGCAGTGTGTTTGTACCGGGGACAGGAGACACCCCCTTGATGAGAGACTGTAAGAAATGATCGGGGAATCCCTCTGGAGTGGAGTCATGACGACTGGATCTGAATTATGTTTTCGTATTTGGTGGTTTGTGTTCCAGCTGTCGATCAGCTGTGCGCAGCGTCTCCACTGCAGCCTGTGCATCTCAACCCCCCCCTCCCCGCAGCAACTCTATATCCACCAGTTAGAGGAAATACAACTAATGTGTTGTGTTATATTAGCTGTACAATTTACCACATATGGTGTTCTTAGTTTCCATACCTCCTGTGTTTTACGAGCGACTTATCAAGTCTTGGCAAACGGCATAAAACACGATTAAACATGATAGTATATAAAACCATGCTCGTATCTACAACCTATAGAAATGCAAAACGGCGTGAGTTTAGACGTAAATCTGTCCTCCTGCTTACCGCATCATTTATGAGAAAACATTTCATAACATTAACACAACATATTCGAGGTGGTTTTAAAGGTCACATGTCATGGCCATTTCCACTGATCATAATGCCATTGTTGTGGTCTACTAGAATAGATTTATACTGTGCAATTTTCCAAACTCACATTGGTTTCGCATACAGCATCTCTGTAAAGTATGTGTATTCAGCAGTATTCACTCTCTCCACTAAATGGCTCGTTGCAGCTCTTGCCCCCCCCCTCCCTGTGAGCCCAGTGTGCTCCGATTGGTCACGTTGTGAATCGCGCTGAGCTCCGTGGAGGTGTGATTTCCTTGTTTAGCGATACACAGCCAAACTCACCCTGAGCACACACAAAGTCACAGCCGAAGTAAAAACAATAAGTGTGGCTTGATATTGAGAAAGAAAAAGGTTGATAAACGCTGTGAGAATGGGTCTGCAGAGAGAATTTCGGCGATCCCAACTGTCTGTTATCAGCCTGCAGCCAGGGAGGAGAAATCAGCAGAGCTGCATGCACTGAGTGTGTGAGGAAGTCCGTGGATTGGTCAATTTGGACCAATCAGCGGGGGCTTAACGTAACGGCTCCGCGGATGTAACGTAACGGCTCCACGGATTGGTCCATTTCGTTTCGGGGACGACATGACATCATGATGTTCCCGGAAGAATCAAATGGACAGTGACGTATCTCCAACGAGGCGTTTTGGGGAGGTATTTTCTGTTTTAGAGTTTTACTCGCTACAGGGTGTACCTTCATAACACACAAGGGGACGGGCAATAACCGGAAAAGCATGACATGTCACCTTTAAATAACATATCTGTATTTATTTATTTCTCCAAGTTATGTTTTTGTGTGCACTGAGGAGTCTCAAACAGGCGTTTGTTAAATCATTTTAAGATTGGCTTTAGTCAATGTTTGCAAATGAATTCTTCATATGATAAATGAGGTAACATTTTATTTATAGTATTATTTCCACATATTTCTCTCCATTCTTCCTTCTGCCAACGGTGTCGCAGTTTCTCGTCTCTCCCGTTTTTCTGCTTAGGGCGTACGCATGGGTTAGAGTTTGCGGGGAGTACCGCACATTTTCCCGTCAAGTTAGTATTTTATAAATCGCAAACATTGCGTAGAAACTGGCGTACGCCATTTTTTTGAGCGTATATCCCTTTATAAATGAGGCCCCAGAAACTGTCACTGTGAAGCGGGACTTCTCTCCAAACTGTGTGTGTGTGTGTGTGTGTGTGTGTGTGTGTGTGTGTGTGTGTGTGTGTGTGTGTGTGTGTGTGTGTGTGTGTGTGTGTGTGTGTGTGGTGTGTGTGTGTGTGTGTGTGTGTGTGTGTGTGTGTGTGTGTGTGTGGTGTGTGTGTGTGTGTGTGTGTGTGTGTGTGTGTGTGTGTGTGTGTGTGTGTGTGTGTGTGTGTGTGTGTGTGTGTGTGTGTGTGTGTGTGTGTGTGTGTGTGTGTGTGTGTGTGTGTGTGTGTGTGTGTGTGTGTGTGTGTGTGTGTGTGTGTTAGGACTGGGAAAATATATAAAATACATTTCAATGTGTCTTTTAACACATTGAGCTTTATTAAATGCTAACATCAGCAGGCTAACATGTTCACTATGAGGCCCTTTCTTGGTATTGGTACTCATATTTAAAACTATATAAATATAAGGGAAGTACAAGTTGCAATTTTGACCCTATGATGGAGCTTGATGAAAAGTTGAGGGGCCATGATAATATTACAATGCATACTGGAGTGTGTACAGAAATTCATGGAATCCAATAGATAGCATTAGCATGGCTAAAAACAATATATATGAACAGAATCGTACTGTATACTCGGGGCCTGACTCTCATTGAGCATGACGTTTGTCATTGAAATGCAAATATGTTTGACTATTTCCAATATGTTCTGATCTTTTAAGAAAGAAACTAATGAGAACAGGAGTTACGCAACTTAAAATGCAGCCTAAAGTTAATGTACAATTTATCATGGATTAAGTTTTTTTTTGGACTCTTACACTCAGCCTTGTGTGAGCAACTCTCCAAAGTGTGGACACATTCCTTGGAGATGTAGGACTTTAATTCTCTGGCTATATGTTCTCTAAGCAACGTCTTTTTGATTTGGGGGTTGGGGGAGATGGCAGCAGGGACGAGCGGCTATGCATTATTAAAAAGCCCAGAGTGCACTAGTGATGAACGTCTGCTTGTTAATGCCTGAAATCACCTGGGGCGTTTCTTTCATTGTTTGTTATTCTCTGTTAGTTTCTATTTGATCTTAAAGTCAAATTGAGTCATAGGGCCTATGGGTTTAGCTCTTTATCTCAATAAGTCTGTTCTCCACTTTTGTCATCATCAGTGTTAAAATACATTTAACTAACAATTAACTTTGTGATTCTCCCATTCCTTCTTCCTCTATTCTTGTGTGTGTGTGTGTGTGTGTGTGTGTGTGTGTGTGTGTGTGTGTGTGTGTGTGTGTGTGTGTGTGTGTGTGTGTGTGTGTGTGTGTGTGGTGTGTGTGTGTGTGTGTGTGTGTGTGTGTGTGTGTGTGTGTGTGTGTGTGTGTGTGTGTGTGTGTGTGTGTGTGTGTGTGTGTGTGTGTGTGTGTGTGTGTGTGTGTGTGTGTGTGTGTGTGTGATCCTGGTTGTGTGGTTTTGTGTGTGATCCTGGTTGTGTGATCCTGGTTGCGATGGCTCCTGGTTGCGATGGCTCCTGGGGGGAGCTGTGTGAAGAACACAGTCTGTCGCTCCACATCTGCATCTCTGGTTAACAGCTGTCTGTTTTCATCTGACAGATTTACCTTTGGTTTTGGGATTTTTCTGGCAAGAATAACTTCGGAGCCCCTATTTATTCTTGCGTCTGGTTTACAGATGTATTTTATTTAGAGGGGTAATTTCTGTCAAGTACAGTAACTTAAACTGAGCTGGACAGTTCTGAGCTAATCATATAGAACAACCTTATATACTTCTGTTTTAGAGATCCAACTCTTATATCAATTGAATCATTGATTGATTGATAAACAAGAAATATAAATGTCAACTTTCCATTAATCGTAAAATACATTTTTATTTAAAAATAGTACAAAATGTGGTTTTCAGCCAGGACTATGGAGATTTCCTAATATCTCTTTTATATTTCATGTTAAGGTAATATTTGAGACAAATACATCTGAACACCTTAGATTTTGAGAGACTGGAAAGGTTAATTTTCTAAAATGTTATTTTAGACCTTGCAAATAATCATTTTACAGGCTAAAGGTTTAAATCAAATCTGTCTATACACTCATCAAAGCTCCATATTTAATTGTACAGTTCTTTCTACGTTCTATCATCTGTGTATGATAGAAATCAATGGGTTTCCAGTGCTGCTGTGTTGCTGCTGGTTCTGTCCTCAGAGTCTCGTGTCATTGCGCCGCTGGTGAAATATTTGATGTTGATGAGTGGAGTAACAGGCCCGGGCTGGAAAGATAGACCTTCATAAAGCTTTTAATTTCCCCAGTGTCGCCTCTGGATTGATGACCGCGGGACAGGGAGGTGTAAAAGCCTACATGTACTCCGTCAACACACACACACACACACACACACACACACACACACACACACACACACACACACACACACACACACACACACACACACACACACACACACACACACACACACACACACACACACACACACACACATATATATATATATATATATATATATATATATATATATATATATATATATATATATATATATATATATATATATATATATATATATATATACACACACACACACATATATACACACACAATGACCACACATCCGTCAAGCCTCTGATGTCCTGTCATCCTGTCATGGCTCCACAGGGCCAGGAGGACCAGTTGCTGAGCAGGAGGCAGCACTCTCGCCTTTTATTTTGTCTCTCTGTCTTTTATCTGGTCTTGGGAGAATTGGATCTGTTATGGTTCAGCTCTCTTGCAGCTTTTGAGAGCAGCGCTGAAGACGCAGACGAATATCTTGTCAACAACCCAGAACACACATATACAATCACACATACAGTAAACAATAAAAAAAGCCAATACAAGACTGTTGAATAATAAACATGTGCAGACGCATTGAGACTCTCTCACGAACACTTTGTCTCTTAATGGGCAATGGGAAATGTGCAGGTCTCTACTTCAGTGTGTGTATGTGTGTGTGTGTGTGTGCACTCCTTCACTGCAGCTCTGTGCTCGACGACACAGAGGCAGTTTGCAGCGACGCCCACACGGTGTTAGCGGGCTGCAGGGCATGATGTAATCCTTCTTCTGCTGAGGAAATAATGCTGAGCAGGGCAGCACATTACCCCGATTGAATTCTCACTGCAGCAGGAACTTTTCCTCCCCCGTCTTTATCAGTTCGCAATTTTGCAAAAAACTGTCCAAGCTCCTGTAGGTAGAAAATGACGGTATACATCAGATCCTATGGGGGCTGCAAACACAGATTCTATTGGAAGACCACTGGTGAATACAGGGTTAGGAGTGGACAGCTTCACATTAGTTGCTGAGCTAGGGAAAACATTAGATTACTCCTGACACTAGAGATGTCCCGATCGGAGCCGATCACGTGATTTTCAAAAGATCGGGGATCGGGAGAAAAAAATCGGGGATCGGGATTTTTTTTGTTTTTCTTTTATAAAATAATTTTTTTTTAATTTAATGTTACAAAACAAAAATGACCATGTTCACGTCTTAAAGTCATCCTGAGGACTTAGTTTTGGTTTAAAATTACACAACATCATGTATGTGTTGCTTTCTTTGGGCTTGTTTTCAGACCTGGTTGCTTATTTCTCTGAAATCTGGCAACAGAGTGGGCGCAGTGTCTAATAGTAGCAGTAAGCTAACGAGAGGCTACGTTCAGCTGGTGACTCGGGAGTCGGGACAGAGAAAATGTCAGGAGTTTGGAAGTATTATAAAATTGAAAGCGAAGGCAGTGTAACAGCCAGATGCAATGTTTGCAAGGCAGAGGTTCCGCGTGGTGGAAAGAACAGAGCTACGTTCAACACGACCAATCTAATACGCTACCTGAGAAACAAACACCAACAACAACACGGCGAGTACACAGCGGCCACTCAGGTAACGGCACTGAAACAACCGACACTTTCAGAGACTTTTAAAAGGAAAGAGAAACTGCCCCAGAACAGTAAAAAGGCCAACAAAATAACAGCCAAGATAGCTGAATTCATCGCGTTGGATGACCAGCCGTTATCTGTTACCTTTTTTTTCTCTTAATGCATTGCATAAAGATCGGATCGGGAAAAATCGGTATCGGCAGATTGTCAAAATCAAATGATCGGAATCGGATCGGGAGCAACAAAAGGTGATCGGGACATCCCTACCTGACACTTATCATTTTTTATTTGCCAATATAATTTGTTACAATGCAGCTAATCACAGATATGTTTGTTTTGGGAATTGTCTCTCTTTGTTCCTGTGCTTGTTAGATACTTTCAACATCAAATGTGTTTTCTGTACGAAAAAAAATCATATAACTTACAAACTTTGGTTCCTCAGTCATTAATGCACACATTCCCAAATGTAATGTCAGATTAAAGGTCTAATCCATTCATTTATACAGTAGGGTTGTAGTTCTCGTAACATAGCCACAACTATTTGTCGTTTTATTGAATGGCTTAAACAATATGAATGATACTATTTAGGGGCGGTAAACGTTCCATTAATTTCAATGGAGACGCTCGCAAAACGAGAGGGCGATGTCGCCGTGGTCCGCCGCCGCTCTCAAGTGCCTTTTTTTTCAGGGTGCAGCCAAGCTCAACCAGGGCGCAATAGTTCAACTTTTGGAAAAGAGCAGCGCGCTCCGCTTGTCATGTGACGAGGAACAATCAATCGCAGCCGAGAGATATCTTTACTTCCGTAAACAAGTGTGTGAATATTACTGTCACTGCCACTACATAATGGTTTTAGAGTGGATTCAAAGCTAGTTATCTCACCATGCAGGTGCAGTAACTGTGCACATGTGCATACATAATCATACTGTAGTAGGTGTTTTTGATGTTCACTTGTAGCAGAATGGTTTGTAGCTGATGTTTACTTGAATCCCTGCTGCTGTTCAGTATGTGTCTCTGTGTATTTGTGTGATAGACGGAGCTGTCAGCCCCATTGGCCCAGTGGACGTGTTGGCTGTGTGGTGTATGATTTCTGTAGTCAGCCGTCACATCACCGCCCATACCACTTACCTACACCCTCACACAACCTGCCCTTAAAAACACAGATCAAATACCACTTTACAGTCTGCTTCTAAAGGTGATGTATAGAAGCCGTCATTTTTGTTGACTCTGACTTCGCTTTAACTGAACAAATATTGTAGTTAAACAGCTGGGGGCTGGCCAGAATGCCATAGCAGCTCCGAGCAGGGGTCCCTCCGTGTGATGTCGCCTGGCAGTGGAGCTGTCAATCATCTGCCCAGTGTTGGCGATGCAACACAGCACTTAATCAAAAATGTTTTATACTTGCATGACTGACCAACAGGAGCGTGATAGGAACTGACTAAATATTATATATTTGAATATTAAGCCGAGTCTCAGCATCCCACCTTCATTCCACACCAGTTCAACCACAGTTAACGCCTCTATATTATGGATGTTTTCTTATGATGAGCAGGAATAAAGGATATGGTCACATGACAGCACCAAAGCTGAAACATGAGCCGTAATGAACATACTGTATAGATCTGGTATTTTCACTACGATTGATTTCTTCTGTTGTGTCATATTCAGAGTCGGTGTGTTTTTATGCTCCCTGCAGAGGTTTGTTGTTCAGTGTGGAGGGTGTGGGTGAATGAGGGAGTTTCAAACAACCAATCAGCTGACCGTATTCTCTCTGTGTGTACCCTCTGCTAGTTTATGACTCAGGCTGTTTCAGTTTTATTAAAGTTTCTCTTGTCTTCTGGTACACATAGGAACACTGGCTCCCTCTCAACCTGTGCAAACAGTTTACTGGCATGCAGGACGTATTTGCATCAATGCGGCCAGTTGTCATGGCAGCCTTTGTCCTTGCCATGGAAACGAGGGCCGGTTATTGAGAGTGACGGGTGGATTTGGAGCCGTCCGTCAGCTGAGGTTATCAGGGAGTGTGATGTGAGCTGACATTGGGCGGAGGTCATTGGTTGGCTGAGTGGGTGGTGTAGCAGGGACGGGACTGCAGATTTAACGGAGCCGTTATGCAACTATATGTTGACGTTATGACACAGCAGAGCAGGCATAGGGGAACATATCTCCACACACACACACACACACACACACACACACACACACACACACACACACACACACACAGCATGTTGTGTGAGTGACGCAACGTAGGTCCAGAGAGGGAACAACATTGAATACATGAGACAAGATAATGTGTCTGGTATTACATTTTTGAACCAGTTTTTCTTTTCGTTTATTTCTGTATGTTTTTTAATCCGGTGAGTTACTGATTTTAAAAGATTATGTAAGTCACAAGTTTCATAATGTTATCTTTTCAGTATTTTTGTTTAATATAACATCTCACATTTAATACACATATTAAATGTGTACAATGATATTTCACACTGAGTTTAGAGAAATACATTGTAGTGGAAATACAAATATTACCAGGATTGTCTCAATACACCAGAATGTATTGCAGTGGAGTGGCCATAGATTATATGCACTGTTTTTTAAGCTATTTGTGAGACTGTCCGGCCAGTCTCTGCTTCCTATGAAGGTCAACTTTGTTTCCATTTGTCAGATACTGAGCCCTTGTATTATTATACTTGGTATGACCTTTTTATTTAACATAGAAAACCTTTAAATGAATATTTTTGCTGAGTTCTGTTTACCTCTGCGGCTCAATGATACAGTCACATTTCTAGAGATGGAATCTTAAAAATACTTTTCTGCTTTTGGATGTCTAGTTTTTTAATAGCCCATTTACAAATGAGTCTGCAATTGTATCATGTACCTGGTTCCCAATTGTATAACAGACTGGACGCAAGTTAAGTACCTGGAAAACAACCCAAACCACGTATCCACTATCCAAATAGTTCTAAATATAGTTTCCCACCGCTGAGTTCATCACTCAGTGGATTCACAGACCCTTCCTGTGTTGCATCAACACGATTTGAATAATTTCCAAGTGTGGAAACTCTCCTAATCCACAGCCAGCTTCCTTGGCAGCAGTGTGTGGGTTCCAGCATTTAGTATTGGCTTTCTATTATCGACAATTACTGAATGTATAAACAGAAATCCGTTTTGGTTGTTCCTTCATATGCCAGTAAGTAAATGGACTACCTACAATTCCTGCATGTACTGTAAACACCAACATCCCTAGTTGTATATTGCTTCCTCTTAGGCTGCAGGTGTTTTTTGAAGACAGCATTGTTGCCCTAATTTGAATGAATGCTATGTGACAGCTGTGTAGCAGTACAAGTATTCAGCAGTGATCAGCTCCACAACAACTTCACTCCCAGGGCGGTACAGAAGAGTGAGCTTCAAACTAGTTTAGTTTTTTGTATTTTAAGTGAAGACCAGTGGGACTTCAGTGTTGACCTAATGTTCGCCCGACTGCCTTGGTGATACTGATGACTGCTAGTGAAGGTGTTTATTTCACACAACACACACCTCGATGGCTTTCTTCTTCGAGGCAGCATGTGTTATTCGTTCTCTCCTTTCCCCCAACAATGGTAAGTCTGAAGTAAGACGTGGTGGTGATGTATATTTGATTAAATATCTGTGATATTTTTAGCATGGACTATTGGTGCTTTCCTAAAAGAAACGATGAGATTTTTGATAAATTATCATAAGGAGTCACTCCTTATGATAATTTATCAAAAACAACACTCAGTGTGGATATAATGACTAATTGGGTAAAAACAACTAAAACTGTCTGGTAAATTAAATTACAACTTTTCTGTAATGCCTCCTTTTGAAACCAGGAAAAGACAACACTTACAGCATATTGCTACATCAAGACAGTGTCTCATCTCATACGACGATATACTGTAGATCTAATATTAATATTGCCTTTCCCAAATCAGAGCACCCTTGTATTTGACTACACTTCCCCTGGCCTCTGGACACATGTGAGCATGTGGGTCGATCTTGACAGCCTAATGTAGGTCCACTTCACTGTGGTGTATTTGCCAAACCGTCGCTGTATTGATTTCTCAAAAGGATCTTCCTCCAATCCTTCCTCGGTCAATCCTTTTACTTGTCATTATCGTCTCTTTAATCACATGTCATGTTGAGCTTGTCCCTCTTTCAGCCCTGTGAAAAGCGTGTTTGGGGACCGCTCTATTGAGCAGTAAAAACACGTTGGGGCCGATTGGATCCTCTGCACAGAAAGATTCCCTCTGCATTGACTGATGTGTTGATTGAACTGTTTGTCACGCACAGATCTGGCAGGGTGCATGACGGAGGCAGCAAACATTTGGACCTGACAGGAGTGTGTGCAGAAAGACATTTGCATGTGTGGATTAATGCACAATGAGCGTTGTGACTGCTGATGTGTGACGTTATAGTGACATCAGAGCTTCTTGTCTGGGAAAACCTGTCTTATTGAACTAAATACATTTGAAGCAAAGCGAGGAAGAACAGCTTTGTAGCACACCGACTTTAATGTCATATTTAGAGATGATGTATGGGAGCTGCCTTTAATAAGGATTGTAGAACAACAGTGCTGTGACAGACTTATGTAGATGACAAACGGTGAAATAGTCTAGTGACTTGAGGGTGCACACATCCCTAAAGAGTCACATCTCAAGGATCCAAAAAACCCACAAAACAACATTATAGGAACATATGTTGTGCTTATATCTAAACCAGAAATCTCATCACTACTCAACATTAACAACAGGAACAATTTGTGCTTATGATCCTATTGCTAAACATTGAACTTAAAGATCAAATGCAAAGATTTTTTTATAATTGCCAGTAAAATCTAAATCATATAGCGACAACACTATCTAAGATATTGCAGTATTAAAATCGGAGATAATATGCGTCAGGCAATGCGCAATATTTATTTAGTTCAACCCCCAACACCAAGTCCGACGATTTATTTCTCAGCCGCTCGTCTCCGCAAGATGGCGTCGCGTGACGTCAGAGTGGCCAAACATATTTCCACCTGGCTTATTGCTCACAGCTGCTTCCGCCGATAGTACAACTTAGTTTCGTTATCATGTCTGATTCTGAGTAGACTATAGACTAAAAGCTTTAGGAATCCAAACTATAACATATAATAAGTACCCTGTATCAAGATAGATGCAAAACAAGTGACATTTGACATTTTTAGAGAAGTTTAGAAAAATAAAGTCCAGGCGACCTCTGGGTAATTTGGGAACCATCAGTTCCATTTGAACTTTTTCACTGTAAAAATCATGTTATTACTTTGAATTATCACTATAGGTATTCATTCCATCCAAATACAACTGTTGTGAAAAATAAAATAAAACATACCTCCTCTTAGCCCCACGGACCCGAAATCGTGTCATTTGCCCGAAATCGCGTCATTTGCAGGAAACTACGTCTAAGGAACCTTAATATTTAATAAACTATGAATATTTTATATCCATATAATGGGAAAAAACTCATTTAACTGATCTTTTTCATTTACATTTTTTTAAAAACACAATGCAAACAGTGAGCCTCTGAATTAGCCCCGAGCGAAAAATGCTAACCTATTATTGCACCGAAAATCACTCCTAGCTCCCTTATTACTTATCCTAGCTGCACATCCAACACATTGTTTATGATCGTAAAGACACAGAATCTAACGGTGCCCACCTCAACACTGAAAGATACAAACTCGCGAGGTTATCAACAAAAACGTACATCAAAACATGTGGCGCTAGGTACTAACATGAGCTAGGCTTACCTTCCTCTTTGTCTGGTCTAAAATGGCATTAAAACGATAAAAACGATGATGTAGTTAATCCATAGGTTAATATCCAATGTGGCTGTGTCCCCTTTGAAATGTTCTGATAATCTATAAGCAATAAAACTGCAATTCCGTTATCTGCTGTCCGCTCTGTGCTCCGTGCGCTTTGAAATCAAATCAACATTTGTTTACCTCAATTCTTTGGCGTTTCTGCATTGCCCGGCTCTTTCGTTCTTTCGGTTGTTTTTTGTGCTCACATATGGAGGGGACGGGTCCGGGTTTCAGCCTCCGATGTACTTTAAATGCTTCTCCACCAACAGACTTGACGATGGCAGGATCAACATCGTATGCATCAGACGCGAAGTGGTCAGAGCACAACTTGCTACATTTTGTCGGCTGCCAGCCAACACGATTCACTAAAATAATCCAGTTTCGGCGGATGATTTTGTCTTGGGGAAATGAATGAAAAATTCTCCCAGATCCCGCACTGTTCGTACATCCGAAAGCACAACAATAACCCATGTTTTGCGTGATTTCGCCGATATAATTCAGAGTTTTCTGCACCAGTCATGAGCGAAAAACACCGCTGACATGTGAACAGCGCACGAGACTGCCGAGTCGGGATATTTGGCCCAGAGACTGTTTGGCCACAATGACGTTACGAGCGCGGAGGCTGCTGGAATGACATGTCAGAAATTCAGACGGCTTTGGGTCGAGTTTTGTATCAATAAAAAGCTTTTTTTTCGGGTGTATTATCTCGATTTTAATTAAATAAAAAATACAGGCAGTCTTAAAAACAACATTTCTATAAAAATGTAGCATATTTGGAAGCTTTGCATTTGACCTTTAATACAGTTATTTGTCCTTCACTACTTATATCTGCCATTACACACTAATGCATGCATTATGATGTGAAGCAGAGTAGGTTCAGTGAAGGCGTGTAGAAGCAATTTGTATTATTCTTTGTATCAAAAACAAAAAAAGGACTCGTGCTCAAGCTGTTCCCTAAAGAGTTTTACTGCTGTCGATTTCCATTCTTCTCTATACATCTGTTCCTCTTTGTTATCTGATGTGTCATCAGTTATAGTATCTACATCCTGCCCAATCAAATCTATACAGTAGACATCTGTTTGACTCCAGAGAATTTCACCTGTAACCCCTTCCTTTTTTCAGTCAATGAGTAATAATAGATTAAGTAGTCAAACTGAGATCAGCTGACTTGAGTGTAAATACCTATCTGTGACCAAAATCTCGGCTTCAAGACATATTCAAAATGTGCCTTTTTCTTTTGTCTCTGCTTCTCTCTGTCCTGCTTTAATATTGCTAATATGACATCATTGGCAGAAATAATGACCACTCACACATCAAAGTGCATGCAAAGTGATTCATTCAAACACACAATTACCAAGATGATTCAGTTTAACCGATAAACACTCAATGCATACAAGGCTGACGTACTGTCAGCCTTGTATGCATAAGGCAACTATAAGTACTGTACGATAGAGTGCGTAACTCTGTTCTCCATGATGGACTCTTCTCAGCACAGACTGTATTTATGAATGATTTCTGCTGCCTATTATTATTTCTGCAAATAAAAAACGAATAATGGCATAAATTATTTTCAAAAAAAGGGAACAGACCCTTTTGCATATTTGTAAGGATGCTCTATTATCGCAAAATCAGAATAATTTCTATGTTTGTTAGTATTGATAGCTCCAAATTGAGATGGCGATTATTACATATCGTCTCTGGAAAAAAAACGGTATTTTGTACATTTCAAGAGTAAAGTTAAACTTTGACGGTAAAATTAAGAGGCTTGGTCTATGAATCACTTTTTGTTGACACCCTGAGGACAGTTAGCGCCAGGAGAGAGGTTCAAAAATGATCCTCCTTCCACATTAAGCAGCAGAATCATATTGAATTGAATATGAAATGTGTTAAATCACCCGGCCTTATGTTGTTGCGTGTGTTATTTTCAGTTTTCTCATGCTTACATACACTCGCCCATCTTTGGCAGATTGGGACAAACTCGCCTGTCAAGAGGCCAGAAGGTGTGCAGAACAGTCAGAGAGGGAACAGATGGACAAGAGGCACACACACACACACACACACACACACACACACACACACACACACACACACACACACACACACACACACACACACACACACACACACACACACACACACGGATATTGGGAGGGCAGATCTTTTCTATGGCATGAACCCAGCACAGTGGGACAAATGACCTCACCTCAGTATTTTAACCCCGTCCTCACATCCACGTCTCATGTTCTGCTCATGTCATCTCGCAGCTCTTCAGCACTGTTTTCTTAGCCCGCTTCACTAAGTGTGCTAAGACCCAAGTGTACCATTTACCATGTACCCAACAGCTACACATAAACCATATGGTAGCTAACAGATGGATGGAATGTTCTGATTGGCAGGTGGGCGGTGCAGTGACTGGGTTACGATGCGTGTCAGAGGGTGACAGACGGCTGCCTCTCGGCCACTTTAGGCAACCATTAGCATTAGCTTGATGATGTGTGTTGTTGTCCCCCCCCCCCTTGACCCCTGCTTTTATTTTGCAATTAGGTCCTGTTTGTGGCTTATTGAGTTGTCTAGGAATCATTTAGAGCAAATGTCTGTCTGTAAAGTAGTGGATTCATACACTTTTTTTACTTTAAAGTAGCAGTCAGTGAGGCTCAGCAATGCACCTCCCACCTTATTAGCTTTTCAATCATTGTGTTCTGCTTTTGTTTTTACAACTCTTTAAATGATTTTAATAATTGTTACACATGCTTTGGTGCATGCACTTCTCCTATTTCAAGCTCATACATAATCATTTGTGCTTTATCGGATAGATTGACAGGATTTCTATCCAATCAGGGAACAAAATGAACATCCTGGACAACATGTGATTATTTTTTTTGTAGCGGACTCAAGGGCATATTTCATCGCTGTCTGTGGATAAACATTAGCAATCATTTGTGTTCCTTTCCTGTGATGTTTTACCTTCACAATAGTCAGTAAAATGTGGACAGTGTCAGTGTGTTACGATGGAAACATAGAGTAACTATTTCCAACAGTTCTTAATGTGTTATTATTAGCGACTAAAACAAAACAAGCTGTTCATCTCCTAAAACCTAAAGACAGAGATACATATAGACAATATTAAACCTAAATATTAAAGTCACATGTAGAGTCCTTAGAGCAGTGCCATGCTCGAATGTTTCATTCTCTTGTTTCTGTTGCATGTTATTGGTTCGTTTATGAAATCAAGCTTCAACAGTCCACTTGTATTTGATGTTGTCCCATTTGAATTCTTCTTTTATCCAAGAATCATCACATGACGTCTGCATTTATAAATTAAATCTTCAGAAATGTCATCTTTTGTATCACCCATTCCTTGTGTTCTTGTGTGCAGCACCAACATAAGTGGTGGGTAAAGAGAGAATTCAATGCTTGCAAATTGCTCTGAAGAAGTACTAGAGATTGTTATCATGAGTGGTATCTGTGAGTCACTGGAGCCAGCAGGCCTTGTTTTCTGGTGAAATGCTAATAATGTCTCTGTCTGTCTCTCTGTCCTGCAGACTTTAACTACAACACAGACGGCTACGAGGGAGACGGAGCGGAGGACGGCAAGTCTCAGGACGGCTCGGAGACGCTGCCCTTCATAGATGAGTCTCCCACCATGTCGCCACAGCTGTGCGCACCCCAAGGGCCCGACGGAGAGGCCGTCTCCCCCACTCCACCAGAGAGCCTGCTGGCAGGGGTAAGAGCCCACACACATGGCATGGACATGCTTATTTAAAGGAAGGAGGGACACATCAGTTGCAGCGCTCTTACTTCCACAAACCATTCACTTATTCACTCCTGCTGAGTTTCTTAAATAGAATATGTATAAATCCTGAAAAGCCCGAAGGTGGTTTATTAACATCCTAATTTATTATACTGAATTCCTACACTACAGAGAAGTGTATAACATATATTCATACATTGGTCAGTGTTGTCATGGTGTTCATTCATATAGGTTCTTAACTCTCTTGAGATTGAACCATAGGGTTTTTACATGCAGTCTAGTCTCAATTTAAAAACAATAGCGAAAAGGATTTTATTATCATAGTAGATAAAATGCCATTTACCCAAGCTAAGGATGATTAAACATTATAGCCGTACACCGTTCACCAACCATTTAATTTGTATCTATATGTACCAGCATATTTATGACACTATAAACCTACTGGTATTAACGAAAAGATACAAATAAACCTTTCCTAAAAACTGAAACCAAACTAAAATAGTCGAATCTAAAATTAATAATCAAATTGAAAACTGTTATAACTTGGTGTTGATGGAAGTGTAGTATTCAGATATAAAAAGTTTTTAATTCAAACTTGCCTTTCATAACCTTCGTATGAAAAAATCAATACACTGACCTTTGAATCATAGTATCTAAACTCAAAGGTTTAAAAATATCTATAAAAAAGTGAAATATTAGTTTGAAAATGAATTATTCTTACAGGCATTGCAATTTCCTTTAAGTCTCTAATTTCTCTCATTGTTCCATCCTGTTAGGAGTATATATAAATACAGTCAAAGCTGACGTGTCATCAGGCACATTTTTCTCCTTGTTAGTAATAGCGGTGGGTTTCTCCCTCCAGTTAGCCGCCGGATCTAGACCCTGTGTAATTGTTAGCGATTAGCTAGACTGCCTGCAGTGCACTGCAGGTGGTGCATTGACAGCAGCAGGAAATGACCACTGACCCACATGGGGTCTGACGGCACCAGCACTGATCTGCCAGTCTGTGCATGGAAGCAGAATACGTTCCAGGACCGTGTTTATTCACAAAGGTGTCATTAGTGAATTAGTCAGTGTTTTTCTATTCAGTTAATAGATGTCAATTACATTCTGTAGGTGGCACTATTTTCTCTGTTTAATCCGTCACAGGGGCTATCCCTGGGTGTGTGAACAAGAGGAAAAGGCGTCCTCTGTTTATGACAAATAAACAGGAAATATTAAACTTACTGATTTGTGTGGACTTTTCCAGTGAGGTTCCACAGACACCAGACATGAAGCTGACACACAAAAGCTTTCATGAAATTGACTGTGACTTGTGTGTCTGACTGTGAGGGGGGGGGGGGGGGGCTCAGTGGGAGTCATGTTGACCCTGACCTGAACAACACAAACACACACTCACACACCCAAACAAAGAAGCTAACAGGCTTTAGATTCACACATCACAGCAAGCCCGAATGAAAACAGCGATCTTGAGTGGCTGGCTCGGACTTATGTGAAGTGAGGTACATATTAACAGCTGGTTAAGAGAAATAAAGAATTGTAATGGAGTAACCTCTGCCACTTTCACACTTTTTCTAGAAATGTCCCACCATCACCATTTTCCAGCTTTAATCTCACAGCCCCCTTTTGCTCTATTTGCTCTTTAATATGCCTGCACTCTCCCATTACCATAGTATTATAAAAACACTCTGGCATTGAACTTATTTATTTGGACTTGGACTTAGTTATAAATGAATACATGTCATAAGTGTATTGTTCTGTTGAAATCATTGTGAGTCATTATCCCAGGGTCTCTTGAGTAAATGAAAATGTGTCTCCATCTAGGGGCCAGTTTTGGTAACAACAGACAAGACTGGACAATTGAAATCAAGTCAATCATTTATAACCTACATTAGTAACCACATTGAGAGAAAATTATGTTTTCAAATCATTATAAAGAAATGTAGTGGAAGTGTTCAATCATGTTCAGATCTAGTGAATCTTTGGAGTCTTAGGTTGCTCTCGAGAATGAAATAAATTGTTGTTTTTTGTTTAGGTTTGAAATAAGATATGTAAACATTTTGTAACCTTTCCACCTTTCATTCATTGTGTGCAAACTGTTGTCAAACTGTCTAACTAGATAACCTAGAATTGCAGTTCTGTGGGTGTATTCTTTATTTATTAACTCTGCCTCCTGACCCTGGCACTTTATAGCAGCGGCTGGTTTGGCGCTATGAGAGAGACTGTTATAGGAGGTTTCTGTCCGACGCTGCAGCCTCCAAAGGTCTTTCCTATGAACTCGTCCTCTCTTTCCTCACCGCCTTGTTAAGTCGGCCTTTCTTTCCGCTGAGTTTGCCTTTCATCTGCTGACATGAGAGAGCAAACGCTGACGCCTCTGTGCCAAGATGCATAAATTCAGCCTGAGGATCGCATCTGTAGCCCACATAGGAGTTAAAAGAAGTTTGAGACGTTTTATTTTACATATTGGGATGCTTTAAAAACATGTTACCTTATACTAATGATGGATAGCGGATGTCGTTGTGTTGCAAATTGGTTAGTTTGGGCTGTATACACGAATTACTTGGTTAATTGTATGCTTTTTCTTTTTATCCTCTTTGCCAGATTTATATATTTTTTCATTCTGGCTTTCTTGAAGTCTCTTTCAAGCTTATTTCTTTTCCCATATGAATGGTTTGCAATGTTAGTGACCTAGAAATAAAAGCCATAAGCTTAAATATGCTTTTGTTTTCCCACTCTTCCAAGTTTTTTTTTGCAAGATAAAGAGTGAAGAGTTATACAGAGAGCCTGAGAAATGGGGGAGGAGAATCTATAGGCAGGCAGACTTCCTGTAAAGTGACATCTACGGGTCAGGAGCAGGGTGAGAGGTCGTGAAGAGTGAACTATAGTCATTCACACACGCACACGCACACGCATACACACACACACACACACACACACACACACACACACACACACACACACACACACACACACACACACACACACACACACACACACACACACACACACACACACACACACACACACACACACACACACACACACACACACACACACACACACACACACACACACACATAGTTGAATCCACACATCTACATATGGGAATTTTTTTTACTTTCTAGTATCAAGAAATATAGGTTTTCTTCATTCTTTTCTTCTATACACTATTTTAAATCAACCCCATGTTCTTCCCAAGCTACACTGCTGTGAACTCTGTGACCTGTAATTGGAATCAGCCGCACCAGCAGCACATGAGCCGATCTCTGCTCCACATCCAAGGCTCTCTGCAGATCAATAAAGAGACAATGGACAGAGAGAGAACTCTGCAACACTCTGCGAGAATAAGGGAAGCTGTGTGTTTTTAGGAAGTGGCTTCAGTCTGAAGATGCGGAAGAAAGAGAAGAAGAGAATGAAGCGGACTGACTCCCAGAGCAGCGCGGACACAAGTGCTCTATGTAGCCATCCAGGAAGTAGCTGGAGAGTGTTTGTTATTGAGGGGAGGGGCAGACGCAGAGGGAGGGCAGACCTCATCGACCGAGGTGGAACACACACACACTCACACACACACACACACCAGGAAGCCCGGCAGAGGAAGGGGGTGGGGTTGCGTAGGCGGGGTCCTCTCCCTTTCTCTCTCTCGCTTGCGATGTCCAAACGACTTGCTCTGAAGGGAAAACACTGATGTGTCCGGGCAGGCCCTGAAACAGAGGGGATCTCAGGCAGAAAGAGGAGAGGAGGAGGCGAAGGAAAGAAAAGAATAATGGAGGAGGAAGAGGAGGAGGTGCTGTGCTACTTGGACAGGGTGCTGGAGGAGGAGGAGGAGGAGGGGGAGGTGTTTGAATATGGAGATGGGGAACTGGATCACATCACCCCGACACATAGACAGTTCAAGGTGAGACAGCGGCTGGATGCAGGGAGATACACACGCACACACTTTTGCGACTCACACCCTGACCAGGCTAGACAGCTGCGCTATATATAGCCAAGTGGAAAGTGTTGTTGGTGTTTTGGGATGATGTGGCATCACTACAGTGTATGTGCTGCTACGTGAGACATCTGCACTGCACGAGTGTGTGTGACAGCCATTAGTGTGTCAGCCTGAGGAGGCAGCTACTCTGGAGCACATGTCTCCTCACTCTGATGCTCTTTCAACTCGGCCGGTGTTTTTCTGGTTGTAACTACTAAATTGTGTGTGTGTGTGTGTGTGTGTGTGTGTGTGTGTGTGTGTGTGTGTGTGTGTGTGTGTGTGTGTGTGTGTGTGTGTGTGTGTGTGTGTGTGTGTGTGTGTGTGTGTGTGTGTGTGTGTGTGTGTGTGTGTGTGTGTGTGTGTGTGTGTGTGTGTGTGTGTGTGTGTGTGTGTGTGTGTGTGTGTGTGTGTGTGTGTGGAATGAAAGGTTGTGGTTCCCAGTAACTCTGCATATCAGCTTTCTTTATCAGACAGAATAAGAGCAGAGGGCACCATAAAAGAGCACACAGCTTTCTCTCTATATCAGAAGTAAGAAGAAGTGCATGCACAGGAGTAGGTTGCCATGGAAAAGTCTTTTCACTGCTCATGTATTTCTCATCTTGCCCTCTCGCCACACAGTAGCTCTTTGTACAGCACAGGGAAAATATTCCCACTGTTGGAAAAAACTGTTTTTCCCTTCCTTTTTTCCATCTTGCGGTGATATGTTTGTCGCAGAAGGAGTACACTTTGCACGCCACCAACGTGTCCTTCTTTACGTTTGCGTCAAATTGTATTTGTTTAGTATTGTCAGGGCAGCTGCACACATCTGGCATCATATTCCAGACCTTAAATAAGCGATGAAATCATGTTAGCTCTGTTATTGCAATAAAAAAAACAATGACATAATGAAAAAACATTTGCCTGGAGATGTGGACCCACGTATGGTTTATGGTGCTTAAAATAAATGGTGAGCTGCAGCAGGACTTACATACAGTATCCAAGGACCATCTTAGAGTCTCAAGAGGAAATATGACTCATTTCTAGTGCTGCTTTTAGTTTGAGTTCCAGTCAGCATTTCAGAGGGAACATTTTCTTTCACTTTGTTTCAAGTAGTACCAGCGTTGTAACAGACTCAGAAGCTTTCTCTATAAACAGATATGTGCAGGCAGACTTTGCAAGCAACAGGACAAGGTTTCAGTATCTTGAGCATTCTGGTTTCTGTTTGTAAGCCTGTCAAAATAACATCCATTGGAAACCTTTGTTAGCTTACTGATGCTATAATGGTATCACACCCTGATGGATTGAGAGTGGAACAGCTGATTGACATCCCTCACTGGACACTTTGACCCGTGCAATTAAAAGTGACTTGATCTACACAAATCACTCCTGGTTCTTCTTGTAATTCTCTTTAGATGCACATGTAACATTTAAAGGTGGGGTAGGTAATTTTGGAGAAACCAGCTCGAGTGCGCTAGAATTTGAAAATACACAACCGGAGAAAATCTGCCACTTCCTTACAGAGCCCCTCCTCCAACACACACAAACGCGCACATGACCAATGAGGGCACAAGATAAGTTTGTGCACAGATGGAAGGCTGACAGGCAGGTAGGCCATCCAGTTACTTTAGCCGGGCCGGCTCAGATGATTGGTTGTACTTTTTACAGTACCACAGCTTCCACAGGTGACATTTTTTATGGATTTGTTGTCAAAGCACTTAAGATATTCATTGCCATCGGGATGTTAAGAGCATTCCATGGAATATAACAAAAAGTGTATCTCGAGCCGGTTTCTCAAACTTACCTACCCCACCTTTTAAGAGTAACATCTTTTACAAGATTTAACTGCTACTACATATCAAATATTTCTAATTTATTTCCAAAAGTATATTCTAAATGTGGTGTTCTTTGCAGGTAAATATCCTCAGGGAATACATTCTGCTATGTCTCTGCTAATCCCCAGCCAACCAATTCTTAATGATCCTGTAATAAAAAAATCTAAAGTTGTACTGTTCCTGGTACACAGTATAGCTCAAGTGTTGGTCATGATAGGATTAAAACAATTGGGTCATGGCTCCTTCTCGTCTTATCAGGCAGGTGTGGTGATATCATATCACTGAGGATCTGGTTGTGTTAAATATTAGCTTTCCTTTCTGCTCTCATGGCTGTTCTCTGGCCTCCCTTAAGTACACACTGAGACTTCTTCAACGTCAGTCTGACTGCAATTCTCTACTTTTATTGCTGTGTGCGTCTGCTCAGCAGGGGGTAAAGAGGGAATGACACCCTGCACAGGTGAACAGCTGTTCATTTACTGTTAAGCAATATGCAGTTGTACTATGGAGGAATATTTCAATTAGGATTTCCACACATTGGAATTGTTTTGGTCAACACCATACTGTATGCCATATACATATAGTGCCTTACATTATTTTAACACCAATGTGGGTTTTTCCATTATAGTGCAGTGTAACTCATCCTGCAGGTGTTAACATATTATTGTAATGAGTATATGCATGAAAAGCAATAATTATTAACTGCACACCATTGTACTGTATAGTGTGTAATTTATTTAAACCGCCAAGGATATTTAGTTTTTCAGTATAATTTGTTTATCTGCAGGATTATGGAAAATGACTGGCCCTATTTTCATCAAACTTGGTAGAAGGGTGTATTAAGGGCCAAGGAAGAACCCATTACATGTTGAAGTGAATCAGTGGGTGAATACAAACAATATTATTCCACTTCCAACACAAAATATAAGCTTAAAGCAACATAATACACATTCTGTTATGTTAAAAACATACACTAGTTTACATGCCTCCGTCTCTAAATAAGTAACATAATTAGTCTACCATAGGTGGTCCACCAATACTGTCTACAACCTGTCAGCAATTATCATTACTTGTATTATTACTATTATTCTAAATCAGATGTGCAGGCATCCAAACTAACACGAATATCAAACATAAACATCCCTCATGTCGTCCAATTATTTGGTCCCGATGCATTTGAAGTTCCCTTTAATCCGGTATATATTTGGCTTTTTTAAAGAAATGTAATAATTTTTACCCTTTTCTACTTTTTATAAACACGTGAGGTTTATGGTCTAGCTAAACAGTAGTTACACCAAAATATATGAATTACAGGAATGTCAGTTAGTCGGATTGGATTGTGATAAAATGCCACAAGGTTTGAATTGAATGTCAATCTGACTTGTCTCACTCCATGCAGAATGTTTTTCTGCCCATTCCTGGGATAAAAAACAACAGTAAGGATGCCAAACATTTCACCTCAGATTAACTGTTTTATCACACTGCTTGCAGCTATGTTTCTCACCTCTTCCTCTATTCAAAACTACTGTTTTCCTCCGTAGAGGGATAACAGTGTGAGTGTGTTGTTTTCTCTAGCTCCTTAATGTTCCCCAAACATGATTAGGGAGGTAACTTCCCTGATATTAAAGTAAAGAAAACACTGCCTGGAAGCACTAGGAGACTTTCCCGCAGAGGAAGCAGCCATTTACATGTTTTTTTTTATACTAGCTAAATTCCCAAACAACGACTATGCACTTCTGATGAGTGTGTTTAAATCTCCTGTTTATGTGGTCACTGCAGGAAATGAGCCTGAGTCATGGCACTGTGATGTGGTTATAAATTATTCCTGGATTTGAGTTTTTTTATCAGTGTGAATTGTGAAACTGCTTGTGTTGTATGTCATTACAATTATGTGTGTTTTATCATGCAGGGAGACATAGAGAAAGGACTGGAGATGAAGAAACTGGTGCTGTCTGGTTTCCTGGCCAGCGAGGAGATCTACATAAACCAGCTGGAGGCCCTGCTACTGGTGAGACACACACACACACCTCACAACACACACACTTCAAAAACATTACTTGGAGAGAAAATTGTTTCAGTTTCATGTAGGTGCATGCATGTTGCCGTGCTGCTGCTGCTGCTGCTGCTGCTGCTGCTGCTGCTGCTGCTGCTGTTTGTGAACTGCGACCACACTATTAGTGGTTAATGGTCAGAATGAAGGCAGGATCTCAGTCACTCAGTTTCCTGGAAGAAGCACTGAACGTGCTTCCCCAAAGCTAGGCTACTATGTCATGTCCTGTCATCTCTGCTGCTCAGATACAGTCAGTTAGACATCAAACTCTAAAATTGTTAATGGTTTTTTTTCATATCTGTTGTAGTACAAAACATCCACCGCTACAACGCAAAAAGCTTTATTAAGCAATCAATTATATATACAGAATATCTTTCAGTAATACTGGCAGAAATCTGGTCCAACTCTCAGTTCCTACTCTTTCAACTCAGTGACGACACAATAACGTTTTTGTTCCTTTTCTCCTCCAGTTATTCAGTCATTTAGAAAAAGTCTTAAGCACACAGCACGAACACACATATGTATTAGATTTGATGCACTTTTTTTTATTTTATATATATTATATTTTTAAGTCATGCTCTATTTATCACTTCTCTATCATAATAGAGTGGTGCAGGGATGGCGGCAAACAAACTAAGCGGGAGTGTTTACGTGTTCGGCGTAATGGCGTACAACGTCCTCGACAACTTCTGTAGTCCTATTCAGCCACTTGTTAACAACCATCGTTTTTCAGACACGTAACTCTTAAAAATTCACCAGTGGGGTCACAGCTAATGTCGTAGAACAAAACATGATCTGTCTCTTAAATTTGTGTCGACCACAGACCTTATTTGGAGCTATTTTCCAAAATCCTATGGAGACATCCCATCGACTCTGAGACGAGGGAACCGGTAGTGGTCAAATGCTAACTCACTTCCGGGTTTTAGGACTCGTCACTGCACCACTCTAGAGAGTCAAGTGACTTCAAATTGACCATGTGTATGTATTGCAATCCGCAGTAATATCCCATCTATCCCACACCTACTCACAAGCGGGAAAGGGTTGGATTGTGTTTTGTAACCCTCTTCGTTAACTCTCAATTGATGGTGGTGAATATGACGGGCTGAAAACTTATGTCAATAACTGAAAGCTAACGTTAAATACTTCTTGGTTCTTTTGTTATAACGGCAAACTACAGACTGCTGTAAACACCAGAGGAACACTAGTCCATTTCATTTAGCTTATACATTTTGTCACAAACTTAAACAAACCACCTCACTACTGTGTTTCAAAGAGACTTATTGAATTATTCCTAACAGCCAAATATCCCAAATTAAAGGAGCAATAGATGTAACAATGTGATTCACTACACTGTAGACTGAACTCCAGAGCATATTATTTCATTCTGGGAATAATGCTCTTAAGATGAGATATAATAACTTAATTCATGAAAGTGTATTTCCTTTCGAAGTCTACTAGGTCATCAGCATTTATCATGTAAAACTTGACTGGCAGACAATTGATCAGACGACACTGATATTGATAAGGGCTTCAAGCTTTAATTACATTTTTAATATCACTTTATTAAAGTGTTCCTGCTTTTATTTACAATAACAATGATACCACACATAAAATGTTCTGTGCTAAGCTGAGAATATTTAATTTAATATACTTCCAAGCATGGCCTTGGACAGCACACGTTTACAGTACTTACTAACACAAGTAGCTATTAATAGTAACTACTTAGATATTGACTTCACATAAATGTATCCATCACAGTTAATACAAGTAGCTATTAATAGTAACTACTTCGATATTGACCTCACATAAATGTATCCATCACAGTTAATTACATGATGTTACATCAATTCCGTCCATGTAACATTAATGTAACATGAAGGGAATTTATGTTTCAATGACGTGAAAGTGTTTTTCTATTCACTGTACTTGAGAGCACCCCCGCCATATCCACTCCACACGTCTATGAATAAATGAGTTGCCGTACTATCTGATTTGTCAGAAACTGCTCTGACGTTTAGAGTCTCCCAATGGCAGAGCAGAGAGGCTAAGATTACGTGCTTTTCAATGGGGGACACATAGCATCGGGTCAGAAAGTTCCCTTTCAGGCGCTGGCCCAATTATGCCACCATCCGGCCAATGAACTGCCCCAAAATGTACTCGCTATCAAAGCATGTTCCTAAATTAGACACCACTTCAACCCATTCCACCTGAGTTTGAGTGTGATATGCTTATCAATTTGAACATGACACAAAAATAGGAAAACACTTGAAACAAACTAAAAACAAACATCAAGTGGGTTTAGTTCTGGTGTGATGATTGTTAGTTCTACTGTAGATAATCTCTTTTGTGAAAGAAACTAACGGTTCTGTTCACTTCTGTCTGTGATCCAGCCCATGCGACCTCTGAAAGCAACAGCCACAAGCTCGCAGCCTGTCCTCACCATCCAGCAGGTAGAAACCATCTTCTACAAAATCCAGGACATCTTTGAGATCCACAAGGAGTTCTACGATGCCCTCCTACCCAACGTCCAGCAGTGGGACGAGAAGGTCACCGTGGGGCATTTGTTCCAGAAGCTGGTGAGTAATGGGGACTGAAACTACAGTGTGGGTCTTTGCCCCCCTCTCTCCATCATTTGCAGGGTACATAATGACCGTTGGAAGGATCATTATCCAACTCACATTTGTACTCACTCGTTTAAATTACACTGTGAGAGTGTGTGTGCCCTCCCACGTGTCTGAAATGTTGCAGCCTCCGATCTGTAGAGCCTTGTCATAATTGCGCTGGATTATGTTGCTTGCTCTCAGTACATAATGTAACTACATCATCGTTATGGGTGTGCATGCATGTGTCTGTGTATACAATTAGCAAGGCTCCAGGCATCAGCTTGTCTCAAAGTCAGCAAGCCCTCCCTCTGTGTTGCATCATTGCAATGGCAGATTTGCGGTGGATAAAGCAATTTGAACAGGGCTCCTCGGCACATAATGTACTGTAAAGGCACCCTCACATGCGTGTGTGTCTCTTTTAGATACTCATTACATTTTATTGGCATAGAAAGGCTAATGCAACATGCTGTAATGGAGACTTTCAGCTGATGGATGAAACTGAACAAAATATATGAAATTAATAACAATGTATGACTTCAGTGGCTATTTTCAACAATTTGAATGTCCATGGCTGAATGCTTTGAAGAAATGAAACGCTGGCAAACTGTGTCCTGTTTACCCGGCCACGTCTCATGGTGTGTGGGTGCTAACAGGATATTGTGCTTTATAATTTTCCTGGACTGGAAACTAGACGGACAAACTGTCCATTTAGGAAAGTGGCAGTGACTTGCTATAAACCTCTTCTACCTGACAGTAACAAGGTTAAGCTCTTAAGTCAAATTTCCAAAGAAGCAGTAATACAAAACAACATTTTTATTTTGTATCGAGTTATGGTTATAAACAACATAATAGTTAATAACAAGGTAGGGCTGTTCTACGGAATCCCTAGTTTACTAAATCATAACATTTTGTCGACTAATACATTACATGATTTAAACAACAGATCTGTATAACTGAGTTTCTCCTGAAAAAGAAATGCAAAAGTACCACTTTAAAGCTTGTGGTTACCAGAGACGGGATCAAAAGTTTCTTAAAATATAAAATCAAAGACCAAAACAACCAGTTAGTTGACAAACAAGAGGGTACATCACAATAACAACATTCACTCCAATTAGTTTTCTCTTCAAAGTTTTAGTACCTTGTCAAGAATTAGACAATTTAGTTTGAATGTGTTCCTGGCATCATTGCACAGTAATACCGATTGAGTGTCATAGTTAATTTGATGTTAAATTAGCAACAGCTTACTGATAAACTCATTGCCTTAGAGTCCACTGAGAACTGTGTATGCAGTTTTAGACATATATCTTTAAATGGTATACCAATAACCAGATAAAGATGTTAAACTGGTGTTGGATCAGTGATGAAATGAGTCTATTATTCAGCAGCACAATGTTGTTGGATCTTAGAAGATGTCATTCATTCTTGTTAATGAGCTGTGATTTAATGGTTCACACTGTTGTTTTGACTAGAGCACAGCAAGAGGTATCATGCCAGCTCAGACAAAGGAAAAATACAGTACCATGACTAAACAATCTAAGTTTAAGTCCTGAGGACAGAAATAAACGAGACTATACAGCCTGGCTAGTTAGCTAACATTAGCATGCCAAAATGCTTACAATGTCAAGGATGTTAGCATTTGTAGACCAACTTTGCTATCCATCGAGCCATGCCACTAGCAGGTTATAAAATAAAAAAGTAAATGTCTACTTACATCAATACATACATTAAAGTTATAGTTTTTTATTTGACTATTAAAGTGATAAAAAAAGAGCAATGAAAGTCTCCAAAAACATGTTTAAAATGCATTTATTTTGTAACAACAAGCTCTTTTTCATAGCTAAAGTAAACCTTTCCCACTTACAAAAATCTCTCCAATGAATTAGATACTTTAGTTCAATGCTGGCAGGCAGAGGCTGCAGCTGAGCTCTATCAACGTCTAGAAGAAGGTGAGAGAAGTTGGAACTGTGGCTGGCTTTTATCCTGTTCGCTGTAGCTGTGCCTCTATGTTCCTTCAGTGGCCTCCATGTGGCGGACAAGAATCATTAGGGAGTGAAGCAGCTAATTACACCGCCATCTGCACCCTCACACTACAGCTCTGACTAAATGTCACGTACGCACATATATGCAGCACAGATGGGATCTGATGACTACACTAATAAGTGACACTTGGTGGTGCGACTCCTGTGGTCCACAGGGAGGAGGGGGGATGAGAGAAAGCCCTTAAACTGCAAAAAAGAATGACATTTCAGAGAGCTCTGTTCCTTTTCCATGCTATTAAATACAAGCCAATGCACCATATATCGATTTGCCAGACAGTTTTCCAGGGTTGCTAACGCATTTAAAAGCTGTACAAAACCAAATACCTTGATGTATATAGAAAACAGTCTAAGATTCATAAAAGTACAATTTAAAAAGACGGAATATTCCCACAAAGACAAACTAGATTAAATTATATTAAGAACCTAATATTAAATATTCAATGCTAACTTTTTGTATGTGACTGTTTTCAACTCGTGTTGTGCATACATTTCAGTAGGTAACAAAGTTTGATATTATTTTGCAATGACAGTTTTGTGATGAAATGTTACCTGGCTAGCTTGCTAACCATAGTCTCTTTGGTAACCTTGCTGTCTCGTTGTAAACACATACAGTATGAGTTAAGTACTGTACACTCTGCAGTAGCAAGTAGTTACAGATTCAGTTGTTTTTACAGTTAGCCGCTCCACCAGCAGCTAGCTAGCTAGCTTAGCACTTTCTCAAACCAGATGCTAGTTTCTCGAGCACTAATTCCTCATAATGATGGCATGCCATTTATATAGTTATGCAAGACGAGTCGTGATATTTATCCATCAAACCAACATGCTGGTTACAGTCTGACAAACCTTTTTTACATTTGATGTTGAAAAAACAGAAACGTTTATGGTATGAGAAGAGTGCTTATATCAGAAGTCATTAGCCTTGGCCTTAGCCTTAACGTTGACTTACATTTTAAATCCCAACATCCCAAAGCAGCTTTCTTTCATTTAAGAAATATTAAAAAGGCACAGCCATTCCTATCCCAACATTGCAATTTTGGAGAGGATGGCAGAAAGTGGCATGATATTTACTAGCACTCATGATGAGTCGATGTTTTTTCACTTTGAGATTTTGATTTATTTATGGATAAAGTGTGGCCACACAGATTTGCTAGTCGTTGCACCATTTGAGAATGAGTATTGTCGTGAAATCTCCCCTTTAACTTCAAAGGGGAACAACATATTTCAGCCACGGAAGGAACTATGGCTCATTGCAGACAGCACAGTACTGTACAGCATCTGCTGCAGGTCAGTTAGCTGTAGTCAAGCATGTGCAGAATACAGATACTGCTAATTACTAAATACTCTTCATGCTGATGTCAGCTGAACAGTTCCATGCATGTGTTGACTTGATTAGTTGTCTGAATTCATTCATTTAATATATAATTACAAAAAATGGCTGTGTTTGTCTTCTTTTCTCATCATAATAATATGATTTTTGCTTTAACAGGAAAAGGCCTCCTCTTAAATTAAAGCTATTTTTTGTATTCACAGCTATAGAATTATTCAGAAGATGTTGTTGGGAACATAGTTTGGCTTGCAGCGTTTTGCTGTCCAGCATGTCAGTGAGGATGTTCTATTCAAGGCTCTAGTACTGTCTGTCCCCCCCATCTCTCTTTCTGTTTCAGACTCTCCTTTTTTCTGTCCCTACTTTTCATCGTCTTCCTCACACCTACTCACTCAAACTAGGGCTGCACGATTTTGGGAAAAAATCTAATTGCGATTTTTCTGACAAATATTGCGATTGCGATTCGAATTGCGATATTTATTTTTAAGCGACCCAATGGAAGTTTATTGTAAAATGCGGCCATAACTCCGGCTAGGAAGGTCGTATGAACATACTCCTGTCTCTAGCACCCCCGCAGCCCGAGCTACGAGTGAAATAACTAAACTTGAAACTTCCGTTGGGTTGCTTTAAAGTCAAGCTTCAGTTAAAGATTCACCCTTTTAGATGTAGAACATGTGATGGAGCATTACTAACCTGACTCAGATGCTTTGTTTCACCAAACTATCTAGGAAAGCTCTATTGGAAGCCATTTGGAAAGGGCAGGCACTTTCAAAAGCACTTGGCAGGTGATTGGATCAATCTGTCTATCACCTTCTATCATGGGCCACTTCTGATTGATTAACAATGGCTGGTACATGTGGAGCACAGCTAGTGCTGCGTACCTGGACTCACATTCAGGTCCGGACTCAAGTCCAGAGGTTCAGGTTCAGGTCCGGACTTATAAGTCCGGACCTGAACCCATGGCTTGAGTCAAGTTGTGTGAGTAACTAAAGTGAACTTATTGTGAGCTAATTATCAATTGAAAATTAACTCATAATCAACTCAAATTCAAACTCATCAGGTTTATTGCGCTCCCTTCCAACTTGTGTCTACATTTCTCTACAAAGTACAAATGTGCCACTTAGTCTACAAATGACTTATGACAGCAACTACAGTGAACTACTACAAAGTTCAAACGTTTATTTCATTTACCAAACTAAAGTACCCAAACAGTCCCTGAGCTGACTGAGCCTAAATCCCTAAAACGTTGCTGAAAGGTAGAGTGTAGAGTAGACTATACGCATTACACTGTTACACACCTACTATACAGTATAGGCTACAGGCCTATTCAAATGGCGGCCCGCGGGCCAGATGCGGCCCAGAACCAACTCCCGAGTGGCCCAGCCTCTTGTGGCCAAATTCCTACACTAGTACAGACCATGAACGCAACACTCCGCGTTGCTAGAAACCACCAAACCACAACGCAGCACGTTTTTTGAAAGTGCATCTAGTGGTGCTAGTAACGATGGTCCTATGATAGCAACTCTAAAACATGTCTCTCTCAACTCTGAAGTGTAAACAAAGACAAAACGGTCATTGATCTTGTGGAGCAGATGCGCGAGTCATTGCCCAAGTCAAGCTGGACCTTTTCGCGACCGACTTGAGTACGGGTCGGATGCTGCATTTTCCGACGCTCCACAAACACATCACATCCCCGGCACAAATCACGGATGTGATGACAGATTTCATTGCGAGGTTGAAAGAGAACTTTGGTCAATTGGATGGACTTGCTCTGCCCACAGAGGTGATGGGCTTTGTCAGAGACCCCTCCACTGTTGCAATGGAGGGGGGCGTATCCACCAGAGCAAAGGAAGTGGTCCCCTCCATCGACGAGGGGGAAATGTACACTGAAACTTATTGACATGCATTCATCCGTAACCGGATGCCCCAAGCGCAGCGCACTAACGGGCCAGCGAAGTTTTGGAGTGACGTCAACAAACGGCAGTTCCCTTCGTTCAGAAAGTAGCGATCTGTGTGCTCAGTATGTTTGGATCAACATACAAATGTGAGTCAAGCTTTTCACACATGAACTCAATCAAAAGTAGCACTCGCTGCTCCCTGACTGACAGCACTCTTCACCAATGTCTTAGGATTGCATTGACATCCTATGAGCCAAAAATCACTGCTCTTGTTCAAAACTAAAAATGTCACTTCTCCCATTGAGAAAGTCAGCGATGACAAATCACACATGCGGTGATAGTAAGCACCTAGTTTACCATAGTAGACGTGTAGTGTAGTATTCATTCATGTTAGTTACCCTTATCCCTTGTTATGGGTTTGTGCACTGAAGGGTTTGACAGTTATTTTTGTATTTAAATGCACTTTGTAATGTGTCTGGGTCGAAAAAAATTACCTGAATATTTTACTTCTAAAGCGAACACATGTAATGCTACAACTGTGCACTTTTTTTTTATGCACTGATGCCTCAGATTCTGTTAAATTAATGCTAATTTCTTGTGTTTTTATGCACTTTTGTTAGATGAACAATGAATACAAATGGCATGTTTTTTATCGCAGTAATATGTGTTGGTTTAAAATGTGTCATTACCCGCTTTTTACAGGCCGCTGAATGTCTGGCCCAGCTGAATTTTGTAGTTATAAAATCTGGCCCAATTGAATGTGTAATTGAATAGCCCTGGGCTACACTGTAGTGACTGTACAGTCAGAGTGTACTGTACTGTCTGCACCATGTATTTTCTACAACTCTACATGTGTACATTATACAGTACATACATAGTGATGTACATACATACTGTTAAATTAAAATCAATGTTGATATGGCGTAATTTTGAATTAAATACACTAATTTAAATCAGTTTTATTCTGGAAAAAAACGGAAGTTAACACTATTAACTTAATACTTTTATTCTGAAAATTCTTCACTTCCGGTTAGCATTAGCATGTGGCTAAATGCTACGTTTTCAAACCGTGAATCGAAGGTGAAATGACATGTGATGTTGTACACTGAGCACACTGGGATTAGCACTCATTTATTGACGCTGAATAACGTTTATCAGGGAATGTTTAAATAACCACAGACACCAGAATATACGTAAGTGCTAGTTTTTTTGCGAGTCCAAGTACCGGTTCCCGACGTTCCGGTTTTAACCGGACTTGAACCGAAACTTTTTACAAGTCCAGTACCGGTTCGGCGTACCGGTACGCAGCACTAAGCACAGCACTTCTGATTGGTGTGGATGACAGACACACAAGAAGAAGAAAAAAAAATGTAAAAAAAAAAATCGCAGCCTTTGCGATTTGATAATCGCATCACCTCGAATCGCGATTTCGATTTAAAATCGATTAATCGTTCAGCCCTAACTCAAACACAACGAGTTGATTTCCTATCTGTGACTTTGACCTGTGATTATTGGCGTTTGAAGTACAGACGTTATGCTTGGAGGGGTGTTGCTCATAGTCCTGCGTCACAGTGACGGATGAAGATGAAGAGTTTCTATATGGCTGTAAGCAACATGATGATCTGTTGAAACACCACAAAGGCCTCTAAAGCTGCACCATATATAATTTTTAACATCAATATTGTAATGTCTGCATGTAAAATAGTCACATTGCAGAGGGAGATGTCAAGTAAGGCAAATCAACTTAACATACCCCATACTTCAACTTTCTTTTGTGCATTATGCAAAAAAGGAAAACTTTCACATTTCTACATTTCCATTACTAATCTACAGGAAATGTTTTGTTGTGATGTTGTTGACCAGAAACAGCTTTCTTATTTATTATTTTATATGCAGAATAGATGCACACCCCTTTAATCATACAATGATTATTTTTTCATATATATTGCAAAATAAAAAATGAAACTCGCCAATATCGTGCAGCCCTAATCACATAATTATGCTCGGTTTGTACTTCCCAGCCGAGCTGCCGAGTCAAAAACCTCTATCTTCGGAAATGTGATCAGACAGGCGGATTTTTACCTTCCATCCAAGGTTTTGGTTTTGACTAGAAGAAGTCTCCAATTATCATGACAGATATGCACTAACACTTGTTTGGCTGAGTTCTTGTGTGTGTACATCTTTCAACGCTATGCTATGATGATTATATCACAAAATCACTGTTGGCTATTAGTCATTTGTTCCTATGAATGCATTGATCTACACAGTCATCTTGTAAGTGTCATATCAGGCCGATGGTTGCCTCATGTCTCCTCACTTGTGCCCAGTTAACCCTCCACTTCACACTCTGAGAGGAAGTGGAAAGAGAGGACAAAAGTAACAAGTCAAACTCATTCACTATATTCAGCTGAATCCAATCTCACTGCTTTAATAGGGTGCAGTCAGCTCTTCATCCCAGCCATTCAAGTATGGCTGTCGCAGGATGCATATTCATGCACTGCTGCTCTGCAGCTTGTGTTACAATGCACATCCAGTGCAGCAGAGAGGGCTGGTAATGAAAGGGAAAGTGAATCTGCTCAGAGCCAGTGGTGGGGTGGCACTACTATGGGAATGTGATTAGCCTGTGTGCATTAACTGTGCAGTATGTAACTGTGTGAGTGATTATTGTGCGTACGCTGATGGGGCTAGATGAACTGCAGCAATCTTTTCAACCCTTATCTCCAGGCAAAATTCTGATGGGACTAGAAACTAATTAATCTGCCAGAGCCGTATATCAATTTGAATGTAATGGTTTAACGATATGAAAGTAAGTGATACTGAAGGGGAAAGCAAGTTGTTCTCACTCTACTGTATTTTGGTTTACAGCAGACTTGTGTTGTGATAGAAGATTAGTTAACTTAGGAAGTTAGACAGTTAACTAGTTACTTGTTAAGTCTGAATCCTTTTAACAATTCACATCAAATAGAAAAAAGGCACTTATTTATGCCACTATCTTTTCTTTTTTTACAGGCCAGCCAGCTGGGAGTGTACAAGGCCTTTGTGGACAACTACAAGGTGGCACTAGAGACGGCAGAGAAATGCAGCCAGGCCAACGTCCAGTTCCATCAGATCTCGGAGGTAAGTTTATCCTCCAAAGATGATCAGAGAATCAAGGAACAGTTGAAAGGATGTAGGGAAGAAGTCTCTGAATAACAAATATGCAGCATTTTTTTATTCTACGCTTCTTTTTGCATTATGAAGATTTGGCATCATTTTTATCACATGATGAATGTTTCTGTGCGATGGATTTGAACATAAAAGCATATTTTTAGACGGTATAATTAACATAAACTCAAAAAAGATCAAATCCTTGCTCCCTTACAATATGTCACTTGTTTATAGGATTTATGCAGTATTGAAAGTTATGGGGTAAGACATCTCTTAGTGTGTTAAAGGTGGGGTAGGTAAGTTTGAGAAACCGGCTCGAGATACACTTTTTGTTATATTCCATGGAATGCTCTTAACATCCCGATAGCAATGAATATCTTAAGTTCTTTGACAAAAAATCCATACAAATATTTCATCTGTGGAAGCCGTAGTACTGTAAAAAGCACGACCAATCATTTGAGCCGGCCCGGCTAAAGTAACTGGATGGCCTACCTGCCTGTCAGCCTTCCATCTGTGCACAAACTTATCTCGTGCCCTCATTGGTCATGTGCGCGTTCGTGTGTATTGGAGGAGGGGCTCTGTAAGGAAGTGGCAGATTTTTTCCGGCTGTGTATTTTCAAATTCTAGCGATCTCGAGCTGGTTTCTCCAAAATTACCTACCCCACCTTTAAGGTTTACTTCCTATGAAAGACATAACAGTAAGTCAATGAAACAATAAACCAATCTGTTATTTGTTCTAAAGGTTTGTAAACCATTATGTTATTCTTCTTCAGTAACATGAATGAGAAAACTAATTCACATGGAGTGATGGTAGAGGGGAAGCTGGGCAAGTCGAAACATCCTCTTTTACACAGGAAGCGGCAGGGTTTACAAGACATGTTGTCTTGTTTTGAGGAACACAAGCTTAAACTCAGTAAACTGATTTATGTTAACATATGCTACACCTAAATAGTACGATTAAGGATGAATAATAAAACAGAATACTTTTACTGCTCATTATATGATCACATATATCAAGCACAATGGTATATTTAGTATTGAGAGCTGAAATGGTGGAGGGTGGTGATCTCTAAAATCAGTATGGTTGCTTTGAAGGTGTTTTAAATGTAGTTGTCAAATAACATCTGTGACAGAAGTGATAACAGTGGAAAGGTTAAACCTGCTCTTTTCCCTTGTATCCATGCCACATTTATTAATACTGTGCACCTAAAAAAATTGGCAAATTGACTGAACCTTAAACAAAAATACAGAGGCAAAATATGTATTATAGTCATAGATATAACAATGGGATATCATAAAACGTGACTGACAAAAAGCTCAATTTTAAATGCAGTTACATTTATGTTCTAATTGTAAACCCTCCATGCCCTGTTATGTTTTCAAGCCTTTTTTCCACAGCTTTCTTTTTCATTTTTGAAACAAACGGAACATTTCAAATATTGTCAACTCTCTTATGCTGATGTCATCCCCTTCATCCACACACAACAAAAAAAAGAGAAACAAAAAACTAAGACAAAACACAAGGGGAGAAATCCGCAATATAAGATAATGCAGAGTCAACTAATTCTATAAGCAATTTACTCCAATGCATGATATTACTGGCCTTTTGCAACCGTAATATGTAATGACATTGCAGAACTTCCGCAGACTGCATGAAAAGCTACGTACTGTAAACATATGTGTATGATTAGCTTACACTTTCTTCCTTTCTCTAATGTTGGTAATTCTCCCGAACAACGCCCTGTCTCAACACTAATCCGATGACAATGAACTGCAGAGTACTTACTGAAACTTGAGTTTTAGTCTCAAGTTTTAGTCTTAGTTTTTTTTATTAAATCCTTAATAGATATTGTCTTGGATTTGCGCTGTGGTGGATTTGTTATGCTTTTAACTATCATTTACTGTGATGTAAACTTGTGAAGGGTGCATAGACCAGTCTCCTTCAGTCTGCTGCAGTGACCCCATACAGTACTTCTGCATTAGTTCTATCTGCCTCAATGTGTGTGTGTGG